>NC_049236.1:24838697-25507871 GCF_011100685.1 Canis lupus familiaris | reverse complement strand
GTTTGGCGCCTGCCTTTGGCCCAGGGGCGATCCTGGAGACCCGGGATTGAATCCCACATCAGGCTCCCGGTGCATGGAGCCTGCTTCTCCCTCTGCCTGTGTCTCTGCCTCTCTCTCTCTCTCTCTCTCTCTGTGACTATCATGAAAAATAAAGAAATAGAAAGAAAGAAAGAAAGAAAGAAAGAAAGAAAGAAAGAAAGAAAGAAAGAAAGAAAGAAAGAAAGAAAGAAAGAAAATCATTTCTCTTTCTCAATCTCTGTCTCTCTCTCTTAGATTTTATTTGAGAGCTAGGATGTGCACATAAGCAGGAGGCACAGAGAACCAGGGAGAAGCAGACTCCCCACTGAGCAGGGAGCCTGATATGGGGCTCAATCCCAGGACCCTAGATCATGACCTGACCCAAAGGCAGACACTTAACTGACTGAGCCACCCAGGTGCCCTGAGAAGCATTTTTCCCCCAGATTCCAGAGGTTAAACAGTCAAGGTCTACATTAAAGAGGAAAGGAAAGCACACCTGAATACCAATGGCAACAAGGGCAATATCGCTAGCGTGTTATACAGAAGGAAGTCGGACGCCACCGCTACCCTCCTGGGTTTGTTACAAGCAGCCCTAACCACCACAGACTGGGTGGTTTAAAACAACAGGATTTATTCTCTCAAATTTCTAGAAGCTAAACATCTGAAATCAAGGTATGAGCAAGGTGATGCTCTTTCTGGAGGTTCTAGGGGAAGGATCCTTCCTAGATTCTGGTAGTGGTTGGCAATCTTTGATATTCCTTGATTTGTAGGTTCACCACTCCAATCTCTGTTGTCACATAGTGTTCCTTCCTCTGTGTGCATTTGTCTTTGCGTCTTTTTCCCTCTTTTATAAGGACACCTGTCGCATTGGATAAAGGGCCCACCCTACTCTATCTAGAAGGATCACATCTTAACTATATCTACAACAACTATGTTCAAATAAAAGTGCATTCTGAAATTCTGGGGAAGAAATGAGTTGGATGGGGTGAGGGTAACACCATTCATCCCAGTGCATCACTTTGTATAAACTTTCTTGTAAGCTACTTTGTGGCTGTGGCGCCTGTCTATAAGAACAAACTAAATCATCACCGGAATCTTCTGTAACAACACTTAGCAGAAGCTTTAAGATAATAGTATTTATTTTTTTTTTCAAATTCAAAATGAAGCTAGTATCTTTTTACCCTGAAAGTCTGATGTTATATGCAGCTGATAACATATGTGGAAATTTCATAATTTTTTTGCATATGGAGGCTACTGCAAAACTGTTTTATTATAGAACCTTTCTCCTCCTCCTCTCTTAGTAGCTTCCATGTAATTTTTTAAAAATAGTCATCCCGGGGAGGAGGGGCAAGATGGCGGAAGAGCAGGGTCCCCAAATCACCTGTCTCCACCAAATTACCTAGAAAACCTTCAAATTATCCTGAAAATCTATGAATTCGGCCTGAGAATTAAAGAGAGACCAGCTGGAATGCTCCAGTGAGAAGAGTTCGTGCTTCTATCCAGGTAGGAAGACGGGGAAAAAGAAATAAAGACACAAAAGGCCTCCAAGGGGGAGGGGCCCGCGAGGAGCCGGGCTGAGGCCGGGGCGAGTGTCCCCAGGACAGGAGAGCCCCGTCCCGGAGGAGCAGGAGCTGCACCGACCTTCCCGGGGGAAAGGGGCTCGCGGGGAGGTGGAGCAGGACCCGGGAGGGAGGGGATGCCCTCGGGCTCCCGGGGACAGTAACAGGGACCTGCGCCCCGGGAGAGTGCGCCGAGCTCCCTAAGGGCTACAGCGCGCACGGCGGGACCCGGAGCAGCTCGGGGGGCTCGGGGGCGGCTCCGCGGAGGGGGGGGGCGGGGCGGGAGCAGCTCGGGGGGGCTCGGGGGCGGCTCCGCGGAGGGGGCTGCGGGGCGGGAGCAGCTCGGGGGGCTCGGGGGCGGCTCCGCGGAGGGGGCTGCGGGGAGGGAGCAGCTCGGGGGGCTCGGGGGCGGCTCCGCGGAGGGGGCTGCGGGCGGGAGCAGCTCATGGGGGTTCGGGGGCGGCCCCGCGGAGGGGGCTGCGGGGCGGGAGCAGCTCGGAGGGCTCGGGGGCGGCTCCGCGGAGGGGGCTGCGGGGCGGGAGCAGCTCGGGGGGCTCGGGGGCGGCTCCGCGGAGGGGGCTGCGGGGGGGAGCAGCTCGGGAGGGCTCGGGCGGCGGCTCCGCGGAGGGGGCTGCGGCCAGGGAGCGCGAATCCACCAGCGCAGGCTCCGGAGCACAGGGCGCCGGGACACAGCCCAGGATCCGGCCTCCCCCGGGACAGGCAGAGGCCGGGAGGGCCCAGGACAACGAGGACCCTCCTGCCCCAGCTGAGCAGATCAGCGGCCCCGCCCCGGAGCCTCCAGGCCCTGCAGATGGAGAGCTCTGGAGTTACTGCGGGGGCTGACTCCAGGGCTCCAGAGCTGGCCCCGCCACTAGGGCTGTTGCTCCTGCGGCCTCACGGGGTAAACAACCCCCACTGAGCCCTGCACCAGGCAGGGGCACAGCAGCTCCCCCAACTGCTAACACCTGAAAATCAGCACAGCAGGCCCCTCCCCCAGGAGACCAGCTAGACTGACAACTTCCAGGGGAAGCCAAGGGACTTAAAGTACACAGAATCAGGAGATACTCCCCCGTGGTTCTTTTTCTTTCTTTCTTTTTTTTTTTTTTTTTTTTTTTTGCTTTTTGATTTGTTTCCTTCCGCCACCCCGCTTTTTTCTCCTTTCTTTCTTTTTCTTTCTTTTTCTTTCTTTTTTTTTTTTCGTTTTTTTTTCTTCCTTTTTTTTTTCTCTCTTTTCTTTCCTTCTTTCTCTCCTCTCTTTTTCTCCTTTTCCCAATACAACTTGCTTTTGGCCACTCTGCACTGAGCAAAATGACTAGAAGGAAAACCTCACCTCAAAAGAAAGAATCAGAAACAGTCCTCTCTCCCACACAGTTACAAAATCTGGATTACAATTCAATGTCAGAAAGCCAATTCAGAAGCACTATTATACAGCTACTGGTGGCTCTAGAAAAAAGCATAAAAGACTCAAGAGACTTCATAACTGCAGAATTTAGAGCTAATCAGGCAGAAATTAAAAATCAATTGAATGAGATGCAATCCAAACTAGAAGTCCTAACGACGAGGGTTAACGAGGTGGAAGAACGAGTAAGTGACATAGAAGACAAGTTGATAGCAAAGAGGGAAACTGAGGAAAAAAGAGACAATTAAAAAACCATGAAGATAGATTAAGGGAAATAAACGACAGCCTGAGGAAGAAAAACCTATGCTTAATTGGTGTTCCCGAGGGTGCCGAAAGGGACAGAGGGCCAGAATATGTATTTGAACAAATTCTAGCTGAAAACTTTCCTAATCTGGGAAGGGAACCAGGCATTCAGATCCAGGAAATAGAGAGATCCCCCCCTAAAATCAATAAAAACCGTTCAACACCTCGACATTTAATAGTGAAGCTTGCAAATTCCAAAGATAAAGAGAAGATCCTTAAAGCAGCAAGAGACAAGAAATCCCTGACTTTTATGGGGAGGAGTATTAGGGTAACAGCAGACCTCTCCACAGAGACCTGGCACGCCAGAAAGGGCTGGCAGGATATATTCAGGGTCCTAAATGAGAAGAACATGCAACCAAGAATACTTTATCCAGCAAGGCTCTCATTCAAAATGGAAGGAGAGATAAAGAGCTTCCAAGACAGGTAGCAACTAAAAGAATATGTGACCTCCAAACCAGCTCTGCAAGAAATTTTAAGGAGGACTCTTAAAATCCCCCTTTAAGGAGAAGTTCAGTGGAACATTCCACAAAAACAAGGACTGAATAGTTACCATGATGACACTAAATTCATATATCTCAATAGTAACTATGAATGTGAACGGGCTTAATGACCCCATCAAAAGGCGCAGGGTTTCAGACTGGATAAAAAAGCAGGACCCATCTATTTGCTGTCTACAAGAGACTCATTTTAGACAGAAGGACACCTACAGCCTAAAAATAAAAGGTTGGAGAACCATTTACCATTCGAATGGACCTCAAAAAAAAGCAGGGGTAGCCAACCTTATATCAGATAAACTAAAATTTACCCCAAAGACTGTAGTGAGAGATGAAGAGGGACACTATATCATACTTAAAGGATCTATTCAACAAGAGGACTTAACAATCCTCAATATATATGCCCCGAATGTGGGAGCTGCCAAATATATAAATCAATTATTAACCAAAGTGAAGAAATACTTAGATAATAATACACTTATACTTGGTGACTTCAATCTAGCTCTTTCTATACTCGATAGGTCTTCTAAGCACAACATCTCCAAAGAAACGAGAGCTTTAAATGATACACTGGACCAGATGGATTTCACAGATATCTACAGAACTTTACATCCAAACTCAACTGAATACACATTCTTCTCAAGTGCACATGGAACTTTCTCCAGAATAGACCACATATTGGGTCACAAATCGGGTCTGAACCGATACCAAAAGATTGGGATCGTCCCCTGCATATTCTCAGACCATAATGCCTTGAAATTAGAACTAAATCACAACAAGAAGTTTGGAAGGAGCTCAAACATGTGGAGGTTAAGGACCATCCTGCTAAAGATGAAAGGGTCAACCAGGAAATTAAGGAAGAATTAAAAAGATTCATGGAAACTAATGAGAATGAAGATACAACCATCCAAAATCTTTGGGATGCAGCAAAAGCAGTCCTAAGGGGGAAATACATCGCAATACAAGCATCCATTCAAAAACTGGAAAGAACTCAAATACAAAAGCTAACCTTACACATAAAGGAGCTAGAGAAAAAACAGCAAATAGATCCTACACCCAAGAGAAGAAGGGAGTTAATAAAGATTTGAGCAGAACTCAACGAAATCGAGACCAGAAGAAGTGTGGAACAGATCAACAGAACCAGGAGTTAGTTCTTTGAAAGAATTAATAAGATAGATAAACCATTAGCCAGCCTTATTAAAAAGAAGAGAGAGAAGACTCAAATTAATAAAATCATGAATGAGAAAGGAGAGATCACTACCAACACCAAGGAAATACAAGCGATTTTAAAAACATATTATGAACAGCTATATGCCAATAAATTAGGCAATCTAGGAGAAATGGACGCATTCCTGGAAAGCCACAAACTACCAAAACTGGAACAGGAAGAAATAGAAAACCTGAAGAGGCCAATAACCAGGGAGGAAATTGAAGCAGTCATCAAAAACCTCCCAAGACACAAGAGTCCAGGGCCACATGGCTTCCCAGGGGAATTTTATCAAACGTTTAAAGAAGAAACCATACCTATTCTCCTGAAGCTGTTTGGAAAGATAGAAAGAGATGGAGTACTTCCAAATTCGTTCTATGAGGCCAGCATCACCTTAATTCCAAAACCAGACAAAGACCCCACCAAAAAGGAGAATTACAGACCAATATCCCTGATGAACATGGATGCAAAAATTCTCAACAAGATACTGGCCAATAGGATCCAACAATACATTAAGAAAATTATTCACCGTGACCAAGTAGGATTTATCCCTGGGATACAAGGCTGGTTCAACACCCGTAAAACAATCAATGTGATTCATCATATCAGCAAGAGAAAAACCAAGAACCATATGATCCTCTCATTAGATGCAGAGAAAGCATTTGACAAAATACAGCATCCATTTCTGATCAAAACTCTTCAGAGTGTAGGGATAGAGGAAACATTCCTCAACATCTTAAAAGCCATCTACGAAAAGCCCACAGCAAATCTCATTCTCAATGGGGAAGCACTAGGAGCCTTTCCCCTAAGATCAGGAACAAGACAGGGATGTCCACTCTCACCACTGCTGTTCAACATAGTACTGGAAGTCCTAGCCTCAGCAATCAGACAAGAAAAAGACATTAAAGGCATTCAAATTGCCAAAGAAGAAGTCAAACTCTCCCTCTTCGCCGATGACATGATACTCTACATAGAAAACCCAAAAGTCTCCACCCCAAGATTGCTAGAACTCATACAGCAACTCGGTAGCGTGGCAGGATACAAAATCAATGCCCAGAAATCAGTGGCATTTCTATACACTAACGATGAGACTGAAGAAAGAGAAATTAAGGAGTCAATCCCATTTACAATTGCACCCAAAAGCATAAGATACCTAGGAATAAACCTCACCAAAGATGTAAATGATCTATACCCTCAAAACTGTAGAACACTTCTGAAAGAAATTGAGGAAGACACAAAGAGATGAAAAATATTCCATGCTCATGGATTGGCAGAATTAATATTGTGAAAATGTCAATGTTACCCAGGGCAATATACACGTTTAATGCAATCCCTATCAAAATACCATGGACTTTCTTCAGAGAGTTAGAACAAATTATTTTAAGATTTGTGTGGAATCAGAAAAGACCCCGAATAGCCAGGGGAATTTTAAAAAAGAAAACCATAGCTGGGGGCATCACAATGCCAGATTTCAGGTTGTACTACAAAGCTGTGGTCATCAAGACAGTGTGGTACTGGCACAAAAACAGACACATAGATCAGTGGAACAGAATAGAGAATCCAGAAGTGGACCCTGAACTTTATGGTCAACTAATATTCGATAAAGGAGGAAAGACTATCCACTGGAAGAAAGACAGTCTCTTCAATAAATGGTGCTGGGAAAATTGGACATCCACATGCAGAAGAATGACACTAGACCACTCTCGTTCACCATACACAAAGATAAACTCAAAATGGATGAAAGATCTAAATGGGAGACAAGATTCCATCAAAATCCTAGAGAAGAACATAGGCAACACCCTTTTTGAACTCGGCCATAGTAACTTCTTGCAAGATACATCCACAAAGGCAAAAGAAACAAAAGCAAAAATGAACTATTGGGACTTCATCAAGATAAGAAGCTTTTGCACAGCAAAGGATACAGTCAACAAAACTCAAAGACAACCTACAGAATGGGAGAAGATATTTGCAAATGACCTATCAGATAAAGGGCTAGTTTCCAAGATCTATAAAGAACTTATTAAACTCAACACCAAAGAAACAAACAATCCAATCATGAAATGGGCAAAAGACATGAACAGAAATCTCACAGAGGAAGACATAGACATGGCCAACATGCATATGAGAAAATGCTCTGCATCACTTGCCATCAGGGAAATACAAATCAAAACCACAATGAGATACCACCTCACACCAGTGAGAATGGGACAAATTAACAAGGCAGGAAACAACAAATGTTGGAGAGGATGCGGAGAAAAGGGAACCCTCTTACACTGTTGGTGGGAATGTGAACTGGTGCAGCCACTCTGAAAACTGTGTGGAGGTTCCTCAAAGAGTTAAAAATAGACCTGCCCTACGACCCAGCAATTGCACTGTTGGGGATTTACCCCAAAGATACAAATGCAATGAAACGCCGGGACACCTGCACCCTGATGTTTATAGCAGCAATGGCCACGATAGCCAAACTGTGGAAGGAGCCTCGGTGTCCATCGAAAGATGAATGGATAAAGAAGATGTGGTTTATGTATACAATGGAATATTCCTCAGCTATTAGAAATGACAAATACCCACCATTTGCTTCAATGTGGATGGAACTGGAGGGTATTATGCTGAGTGAAGTGAGTCAGTCGGAGAAGGACAAACATTATATGTTCTCATTCATTTGGGGAATATAAGTAATAGTGAAAGGTAATATAAGGGAAGGGAGAAGAAATGTGTGGGAAATATCAGAAAGGGAGACAGAACATAAAGACTCCTAACTCAAAAAAAAAAAAAAAAAAAAAGACTCCTAACTCTGGGAAATGAACTGGGGGTGGTAGAAGGGGAGGAGGGCGGGGGGGGGGGGTGGGAGTGAATGGGTGATGGCACTGGGGGTTATTCTGTATGTTAGTAAGTTGAACACCAATAAAAAATAAATTTAAAAAAAATAAAATAAATAAAAATAGTCATCCCTAAGTGTCTAACAACTGCACTAAAGGAAGTTTAGATAAAGGCGTGATTTTCCTTTGAAATACTAATCAAAACATGAATGATCAAATCTACAATAGCCCTGGCTTCCTGCCCCACAAGCAGTCTGGAGAAAATAGTTTCTCAATACACTCTACCTGTGCTAAAAAAAAAAAAAAAAAAAAAAAAAAAAAGTGAGTTTTGTAAATTTACCTACCATTTTTTCTTTTCCTTTCTTCCTCAACTTGTTTTCAAGCTTCAAGAAGTTCAGGTGCCTAGTATGTAAGTTTTAAATCTATACATAATGTTTATGGCTATTGATGAGTTCTATCAGTTTATCCTCATTTATCTTCCCTCATCTGTCTCCCTGATCAAATAAATTATTAGTCTTAAACTCTGATTGCTTTTTTTAAAGAAGTGAAAACCCTCACAATTTTTTAGGAGGATATAGAGTTTACTAGAGATAAATTTAGACCCCTCATCTGTTTTGTTTCCATTACTCTTGCTGATGATGCCCTGGGTCATGATGACCACGGTGACTAGGGAACAATGCCTTTGTTTCCACACGGAGGAGGGCAAATCCCAACCCCCAACCATAAAATTAGTTTGTGGCCTACTCTCTTGTAAATACATACAGAGTTTATTTTTCTTGACCTTTCTCATATTTAAAGCTATAACTTGTCTATACACAACCTGCCTTGGGAGCTCTTTCTGCATCTGTATACCTATTTAAATTGCATTTTGTTAAGCAGGAACTCCAGAACACATGGAGATTGGGGTGGGGGTGGGGTTCTGGTGTTGCCCTTTTCCCAGACTAGTGTAAACTAACCTGGGTCCAGTAGCACCTGGGGAAGACTCTACTATTTATTCTTATCTTGGCAGGAAAATGTCTGTTCATCTTTGTTTTCCACAACTAAGCTACATTCCCTACTCATGACTCAACAAGCCTTCCCTGTCCCCACCTGAATTTCACAGTAATTCACATACTTAGAAAATAGCCTTGGACGAGGAACTTTGCCTAAATCTAAATGAAGTCTGGATAACATATATTCCCCAACTCTAGTTATTTTAGCTACCCACTCAAAGACCTACAATAGGCAAGCATGTTTTTCCTTTACAAAAACCAGGTTTGCTTCCCAAAAGAAGGTCATATTTGTGTTTTCAGCATGACTTTATACTGAATAAAATACATCTAGTCCTAAAGATTTATTTACACTTAAAATGTCAACAGGGACTTGAAATTATGCTTATATATATTAGGGGCACCTGGGTGGCTCAGTGTTGAGTGTCTGCCTTTGGCTTAGGTTGTGATTCCAAGATCCAGGATTGAGTCCCACATCAGGTTCTTTGTGGGGACCTTGCTTCTCCCTCTGCCTGTGCCTCTGCTTCTCTCCACGTGTCTCTCATGAATAAATAAATAAAATCTTTAATATATATCATTACTTAACATGTTATTCACCAAAGCCTACAAAAATATTCCAAGAAAATTAAGATTACCTCACAATTTCCTCAGTAAAAACCAAGGCATGAGAAAACTAAATAAAATGCTCATGACATCATAGATTACTTGAAGACAGAATTCAAAGAGAACTATCACAACTGAGACTAAATTCCCCCAGGACTAACTGGAGCAATTCAAGCATATACTGCAGATTAACCCAAAGTATCCAAGATGGAAGAGTGGAAGGAGAAGAGCAAAGTAGCAAGGTGTGTTGGTCACCAATGTATGCATGTTACCTCTATTGTTCTGCAAGTTTGTGATTCTATTAAATTATCCCTATTGTCTCTACAGCCCCCTACTTCTTTCACAAGAGTACAGCACTAAAACAAAATAAAAAAGGGGGGAAAGGGTAACTATCGTATGCAATTTTGTTATATATCTCATATAATAAATGCTTAACTCTTTCTAGGAAACTAGATTCTATGCCATGTGTGTATTTTGGGGGAGCAGTGGGGAGGGGCAAAGGGAGAGAGAGAGAATCTTAAGCAGGCTCCATGCCCAGTACAGACCACGGAGCAGGGCTCAATCTCATGACCCTGAGATCATGACCTGAACTAAAATCAAGAGACAGACACTTAACGAACTGAGCCACCCAGGTACCCCTATGTGTTTTCTTATACAGTAACTTTGAATATTGTATTTCTGACCTTCATTCCATTTAAAAATAAATGCAATGTCTCAAATATAAAGAACATGTTTCCAAGAAAGTTAAAATTGTTTCATGATTCATAGGGTTCCTAAGGCAAAACCTGGCAGACAGTGGAACAAATTTTTTCTATCATTAAATCTTTTTTGTGTGATTTTTTAATTCTATGTACCCCCACAAAAAAGGGCAGGTGTAGGATTTTTTTTTACTTAGCATGAATAATAGAATTCTTCTTTCCAAACCACCATGACAACTAATTGAACTAGTCAATTACTCTGCCCAATTACAACTCAAAAATTCACATTTGCATTTGCCATTTACCATTTCTTTCAACTCTCTTCGCTGTTTGAAATTTGATTTCATTTTGATTTCATCACTGCCCTTTCACATGGTGATTTTTTTTAAACACTCAATACAAAGTGACAATAAAGACTGCCTCTAATAACAGCCTAAAATAATAGTGAAAGGGAATATAAGGGAAGGGAGAAGAAATGTGTGGGAAATATCAGAAAGGGAGACAGAACGTAAAGACTGCTAACTCTGGGAAACGAACTAGGGGTGGTAGAAAGGGAGGAGGGCGGGGGGTGGGAGTGAATGGGTGACGGGCACTGGGGGTTATTCTGTATGTTAGTAAATTGAACACCAATAAAAAATAAAAAAAAATTAAAAAACTTCAAATTCAGTTTATTTTCCTGTTTTACAAGGCTCATACAAGATTAACATTATTCTTCTTACTGTACCAGTTACCAGTTTTCCTTCTGTGCAATTAATCTTTTTAAGTATACAATATGTGAATATAATTTTTGTAAAAATTGAAGTGTTACAAAAAAAGCTAAAGTCACCTTCATGTCATTACTGATTCCACTCCTCAGGTATAATCATTATTTTTAAGTACTATATTGTATGTATTTCTGTACATTTACATCTATATATCTGCCCAAAGAAAAATATGTAGTATTATTATGTAAGGTTTTAAAAATTATAATGTCTTAGAAATTGGTCACATTACCTCTTTCTTTTCAACCCTTATATCGTAATCCATGGGATGAATGCATATATCAAAGTTAATCCATTCACTTATCACTGGACACTGATTCATTTCAAATGCTTGTTTATCAACAATGCTATAGTGAATATCCTTGCATCTGCTTTTCTAAGCACATGACACTTAATATTCCTTCCCTTCGTTTCTTTACCTGATTAAACTTCTATCTAAATGTCATACAAGGTATCTCAAATATTACTCATCTCTGACACTCTAATTGTATTTTTTTCTACTTTCCTCAGAATATGATTGACCTTTTATTTTGACACTTAATATTGCCCAGGGTTTTTTTTTCTGTTTTTTTCTTAAACAGCTATTTGCATATTCCTTAGGATATTTCAGCTATTTTTCTTAATTTTTCACCCATTAACCAAATGTTAATGAACATGTTCTATGCCACAAGGTACCATTTTAGGTACTAGGAATGCAGCAGGAAACAAAATACTAGAGAGGACCATCTCATATATCTTGAGCCTCTTTCAGTACTGAGTATAATATTGTAAGTGATGTAAATGCTCAACAATTCTTTTGAGAAGGCTGACTTATGCTCATGATAGGATATAGATAATAAATGAGCTCAAATATCTATATACATACTATAACAGTTAGTTTTATTTGTCAATTTGCTTGGGCTATGGTACCCAGATATTATTCTGGATGTTTGGGTACAAGTATTTTTAGGCGAGATTAAAATTTAAACTGGTGGACTTTGAATAAAGGATATTGTGCTCCATAATGTGGTGGGCCTCGCCCAATCAGTCGAAGACCTGAGTAGAACAAGAAACTAACCTTCTCCAAGCCTGAGAAGATTCTTCCAGCAGAGGACCCTTGAACTTGAACTGCAACAGGGGCTCTTCCCTGGCTCAGTGTGATGACCCTTGGACTTGAATGGCAGATTCTGGATACGTCAGTCTATAATTCCATGAAACAATTCCTTAAAAGCCACACACATGTGTGTATGCACTCCATTGATTCCATCTCCCTGGGGAACCCTGACTAATACACACAAGGGAAATAATAAAATAGTTCTTTCACTGGGGTCATGGATAGGCTTTGTAGGAATCTCTATTATTGCTACCTCTCCCTTTGGAAAGGCTTTCAACATCAGGTGTGGCTGTGTACCTAGTGTGATCCTTTCCCACAGCAGAATTCTGCTTACCCGCTCAATTAACAACATAAAGCTGGCCTGGGACACCTGGGTGGCTCAGTGGTTGAGTGTCTGCCTTCAGCTCAGAGAGAAATCCCAGTTTTCCAGGATCGAGTCCCACATCGGGCTCCCTGCATGGAGCCTTCTTCTCCTCTGCCTGTGTCTCTGCCTCTCTCTGTGTGTGTCTCTCATGAATAAATAAATAAAATATTTTTAAAAAATAAAAAATAAAGCTTGCTTATGTGACTTGCTTTGGTCAACAACAGGTGAGTGAATATGACCTATGCATTTGCAAACATATACTGTTTTCCCTCTGCCACATGTATGAATAGCAAACACATCACAGAAAGAGTTCCTTCATACTGAACCTCAGAGTGAAGAGCTACAAGAACTAGAGCTGTGACTAATTCATAAGCACTGAACATAAATGTGAATACAAGATAAGCCTTGCTTATTTTATTGATTTTGCAACTTCCATTTCTATGGTAAACTAGCCTTCATGGACTGCTATTGTCTTAATGGGTTATTGAACTAACGCCTTCCTCCATCCCCAAATATTTTATTAAAAAAAAAAAAAGAATGAATGAAATCTTGCCATTTGCAATGAAAGAATGAAATCTTGCCTTATGCTAAGTGAAATTTGTCAGGGAGAGGAAGACAAATACAGTATGGCTTCACTCACATGTGGAATTTAAGAAACAAAACAAATGAGCAAAGGGGAAAAAAGAGGTGGGGGGAAAAAGAGGTGGGGGGGCAAGGCAACCAAGGGGATAAAAGGGGAAAAAAGAGGTGGGGGAAAAAAGAGGTGGGGGGGAAGAGGTGGGGGGGGAAGAGGTGGGGGGGGGGGGAAGGCAACCAAGAAATAGACTATTAACTATTGAGAACTAATGGTTGTGAGAAGGGAGGTGGGGGGGTAGTGAAATAGGTGATGGGATTAAGGAGGACACTTGTGAGGAGCATCAGGTGTTGTATGGAAATGCTGAATCACTATATTGAACACCTTGACACTAATGTTAAACTGTATGGTAACTGAAATTTAAATAAGAGCTTTACAAAGACTGTGTGTATAAATGGATGGATAAATAGAAAAACATTCTTCCTTCACCCACTTTGGAGAGAGGTTCCACACATTACTCATTAAATTCTCAAAGTGGTCTTTACATTTAAAAAAAAAAAAAAACTAATAAGTACTGCAAAATATGGGCTGGACAGAAAATGTTCACAGTAATTTGTGAATTATATTGAAAACTTTAAAGAAGCCTTCAGTTGTCTTCTACATTATCCTGATTACCCCATTTTACAAGCTCTTCAATGAGAGAAAAAAATGACTCTGCCTGCTTCAGATAGCCCCAAGAATTCATTCAATGAATAATACACTGAATACCAACTCTGCTAGACCATATAGGAGGCACTAGTGCCAGAGAGACACAGTCGCTGTATCACTGGACCTTATATTCTAGAGAAATACTATAGAAATCCAGACTTTTTAAAGTATAATTAATAATAGAATTCATAGATCTGAATTTCAACCTCCCTAAGAGTAATAAATGTAAGTTGAAACCTTGACATTTTCAGCCAATTTTGCCCATTTCCTCACTATCCCTTACTGATTATCAGGTTATGAGCTAGATAAAGACTAATGTAAAGTAATTTAATATTTAAAAATTAAATAATGTAAACTTTAAATAAAATGAATCTTTAATATTTGTTAAAATTCACATATGTGTGTGTGTGTGTATATATATATATATATATATATATATATATATAGAGAGAGAGAGAGAGAGAGAGAGAGTGTGTGTGTGTGTAATTCCTGTATCCTTGGGCAACCACTGAGTTGAATATGATACATACTCAATATTCTTGAATAAATTTTATTTTCTACTTGTGTATCAAGTCCCTAAGAATAATATCTGGCAAACTAGGTTTCTGGTTGTTTCAGTGACAGAATCCCATGTAACTTTATGTATGTAAAAAAAATAAGTAAACTTTATGTATGTAAAAAAAATAAGTAAACAACCATCAATTACCAATCCTCATAGGCAGCAATAGTACCTTGGATTAGGCAATGACCTTGGATTAGTAAAAGAAAAGCCAACATATATCCAGGTCACAAGTTGACGTCTGTTTTCTAAGAGTTTTATAATTTTACCTGTGACATTTACATCTATTGTTCATTTTAAGTTAGTATCTGTGTAGAATATAAGGTAGTTTTCTGACTTCATTCTTTTGCATATGGATGTGATACCATGATATGATACTGTAAAAGCAACAAAAATGAGAATAGACAAATTGGACATGATTGTAATGAAAATTTTGTGCAAAGGATACTATCAAGAGTGAAAACACAGCATATAAAATGGGGAAAACTTAGCAAATCATATGTAATAAGGGACTTTTATACAGAATATATATATATGTATGAATATATATGTGTATGAATATATATATATATATTCTAAACAACTTGACACTAAAAAAGACAAGTGATCCAATTTTTAGAAGGGCAAAAGATTTGCATAGGCATTTCTCTGAAGAAGATCTATACATAGCCAATAATTCCAAGAAAAGATGCTAAACATCATTAGTCACTCGGAAAATGAAAATCAAAATTATAATGAGATATCACTTTACACCCACTGAAATGGCTAACATAAAAATGACAGACAGAAAAAATGGGGCACCTGGGTGACTCTGTGGGTTAAGCATCCAACTCTTGATTTCAGCTCAGGTCATGATGTCAGAGTCGTGACACTGAGCCCTAACTCAGGCTCTGCATTGGGCATGGAACCTGCTTAAGATTCTTTCCCTCTGACATCCTTGCCCCACTCCCAAGCTCGCTCATTCTCTCTCTCTCTCTCTCTCTCTCTCTCTCTCTCTCTCTCTCTTTTCTCTCTCTCTCTCTCAGAAAAAAAAATACAGACAATAACAAGCATTGTTGAGGTTTTGAGATTGTGGTGAAATTGGAACTTGCACACATTGCTGGAAATGTAAAATAATGCCCCCACTTAGGCAGGTCCTCCAAAATTTAGACATAGAGTTACAATATGACCCAGCAATTCCACTCCTAGCTATGTACTCAAGACAAGAGCCAACGTATTCCCACCAGAAACTTATATGCAAGCATTTAGAGCAGTATCAGTCACAGTAGCTAAAAAATGGAAAAATAAGCTACACAGCCATTGACTATTGAAAGGATAAACATATGTGGTATACCCATGCAATAGATTATTATTTAGCAATAAGAGAGAATGAAGTGGTGGTGCATACTGCAATATGAATGAGCCTTGATATTATTAGGCTGAGTGAATGAAGTGATTCAAAAAGACTAGATATCCTTCTACTTATCTGAAATATCCAGAATAAGTAGCTCCATGGAGGCAGGAAGTTAATTAGTGGTTGCCAAAGGGTGGGGAGATGGTAAGGTTGGGAATCACTAATGTACATTTTCTATTAGGCTGCATGTACAGTTTCTATTTGGCTAAAATTCTATTGTGGGGATGGTTGCAAAACTCTTAAAACAAAATCTATCTGCAAACTTTAAGTGGGTGAATTTATAGCATATGAAATATGTCTTATGAAAGCTGTAAAAAACGGAAATTACTAGTAATCACAATATAATCTGTATCACTAGGCAATGCAAATAAAGATTAATAGTCATGAAAAGCTATATTTATTAGACGAACTCAATTTATCAAGACATTTTAATCACAGCATTTAATAATCAAATAGAATCTTAAATAGAAAGTTAAGTGTTAAAAATACAGAAAGTATCAATGTAAAGTGATGTTCTCATTAGAAGTATTTGAATTTTAACCAAGCCATGAAGAATGGTGGGCCGTAAATGGGGATAATAGAACAAATGTATGTGTTCTAAGAAAAAATGTATTTTGATACTAAATTCCACATAGTTTTAATTACCAAAACACTTATTAATTTAACCTATAAACATGGTCATCACAGAAGGCAGACTAGAAAAATGAAACTGGGAATGTCAGCCTACCACTTGCTTCAGTGTCATATTTTAGCTCAATAGTGCTGTGCATTCTTACAATCGAGACCCATCCCCTTCATATCATATCAGATATATTTAAAAGTGAGGACATGCCATGTTAAATATATTAGCTATAAAATTTTGAAATTTTAAAATAAATTTATTTTTGATCCCTTTGGTTGTGAATCACATTTAATTTACCGTTGCCTATAATTTCTCAGTAATCATTGTGTAAAGTGAGAAACCTCACCATAAATTCTTTCTAAATGAGGTTTTTATGAGTACTTAACACTTACTGAGGCTGTTAAATTTAGTGATCATTTAAATATTTGTTTTAATTTTGAAGAGTTTTAGATTTTTTGTTTTTACATTTCAGATACTTTGATAATCTGTAGCTCCAAATACAGGATTTATAGTGTTTATTGGGTATACTGGCTTGGCTATATATGTGACCTTGTGTAAATTCTTATTTTCTCATTCTAAAATAAGACTGAATAGTCTATACATGGTTGGTAGGAGGACTAAACACTACTATGCATTAAATACTTATTTAAATGTCTCACACATAGAAGATACTTATTAAATCCAAGTTAATGTATTAATATTTTCAATCTGCCAGGCATTGAGCTTTGCACTAGAGATGAAGACAACACAGTTCCTTCTTTGGGGTATACCATCCAGCAATAAACAAGTTAAATTTAACTAAAATATAGCAGGCATATTAATAGAAATATACACAAAATTCAATCACCACAGAGCAGAGTAACTTTTTCCAGGAAATTGGTGAAACCAGATTTTAAAAGTTATATCATAGCTGCTTTGTGAAGCAGGAATTGAGATCTGAGAGGTTTACTATGACCACACCCCATGTGGATGGATCCTGCCCCTCCACTCTGATCTTCACTCTTTACACTAGTAGTTCTGAAAGTACTGAAATGCACACATGTATCTGAGTCCAATCAAACAGATTCAAAATCTAGCTGTGCCACAAATACTCAAATGGTCAAAAAGTAATTCTGGGTACCACTGTGATGTGTAGCATGGTGATAGTGGGGGGAGGCTATTTGTGTGTGAAGACAGGGCGTAGATGGGAACCTTCTGTACTTTTCATTCGATTTTGCTGTGAGCCTAAAACAACTCAAAAAACAAAGTGTATTAATTTAAAAAGAAAATTGATTGAGGCCATAGACCCCTATCAACAAATAATATCAAAAGAATCCAACATAAGGAGCTTTTTAATCCTGATTTGACCTCTAATTAGAAAGAAAATGTTCTTCTATTTAGCAATATTCAAGTATTTACATTTCCATCATTACATATTTATTAAATGCTAAATATGTACTCAATATCATACTATGCACTGAAAATAGCAATATAATGATTGCGACTTACCCATGATAAACTTAACAATTGACAGAGGAAACAAGCATTGCATAGGAATCCTTGTTTTTAATATAACTTAAACACATTTTAATCATAACTTTGCCTCGGCAGATTTAGCTCATTTTTAATAAATATTTATCATAGAAGATAGTGAGCAAAACCAGTCCACATCTCAAATCAATCAAATCTTACTGTATATCAGAAAAAAATTTCTAACTTCAGTTTTCAATTCTAATGTCATGAATTGTATAAGACACACCAAGATAACTACAAATAGTCAACTAAACAAGATATATTACTAAAAGTTATGTGTCAAAAGTATTACAGACCTAATAGTGAATCTATTTTTGTAATTTAGAAAAATAATACATCGATATGTTATTTTGTACTGCTTGTTTTAGAATAAGTCAATACAATTAGTAACTAATAATAAAGGTTATTTCTGAGATGAGGAATTTCTCTGGAGTATGTATTTGTTTGCACATACACGTTATTTCCCAAAAGTCTTGAGTTCAGCTTTTATGAATAACTAAAAGGAAACAAGAACAAAAATTATCAATTTCATTCTATTGATTGTATTTTTCTTTTTTTATTTTATTGCAGTAAAAACACTTATGAGATCTATTCTCTTAAAATGTTTAAGTATACAATATATTATTGTTGACCATGGATACAATGTTGTCTGCAAGCTCTAGAATTTACTCCTATTTCCCTGACCCTTTATGCACCTTGATTTGCCCCTCCACCCAGCCCCTGACCACCACTATTCTATTTGATTCTATTAATTTGACTAGTTTACAAATCTCATATAAATGGAATCATGCAGTATTTGTCTTCCTAGGACTTGTTTATTTCACTTAACATAATGCCCTCAAGGTTCATCAAGGTTGTGGAACGTATCGGAATTCCTTCCTTTCAAAGACTGAATGATATTACATGTATACACCAGAATTTCTTTATCCTTTAGTCTATCTGTAGACATTTAGATTGTTTCTGTCTCTTGGCTTTTTTTGAATAGTGCTGAAGTGAACATGGGAGTACGAGGGTTTTTTCAGGATCCTAATTTCAATTCTTTTGGATAAATACCTAGAAATGGGATAGCTGAATTGTGTGGTAGTTCTCTTTTTAACCTTTTGTGGGAACTCTTTACTGCCTTCTACAGCAGTCGCACCATTTTGAATCATCTCTAACAGTGTGCATGGGTTCCAATTACCCATCCTCACCAACACTTGTGTTTTTCTAATAACCTCCATCCTGACAGGTATAAGGTAATATCTCATTGTGCCTTTAATTTGTATTTCCCGGGATCCCTGGGTGGCCCAGCGGTTTGGCGCCTGCCTTTGGCCCAGGGCGCGATCCTGGAGACCCGGGATCGAATCCCACGTCGGGCTCCCCGTGCATGGAGCCTGCTTCTCCCTCTGCCTATGTCTCTGCCTCTCTCTCTCTCTCTCTCTCTCTCTCTCTCTCTCTGTGTGTGTGTGTGTGAGTGTGACTATCATAAATTAAAAAAAAAAAATTTTAATTTGTATTTCCCAGTTGACTAATGACGTTGAACTTCTTTTTTTTCATAGAACTTTAAGCCATTTGTATATCTTGGATTTGTAACCATGTTTCCAGTAAGCCATTACAGCAAACTAAATTACCCCAAAATTTAGCAGCTTAAATCAACAAACTTTATTTATTATCTCACAGTCTCTGAGGTCAGAAATCTATGCACTTAGCCATGTACCTCGGACACCGAGTCTCTCACATGGCTGCAGTCAAGGGATGGGTTAAGGGTGTAAGTATCCCAGTAGAGGAGTCTCCAAGTTGACTCACATGCCTATTGGTGGGTCTCAGGTCTTGCTCTTTGGTGATGGGAGACCTCCACTGATGGGCACTTGGGCTGTTTCCATAATTTGGCTATTGTAGATAGTGCTGGCTATAAAAATCAGGGTGCATGCATCCCTCTGGATTAGTATTTTTGTAGTCTTTGGGTAAATGCCCAATAGTACAATTGCTCTTCTTTTCAATTTGAATGTTTTTTATTTCTTTTTCTTGTCTGGTTGCTCTGACTAGGGATATCAGTTCTGTGTTGAATAGAAGTGGTGAGAAGGATCTCCTTGTCTTGTTCATGATCTTAGAGAAAAGCTCTCAGCTTTTCATCTTGAGTATGATTTTAACGTTGGGATTTTCATGTATTGCCTTTATTATGGTGAAGTAATTTCCTTCCAGTCCTCGTGTGAAAGTTTTTATCATGTCAGATGCCTTTTCTGTATCTGCTGAAATGAGTATGTAACGTTATTTCTTATTCTTTCATGGTGGTAGATCACAGTTGATTTTCATATGTTGAACCAATTTTGTATTCCAGAAATAAATCCCACGTGGTCATGGTGTATGATCAATTTTTGCATCTATGCATTTCAGGGTTAGTTCTCTAGTCATGTCCTTGTCTGGCTTTGGCATGAGAGCAATTAATGCTGGCCTCATAAAATGAGTTTGGAATGACTCCCTCCTCTCCATTTTTTTGAAGAATTTGAGAGGGATTAGCAAAATTGACCAGTGAAGCCATCTAGTCCCGAGCTTTTCTTTGTTGAGAGGCTTTTGATAACGGACTCCAATTTTCAAAAAATCATGCTTTACTTTTAAAAAAGAAATACATACAAGAAAAGGGAAAAATCAAGAAGCACTCAGGTTTTAGGATACTTAATTAACCACTAAAAAAAATATTTACCATTTATTGGCATCCCAGAGGTTGACACAGGAGAAATGCCACGTAGCAAGATTGGGGTTCAACAAAATAGAGGACAGAGGGTCATCCTTCTTTCATAAAGGGAAAGTGCCATTGTGACCCACAGGAAAATCTAAGGCACGGTTATTTTAGGAAAGAGAACATGGGAAGCTGACATTGTAAAAATACCTTTGTAGCTCTTTGAATTCTCACTTTGATGACCACTAATTTTACCATAAACTTTAGGAATGGATAGAATCTAAAAAAAAGAGGGGAGAGAAGGGAAGTAAGAACAAGCAGTGACATAACTTGGTGGTTGGCTGGAGCCTCCTCTAAAGCTGCACAGGGAAAAATTCATGATAGACGGGTGACCAACAAACTTTGAACATCATTGTGTTAGGCTTCTGAGATGGCTCCCAATGATCCTCACCTCGCGGTATTTAAGTTCTTGTGTAGTGGCTTCCCTTTGAATGTATACTAGACCTAGTGATTTGCTTCTAACAAATAGTGCTACAAAATTGGTTACATGTCATTTCCAAGATTAGATTACAAAAAGAGTGACTTCAGTTTCTGTCGCCCTGTGCCTCTCTCACACACACATCTACCTTACTTTGGAGGAAACAAGCTTCAATGTTGTGAGTAGCCCTATGCTGAGGCCTTCCTGGCAAACAATGGAGGTCTCCCATCACCAAACAGCAAGACCTGAGACCCGCCAACAGCCATGTGAGTCAGCTTGGAGACTCCCCTACTGGGATACTTACAGCCTTAGCCCATCATTTGGCTGCAGCCATCTGAGACTCTCGGTGTCAGAGGTGCACAGCTAAGTGCATAGATTTCTGACCCCGGAAACTGTGAGATAATGAAAGTTTGTTGATTTAAGCTGCTAGATTCTGGGGTAATTTGGTATGCTGTAATGGATTGCTGCAAACATGATTGTCTAATACTCTAAGTGCTTACTATTGCCAAGTAAGATGCAAAAGACTAGTGTAGTTCTTAAGACTCAACATCAGAAATTTTATGATTTTGATATATAGACGCACATGTACATACACAAAACAGAATTAATTCAAACAGGTGGACTCTGATAAGGCTTTCCAATTTTTCCAATTCCCAGTTACGGTCACCTTTTCTCATGTTTAGTTCATTCCCGTCTGGTCTACACTTTCACTTTTGTCCCCCCCCCCCCCCCCCCCCCCCCCCCCCCCGCCAAAACTGCAGATACCGTGAGCATATGGGCACACACACTGGAGAAACAGGTTATACCACTAGCCAGATTTACTATTGTCGTCGGGTGTAGGTTAGGTGCTGTATGAAGCGTTTGAGATGATTTCCATTACATTTCAAGCTTAGGAAAAAATACCATCTTTTGTGATCGCTTCCTGTAACAACCCTGGCTTATGAAAATGAATCTAAATAATTCCCGCCAGGATTCCATCTACTTTTTAACCTATGAAATATAATTACATATCTGTCATCTTAAGAATTTAGTCAGTTAAAATGACTACAGGTTAATAAAGCTGGTAAGAACTTTGCTTACAGTATATTTGACTTCTGATTTCTCATTTTCAATGAAATGGCATCTCCTATCCACAGCAGGAGTTCCCGTCTTGGAAGGTTTCAGCAAAATGTCAACACCTCCCATGGAGATAGATGTCAGTATTATAACCTGAGCAGAGATACTGGAAATTATTGGGCTATTTCCTTTTTTAAGGTTTCAAAATATTGTGAGGCAACATTCATGCCACATATATTTTTCACTTAAGAATGGTTTGACTTATTCGTGTATTTGTACTTCTTTATAACATTGTTCTCAATTTCCTTGCTCTAAAAGTCATTGCTTTATACTTTTTTTCCTTTTGACATTTGAGTAGTTCATAGAGTCTACCATCATCATTTTACACTGCATTTGATACAATAAGATTTTTTTAAATCCTAAAACATTCTTTACTTCCATTTCAGTAAGATACACTTTTATCATAGAAGAATTTCTTCTCTTGTGAAAGTGTGTACTACGCACGAAATAAACCACATGACTCACATGTAGTCTATCCATTTGGAATATGCTTATGTAGAATAATTTTCCATCATATAATAAGAGCCACAGATTTTGTTTTGAACTAAGAAATCCATTTTATGTCTGAGTAAATCTGATTGCTTAAATGGTCTGAATGCTTTATAAAAGTGAACTTGGCTGATTGTTTGTTTTCCAGGGTGATCATTAAAGGACAAAGCAGAATGTTAGAGCTACAGCATTACTGGCAAGTTTTGCTTGTTTGCTTCTCTCTGTAAATGAGCAGCCAAAGGAACTTCTGTGCTTATGATAGTGTTCCAAGCAACCCATCTCTAGTGGCTAAATGGACATTAGACCGATAAAGTCTTACCATCAATTCATCCTCTGCTTTTCATGTCCACTGCAGCTGTTTTACTTCAGCTTCTCATCATTTCCCCTTCTTTTAAATGTTTCGTATTTTGAATTCCAAACACATAGAAAAGTAATCAAAACTCCCATATCCCCTTCAGAATATTTAATTAACATTTTATGACTTTTGCCCCATTGCTCCATTGTCTCTTCATATATATATACGAAGACAATTATATATATGTAATATGTATACACATGCACAATGAGTGTATATATACACACATATGTATACATGCACACACCTCTTAATTTTTTTCAGAACCTTTCGAGAACAAGCTGCAGATGTAATACCCCATTCTCCCAAATACTCCAAAAATTCCAGTGTATATTTCTCTAAAACTAGAATATACATCTGCATAAGGACCATATAACCCAAGATCAAAGATGGATATAAAGCTTTGCTATCTCTCCATTGAGATGCGGTATCAAATGTCTCCCCTCTTGAACCAGGACTGACATTAATGACTGCTTACCAATATGATGCATGAAACTGAGTTGCAATGCACGAAGTCTGATTTCCCCAAGATCATCAAGCTGGAGTGGCCACAGGTAAACACTCCCTTTGACAGTCCCAGCTGAGCCCAGACTCCCAACCATCCCTGCCAAGTCTTTAGAAGTGAGGTTTAGGCCATACTGGGCTCTCTATACCTGTCCACTTGCCAATGTTTAATACCACACTGCACAGAGCAATTTTTCAAGTAAGTCTGGCCCAAGTTTCTGACCTAAAAAAACATGAGATCTACGACAATGTCTATTACTTTGTGTCACTAAGTGAGGTATCATTTTGCCCAGAAATAGTCAAAATACTGTACAAAGTCTCACTTCTCTTTCTAGTTCAGTACCTTAGAAATATGCTTACATTGGGTTATCATTTTTAGAGACTCCTTCAACCTTGGACAATTCTTGAGGGTTTTTTCTGTCTTCTGTATTCATACCATCTTGACTAAAACAGGCCTTAAGAATATGTAGGATGTTTTTTTAGCCCAGATTCATCTAAAGAATTCTCAT
Organism: Canis lupus familiaris; assembly: GCF_011100685.1. NCBI lineage: Eukaryota > Metazoa > Chordata > Mammalia > Carnivora > Canidae > Canis > Canis lupus. Next base: position 25,484,089 of record NC_049236.1, on the reverse strand, counting down.
AATCAGACTCAGATCATGCATTTTTAGCAGGAAAACCACAGAAATTATGTTATGTTCTTTTTGTTGTGTCATATCAGGACTCACATAATGTCAACTTATCCCAGCACTAGGGATATCAATTTTGGTGATCTGGTTGCTAATTTTGGTGGTGTCTAACAGATTTCTACATCTTAAACTCACAATTTTTGTCCAATAATTAGTTTTTGGTGGAGAGGAATTCCAAGATTATAGTAATCTCTCCAATTCCACCTACTAGCCTTAGCATTTGTGGGTAATTTCCTACTGAATCAACTTCATCTGATGGCTGTCAAATGGTGATGCTTCACTTCCAACATTTACTGAAACTCTATGAGGAATAGCTTTCCTATTTCTGTTATTTACTTAATTTCTTACTTATTAATGTACATTAGTATATATTCAATTTTGTTAAATGGGTGGTAATCTATTATAATCATTAATTTGATACCCAAGCCACTCTCTATTTGTCCATTGGGAGTCCACTCAGACTGGTTACATTTTGTCCTTTAGGGACATCTTTATTATTTGAGGACTTTTTTGCACAAAATGTTTATGGCACATCCTGCCATCCTTCCTTCCCTGCTCTCTTCCTGGAGTGAGCTATTTCTCTTTTAAGGAAGGATGATATTTAAAAAGCAAACTTTGGGTACTTGGGGCCCTCATTGCTTCTAGACGTCATTGTTTCTAGGCCCTCTCAGAGCTAGGAAACATATGTATTACATCTATATAATTACATCTATGAGTTCACATTCCTTCTTCATATTATTGTCTAACATCTGAGGATTCTTTGAAGTCTTCCCCATATCTATAATTTTATTATATCTCCTCCAGTGGAGAAACTTTACCCATATTTATTTATTTACTAAATTTACTTACTTGTCTGTTTCTCCCCATCTCCCAGCACATAAACCATCTCTTCCTGTGGCTACCTCTGCAATCCCACCTGGCCCCATGTCGTCTTTTTCCAGGTCTATCATCTCATGTCTCTATGGGGATCCTCAAATTTGGACTGATTCTTCATATATTTTTACCACCCTACCTCCTTGATCCATACTTTTGGCAGCTGCACTAACTGCCAGGAAATAGCAGGCGGTAAAAGAGGAGGAAATGGGAAAGCAGAAGAAGCCTTCCTTTTTCATGACATTGTAACAACTTCAGTATATAGAATGCCAACAACATAATTGCAGCTATTGTCACAATTACCATGAAAAATTCTAACAGGATTCCAAAATTCCTATAAAAAACACTACAATGTAAAATTCAATTAAAGAAATAAACACCTTTCAATATACCTCATTACCTACAGGACAAAAATCTAAACTCTTGTGTCTCTTATTTTTCCATAAGCTATCCTTGGCTTGTATCTCTAGGCTCCCTTTCCAAATCTCCCCAACTGCTATACTGCAGACAACCTAAATGTCTTATCTTTCCTTGACTTTAGTATGTTGCTCTCTTTTCATGCTTTGTACATACTATTGCCCCAACTTAAATTGTTTTTTCCCTTAAATTTCCAATTAGTGTTAGGCCTTTGTTTATACTTCAAGACTCATAGTAAATTCTTCTCCTCTGTATACCTCCCCTGACCATCTCCATAACAAGTATAATTAACTTTTTCATCCATTGAACCTCAACTATGCTTTACTAAGTACAGCACTTGTCACAACGTGGCAACTATTTACATATACAGGCACCTTGCTAGACTGTGATCTCATTGAGGTTAAAGATATAGGCTTGATGGAAAGAGTTTTAGAAGCATGTAGTTACTAGTTCACAATCATTTGGAAGTTAGAAGTACCAGGAACACTGGTCATTCCTTTTATACTGTGCTCAGTACACATCTGCGTAGAATCATTTTACTGTTAAACATAATATTTTAGCATCTAAGAAATCTGTAAAAAGTCTTTTCATACACAGCATGGTAAACTATAGCAACTGATATCAAAGGTTAGTGTATATTAAAAGCACTCAAAATGCTCATTAAATATGTTGATGTCAGCGTCCCAAACAGAAATACTGATTCAGTAAGTCATAGGGGGAGCACCCCAAGTTATTCCCATGAATATAGTCCCAGAACTACACATGAGAAATTCTCGACTAAAGCAATAATTACATATATGTCCTGTATTGAAACAAATTGCAAGGAGCATCTGAGAAGCAGAAAATGGAATCTACTGGACAGGGATAGTCAACAACCAGGAATAAGAGTTAAAAATAAAACTGGTTACCCTGCAGGATGGAATATGACTCTCAAGAGAGGGATATTTCTGGGAAGTTCTGTGTTTAAGAATTAGAGATTAAGAAGCTGCTCCTATCCAGATTTATAGTAATCTAGGTCCCCATCATTTAGCAACTATATCTATTGGCTTGCTAGGTTTCCCACTCTATTTCCTATTTCTTCTGTAGGAAAAAAAAAGCCACAAATTTTTTTGGACTTAAAATGCCAAATAACTAATTCTACAGATCTAGAAGTCTGAAGTCTGAAATGAGTCTCACTGGGCTAACACGAAGGTCTCAATAGGGATATGTTCCTTCTGGGGGCATTAAAGGATAATCAATTCCCTTGCCTCTTCCAACTTCTAAAGGTCATCTACACTTCTGTGGCTCCTCTGCTATCTACAAAGCCAGCAGCACAGTGTCTTCACATCTGACTCTGACCTTCTCTTCTGTCCCCTCTTCTACTTTAAAGGGATCATATGATAACCCTCATCCTAGCCCAGACAATCCAGGTTAATCTCCTTAATTTAAAAGTCAGATGATGAACAACTTTAATTTCATCTGAAGTTTAATTCTCCATTGCCATGTAACATAACATAGCCACACGTTCTTGAGACCTGGACATCTTGGAGGGGAGGAGGAATACATCATTGGATTGGCATGATCCCAGGTCCTGGGATGGAATCCTGCATCAGGCTCCCCATGGGGAGCCTGCTTCTCCCTCTGCCTAGGTCTCTGCTTCTCCCTGTGTGTCTTTTTTAAAAAAAAAGTGAGATGAGGCTCCTAAGAACATTAGAGGTATTAAAGGTGCCATTTAAAGCAACATATGTACATTTAGAGTGTGAGTTGCAGTCTGGTTCAGTTCAATAGCAGAAACACTAAACGGAAAGAAGAAACATACCAGGTATCACTGCAAAGTGAAATTAAATGGTCACAGCTTACAAGGAAGACCTATTATCTTGGAAAGGGGAAATAAAGAGGTTATAGACTGAAGATTCATGCCCTCCCCCCCAAAAAAAAAAAATTTCGTATGTCAGATTCCTAACCACCAGTGTAGTTATTTTAGTGATGGTGCCTCTAAGTAAGTAATTAAGGTTAAATGAGGTCATTGAATAAGATTCATGACCTTACAAGAAGACACACCAGATATCTCTTGCTTTCTTTTTCTCTGTACCTCTACACATCCTCCAATGAAGAGCCATGGGAGGACACAGAAGCTGGCCCTCTGCAAGCCAGGAGGAGAGCTTTCACCAGAAACTAAGTGAGGAAGAAATTTTGTCTTGGACTTCTAGCCTCTAGAACTGTGAGAAAACAAGTATGTTGCTTCAGCTGCCCAGTCTAAGGTATTTTTTCCTGATACCCTGAGCACTAATACAGAAGGAAAAAGAACAAAGGTAGGAGGTAAAGAATTATGGGCCCAAGCAAGAAATCAGATTCACATGGGTACCTTATGGAGGTGGAAGTTTAGAAAATGTATTCCTATGATTTAGCTACTCAGCCAAACCTTATGCCAGGTCAATGAGTCAATTTATTCTTTTTTGTCTAGAGAAATTTTTAGATAAATCCCTTGGGGAATATTTTCTGTATGAACAGACTAATATTCCTGTCATTGTAATGAAACTCATTTGTAAAAATAAGCAAATGTATTGTGAATATTTATTGCGTGTTTATCCTTATAGCTTACTAAAGCAGATAATATAGTGACACAGGAGAGCTTGCTTCTTGTCTCACGGAGTTGAAGAATTAATCTTGTCAACAGCAGAGTGAGCAAAGTGATAGACGTTTATTAAGCAGAGAAAGAGAGAAAGCTCTCAAAAATGAGAGGGGTCCTGACAGGGTTGCCACTGAGGGCTTTTTTGGTCTGTCTTTTATAGGAAACTGACCAGGGAACTTGGTAAATTTCTTGTCAATACCAGGGTGGCTATTTAGAACAAACATGGTGGACTTGTCACCATCATAATACCAAGGAAGATGTTTTGTCAATATCATGAGCACAAACAAGGTGCCCTTTTCTCTCTGGTTAATATCTGCTCCACAAGATTTCCTACATCTGGGGTTTCTGTGATTACTTAGTAGCCATTAAAGGGGATACTTCCCAACATTTTGGAGCCAGGGAGCCAGGTTTATTTTTTGCTTTTACTGGCTTAACTCTGTTTTCTTGGGATAAACAGGAGCCTGACTCTGGGCCTTTCCCTAATCTTTCCCTGTCTAGCCCCATCTGCCCCTAACTCATTCCTATATCAATAGGAAGGTAAAGAAATAATATCAATATATTTAGATGCATTCACTTTATAGTTAACTGGAATGGATTCATTCAACAAGATCAAAAACTACTTGAATTTTCAAACTAAGAATTGAAGATCTCCTGGAAAATAAAAAATTCCATTCATATTCACAGGTCACTCTTTTTATATTCATGAGTCAATCAGTCTTTCTGCTTGAATAAATTTTTTTCAAAGCTGATTTTTTAATATTCAGAACATCTTTCACAAGATATATGAGGTCGCAAAATCACAGAACTTCAGAATAGGAAAACAAAAATATATTGTATTTTCTAATCCTTCTCTTTGTTCATAAAAAGGACAAAAAGAAAGTCTTATAGCCCTATAACCCTCTCTTTTTCCTCTTCTCTGTGCTTTTTCCAGAATTTCCCTCTGATTTTCTTCTCTATATTTTCATTTATTCAATAGGAAGTATGGTGGCCATACAGGAAAAAAAAAAAAGACTCTATAGTAGAAAGTAGGAAATTACTTAGAAAGGATATATAGGAAATGGGCTCACTGGTACTTTGTTTCAACTTGAGCTAATATTTTGTTTCAACGTGCAGGTGTCAGTGAATCTAGCAAGCCAGGTTTTAATAGGTCAGAACTATATATAAAAGATGCTACAAAGTTTAAGCCCATGAACACTGGTCATATGTTGGCCATTCCTTTTATACTGTGCCTACCAACACTCGCCAAGAAGTTACAGTCCTGGTGAATGGGACAGACAGTACTCAAAGGATACAGCTGGTTAAAGAAGTAACACTGATCTACTGCAGTCTACTTAGATATTCCAATGAACTTGAAACAATCATGAAAACTTTAAGCATTTCTATTTATATCTAAGGAAATAAAGAACTGTGGAATATCACATCTTCTCTGCTTATGGCCGACTTTAAGAGGAGGTTCTAAAATGCTGGGTTGTGAGGCAAATTTGGCAGTCCTACTTTTGTCATTTTCTGAGTGCCCTTGCAGGACTAAGAGCTTTAAGAGTGGCACACACTCCTTCAGAATGCTCAAGATTCAGGAAGAATAAAAATCAGGCCAATAACAGATTGATTATGCCAGTTGGTGCCAAAACTCATTCTTTCCACACAATGTGAAATGCTTTTGAGAGACTGAGTTAGTATGGGAACAAGAGGGCAAGTTAGCTAACAACTGATTTTCTTACTTTGAGATATAAGAGGAAACCCCTAAATATGGTCATGGTGCCACACCAATCACATGTTTCTGAATGCATATTGGTCATGTATATTCCTGAATGTGCTACATCCATAGGCACTGAGCTTTGCAGTTTGGATTGACGACCAAGAAAAAATATTCAAACCAACCCCTTCTGAAACTTGCTTCATTCTTTTACCACTAATTTGACTAGTCAATTAAGCTACTTAAGCCATTTGCCAATATGGATACCTCCCAAAATATACTATTAAAGCTTGATTTGCCCAGACTCTAAATTATTGCCCAATTTCTCTTTCATCTACCTCTTCTATCTCAATACAGTTTAATGAGGTAAAGGTAATAAAACAATCATCCACACTTAAGCAACCACCTCATTCTTACCATTATCAAAAATAGAGAAACTTTATAGTGAAAATACTACTGAAAAGCAGAAGGAGTCAATGCTAAATTGAAAGAAAATAAAAAGGATAGGTGCAAAATTGAGAAAAAAGAATTCACTAAGATCTTAAGATTTACACATGGGTTTAAAATTAAGTAAATATGTATTGCGTTTTTAATGTCCTAATGATATATACATTTTTAAGAATGTAAGCACTAAAAATGAAAAATACTCATTTAAGTAAAATTAGCAGTTCCCCAATCAGAAGGACGGGGATAGAATAAGAAAAACCATAGGCACACCTCAAGTAAAACTCTTTGTTATATTACAAGAAGTTTCACAGGATATATTCATAAATTGTAATTCCTAAAACATCAGGCTGAGAAAATCAGGAGGAAGTTGTGGTAAGACATCGTGGCTGTGTCCTATATTACCACCTTGCTATCGGGATGGTCAACCACACTAATATTAACTCATTCTCCTGAGATGATGAAAGGCTATTGGCACTGGCTATTCTCTTTTAGACTTCCTCCATTTCAAAATTACTGCAGCACCGATTGAAAACTAGCTTTAAATACAGGAACCCCAAATTTTGTTGCTGCATCCTTGCTGCTTTATTTTCTTAGGAAACTTTAAGAAAATAGCCCCAAACGTTATTTGTAAACACACGTCTACTACAACAGCATGTGCAGAGCTTTAACTTGGATAGGGTGCAAAGTTTCACTCTACTGAGTGCAAAGAATAGAAAGAAATATCTAAAATGTGAAATTCTGAAGGATTGTGTGAGAAGATCACAGCACATCTGTGGAGGGAAACATGTTAGGAGTTTGGAGAGCCTCAAGAAAAACTCCACATCATCTATGGTATAGAAGACTGTAAAATTCCTACTTTAAGGGAAGAGTGGAACATAGGCAAATTAGGAACAAAATTCAAGAATGAACTTAATGCAGCAGAAATGTGGCACAAAATGATTTAGAAGTGTGCCTGGTAGAGAACATAGACCCAGCCTCTCTAGAAAAATAGGAGAGAAATTGAGATGCAAAAGGCAAAATGAATGGAGACTCAAATTTCATATTTAGGATATGGAGGTTTTTCTCACCCACATTTCCAAATCTTAGTTCTTCTCTCAAGAACTAAGTAATCTAAAGTCCTTAGCATGGATGTGAGGGTAATGGAGAATCTGAGCTACCACAGATCTGAGAGATATAGTAAAGGAGGAAGCGCTCTGGGGTGGGGAAGAGGCTACCTTGCTGGCTTATAGGTCAAATGTTCCTAGGCATTAGGAACAATTGCAAGATGGTAAGCATAATAGCAACTTAAAAGATACATTAAAATATTTAAAACATTTAAAACATTCATATATGTTATTTCACTTAATCATCAGGAAGGAATGGTATAGGCAAAACAGTGTTTTGGAACACTTGTCTGGGTAGAACTTACAAAATCTATGGAAAGAGAAGGGAAAAGAAGTAGGAGTTGTATTACTTGAAACAAAGTAAAAGACACCAAAAGAAGACTGCAAAGGAAGAAGGCTAGTACCCTCAAGAGGAATTAAGAATTTTAAAGTTACCTTTGAAATAGGAACCATTCAGCAACATTTAGAAGTGTGGTGAACTTGCTGTTGGCTTCCCAAGGACTGGATTGGTTCTGCTTGGATTTACATTCATCCCGAAGATGGAAATGTGAAGAAACTTCAAACCATTAGGTTCAGAAGCAGGCACCTTCAGCTCTGAAGAGAGAGAAAAAAGCAGATTCTAGAAGCCAAGCAAGCTACAAAAATCAATGGTCCTCAAAGATACTTTATCAGCATCACCTGAGAACTGAGAGAGCGTCAAATCACAGGGCTCTTCCTCTCATCTACTAAATCAGCTGTTCCTGCTGTCCGCCCCCCACCTCCTGTGTCTTAGTGAGCTCTCAGGTGATTTTGATGCTTGCTCAAGTTTGAAAGCCGTTAGTAACTCAGAAGTTACGGAGTTCAGCTGAAGAACTGAGAAAGGGTCTTGGTGAGAAAAGAGGCCTACTCAGGAATGATAACTTGGTCATTCCATGGGTAATCAAGTATTTCAGTTGGCATATGCCCAAACAATGTAATATTGTTAGAAATGATACCCCTGAAAAGAATATAGCAAGATAAATTTATTACAGAAATCAAAATCAAGAATATTTTACAAAGCAAAATCAATTTGGTTTTTTTAATGGTACCTTCTTCGCGATTACCCATTACCAGATCCTGCTCTCAAACACACAGTGTGCTATGTTAAAAATAAAGTACTTTTATACCCAGAGAAAAAATGGTATTTGATAATATTTTGTTTTATCATAACATGTAGTAATACTTTCCTGCAGCTTCAGCATATTCGGCTGACATGTAAGCTTTTATACCATTTCGTTTAACAATATGCTTTATTATTATTATATGCAGAATTGCTCAACTCCTAGGTAGTTTTTTCAGCACAGGCCTTGTCAACTGTTTCCAAACTAGTTTGACAAATGCAATAAAAACAAAAATAAATGAAATTCTACTTTACAGTACCTATGAATCTTCACTATAAGATGACCAATATTATATATTGACTGAATATATAGTTTTGTTTTGAAGTGTAGACTGTTCTAGTATCTCTATAGAACACCAGCCATTTCAAAAGAGAGGAAAACGGAAGTCATTAAAGCTTTGATCTCTTACTCATTTCATTCAGTTTCAAAGTCAGGCTAGTTATAAAAGTTCTAGACATGCCACACCATGTTTTATTTCTGCATTATTACGTTACTTTTATATAGAATTTGGGACTCATATCAAAGGAAATATTTTAAATCATTCCAGACTCTAGGTTAGTACAATTCAGCTTCTATTTATTTTTAAAATTTCCCATCCTGTAACTATCCTAGCTTTATTAAAGTTGGTGATTTGAAAAAGGGCCAGTTACCAAATAGACCCAAATTGTCAGGGTTTATATGAAAAGATTTATCCTGCTGTTCTAATCTAATTGTTTGTTTTAAGGGATCTCAATATAATTAGCCAAGGAAAATATGTGCTTCCAAAGAGTATACTTACAAGCTCTTTTGTCAGGAGCAGAGATGCTCTGAAAGCTTTCTGGGAGAATTACCCTTTCATTGTTAAAGAAATTCTTCCTGTTGTCATTTCAAAATTATTTATACCATTTCTTAGAATTAGATCTTTAATCTTACACATACACACACCAACACAAACAACACACACACATACATACACAGAGATGCAAAAAAACTAAAACCAAAAACTGGGAAACAGCTATGACCTTTACAATAATTTCCCCAGGAAGTCATCAAAACTCAAGAAAAAGAGGCTTCATAATGTACAAGTGTCACTAAAATGATACTTTTGCTTTCCTAATGGGACAGGGTTAGTTGAAATAAGTTTTAAATACAGAGCTTTATCAAATTTATTCAATCTAATCATAGGTTTGTGACACTCAAATATAATAGACGGGAGAAATGGGATTTCACAACATTACATTTCTGTAGTACAGAGCCACATTGAGTCACTGGGTCTTGCTATTATACAAATAGTCTAGACAACAAAGGAACAGTAGTATTTTAATTTAAAATTATGCCAAAATTAAAATTGTTACACTAATAAAGCTTTATCACACTTATTATTACCAAATTGGTTTTTTAACTCATTCTTATTTTGGAGGAAAACATATGTGCTTTAAAAAAAATCATTAATTTCAACATGTGAAATTTAATATCATCTCATTATTTTTCCCTTCCAACAACAGAAGTGGATTTCTCATACATTTGAATTTTTCAACTTAGAAATACACACACACACATACTTATACACACAGGAGCCAGGACATATGTCACTTCATACAATTTAAGTAAGCAAGAGTGCCAGGCAGATGAGTAATAAGGAGTCTCTGAATCACAGGTAGCAAAATTTAATATTATCAAAAAGTTAATTCTCTCCATTATATTCTATAAATTCCACCTAATTATCATTAAAATCCACCAGGAGATTTTCTTATAAAACTTAAGATGGTGCTGATGTGTATCTATACAGATAGTGTGGAACAATATTACAGATATGAGGAATGGACAACACCCCTATTTAAAATTGGGGAAATGAAACAGGCAATTAACAGAAAAAGAAACATATAGGAAACAAATTTAAAGATATTCATGGACTTATAAGTGGCCAGAGAATCATAAATCAGACCAATAATGGAATTTTATTTTCCCATCTAATGGTAAAAAAAAGAAAAAAAGAAAAAAAAAAGAAGAAGAAAAGAAAGAAAGGCTGAGAGAGAGAAAGACAGACAGACATATCCAATGCTGATGAAGGTGTGGTGAAATTGGCTCCAATAGGGTGAATGTTTCAGACTACCTATCAAAAGTAAAAATATTTACAACTTTTGACATAGCGATTTATAACTGGGAAACTATGCTTTAAAAATATTTAAACACAGGGGGGAGGAGCAAGATGGCGGAAGAGTAGGGTCCCCAAATCACCTGTCTCCACCAAACTACCTAGAAAACCTTCAAATTATCCTGAAAATCTATGAATTCGGCCTGAGATTTAAAGAGAGACCAGCTGGAACGCTACAGTGAGAAGAGTTCGCGCTTCTATCAAGGTAGGAAGACGGGGAAAAAGAAATAAAGAAACAAAGGCCTCCAAGGGGGAGGGGCCCCGCGAGGAGCCGGGCTGAGGCCGGGGCGAGTGTCCCCAGGACAGGAGAGCCCCGTCCCGGAGGAGCAGGAGCTGCACCGACCTTCCCGGGCGGAAAGGGGCTCGCAGGGAGTTGGAGCAGGACCCAGGAGAGCGGCGATGCCCTCGGGCTCCCGGGGACAGTAACAGGGACCTGCGCCCCGGGAGAGTGCGCCGAGCTCCCTAAGGGCTGCAGCGCGCACGGCGGGACCCGGCGGGACCCGGAGCAGCTGAAGGGGCTCGGGCGGCGGCTCCGCGGAGGGGGCTGCGCGGCCCCGGGAGCAGCTCGGAGGGGCTCGGGCAGAGGAGGAGGCTCCGTGCGGAGGGGGCTGCGCGGTTCCAGGAGCAGCTCGGAGGGGCTCGGGCGGCGGCTCCGCGGAGGGGGCTGCGGCCCGGGAGCGCGAATCCAACAGCGCAGGCTCCGGAGCACAGGGCGCCGGGACACAGCCCAGGATCCCGCCTCCCCCGGGACAGGCAGAGGCCGGGAGGGCCCAGGACAGCGAGGACGCTCCTGCCCCAGCTGAGCAGATCAGCGGCCCCGCCCCGGAGCCTCCAGGCCCTGCAGACGGAGTTCCTGCGGGAGCTGAATCCAGGGCTCCAGAGCTGCCCCGACACTGGGGCTGTTCCTCCTGCGGCCTCACGGGGTAAACAACCCCCACCGAGCCCTGCACCAGGCAGGGGCACAGCAGCTCCCCCAAGTGCTAACACCTGAAAATCAGCACAACAGGCCCCTCCCCCAGAAGATCAGCTAGACGGACAACTTCCAGGAGAAGCCAAGGGACTTAAAGTACACAGAATCAGAAGATACTCCCCGGTGGTTCTCTTTTTTTGTTTGTTTTTGTTTTTGTTTTTGTTTTCATTTTGTTTTGCTTTTTGATTTGTTTCCTTCCCCCACCCCCTTTTTTTCTCCTTTCTTTTTCTTTCTCTTTTTCTTCTTTTTTTTTTTTTTTTCGTTTTTTTTTTCTTTTTCTTCCCTTTTTTTTTCTCTTTCTCTTTTCTTTCCTTCTTTCTCTCCTCTCTTTTTCTCTTTTTTCCCAATACAACTTGCTTTTGGCCACTCTGCACTGAGCAAAATGACTAGAAGGAAAACCTCACCTCAAAAGAAAGAATCAGAAACAGTCCTCTCTCCCACAGAGTTACAAAATCTGGATTACAATTCAATGTCAGAAAGCCAATTCAGAAGCACTATTATACAGCTACTGGTGGCTCTAGAAAAAAGTATAAAGGACTCAAGAGACTTCATGACTGCAGAATTTAGAGCTAATCAGGCAGAAATTAAAAATCAATTGAATGAGATGCAATCCAAACTAGAAGTCCTAACGACGAGGGTTAACGAGGTGGAAGAACGAGTGAGTGACCTAGAAGACAAGTTGATAGCAAAGAGGGAAACTGAGGAAAAAAGAGACAAACAATTAAAAGACCATGAAGATAGATTAAGGGAAATAAACGACAGCCTGAGGAAGAAAAACCTACGTTTAATTGGGGTTCCCGAGGGCGCCGAAAGGGACAGAGGGCCAGAATATGTATTTGAACAAATTCTAGCTGAAAACTTTCCTAATCTGGGAAGGGAACCAGGCATTCAGATCCAGGAAATAGAGAGATCCCCCCCTAAAATCAATAAAAACCGTTCAACACCTCGACATTTAATTGTGAAGCTTGCAAATTCCAAAGATAAAGAGAAGATCCTTAAAGCAGCAAGGGACAAGAAATCCCTGACTTTTATGGGAAGGAGTATTAGGGTAACAGCAGACCTCTCCACAGAGACCAGGCAGGCCAGAAAGGGCTGGCAGGATATATTCAGGGTCCTAAATGAGAAGAACATGCAACCAAGAATACTTTATCCAGCAAGGCTCTCATTCAAAATGGAAGGAGAGATAAAGAGCTTCCAAGACAGGCAGCAACTAAAAGAATATGTGACCTCCAAACCAGCTCTGCAAGAAATTTTAAGGGGGACTCTTAAAATTCCCCTTTAAGAAGAAGTTCAGTGGAACATTCCACAAAAACAAGGACTGAATAGTTATCATGATGACACTAAATTCATATCTCTCAATAGTAACTCTGAATGTGAACGGGCTTAATGACCCCATCAAAAGGCGCAGGGTTTCAGACTGGATAAAAAAGCAGGACCCATCTATTTGCTGTCTACAAGAGACTCATTTTAGACAGAAGGACACCTACAGCCTGAAAATAAAAGGTTGGAGAACCATTTACCATTCGAATGGTCCTCAAAAGAAAGCAGGGGTAGCCATCCTTATATCAGATAAACTAAAATTTACCCCAAAGACTGTAGTGAGAGATGAAGAGGGACTAGACCACATATTGGGTCACAAATCGGGTCTGAACCGATACCAAAAGATTGGGATTGTCCCCTGCATATTCTCGGACCATAATGCCTTGAAATTAGAACTAAATCACAACAAGAAGTTTGGAAGGACCTCAAACACATGGAGGTTAAGGACCATCCTGCTAAAAGATAAAAGGGTCAACCAGGAAATTAAGGAAGAATTAAAAAGATTCATGGAAACTAATGAGAATGAAGATACAACCGTTCAAAATCTTTGGGATGCAGCAAAAGCAGTCCTAAGGGGGAAATACATCGCAATACAAGCATCCATTCAAAAACTGGAAAGAACTCAAATACAAAAGCTAACCTTACACATAAAGGAGCTAGAGAAAAAACAGCAAATAGATCCTACACCCAAGAGAAGAAGGGAGTTAATAAAGATTCGAGCAGAACTCAACGAAATCGAGACCAGAAGAACTGTGGAACAGATCAACAGAACCAGGAGTTGGTTCTTTGAAAGAATTAATAAGATAGATAAACCATTAGCCAGCCTTATTAAAAAGAAGAGAGAGAAGACTCAAATTAATAAAATCATGAATGAGAAAGGAGAGATCACTACCAACACCAAGGAAATACAAACGATTTTAAAAACATATTATGAACAGCTATACGCCAATAAATTAGGCAATCTAGAAGAAATGGACGCATTCCTGGAAAGCCACAAACTACCAAAACTGGAACAGGAAGAAATAGAAAACCTGAACAGGCCAATAACCAGGGAGGAAATTGAAGCAGTCATCAAAAACCTCCCAAGACACAAGAGTCCAGGGCCAGATGGCTTCCCAGGAGAATTTTATCAAACGTTTAAAGAAGAAATCATACCTATTCTCCTAAAGCTGTTTGGAAAGATAGAAAGAGATGGAGTACTTCCAAATTCGTTCTATGAAGCCAACATCACCTTAATTCCAAAGCCAGACAAAGACCCCGCCAAAAAGGAGAATTACAGACCAATATCCCTGATGAACATGGATGCAAAAATTCTCAACAAGATACTGGCCAATAGGATCCAACAGTACATTAAGAAAATTATTCACCATGACCAAGTAGGATTTATCCCTGGGACACAAGGCTGGTTCAACACCCGTAAAACAATCAATGTGATTCATCATATCAGCAAGAGAAAAACCAAGAACCATATGATCCTCTCATTGGATGCAGAGAAAGCATTTGACAAAATACAGCATCCATTCCTGATCAAAACTCTTCAGAGTGTAGGGATAGAGGGAACATTCCTCGACATCTTAAAAGCCATCTATGAAAAGCCCACAGCAAATATCATTCTCAATGGGGAAGCACTGGGAGCCTTTCCCCTAAGATCAGGAACAAGACAGGGATGTCCACTCTCACCACTGCTATTCAACATAGTACTGGAAGTCCTAGCCTCAGCAATCAGACAACAAAAAGACATTAAAGGCATTCAAATTGGCAAAGAAGAAGTCAAACTCTCTCTCTTCGCCGATGACATGATACTCTACATAGAAAACCCAAAAGTCTCCACCCCAAGATTGCTAGAACTCATACAGCAATTCGGTAGCGTGGCAGGATACAAAATCAATGCCCAGAAGTCAGTGGCATTTCTATACACTAACAATGAGACTGAAGAAAGAGAAATTAAGGAGTCAATCCCATTTACAATTGCACCCAAAAGCATAAGATACCTAGGAATAAACCTCACCAAAGATGTAAAGGATCTATACCCTCAAAACTATAGAACACTTCTGAAAGAAATTGAGGAAGACACAAAGAGATGGAAAAATATTCCATGCTCATGGATTGGCAGAATTAATATTGTGAAAATGTCAATGTTACCCAGGGCAATATACACGTTTAATGCAATCCCTATCAAAATACCATGGACTTTCTTCAGAGAGTTAGAACAAATTATTTTAAGATTTGTGTGGAATCAGAAAAGACCCCGAATAGCCAGGGGAATTTTAAAAAAGAAAACCATATCTGGGGGCATCACAATGCCAGATTTCAGGTTGTACTACAAAGCTGTGGTCATCAAGACAGTGTGGTATTGGCACAAAAACAGACACATAGATCAGTGGAACAGAATAGAGAATCCAGAAGTGGACCCTGAACTTTATGGGCAACTAATATTCGATAAAGGAGGAAAGACTATCCATTGGAAGAAAGACAGTCTCTTCAATAAATGGTGCTGGGAAAATTGGACATCCACATGCAGAAGAATGAAACTAGACCACTCTCTTGCACCATACACAAAGATAAACTCAAAATGGATGAAAGATCTAAATGTGAGACAAGATTCCATCAAAATCCTAGAGAAGAACACAGGCAACACCCTTTTTGAACTCGGCCATAGTAACTTCTTGCAAGATACATCCACAAAGGCAAAAGAAACAAAAGCAAAAATGAACTATTGGGACTTCATCAAGATAAGAAGCTTTTGCACAGCAAAGGATACAGTCAACAAAACTCAAAGACAACCTACAGAATGGGAGAAGATATTTGCAAATGACATATCAGATAAAGGGCTAGTTTCCAAGATCTATAAAGAACTTATTAAACTCAACACCAAAGAAACAAACAATCCAATCATGAAATGGGCAAAAGACATGAACAGAAATCTCACAGAGGAAGACATAGACATGGCCAACATGCATATGAGAAAATGCTCTGCATCACTTGCCATCAGGGAAATACAAATCAAAACTACAATGAGATACCACCTCACACCAGTGAGAATGGGGAAAATTAACAAGGCAGGAAACAACAAATGTTGGAGAGGATGCGGAGAAAAGGGAACCCTCCTACACTGTTGGTGGGAATGTGAACTGGTGCAGCCACTCTGGAAAACTGTGTGGAGGTTCCTCAAAGAGTTAAAAATAGACCTGCCCTACGACCCAGCAATTGCACTGTTGGGGATTTACCCCAAAGATACAAATGCAATGAAACGCCGGGACACCTGCACCCTGATGTTTATAGCAGCAATGGCCACTATAGCCAAACTGTGGAAGGAGCCTCGGTGTCCAACGAAAGATGAATGGATAAAGAAGATGTGGTTTATGTATACAGTGGAATATTACTCAGCTATTAGAAATGACAAATACCCACCATTTGCTTCAACGTGGATGGAACTGGAGGGTATTATGCTGAGTGAAGTAAGTCAGTCGGAGAAGGACAAACATTATATGTTCTCATTCATTTGGGGAATATAAATAATAGTGAAAGGGAAAATAAGGGAAGGGAGAAGAAATGTGTGGGAAATATCAGAAAGGGAGACAGAACGTAAAGACTGCTAACTCTGGGAAACGAACTAGGGGTGGTAGAAGGGGAGGAGGGCGGGGGGTGGGAGTGAATGGGTGACGGGCACTGGGTGTTATTCTGTATGTTAGTAAATTGAACACCAATTAAAAAAAAATATTTAAACACAAGGAAAAATATAAAAGTAGTTTCAACAAAGCATTTTTTTACAGCAAAGAAGCTGAACCGTAAACCTCCGATTCTGACATGGAAATTTATAATATATAGATTCATATTTTTATATTTTTAAAAGAAAATTATGTGCACATACCTATAGATATGCATTAAATTAAAAAAATTATAAATGTTTAGAGAACAATCTGAAATGATGTTAACAATATTGTTGAGTAATCACTCACTAATATGCCAGTAATGTATTTTTCATTGATTAGTATAATAATTCTCAGGCCAACTTTGCAACTATGAGTAACCATTTGACAAATGTGGAAACTAAAGATAAACATCAAAGTTTTAAAAATATTACATTGTAGAGTGGAAATGGGTCTGAGGATGAGGGCTCAAGTTAAGGTAAATTTATAGTTTTTACTATTGTATTATAGGAATTTTTAAGAAAGAACATGTACATATTAGTTTACTAATTAAAATAAGGAAGTAAAATGATACCTAAATAATTACAGTCTGACACAGAATGTGTTAAATAATACAAGCTATATTGTGATCTTAAGGTTTCAAAGAAGGGAGAGAGAAATTCTGACTGAATTAGAACATCATTTATAAAAAGGAGGTAGCATTTAAGACAGGCCTTGAAAGATGGGCAGGGTTTCAAAATGTAGCGATAGGAGGAAAGTACTTGGACAGAGCCATGAAAGTAATGACAGAGGGCAAAAAGTCAGTACAAGAGAGTCCAGGGAACAGCAAAGAACTATTTAAACAACATAGCAAGAGAGATTAAGAGTAGAGCTAGAGGAAACCTTAAATGATTCTGATATATTCAAGAAACGACAAGATATAGTAAGAGCTAAGGCTGGAGAGACAAGAGGGCTTAAAGCATGTTGATTTAAGAAATGACTAAAAATTCCATCGTTTGGAATAAACTAAAATACAGAGTCTCCAAAGAGGCAATTCCCAAACCATAGATCCTTGGAACTGGGCAAAGTTTTTACAAGAGATGTGCAAATCTAGATATGCAATGGAAAAAAAAAAGTCTATAGTCTAAATGTCCTGAATTTTTACTTTTATTTATTTTTTAAAAGATTTTATTTATTTATTCATGAGAGACACAGAGAGAGAGGCAGAGACACAGGGAGAGGGAGAAGCAGGCTCCATGCAGGGAGCCCGATGTGGGACTCTATCTCAGGACTCCAGGATCACACCCTGGTCCCAAGGCAGGCGCTTAACCGCTGAGTCACCCAGGTGTCCATGTCCTGAATTTTTAAATTGGGCCTGTTTTCAGGCTGGCTGCCACAGTAGATAAGGTGATGTATCTGTTTTTTTTTTTTTTCTTTTTTTCCACCTGAGGCTCCTAAAATCTGCTTCCCCACAATATGCTCTGCATCTAGGTCTTTCAGGATTGAAGCAGAGGAAGAGAAAGAGGTGAAAAACAGGAAAAGCCCCCTTGAATGGTGCAGATTTAATTTGATACTAGTTTCCTCTAGGCTTGCCAATGCAAAAAATATTATCCTTTTTTATTCAAACTTATTTATGGGATCCTTAGAGCCCTTCCAGAAATCTCCCCAGCAGTTGGTTTAGCCAGGGCTCTGCATTCCGTGGATGAATGCCATTTATTTAAGCAACTCTATAAAGATACTTTATTTTGGAGTCACCTTATTCCTCTTGAACAAAAGCCTACATTGTTGTTTATGTGTTTGGTTTTTTTTTTTTTTCTCCCCTGGGGTAAACACAGGATCCTCCTTGGCCCGGAATAGCTCTTGGCTTACACATTATTCCCTAAGCTACTGTGTCTCATCTTTCTACCATCAAAGCTATTATCCAACCTCAAGCTTCTGCTTTGGGGTTTTCTCAGGTGTGGTTAGAAAACTACCTTCTTCGCAGACCACAAATTACTGGAGACATAGGTGGAACTCTTCAGCTAATCTTCTTGAAGCCCCTCTAGGCTTAGGTGATGAGAAAATATCCTCTTTCAGTGGGGAAGAAGTCAGTAGCATCCTAGTAACTCTTTCCAAAGAAATCCCCTCCTACCCCCCCACCCCCACAAATTTGGTCACTTCTAAGACAACTCTTTAATATACTTGAAGGTGAGGGGCTGAAGATTATAAAACATATTTTAAATCATCCCTCCTTTGCAAGCCACGTTGACAATTCTACTTTCGCTTGGGAGTATGAAAGTATTTGGCAAAAACGGTCTCGAGTCTTTTAGAAACTAACATTGAATTCTAATTTAATATCCAGTTACAGACTTACTTAAACCAAAAGTCTGAAATTAAACCTAAAAAATAAAATTAACATTAATATGAAGTATAATATGGTATATATACACACTAACAAGACATAATATATACCATTCACTACTACAGTCTCTAGGTCACATGACCAGTGTCCTAATCTTTCTAAATTCAAATCCTTACTTTCTATATCTCTACTTAGTGCTCTAGAAATGCTGATTTTCTTGAGATTGCCTGTACTTTCCATGCTATAGCTTCTTTCCACATCTCTGCATGTGTTCTTCTAAGTAAAATAAGTTAATGAGCTTTGATAAATGTATACTTTGTAGAACCATAACTCCAATCAATGTAGAGACATTTACTTCGCTCCAGAAAATTCCCTTTTGCCCCTTAGCAATCAGTTTGCCACCCTACCTCTACCTTGAGAGACCAATATTTTGAATTCTATGATTATAGGTTACTTTGCCTGTTGTATAAATGAAAACATACTGCAAGGTTTGTCCAACTATAGGTCAAATTCAGCTTGACACCTATTTCTGAAAAGAAACTTTCATTAGAATACTAATGAATACTAATTAATTCTAATTTCATTAAAATTAGCCATGCCCAGGTACTTCATGGATTTCACATGACAATGGCAGAGCTGAGTAGTTATAACAGATCATATGGCTCAGAACCTAAAATGCAATCTTTTTTTTTTTTTTTTAAGATTTTATTTGTTTATTCATGAGAGACACAAGGGAGAGAGAGGCAGAGACCCAGGCAGAGGGAGAAGCACGTTCCATGCAGGGAGCCCAATGTGGGATTCGACCCCAGGACTCCAAGATCACCCCCTGGGCCGAAGGCAGGCGCTCAACCGCTGAGCCACCCAGGGATCCCCTAAAATACAATCTTACAGAAAAATTTTGCTGACCCTCATCATACTATTTATACTCTTTGTGTCTGGCTTCTGTCCCTAAGGAAGTTTTAGAGATTCACCCATTTTGCTGCATTCCTCTATTTTTTTTTTTCAGTTCCATCCTTTATTATTGCTGAGTAGTATCCCAAACTATGAATATCACACAATTTGTTCATAACTTCTGTTGATTAAAATTTATGTCATTTTAAGTTTGGGCTGTTAAAAATAATGTATACAAAATAATGCATATGTTCTAAATAATCTTAGTAGAATACTATAAAATAAATAGAATGGTGTTTTTTTAAGAAAAGACATGTTTAATTTTAACAAAGCCCAATTTATTGTTGTTTAAATGCTTAGTATTTTCTGTGGCCTAAGAAATCTGCCTACTCCAAGGCTACAAAGAATCTCCACTATGTTTTTTGTAAAAATATTATATTTTTAAAATTTGCACTTATGCCTATAATTAATAGCAAATATATTCTATATAAAACACTTTGTCAAGGTTTATTTTTTTTCATGCAAACATCCAGTTGTCTCCACATTATTGTCAAAAATTATCATTTCTTCCAAAGGACTACCTTGGTATCTTTGTTGAAAGTCAATTAATAATATATGTGTGGGTCTGTTTCTGGAATCTCTCTTCTATTCCATCAGTCTGTGTCTTTCCATAGAGTACTTCTGGAAGTAAGGCTGGAAAAGAGCACCATTTTTCCCTTCTTTCTAAAACTTGTTTTGGCTATTGGTCCTTGACATTCCATGTAAATTTTAAATTATAATTTATGTTTCCAACCAATGGACAAAAAGTTTCTCCTGGAATTTTTGTTGTTAGAACTTTGACTCTTCAGCTAAATTTAGAGAGAGCGAACATCTTATTTATTGAATTTTCCAACCCACGGTTTTGATATATCTCTTCATTTATTTACATTGTGTTTCATTTCTTTGTGCACTGCTTAGTAATTTTTAGTTTACAGTTCTTGCACTCATTTTTTGTTTAATTTACATATTTTATGTCTTTTTCTTATACTGGAAATGCCTCTACATTTTTATTTGATTTTCCATTTCTCAGTTGTAGTAAAAACACCTCTTAAAATATATTGGTCTTCTACCAGTGGGTCTGCTGAATTGACATAATTATAGTAGTATTTGGTGGACATCTTGTGATTTTCTGCATAGATAATATTGTCTTTAGAGAGAGAGTTTTAATTCCTCCATTCCAATCTTTATGTCTCTTTTTTCTCTTGCTTTAGTGCAGTGGGCTAGGACATTAAATACAATAAGGAATGGAAGTGGTGATAGCAGACATACTTGTGTTCAATCAATCTTGATAGAAAATGTTTAATATTTTACTATTTAATATTATGTTAGCTTAAGATGTTTTGTATATGTCTTTAGCAAACTAAAATTTTTTATGGTTCTAATATATGTTTATATCATAGACATTGAATTTTGTCACATGTACATGGGTTTTATCCTTTATGCTGTTAATATAGTTAACCACAGTGTTTGAATTTTGACTATTGAACCAACCTTGCATTCATGGAAATGACTCAAATAAGTCAGATCATTTTTATGTTTTGCTAATTTAATTTTCTGATATTTTCTTAAGGATTTTTGTTTCCATGTTCATGAGCGATACTTTCTTTAATTTTCTTGTAATGTCTTCATTAGCATTGGTCTCAGGAATATGTTGGCCTAATTAGATGAGTTGGGAAGAATTCCCTACTTCTCTATTTCCTGAAATAGTTTAGTAATATTGGTGTATGCCTTTCTTAAATGTTTCATAAAATTGACTAGCAAAATCAGCTAAACTGAAGTTTTCTACATTGAAAAGAGTTATTTAATAAAACTTTAATTTCTTAATCAATTTTATTATTTTTTTCATCAAGTTTTATTTTATAAATGTTCTCTATTTATTTATATGATTTCTATATTATGTATTTCTGATTCTATTATTATTTATTTACTTTTTGCACTGGATTTACTATGTTTTCTAGCTTCCAAAGTGAATATGTAGATATTTTATTTTTAGTTTCCACTATTTTCCAAGAAAGGTGTTAATAGTTACAAATTTCCTCTAGGTACTGAATCAGTTGCATCCCACAAATTTTGACTTTTTTGTTTTACTATTAAGTGTGAAGTGATTTTATATGCTAATATAGCCGATGATTTCTGCTTTGATATATAGATTACTTAGAAGTATATTTTCTTTCCAAATATTTGAGATTTTCTTAACCTAATTTTAATCTCTAATTTCATTCTATTGTCATTAAATATACATTGTGAGATTTCAATGCTTTGGAACTTATTCAGAGTGATCTTATTCTCTGGCATATGTTTTATCTTGGTGAATACTCCCTTTATACTTAAAACATGCATATAATGCCATTGTTAGTAGTGTTTGTTGAATGTAAATTGGGTCAAGTTGATTGATGA
The DNA here is from genome assembly GCF_011100685.1 of Canis lupus familiaris. NCBI lineage: Eukaryota > Metazoa > Chordata > Mammalia > Carnivora > Canidae > Canis > Canis lupus. The sequence goes on along the minus strand of NC_049236.1, from coordinate 25,462,040 downwards.
TATTGTTCAGATCTTCTATAACAATACTAATTTTGTATTTACTGTTCAGTTAACTGAAAGAAGGCAAATTGATTCTCCAGTTATCTTTGTCAATTTTCTTTTTATCCCCTTAGTTCTTTCAGGTTTTGCTTCATGTATTTTGTAGCTCTGTTATTGTGTTCATAAACATTTAGAATTGTTTTGTCTTCCTGATATAATTGCCACTTTTATCATGACCCTTAAAAGCTGTTTAAAGCCATAGGTTTTAATTCAGGCTGATATTGCCTTTGGTCACATAGCTCTCTCAAAAATTTCAGTGGCTTACTATCTGTCTGATTCTTAAAATCCCTATACCAGTAGACACATTTACAATTCTTTTTAAAATATGCCTATGTCTCTCTCAGCTTAAGTCATTACTTTATTTAGGCTTTCATAGATAATTCTTATTCTCTTTTACTGAGCTGTTTTGCCTAATTCAGAGAATTTTTCTGGGGTCCACATTAATCTATTCAAAAGACTTAACAAAAAGTAGATGGTCTCCCCATGATTTTTTTTTTATTTTGCTCTGAGGCTGTCTTAATATTAATACTAAATAGATTTTATGGTTTATATAAATTATCATTATTTTCTTTTAAATGTTAAGGAAAAAAGTTTTGTTTTCCAATCTGTAAGTCTCAAAAGTTCCCTATTCTGATTTTCATCCTTTCTTTAAAAAAAAATCAATCCTTTTATGAACTCATGTCTTTCTCATAGATCATTATTAAATGCAGCTGATAAATAACAACCAACTCACACTAGGAAGATTCTTTTTTAAAAAAATGTTCATGTAAAGCCTCAATTTTATTATGTCGTTATATATCATCCAAGTTATCCATTGTGTATTTTATGAAATACTGCTGAAAATACAGTTCATTCTTTCTCTAGATTTGTTTCTTCTCTAGCCAACAATAAAAGAAGTGATACACACTTTTGGCTTTTGGTTTAGAAAACCTCTCACTTCCAGTATCTGTTTCACTATTCATCAAGTGAACTAAAATAACAAACAACCCCAACTTGCTCAGTGACTTGCTACATTAAATACTTATTTCTTGTTCATGTTGTGTGAGAGTTGCTGATTAGCTGAAACTCTATGCCAGCTATGGTTCCATTTCATGTATTCTTCATTTGATCAAAGTTGAAGAAGTAATCCCAAAATGACATATACTTATTTCAATATCTTGTATTCTTCATCCTTGTTAAGAACTGTTTATAAAATCTCCTGACTTCTAGAGCTCCATGTTAAAGTTGGACAGAAGATTTTGCTTGATATCTGTAAGAGAGAAGTGAAACAGTGGGCATTACTCTCTGAAGAATATAAAAATACTATACCACTATGGTAAATGGGGCAGTGTTAGGTGTACTCTAGTTTATTCTTGCTCTTTTTTGCTCTAAATTTAATGTCCTTCCTAAGTGCTATCCTATTGACCAATAGAGACCTCAAGCTCACCAGTAAATATTTGGTTGTAGATGCACATGGCAAATGAACTCCCCACAGTCTTTCCCTTCCATGGTTAGATGTGCTTGACTTCTCAAATTGATTAGTGACTTCTCTGATTCTCAAAAATCTTTGTCTAGTCCTTCAATTTTTAAATCTTTTTCTACATTTGTATAATTTCAAATTCTTAAAAGAAATCCCTATTCTTTTTTAAAAATTTATTTACTTATTCATGAGACACACACACACAGAGAGAGAGAGAGAGAGAGAGAGGCAGAGACACAGGCAGAGGGATAAGCAGGCTCAATGCAGGGAGCCTGACATGGGACTCGATCCCAAGTCTCCAGGATCAGGCCCTGGGCTGAAGTCAGTGTTTTTTTTTTTGTTTTTTTGTTTGTTTGTTTGTTTTTTTTTTTTTTGAAGTCAGTGTTAAACCGCTGAACCACCCGGGCTGCCCTAAATGCCTTATTCTATAAAACTGCCCCTCATTGCCTTTGAATCCTAATACACCTGTAGTCTGACAGACAAAAAAGATCACATTTAAAGTAACTGCTTGGATGTGGCATGGATCACATTCTATTTGCATGGGCCAAAACATGACCAAGATGAACATCATTGAGATGAGAAGAATCCATGCATATGGGTATGAGTATATGAATATTTGCCAAAATAATATAATCTACTACTCTTACCATTCCCTGATGCAATCACTAGGTTATATGTTTGGATTAAGCATTGAAATCCTTCAGCAAGTTTTGGGGATAGACACAATTCCAGTCAATTCAGGGATTGCTATAAGGAAACAAGGATAATCTGTATGGAGCAGTAACTCACATGTGTCCACTAAGATTAATTAATAGCAAATGCAATAGTTGTTCATTTTGTAGTTAAGTTTCAACTGTCCTAAGATAATCTTTTCATATCTTTTTTTGTAAACCAGAATGAAAGATCTCCCTTAAGTGACATCAGCAATATGGCTGAATAAAACATCGCTCATCATATCACTCCCCACAACATCAATAATTTGGCATCCATCCACAGACAAAATTACTTTATAGGAGCTGTGGAACTCAACACCATATATCAAGATCCAGAGAGAATCTTTCCCACCTCCATTGAGTAATAGGCATACCCACTTTGGTCCCAGCTGTGGACGATGCAGAGATCTATAAATGACGTCCAGGAGTCCTTTGCCAACTTTCTCTTAGGCAATCTCCCATGGATGAAAGAGCCTTTGTGGGAAGTACAGCTATTCAGTGGAGAAGCTCCAGAACAGTTGGAACAACAACAAGAATTCTAGGTTTGTATACATTAAAGATGGCAAGAGGAACAGTTTGACTTTATCTGCAACACTCCACATCCAAAGTAGCACAGCTCAGTGCAAAGAAAGACCTCAGCCCATGATTTATTCTTGAGGAGAAACAAAAGCTGTAAGTGAGTACCTGGAATCCCTAGTGCAGGACACTGCCAAAAAGGCCCATTTCTCTCTTGCCTAATGCAGAGCACTAAGTCATGAACTGTATCACTGGGGGACAGAAAGAAACTGGCAGAGTAGTAGATAGGACCCTTAGAGGCCATTAACAGGGCATAGATCCTGCTACCTCACAACAAAGACTCTATCAAGAAGCATAGTTATAATAGCTGGGGACATCACAGACAGATTTCCGCAAATGACAAATGGGAAGCCCTAGTTATCTGCTACCTATCCCACATACACCCCATACCATATGACCAGATCCCTGATTCATGCTCTCAATAGCAGTAATAGCAAGCTTTGACAGGCAGCTAATGAGCACATGAAGAAATTCAGCCCAAATCTATGGGTCAGAGAGAGATGACAAACTTGAGTTTTACCTCTGCTCTTGTGAAATCAAAAGAGAGGCTGTCAGCAGGTAAACTGCAGGACTAACAAAGGCATATAAACTTAAGAATTTTGCCACAAGGTGGAGCAAGGAACATGGGGGCACCATATAAATAGGTCTGAGAAAGCTGTCAAGTGCCTAGCACAGTTGATGGGAATTATTTCTCTCCTAAAGTCAGTCAGCAAATAGTAGAAGACACGACTACTATTTTAAATGTAAAGACAAAAGTGCAAGACTTCGAGGAATATAAGAAATCAAGGAAACATGACACTACCAAAGTTTCACAGTAATCTTCCAGGAACCACACCAAAACCATGAAAGTCTGTGGTTAATCTGATAAAGAATTCAAAATACAAGGATTTTAAAAATCTGAACCTCAATGGGCTACAAGAAAACACAGAAAGGCAATTCAGTACAATCAGGAAAATAATACATGAGAAAAATGAGAGGTTTAACAAATATATAAAAATCACAAAAAAGAACCGAACAAATTCTGGAGCTAAATAATACAATGAATAAAATTTAAAAATGCAGTAAAGCATCAACAGCTGTGTGGACCAAGTAGAAGAAAGAATCTATGATTTAGAAGATAGGGCCTTCAAAATTATGTAGTTCAAGGAGAACAACAATAAAACAATGGAAAAGAGTGGAGACAATCTATGTGGGATTCTGCATAGATTTGAGATTCCATTAAAAAAAATAATCTTCTAATTATTGCAGTCCTGTAGAAGAGAAGAAGGGGGAAGCAAGTTTATTTAAAGAAATAATGATTGAGAATTTCCAAAATTGGGGAGATATTTGGATATACACATTCATTAAGTTCATATTCCACCAAACAAACTCAACTTAAAGAGATTTTCTTCAAGACAAATTATAATAAAATTATTAAACAGCAAAAGATTTTTAAAAGTATCTTAAAGGTGGTGAGAAAAAAGAGGCTTATAACTAACAAGGCTATCAGCAGATTTCTTAGAAACCTTACAGGCCAGGAGAGAACGTAATGATATATTACGTTTTTTTAAAGAGCTTTAAAAAAAAAAATCAACCAACCAATAATACTCTGTCCAGCAAAGCTGTCTCCTTCAGCAGCCCAGGTGGCTTAGCAGCTTAGGACCACTAACCCAGGGCATGATTCTGGAGACCTGGGATTGAGTCCCACGTTGGGTTCCCTGCATGGAGCCTGCTTCTCCCTCTGCCTATGTTTCTGCCTTTCTCTCTGTGTGTGTCTCTCATGAATAAATAAATAAAATCTTTAAAAAAAAATGGAGAGAAAAAGACTTCCAGATGAAGAAAAACTAATGGTCATCACCACTAGACTTTCTTTATAAGAAATATTGAAAGGAATTCTTCAACGCTAAAATTAAACGATGCTAATAAGTAATGTCAAAAAATGAAAATACAGCTGAGTGAAGTAAGTCAGTCGGTGAAGGACAAACATTATATGTTCTCATTCATTTGGGGAATATAAATACTAGTGAAAGGGAATATAAGGGAAGGGAGAAGAAATGTGTGGGAAATATCAGAAAGGGAGACAGAACGTAAAGACTGCTAACTCTGGGAAACGAACTAGGGGTGGTGGAAGGGGAGAAGGGCGGGGGGTGGGAGTGAATGGGTGACAGGCACTGGGGGTTATTCTGTATGTTAGTAAATTGAACACCAATAAAAAATAAATTAAAAATAAATAAATAAATAAATAAATAAATAAATAAATAAATAATAAAAAAAAATAAACCCACAAAAAAAAAAATCTTCATGAACTGTCGAGCGCTCTACGAATGTACCAGTTACTTTTATTATAGTCTTATGATAGTCTTAAAGTATAGACTTTATTATAGTCAAAAAAAAAAATGAAAATACATAACTGCTAAAAGCAAGTATATAGTCAAATTCAGAATACATTAATACTGTAATATGATGGTGTATTAAACACATAACTCTAGTGTAAAGGCTAAAGGAGCAAAATCCTTTATAAGAACAAAAGTCTCTTATTAACAATATCTATAGATACAATAATTCGTTAATGAATACCTAATATAAAAATAAGTAAATTGTGAATCAAAAACATAAAAATGGGAGGGGGAGTAAAAGGGTAAACTTCTGGTATGTGATCAGAATTAAATTGTTATCAATGTAAGATAGACTTCCATATTTAAGCATGTTTTATTTAAGCCTCATGGGAATAACAAAGCAAACATCTACGGCAGATACACAAAGATAAAAGAAGAGAATCAAAGCATATCACCATGGAAAACCAATTCACAAAGGAAGGAAGCAAGAGAAAATGAAAAGAACAAATGAAGAAACAAGATTATAAAATAGCCATAAAATAATAAATGAGATGATATTAGTAACTCCTTACTAACAAAAATTACTCAAAATGCAAGTGGATTAAATTATCTAATCAAAAGGCTTATAATGGCTGGACGGAAAAAAAAAAGACCCACTATAAGCTGCCTACATGAGATTCACTTCAGCTTCAAATATACATAGGCTCAAAGTGAAGGGATGGAAAAAGTTATTTCATTCGAGTGGAAGCCAAAAGAGAGCAGATACAGCTATACTTACATCAGACAAAATAGACTTTAAGCCAAACGCTGTATTAATACACAATGAAGGTTATTATATAATGATAAAGGGTTATTCACCGAAAGTATATAACAATTATGAATATATATACACCAAACATCAGAGGACCCAGATGTATTAAACAAATACTAACAGATCTGAAAGAAGTACACAACAATACAATACTAGTAGGGGACTCCAATATCCTTCATTCAATAATGGCTAGATTATTCAGACAGAAAATCAATAAAGAAACATTGGACTTGAACTATACTTACACAAAATGGATCTAGCAGACACACAGAACATTCCAACAAAGAGCAGCAAAATACAGTCTTCCAAGGACACATGGAACATCTTCCAGGATAGGTCATATGATAGGTCGCAAAACAAATTTTAGCCAATTCAAGAAGACTGAAATCATACCAAGTATCTTTACTGATCACAATGTTATGAAACTAGGAATCAACAATATAAGGAAAAGTGGAAAATTTATAAATATGTGGAAAGCAAATAACACTCCTGAACAACCAATGGGTCAAAATTCATTTATAATAACACGAAAAACAGTAAAATACTTAGAAATAAATTTAATCAAGGAGAGGAATATCTGTACACTGAAAAATATAAGGCGATGAAAGAAATTGAAGAAGACACAAATAAATGGAAAGATATCCTGAGTTCAAGTACTAGAAACATTATATTGTTAAAATATCCATCCAATCCAAAGACACCTATATATTCAACGCAATCTCTATTAAAATTTCAATGTCATTTTCCACAGACATAGAAAAACAATCTTAAATTTGTATGAAACCTCAAATAGCTAAAGCAGTTCTGACAAAGAAGAACAAAGCTGGAGGCATCACATTTCCTAATCAGACTATTTTATAGAGCAATAGTAATCAGAACAGTATGATATGAGCACAAAAATAGATACATAGACCAATGGAACAGAATTGACAACCCAGAAATCAATTCTCCCCTATAAGGTCACATCATATTTCACAAAAAAGCCAAGAATACTGAGTGGAGAAAGGATAGTCTCTTCAATAAATAGTGCTGGTAAAACTGAATAATCACATATAAAATATTAAATTGGACCCCTATTTTATCCTATATACAAACATTTACTCAAGGTGGATTAAAGACTTAAACATAAAATCTGAAACTGTGTTAACTCCTAGAGAAAAATATAAGTAACAACATTTTCATATTGGTCTTGGCAACAATATTTTGGATATGACACCAAAATCACAAGCAACAAAAACAAAAGGAAATAAATGGGACTATATCAAAAAGTTTCTACACAGCAAGAGGAACAATCAACAAAATAAAAACACAACCTTTGGAATGGGGACAATATTTGCAAACCAAATACTTGATAAGAAGTTAATATCCAGAATATATATAGAACTCATACAACTTGATAGCAAATAAATAAAAAACAACCTGATTAAAACATGAGAAGAATGGAATAGACATTTTCCTAGAACAGACTTCTTAAAAATGGTCAAAGAGGTACATGAAAAGATGTTCAACATTACTAATCATGAGGGAAATGAAAACCAAAACCACAATGAGATATCACCTCACATTTATCATAATGGCTATCATCAAAAAGACAGGTGATAAGAAGTGTTAGGAACCTTTATACATTGTTTGTAGGAGTGAAAATTGGTGTAGCCATTATAAAACAGTATGGAGATTCCTCAAAAATTTAGGACTAGAACTACCCTATGACCCAGCAATCCTACTTCTGGATATTTGTCCAAAATATTTGAAATCAGGTCTTGAAAAGATTTTTGCAGTTCCATGTTCATTGCAGCATTATTCACAATAGTCAAGACATTGAAACAACCTAAGTGTCTGTCTACAGATGAATTGCTAAAGATGTGTGTGCATACATATGTGCATATTTATGTATAATAAACATACATATGCATATACACAATGAAATATATTATTCAGTCACAAGAAAAAAAGAAATCCAGCCATTTGCAACAACATGGATGGACCTTGAAGGCATTATGCTAACTGAAATAATTCAGAGAATGATAAATGCTATACAATACCACTTATATTTGAAATTAAAAAAAAAATCAAACTCAGAATAGTGGTTGCCAGGGGCTGAGTGTTAGGGGAAATGACATGGTGGTCAAAGGGTACAGACTTTCAGTTTTAAGATGAATATGTTCTGGGGATCTGATGCATAGTCGTGATAGTTAATAATACTGTATTATATAATTGAAAGTTGCTGCTAGCATAGATTTTTAATGGCCACACCAGAAAAAAAGAGATTATTATTACATGAAGTGAGGAAGGTGTGAACTAACCCTACTGTGGTAATTGTTTCTCAATATATGAGTATCAAGTTATCACCTTGTTCACTTTAAACTTACACTATATGCCAAATATATCTCAATAAAGCTGAAAAAATTTAAAATTTAAAAAATTCCAAGCATATTCTTAAGGATACTTATTTGAACTAAATACACAAAGTGTTGAAACTCTACTCTCGGGATCCCTGGGTGGCGCAGCGGTTTAGCGCCTGCCTTTGGCCCAGGGCGCAATCCTGGAGACCCGGGATCGAATCCCACGTCGGGCTCCCGGTGCATGGAGCCTGCTTCTCCCTCTGCCTGTGTCTCTGCCTCTCTCTCTCTCTCTGTGTGACTATCATAAATAAATAAAAATTAAAAAAAAAAAAGAAACTCTACTCTCAAAAGAAAAACACCTCTATTCTCAATCAAAATTTGGTATATCATGTAAACAACCTTTATCATCAAATACTAGTTTTCTTGGAGGGTTTGTTTGGCCCCTAAACTAGCACTTTCATGTTAGTGAATGTTACTCATAGTCCACAGGGCACCCCTGTCTCTCTGTAAACTTTACATGTGCTTAACCAAGAATTTAAAAGCAATAGTTTAACAAGAAAGTGCTACTTCTCCCTAATAGTGTTCCCAGGTCTTTGTCTACTGTAGTTAAAAATCATACTTCTGAAGCAAGGATCTGGAGGGAACATTTTACCTGATTATAGTCAGTAATACACAAAACCTGCCAAACATCCTTAGGAACAAACCAAACAACCTAATTCAGGTGGCCGAGAAGCTACCTCTTCAGAGTTGTCCCCTTCTGTGCCATTTTAATTACTTTCTGAGTTTCACAGAAAGCTGACATTTTCAATGAAGACATCGCCACCAAGGCAGAGCAAATCCATGGCTGTATACAGCCTCACATTTCAGGCTTCTACAAATATTTTTAGCTGGATCAAGTCCATAGTGCTACATATGCTCTATTTACATCCATTCCCATGGAAACAGATGCCATATCACAAACACGAAATTATAAATTCACCGCTTGATGACAGGAAAAAATAAGAAAATAAAAATTTTCTTTGGCTGGAACAACAAGAGCTCTTAGTTGAACAAAAACAACAAACCTGGTGGTAGGAGCAAGGAAAACATTGGAAACAACAAAAGTTATCTTTTCTTTCAAAAAATTAAGTTTTCCCAAGAAGAAAAAATATAGTTTTGAAGCTGAAATTGATCTATTAGACACAAATTTAATGAGAAAATAATAATTCCAAGTGATGTCAGCTAACAACATAACATGGAAACTCTTTCATCTGGCCTTTTAGGCTTATCTAGGATTTGATTCCAAACCTACATGGTAACATCAAACTTTAGGATGTTTTCTTTTTCTTTTTGTATTTTTTTATTGGAGTTCAATTTGCCAACATATAGTATAACACCCAGTGCTCATCCCGTCAAGTGTCCCCCTCAGTGCCTGTCACTCAGTCCCCCCGTCCCCCCCAGCCACCTCCCCTTCCACTACCCCTTGTTCGTTTCTCAGAGTTAGAAGTCTCTCATGGTTTGTCGCTCTCTCTAATATTTCCCACTCATTTTCTCTCTTTTCCCCTATAATCTCTTTCACTATTTTTTATATTCCCCATATGAGTGAAACCATATAATGTTTGCCTTTCTCTGATTGACTTACTTCACTCAGCATAATACCCTCCAATTCCATCCATGTCGAAGCAAATGGTGGGTATTTGTCGTTTCTAATGGCTGAGTAATATCCCATTGTATACATAGACCACATCTTCTTTATCCATTCATCTTTCGTTGGACACCGAGGCTCCTTCCACAGTTTAGCTATTGTGGACATTGCTGCTAGAAACATCGGGGTGCAGGTGTCCCGGCGTTTCATTGCATCTGTATCTTTGGGGTAAATCCCCAGCAGTGCAATTGCTGGGTCATAGGGCAGGTCTATTTTTAACTGTTTGAGGAACCTCCACAGTTTTCCAGAGTGGCTGCACCAGTTCACGTTCCCACCAACAGTGCAAGAGGGTTCCCCTTTCTCCACATCCTCTCCAACATTTGTTGTTTCCTGTCTTGTTAATTTTCACCATTCTCACTGCTGTGAGATGGTATCTCATTGTGTGTGTGCGTGTGTGTGTGTGTGTGTTTAAGATTTTATCTATTCACGAGAGACAGAGAGAGAGAGAGAGAAGGGCAGAGAGGCAGAGACACAGGCAGAGGGAGAAGCAGGCCCCATGCAGGGAGCCCGACGTGGGACTCGATTCCGGGGCTCCAGGATCAGGCCCTGGGCTGAAGGCAGGTGCTAAACCTCTGAGCCACCCGGGCTGCCCATTGTGGTTTGGATTTGTATTTCCCTGATGGCAAGTGATGCAGAGCATTTTCTCATGTGCTTGTGGCCATGTATATGTCTTCTTTGGTGAAATTTCTGTTCATGTCTTCTGCCCATTTCATGATTGGATTGTTTGCTTCTTTGCTATTAAGTTTAATAAGTTCTTTATAGATCTTGGATACCAGCCCTTTATCTGATACGTCATTTGCAAATATCTTCTCCCATTCTGTAGGTTGTCTTTTAGCTTTGTTGACTGTTTCTTTTGCTGTGCAGAAGTTTTTTATCTTGATTAAATCCCAATAGTTCATTTTTGCTTTTGTTTCCCTTGCCTTCATAGATGTATCTAGCAAGAAGTTGCTGTGGACATTTTCTATCCACTTTCTATGCAATTCAAGTCAAACTGAACTGTTTAGTTGTGCACAGTGTTTGTACATTTCTGCCAAATGTATTTTGCTCCTGTTTTTCCCCTCTCAATAATTTAACCCATCACCTCCATAATTTAAAATCCTACCTATCCTTCAAGTCACACCTCAAATGGCTTTCATTTAGAAGCCTACCTTCATTGCCTTAGCCATACAAAAGTTCCTTCCTATGTGGTTCCTTATTTCTAACCCTCTCATAAGCCCAAGACTCTACTTTGAATTGCCTTTCTCTCTTAGGGCTTTTTTTTTCCCCCTTCATCATCAGACTGTAAGCAAATATACAGACTTTGAAAAACACACACCATTAATGTTTACGAAACGTTACTGAAAGTAGCAAGCAATGGAGAGGTTAAGTTTTTCATCTCTATAAAAATTGAATCTAAATGTATCACATCCATGTAGAATTTAAACTGAGGGGACACGGTACTTGTAAATCTCAGTGCTGCATTGAAGTGAATGAGCAAATAACTCATTGGGAACACTCATATTTCATTCAGAATTGTTCCATAAGCCATGGTGAGAAGGGTTGATGCTCCAGCATCTTCCTTTTATAGATAAGAAAATGTATGTGCAGAGACGCTGTATGGTTTACCCAAGTCACAGTGGAATCAGAGCTAATGCTAGGATTAGAGCTGACAGCTTTCAGGTCAACAGCCTCATTCACTCAGCTGTATCTCTTAAAAAGCATTTCTAAGCTTCTGATGGAGTGGTTCTGAACTCGACCATGATACTGAGTAGTTTTGTTTTTCATTTGGGTAGTTCACATACCTCGATGTCCCCAATGAAAATGAGTCTGATAATTTGTAGCATTAAAATTATTTTAAATAGCACAAGTCCCACATTCCTCATGTATCAGAATAATGCAGATTAAGAATTTTAAGTCATTAAAAGGGCACTCTGAACCTTTTCCAATGAAGTGATAAAAAATACTTCCCAGAACAGTGGCAGTCACAGAATGCACATATTATAACTAAATATTGATATATAATAATTGAGCTAAAGTAAACTGCAATGAAAGTAGCAGATAAACAATTCAAGGAAACAGCAACACAATTTAATTGTATTATGATTGCTTTGTAATAATTAAACATCAAAGTCAACGTGTATAAAAGGATACTTCTGAAGCAGCTGCACAAATTGCCTCAAAGCCAACTTTGTTTGAAGATAAGCTGTAAAGTCTAATAAAAAGAAAAATTAAAAGGCCCCCTGTGTAAAAAGGTTTGGAAATTGAATGGAAGTTTAAATAGCTATTGAACTGTATAAACTGTGGGGGGGATTTTTCCATAAACTTCAAAGAATTTTCAAACAATTCAATATTATACCTTTTCCACCTAATTCCCCAAATTATTAATAAAAATTTCTAATAGACTACAGTATCTAAAAGAATCAGGGAAAATTAAATCCTGAAAGTTACAAGAACAAAGAAAGGGCATGCAGGTCCTCATTAGTGAGAAAACGTATCATAGTTTCACTTCTGTGATGGGAAATAATGTCTGCACAGCCACCCACCCAAGTAGCAGTTTCCAAGGCCTATGTCTTTTAAAATGGACAGATCACAAATAATGTGACCCAATTTTCTGCCCTGTTTTTACAAACCAGCAAAATTTTGTAAGTTCTAGAAAAACCTAATGTTACTCTGTAAAATTGCAAGTGTCAAGTGTTTTTATGGCAACACAAAGAGTTCTCTATTGAGACAAATACTGGGCAATTTTTTTCCTAAAATCTATTTAGCCAATTCTAGTGCTGGGAGGTAAAACAATTAAAATTGAAAGAAAACTTAATATGTTATAGGTATCATTTGAATACTAGCTACTTGAAAATAATGCCTGTGGTGGTGTACTTTTGTTATTATTATCTTTCTACATTTTTCCTACAACTGGTGACATAAATGCACCCTTTCTTCCCATCTAAAAATTATCCCCAAAGAAAACAAGGTTTCCTTCTTAGGATAAATCTATAAATCATGTCATAATAAATCAGGACTGAGATACACAAAGTCACCTTCAGAATTCTGAATGCCTTCCAACTCAGGAAGTCTTATTAACATATCCAAACACAGTCTGCCTGAGACAGAAGCAGAGTTGGTCAGCTCTGTAATCATAGATAAACCAATAAGCAAAGTGGTACCTTCAAGGACTACTCAGACCAGCATGTTTCCATAGCTGAGGAGGTCTCGAATTTGCTGCACTTTGGCTCAGGGTGTGGTCCCGGGGTCCTAGGATCGAGTTCCTCATCGGGCTCCCCAGAGGGAGCCTGCTTCACCCTCTGCTGCCTAAGTCTGCCTCTCTCTGTGTCTCTCATGAATAAATAAATAAAATCTTAAAAAAAAAGAAAGAAAATGAAAGAATGAACAAGGCCATTGGAAAAGAAAGTATCTAAAACCTACTGAGATACAAGGTGAAGTTTGAAACAATAAATTCCTAAGACTTTTTTTCTACTTTACTCTCAACCTTTCTTGTGCATCCACTGGTCACTATGGAAGAAAGAAGAATTGAGGGGAGGCTGGAAAAATTTTGGTAATTTATTAAATGAAACTTTGCTTGACCTCTACAGGGTGTCATAAAAATGTGGCTAAATTAGCAACAGCAGCAGCATCTTTATCATCATCAAAATTTCCTCCACCCAACTGATCTCTGCTTTAATTTACATTAATTCAAAATACTACGAGCCATAGCTGTATAATGAATAAGGATAATGCCTGTATATCTTAACTGAGTAAGTGAAATAAAGAGAATGAATCTCGAAGTATACCACAAATAGAGGTACTCATCAAATATTGTCTTTTTTTCCCCCGTATCACAAGGAATCAAGTACCATACGTGCAAGAGTTGTGATCATAATCCTTATGATAGAAGAGCTCTTTTTATTTACTATTTATTAAATGTTAAATACCTGAATATATTTTTACTCTATATGCATTATAAACTAATAATATCCAAATCATAGCTTAAAAGTTTATGATATAATTTTTAAATCTATCCAATATTAAGGAAAGAAAAATCAAACAGGGGCATATAAACATAGTAAAAAAGAGTTGCCTCACATATTCCTCAGAGTCAGAGTTTCTTTCATTGTTTATATGCATGTCCTCTCTAAGCTTTTAATCTCTACCTTTTGTAGAATTAGACATTTTCTTAGTTTGATCAAGAAATAACCTATGTGAGATCAGCATGTAACTAATATTTTCTCATGTTCAACCACTTTGGGTTCAAAATAAGTAACACAAGCTGTAATAACTCAAATTTTAGTTGTACATTGCTACCTCCTGTCTAGTCCTAGATTATTTTTTTTTTTTAGTCCTAGATTTCTAGTCTCACCCCAAGGTTATCATCTTTAGGGTATCTCAGTGGTGTTAACTGACACTTGATTTTCCCTCAGTTTATCATTCATTCCACACATAGGTTTGAGCACCTTGTATGTACTAGACAAATCCCTTCACTAACCTCTACCCCTAAAAGATGATGATACCTATAAGCTCCTTCCACTGATCTATTTTGAAACAATCTTTATTATCTACTTGGGTCTCCCACTTCTCAGAAGTTCCAAAGAAGGAGGTGACAAAAGTGGAACTGAATGCACTTTCATCCTTACGGGGCTGAGGCTATCCTCCTCTGTGATCTGAGGAAGATACTCATTTTTTAAAGCTCTGTGTCATCTCTCATTATCTGACCACTGAGTTGTGTCTCTACCTAAGAGAATCCCTTATAAAAATTAGACTTTTTTAGCTTCTACCTGCAATCTTTGTTTCAATAAGGCTCATACCCAGGCCTCTGAGTTTTAACAGAAAATACTCACCCTCCCTCAGTCTCTGTCTTCAGGAGCTTACCTTTTCCAGTTTCCTTTGTCCAATTCAAGCCAATGTATCCAAATAAAAGCCTGGGAACCATTTTCCCTACTACTTTATTACCTGCTTCCAACTTTAAATTACAATTTTGTCTTAGAGACAGCTCTATTTGTAAAGTTAGAAGCAAAACTGATGCATATAAATAGTGAATAATATTTGACAGCATAAAAAAGTTACTTTCTACATATCCTAAGTTAATACAAATAAAAAATATAATTATTCAGTTTTTAAAAACTGTGAATCTAATCTAAAATAACATGAGGCTGGCTTTTTGCAAATAGTCAAGAGCAATCTACAAGAATGAGGAAATGACATGATGAAGTAGATCACAATGTTACTGGATGGGCATGCTTTGGCTAGATCTCAAGCAAGCCACAGGAGTAGTTAAACTAAGGAATAAAGTGCATTTCTAATGAAAGGAGCATATAGTTCACATAGTTAAAATCTCTGCCATCCTTGCCACAGATCATTGGATCAGATTGGGCATCAGACTAAAAATCTATACAATCTATACATCTGTATAGATTACTTCCAAACTAACTCAAAAGCTAGCGGTCTCTTACAGGTTGATATTGACCAGTGGAGTCAATGAAATTCAGCTTCTTGGGGAGTTTGAATGTATGAGTTATAGAGAGAGCTAGTAGATTTTAGAAAAGACTGAAAGACATAAGCCAAAACATATAAAGAAAAAAAAGTAGAGAAGATTGATAATGAGTTGAGAGTCATCTAGTCCCCATTCCAATGTAGGGGCAAGAGGAAGGGTGGGAGAGTGCAGGTGGCAGGAAAGTTGACAGTTAGTGCTCACTAAATGCCAGGCACTACTCTAAGTGCTTAACAAGCAGTAATTCATCCATTCTTTAAAAACGGTGAGAAAGATACCATTTTTATCTGCATTTAGCAATTGTGGCACCTACCTGATATCTTAGAGCTGAAAAGGGGTTGAGGGTATGGGCTCTGAGACAGACATCCTGGGTTTGAATACTTGGTGAGAACCAAGTGAGTTAATATAATAATCACTATATAAATGTGTAGCAATTACAAAAATATAACTACATATGGAAAAATGTCAAGCCAGTTAGTTATTAGTCAGTGTTACCAGAGAAACAGGCCAATAGGATATATAGATATATACATATAAGGGAAGATTTATTTAGGAACTGGCTGACGTGGTTAGGGAGGCTACGGAGTTCCACTATCTGCTACCTGGAGAACCAGGAAAGCTGGTAGTAGAATTCATTCTGAGTCCAAAGGCCTGAAAACTAGAGGAGCTTATGGAGTAGCTCCCAGTTACATGACTGAAGACCAGAGATCCTAAAAGACTGTTGGTGAAAGGCTGAAGGCCCAAGAACCAGGAGCTCTAATGTCTGAGAGCAGAAGATGAACACTCCAGCTTGAGAAGAGAGAGCAAGAACTCTTCCTTACTGTACCTTTTTGTTCTATTCAGGCCCTCAGCGAATTAGAGGATGCCCATCACATTAGTGAGAGTGGGTCTTTATTCAATCTACTGATTCAGAATCTGGTATCTTTTAGAAACCTTCACAGACACATCCAGAAATAATATTTTACCAACTCTCTGGGCATCTTTTAGTCCAGTCTAGTCTACACATAAAATTATCTATGACAGACTATATGTGTATGCTTTTAAAAAATATATTTTGTTTATTTATAAAAATCAGCATATTAATTAATCATCACCCTTCTATCTTATCACTAATAATTATTAGAAGTACTTGAAAATTGAAATTTGGAATCTTACAGTTTATATTTAAAATTTCTCAAGTGAGATATTGATAAATTATACTTATGAAATAAGTAGTCATTTCATAACGTTTTAGTACAGAGATACAGAAAAATGCTTGAGAAAAAGATCTATTTTATATGTTTTAAAGACAATAAGTAGAGGAAATGTATACAAAATTAAGATTAATATAATTTTTAAGTAGAGTCTTTGCAAATACCAAAAAAATAAAAGGTTGGATTTAAAAACAGAAGTCAGAATTATAACCCCATTTTTTTCTCAGTTATGTGCATAATCAGGTAGTAGAAAAGCCTGTTCTTAAATTGCGTAGACACTGCATCAAATTGCCCAAGAGTAATAGTATCATTTCTATAGCAATAGGAATAATTTTTTTTATCCTATTTAACATTTCATATAGCAAGTTACTCCTGCATTCAACTGTAATGTACCTGTAAACACAAGTTGATAAAGCAGAATGGGCAAAATTCAGCTCGATCCCAGTCTGGAGCTATGGAAAAATGAATTTATTTCTCTGTTTCCTGACCCAACTGAGATAAGAGAGATTTCAATTACAATGACATTTTATTTAATTCACATGTGTTTTTCAAGCACTTGGAGCAGAATTATATATTGTTTGATCTAATACCAAATTTATGTATCCTTTCTTCTATACCAGCTGGTTGCTCAAGTTCCAAAACAAATCATCTCTTATTTAATATGAAGTGTAAAGAAGGAAAGATTATTTCTGTAGTTTCTTTTCTTTCCATTGACTTACAATAAAACAAAAGAAAGCAATGGTGCATACAATCATGACTGAGAAAACATCCCCAAAAAGGAATGTTTTGTAAACATCAGAAATTCTCTACCCGAATGAAACATAATGAGCTGTTCTTCCTGAACATGAATTGGAAGAAGACAAATTATAAGATAGTATTGTAAAACTGCTGATATCACTTTTCAAACCCCAATTTTGTTCCTTTTCTGATTTAAATAAACTTGAAAAGTCAGGTTTATTAGTCCTGAAACACTAAATTTATGTGCACTGAGTAGAAAGAAAATCACCCTTACAGATTTATCAGCTTTAACAAAAAGGGCTGAATTAATTCTTAAATAAAAATTTCAAAAATTATATCAAGTTTCAGGTATACAATAACATAATTTAAATTAGACTAGTTTATTTGAATATCACACAAAAACAATTTGCCAAATTTTGACCCACAAAAAAACAAATGCCCAATTCCCAGGCTTTGATTGACATCTATTCTTTGAAGGAAAGTTCAATTGTTACTTATAACAGAAATTATAATATTTAGGTCTATTATGTAAATTTGAAGATATGGCATTCATGCGCAGCTTAAGATAATTAGATTTGGGTCCTTAACTATTACATCACATTGATACTGGCATTAACTCTTGAGAGCAGAAAGAATAAACAATCTGCCAGTAGAATTATTTTCCTAAAAAAAAAACATCTGATTGAAATGGGAGGTTCTAAATCATCTGTTACTCAAAACTAGATAAACAGAACTAGGCAAATGAGTTACTTATTTCTATGATGAACCAAACAAAATAGTAGTGAGCTCGAGCTGGCTCATACCAGATTATGAATCCTGATTATTTAATTTTCAAAAAATTTTCAAGCTGGTTGTTAGACACAGCTATTATTAAAAATCAAATTACATACATTTACAATTCAGTATATTTTGCATGTATTAAATACTCAAACCTCATCACCTCCCAATTATTTGAGTGCATCTTACAATCATCTTTGATAACTGATATTATTGATCTCTCTCATTTCTACATGGATAAAATATTGTAGTGGCCATTGCACACATCTTCCCAGTTCCAAGTTATTTGACTTAGCTAAAGTCAGCCATTGCAAGAATATTTATATTGCATTAATTAGCAAACATTACAAATCAAGGCATGTTGGGGCAGAGTAAAAGTTTATTAGTGG
Source organism: Canis lupus familiaris (assembly GCF_011100685.1). NCBI lineage: Eukaryota > Metazoa > Chordata > Mammalia > Carnivora > Canidae > Canis > Canis lupus. The sequence goes on along the minus strand of NC_049236.1, from coordinate 25,443,546 downwards.
CTGTATCTGTTACATTGTGAATAGACAAAATATTAGGGTATCTTCTTCCAATATTTAAAAGCTATTATCTGATTCAGCAAAGAAGTTGGTCATGTCACTGGCAATTGAGTGAAATTCCAACATGTATTTGTAGTTTCATTTTATCTTTTTTTTTTTGAACACAAGTAAAAATATCCACCAACAGCATTATTGAAATACAAGCATCCTGGGATCCCTGGGTGGCGCAGCGGTTTGGCGCCTGCCTTCGGCCCAGGGCGCGATCCTGGAGACCCGGGATTGAATCTCACGTCGGGCTCCCTGCATGGAGCCTGCTTCTCCCTCTGCCTGTGTCTCTGCCTGTCTCTCTCTGTGTGACTATCATGAATAAATAAAATCTTTAAAAAAAAAAAAGCATCCATGAGTTGCAACTACAGCTTGTCTGTAGATATACACATTTGGCAAAGACCAAACAAAACATTTTGTTAGAATCAATTGGCTATATGGAACCTACAGTAAAGATTATTGCGTACTTCACTATTTGTTAACTGTGTGCTACACATCCTTTGTATCTGTAAAACATACATTTACATATATGCACTGTTTTGTTTTGTTTTGTTTTGTTGTAGGGAAACCAGTTGTTATTTTTTTACCAACACACTAGAAATTTCTGTATCACTGTCTTGGCCTAACACAGGTGAATGAGTTGTTTTTGTTGTTGTTGCTTTTGTTTTTTTCTTAAGTGTTCTGAACCTGTACGGAGCAGCTGAATCTGCTCGAAGTGAGTAGCATCTGGCTCTTCTCTAAATAGAGTCCCCGGGTGTTTGCCAGTTAGGTGAAGGAATCTTCTCTGTCACAACTGTGCCTGCGTTTGATTGCATAGAAAAATTTATTATAAACTGAAGTCAACAAATGGCAGATAAGGTAATTGCTCTAGTTAAATCATCGATCCCAACAAAAGGGATTAAGAAATTTCAAGTTATTTGAAATATTTCAAATATTTGAAATTTGTAGTTATTAATTCAGAAAACTACAATGTAGTCAAATTCTTCCATCTTTCTGCTCTGCCTTTTTCATTATTTTTGTTTTAATTTTTTTAAATGGTTGCAACAGCTCCAATGATCCTATTCTCACAGTTAAACATGCAATTATGGACGAACACAAACCTCTTCCTTACTTTAGGCAAGAAACACTTGCATTAAGTTCTCAACAGGCTTTCTCTCATTTCGCATTGTATCTCATACACACTCCTAACTCAACTATGGGCAAGAGAATTGAATTATCCTGACTGATATCCTCTAGGTCTCAAACTCCCCTAAAGGCGAAAGCATTCTAATAACTAAGCAAAACTGAAGTTCAAAGAAGAAAGAGATTTCTAACCAACAGTACTGCTTCAAGAACAACTCCAAAGATACAACACTCAACTTTGTCCTCAGAGAACTCAACTTTTTTAAAAAGATTTTATATATTTATTTGAGAGATAAAGAGAGAGAGAGTGCTGAATTGCTCAGTGTGGAGCCTGATGTGGGGCTCCATCTCATGACCCAGAGATCATGACCTGAGCCAAAAGCAAGAGTCCAACACTTTACTGACTGAGCCACCCAGGGGCCCCTCAATTTTTTTAATTAAACAGACAAGTAAATGAACAATTACAATTCTTTGTTATCAGAACTCTAATAGATATTCTCTCAGCTGGGTCATCTCAACATTGTAAATTAAAATGGGAATGAAATCTGTGATCTATGCAAACACAAATTAAAACAAAAATCCTATATGAATATAGGATTACATACAATACATTCTGATGAGTGACCCCAAACATGAGAACTTTAAAAACTTGTTTCTAGGGCAGCCCTGGTGGCGCAGCGGTTTAGCGTCGCTGCAGCCCGGGGCATGATCCTGGAGACCCTGGATCGAGTCCCACGTCAGCATGGAGCCTGCTTCTCCCTCTGCCTGTGTCTCTGCCTCTCTCTCTCTCCATGTCTCTACGAATAAATAAATTTTGAGAAAAAAAAAAAAAAAAAACTTGTTTCCAATCCCTATTTCTTCCCATAACTTCGTGTGTAACATTGAGCAAATTCTTTAGTTTCCTCATCTTTAAGGAGTGAATGTACATATTAAATCAAATTTAAAAGCAAGAGAAAAAAAGAAATAATATACATGAAGTGATGTCTTGTGGGGCCACAATGAATGATTGCTATCTTTATAAAAATAGATTTTTTTTTACCTCCCCACCAAGAGAATGTTTACATAAAGGTTAGAGCACAACATTGAAAGTGCACAAATATTTTCAGCTAAATTGGAACACTTTCCTTAAATTAGCTTGAAATTAGGGCTCTCAGAGAAAGAAGAGTGTATATGGAAACTAAAAAGCAAGAATGTGAGAAACGATTTGTCAGAGGATGCTCTGTTTTGGCATCAATATACTTTTGCCTTGCCAAGATTTCAATTCTTCAATCAAAAAATATGTATTTTGGGAGATAGTTTTCAGATTATTTACTGTCTTTCTGAGTCATTGAGATTCCAGAAAGATCATGGCTCCTGGAGGAAAGAAAAGGAAAACTCCTAACTGTAAAATGATTGAATAAATGAAAGAGTGAATGAGTGAACTTCTTGGTGGTGGCATACTCTCTGCCATCTTATAGCTATAAATCAGAATGACAAAATGAGAATCAGCTTTTTAAGACATGAGCCAGAGAGTGAATTCAATCTTTTTTTCCTTTTGCTTTTTTCTTTTTTCCATTCATATGCATCTTAATTGCACATATTATATGCAGCATTGGGCCAGGTCCCAGGAATGCAAATAATTTTCACCATGATCTTAACTATTAAAAAGTTTCTAAATAGTGAAATAAAGAAATATATCCCCCATGCAACATACTGAATAACTCAAGAGATGCATGTGCAACATGGTATAGGAAGCCTTTGGAGCCAAATATATATTTTTCAAAATACAATTTTTAAGAAAAAAAGATATTAGGTGACTGTAATAAATGCAATTTTAGAAACTTATCATCTATTTGTATACTTAATTTTCAGAGAAGTAACTATACTTTTTTGAGTATACTATGTCTGCTTCAATAAAATCACTGAACCATAAATTAGAAAAACATCACAACTTTCATCTTTTCTAGGGATTTAGTATCAAACGCCACTGTCTAAATCATTCAAATCACATAGTTGTCTATCAAAATGTAGTGATTCCCTAGGGATCAAGAATTCAAAACAAACTAACAACCCTTGGCAACCTATGTCAGTATTTGATCTATCACACTGGAAAAGACATTTTACCTATGTTTGCCCTTCCCTAACAAGAAACAGTTCGTTTCTTCCTTCAGTCCAAACGTAGGAAAATGAAGAACAGGTGAGCAAGAGAATGTTACTTTGTAAAATAGCTTTTTTGTATTTAAGGAGAGTTATTAATTTACCTTTTGACTCATCTTTTCAGAGTAAATAATGGCAACTTTTTTGGATTATTAGCTTAAAGACAATTTCCCACTTGTCCAATCATGTTAAATGGTCCCTAGCCTTGTCTCATTTCCTGAAATGTAAGATTTAATTTCATTTTAAAGATTTATTTATTAGAGAGAGAAAGAGAGAGAGAGAGCAAGTGGGGGAAGGGTACAGGGAGAGAATCTTTAAGCAGAATGAGAGCTTCATCTCACCACCCCCAGAGACAGACACTTAACCTAGTAAGCCATCCAGGTGGCCTGTGAAATATATGATTTTAAACCAAATAAACTATTCAAATAATGTTCTCTTTCAAAGGTTTAAGAAAAATGGTTTTTATAAGGAAAGCATAATTACAGTTTTTTTGAAATTATTAAAAATATATACAAATTTGGATGTTAAAATAATACTATTTTAAAAATCTAGGATGGAAAGACATTTATAAAGGTATTATTTTACTGTAAAAAATTCAAAGGATATCTGAGAGTTTATGTATTTCTGAGAGTCAGCCTATTATTTAATAACAAATCATTATTGCATGCCTAATCAAGCACTAGTGTACTAGAAAAATATAATTCTACCAAAAAATCCACCTTATAAATGACTGGTAACATCAAGTTATAGCTTCTTTGTGAGCTGCTTTTGAAGTGCTGATACACTTCATTTGACTTGGCATAGTCCTCTCCCCTAACTTAACTTTTGTTCTGAACTCTGATTCTTAGTCCGTCTCCAGTGAGTGTAATTTTCTGTAATGGACTTATTGGCTAAGAGTGATAAACCTTAAAAAGTTTCTAAAGTTAGAAAGTTTTAGTATGCAACATTTATTCATCCATGTATACACAACCTTTATTCACAAAAGTGAGGGTGAGTTAGCACACAAGAAAATAGATATAAAAATTAAAGAATCAAAACCAAAAAACTATCAGAAGAAAAGGGAAAGACTAAAAAAAATGTTCTAATATATAAGCCATAACACATATAAAACAAAAACTAGGCTTCAGTTTTGTATATAAGCTCCTTGATAATCAAAGTCAAAGGTAAAAAACATGCTTAGTTATAAAATTGCATATACCTCAGAAAGTTTTGTTGTTGTTGATAGGATGAAAGAAAATGCCTTACATAATACTTTAAAGTTCACAATCAAGTGGTCATGTGGAACAAAACCTCAAACTATTCAAAAAGCATCTAGAGCAATAGAATTTCATAAGATGTCAACTTCTGTTGACTAAGGTTAACACGCTGCTCAAGTGAACATGTTCTCTGCATACAAGAACAGAGCTTTCCTTTATAGTGCTGGTCTTCTTGAATTAATGAGGATAAACACAATTAATATTTGAAATGCTTGAATATATTGATAAATATAAATTTCTTGTTTTGATAATCTCATTTGTTTCCATTTTAGTATTTTTACAACTGAAAAAAATAACTTTTTAAAAAGTGTTTTAGGCTTATAGCAAGAGAATGCTGTTTATCTCAGTTCTCTTTGTGTGTAAACTGTAAGAAACTGCTGGACACCTGCAAGAAACAGCTGGACACCTGCATAACTAGAGGTACTTCTTATCTGGCATGAGATAAGAGACCAAGAGATAAAGCCCTCTAGTCACTTTCAACTTAAACTAGCTGTCAGCAAAAGTCCTTCCACATTAGAGAGCAGATAACACAAGTAGCCCTTTTCATATTTTATGTCATATATAGGCTAATAAAAACAGACTTCTCTTACTTCATTTGTTTCTAGAAAACAAGTGATTCAATAAGAATGTTTGATTATAAAACACTTTAAAATAAAATCCAGGTCAAGAGCATATGTACAGAAAGTGAGCAGCTACCTTTTCAAACCAGTGATCCAGGATGACTTGGGTACCACTAGTTAGAATTCTATACAAGAAAACTGCTTAATGTGATAATCTAGAAGTGAGTCCACTGACTCTCATTTATTCCAACTAAACCCAATATTTGTGCAATTGGTTGAACTGTAGTCCATGCATTGCATAGACATTCAATATGTGCAGAGAGTGTTTAATGCCCAGATAACTTTACACACTGACACACATACCTCTATTATTGTTACTATTCCCCTCTCACTGTCTCCAAGAAACAGAAAATTTATCATAATTCTATATATTCAAAATAGAAAAGCTTGTTATAGTCTCTGTCTTGGATCCACATATTACAATGTGATGGCAAATTTCAAAGACAATAAGAGTGTATTCTTGATCTATCATATACATTTTTAGTGCTACAGACTAGATTTCCTGCCCACATTTTAATATTTAAAAGTACCAAAGATTACCCAGAATAGCCAATACAATATTGAAGAAGAAGAACAAAGGTGGAATTCTGGCACTCTTGGTCTTCAAAACTTGCTATAAAGCAATACTAATCCAGACAGAGTGGTATTGACAAAAGAATAGACAAATCAAGGCAACAGAATATAGAAAGCCTAGAAATAGACTTCTTATGTAGTCAACTAATTTTTGACAAAAGAGCAAAAGCAATTTAATAAAAAAAAAGAATGTACAGACAGATCTTCTACCCTTCACAAAAATTAACTCAAAATGGATCAAAGACCTAAATATAAGACACAAAGTATCAAACTCTTAGAATGTAGGGTAAGTGGAAACCTAGATGATCCTGGGTTGGGCAATAACTTTTTAGTTACAACATCAAAGGTATGAACCCTTAAAGAAAGAATTAATAAGCAGAACTTTATTAAAATTGAAATTTTCTTCTTGCAAAAGACATTGAGAAAATAAAAAGGCAAGCCATAGACTAGGAGGAAATATTTTCAAATGACATATCTGATAAAAGATTGTTATCCAAAATATACAAAGAACCTGTAAAACTCAGCAGTACAAAAAACAACCTGCTTGAAAAGTGGGTCAAAGACTTTTATAGACACCTCACCATAGAAGATATACAGATGGTAAATGAGTGTATGAAAAGATGCTCCAAAAAAAAAAAAAAGATGCTCCAAATTATATGTTATCAGAGAAATAAAAATAACAGTGAGTTATCACTACATATCTATTAGAATAACCCAAATCCAAAACACTGATAATACTGAATGCTTAAGGGAATATGAAACAACAGAAATTGTTATTCATTGCTGGTGGGAATACAAAACGGGACAGATCCTTTGGAAGACGGTTCAGTAGTTTCTCACAAAAACAAATAATCTTACCATGTAGTCCAGCTATAGTGCTCCTTGATGTTTACCAAAAGGCATTGAAAACTTCTCTCTACACAAAAACCTCCATGTTTATAGCAGCTTACACATAATCGCCAAAACTTGGAAGCAACCAAGATGCCCTTCAATAGGTAAAGAGCTAAATAAACTAGGGCACTTCCAGACAATGGAATATTATTCACTGCGGAAAAAAAAAATGAGCCAACAAACCATAAAAAGACACAGAACAAACTTAAATGAAAGGAACTGGGGCACCTGGGTGGTTCAGTTGGTTAAGCATCCAACTCTTGATTTCCACTGAGGTCATGATCTCAGGATAGTGAAATTGAGCCCCACATGGGGCTCCAAACTCAGCACAGAGTCTGCTTGAGATCCTTTTTCTCTCTCCCTTTGCCCCCCCACCCTGGTCACAAAATAAATAAATAAATAAATAAATAAATAAATAAATAAATAAATAAAATCTTAAAAAAACAAAACTGGAAAGAATCCAGGAAAAAGTTACATGCTATTCAATTTCAACTATATGACATTCTGGAAAAGAAAAAGCACGGAGAGAGTAAAAAGATCAATGATTGTCAGGGGTAAGGGATGAATAGGTGGAGCATGGAGGATTTTTAGGTGTGAAACTGCTTTATATGATACTATGATGATAGATACATGTCATTACATTTGTGCAAACCCATAAAATATACAATGCCAAGACTGAATCCTATTGTAGACAGTGGGCTTTGGTTGGTATTAATGTGTCAGTGTGGGTTTATCAGTTGTAACACATGGACTACTCTGGTGAGGGATATGGATAATAGAAGGCTGTGCATGTGTGGGCCAAGTGGTGTAGAAGAAATATCTGTATCTTCCATTCAATTTTACTGTGAACCTAAAATTGCTTTAAAAAGTAAAATCTATTTAAAAAAAAAAAGTACCTAGAATTTACCTCCAAGAGACCTAGGTTTGCTGTGAGGCTAAAGTCATCATTGAGAAAATATCCTAAAATTATATGACTGAAAATTTAAAGAAATAAGGTATATGGCTATTTTAATAAAGTTTAATTCTGTTTTAAAAAGTGAAATTTACATTTCTTACAATTAGTGTATATATTTATTCTCCTGGCAATGTTCTTGCTATGTCATAACATATTGAAATAGTTTTAATAATAATAAGTTAACAAGTTTGGTATTTACTATTCATCAAAAGTCAACTAAATATTTTATACATTATTTCATTTAAATTTCATAATAATTTTTTAAGGCAAGTGTGCTGTTGTTTTCTCCAATGTACAATGTCCTTTGCTGTGGTTAAAGATATTTTACTATAACTCATTCAAGTTTGCTTCCAGTTTTTTACATTTTTTTTTCATTTTGTGTTACAGATAAAGAGAATCCTTAAGCTTTTTGTACAAATTCTCTTGATAAAATCCTTCATGTTACAATTGATTCAATATTTCTTCCTAAAAAGAAATCTCTAAAGTTTCTTTCAAGAAGCCTTTCTTAACTTCCCACCTCACTCAGAATAAAGACCAAAGTGCTTATTATGACCTCCAATTCCACATGGTCTGGTGCCTCATTAACTTTCAAATCTTTGAAGATCAAAAAAAAAAAAAAAAAAAAAAAATCTTTGAAGATCGATCATGCTGCTATTCAAATACACTAGACAAACTCCTTCCTATCTTTGGGCTTTTACATTTTCTGTTTCCTTTTCCAGGAATAATCTTTGCCCAGATATGAACTATCAACATGACTAGCTCTTTCACATCCTTATGGTCTTTTTTTTCTTTTCTTTTCTTTTCTTTTCTTTTCTTTTCTTTTCTTTTCTTTTCTTTTCTTTTCTTTTCTTTTCTTTTCTTCTTTCTTTTCTTTTCTTTTCCTTTTTTTAGGATTTTATTTATTTATTTGAGAGAGAGAGGTGCATGCAGATGAGTTGAGGGAGGGGCAGAGGGAAAAACAGACTCCCCACTGAGTAGGGAGCCCAATGTGGGGCTCAATCCCAGAACCTTGAGATCATGACCTGAGCTGAAGGCAAAGGCTTAACCAACTGAGCCACCTGGTGCCCCTCCTTAAGGTCTTTACTCAAAAACTGTCTTCTCAGTGTGTTCTTCCCTGACCATCCTATCTAGAACCAATCTACCCAAATACCTTACTCCATTGTCTGGATATTTTTATTTTTTCACCTTTAACACTTAGCATTGACTAACTTAATATATCTACTTATTTATCTTGTTTATTCTTTACATGTTTCTCTAGAAATCTCTAGAGTACCTGGCAAGAATTAGAAGCTTAAATATTTTTGAGTAAGTTATCTCAACAGGAGCCAATATTCTGCTTAGGAATGACCAATTAAAATAAGGAAAAAGAAAATGATACTTGTTTTTACACCATTTAACACTATTCTAGAATTTATAAATATCCAATAAAACAAAATGACATATAACAATTAGAAGAGAAGACAAAATCTGTTTTGTAGATAGTTCTGACCATCTTTGTGCATAACCCACAGCTTTTGTAAAACTTATAATAGGATTTTAAAACATAAAAATTAGTTAAGAGATTTCAAGAAGCTGATTAATTATACAGATAAATATATAATGTAAGTGTATATGCAATTCATATCTTGCTTATAATCTATAATAAAATAAAAAGGAAGACAAGCCATGAGAGACTTTTAGCTCTAGGAAACAAACTGCTGAAGGGGAGGTGGAGGGGGATGGGGTAACTGAGTGACAGGCATTGGGGAGGGCACATGATGTGATGAGCCCTGGGTGTTATACTATATGTTGACTAATTGAATTTAAATTAAAGAAAATAAACTCTAAACTTGAAAAAAAACCCAATATATATTTTTCATAACAGCATCTAAGATACATAATATTTTGAGATAAAATTGAAAAGAAATTGTAGACTTCTATGAAGAAAACTATAAAAACTTAGCAAGAAGCAAAAGAAAGCTTTGATAAATGAAGATAAATCAATATTATTAAGATACCACTACATGCAAATAATTTGAGTATCAATTTTTGCTAAAATATGTTCCAGATCAGTTACACTGCGAAAAAAAATTTTAAAATAAACCAATAATAACTAGGGAAGATATTGATAATTTTTCCAACATTAAAATAAAGGTAGCCATTCTCATCATGAAAATAAAAGAAGAAGCTATCAAGGCAGTGTTTGATACATTTAAACTATATTTTAAAACTTATTTAAAAATCATGTTAAGCAAAATACAGACTAACAACAAACTAGGAAAAAATATTTATATTCTATGGGAAAGTCAAAGGTTGCTTATTCTTACTAGGGAAATCATACTTGGAACACAATAAGAAAAAGACATTTGTGCCAAGGAAAATAGACATCCGCGGAAGAATTTAAAACAGTCCAATAGCATATAACAAACGTTTTGCCCTTGCTAGTAACACATAAATGTGAATGAAATACCCAGTGTCGCTGAGCTTATATTGCAAAGGGCACCTGTGTGCTATTTGTTGGAATATAAAGCAAGACTACTTTGAGGAGACAATCTGGAAAAAAAAGCTTTCAAAACCTTATATATGTTTATATGATTTATCCCATAGTTCACTTCGGAAAATGTGTTTTAAGAAAGTGATCATAAGAGTACAAGAATATTTTTCACTATCTTTTTCTAGAACTGTGAAAAGACGAGAACAATCTAAAATTTCATATATTTTACGACATAAGCTTATATTTTAGAAATCACTCAAGTGGAAAATTCTCATGATATCAAGTTAAATGAAAAAGTAGACTTCCACACTGTACTTCTTTGTGATCTTAATTTTACATAATGCAAATAAATATATCAGACATGTAGTACATATGCATCAAATGAAAACTTATTTTTAAATGCTTTGAGATCTTTTTTCGGCAAGAAGCATAATTGTACTGATTTGTTTCTGCAATGGAAGCTTATGCATACATTTTATATGAGTTGGGTTACGGAAGGATGGGAATAAAGGTGATGGCACCCCGCACCCACTCCTCCATCCTAGGAAACTATGGTGTTAAGGAGAATGATTAAGAGGAGCAATTTCAGTTGTCAAACTACAAGTCTCACATCCCAGTCGGCTTCCTATAAGCTATGTGAACTTGGACGATCACAGAAAGTCTCCACCTCAGTTCTCTTAACCTATAACATGGGGATAAAATTATAGCAGCCTCACTGAGTTGAAGGACTGAAATCGTTAATACCTATACAGCCCTTAAGACCATCTGGGACACAGTAAGCACCACCTACACGTTAACTACTCTCCTCACTGCTAGCCTAGCTCTACCAAGCTGATAGAGCCCTCAGGCGGTGATTTATTCCAATCCCCTAGGTCTAGTCTCAATCTTGGGCTTTGAGTATTTTAACATCGAGTGAAGCTGTGTGATGAACGTGATGCCACAGGAGTAAATGGCAGGATAAGCAAACTCAGATCAAACTGGCAACTAAGTTTTAAATGCTCTGTGAAACCAAGTAGGTCTCAAAGGAAGAATTCTTTTAACAGATGTCTGAATACAATGGAAGTTGGATGGAGGACCACCATTTACGAGATTCCATATGTGGTTTGAGAGCCATGGACTCACTGATAAAATCAGGACTGGAGAAAGGTAGAGCTCAGTAGAAATAATACACACACAGTAATACATAACATCCACCTCCTGCGTGCTTCACTTGCCTGCTGAGGTTTCTCTGTGAATCAGACACAAAAATCTCTGGATTGGAAATGATTGAGCCAATGTACATTTTCCCCTTTGTGTATGTGTCCCATTTTTTTTTTTGAGTGTATAATTCCAAACTGAACTATGAGTACTGATACGTTAAAAAATCCAGGTGGAATTTTTAAGCAATGAGGCAATGTAATTTATTGAGCTATTAATTTGGGTTCTGTTCTCACTGTGTTTTTCCATCTTCACATACCCATAAGGTATCCAGATCTTTTTGCCCCTTTATCTCAGAAGAGGCTTCTGGTTGCAGAGCTTGAAGCATTAACTGACTACAGATCTCCTTAGCTTTTTTGTTTTGAAAACTAGATTTCGAGGATGAGAGAATAATCATAGGGTAAAGAGGAAAAGCTTATTTTTGACAGAGATAGGGACAAGCAAAAATTAGAGGGAAAATGCTGAGTTCGTACAACTGAGGGTGATCGAAGTTGTTGGACTCTGAGAGGAGTGGGAACTCCCTATCCCTAGCAGCACCCCATCATGTGGCAAGATTTCACCTGTGGGCTGCCTTTGGGGAGGCTGGCTCTCCACGCAAAATTACAGACTCAAAACATTCTCACACCCACATTTGGAATAAAGGCACCAGGGATGATTAACCTGCATACATAAATAAAAGCAATGTATCAGCAGCTATACTGATAGACCCAAGTCTAGAGGGTCGCCTTCAGTTTGTCAGGTTGCTGCACAACACCGAGAAGGGGGATTGCCCACAATAACCAAATGATTGAAATTTTCTTTTAAGCCCCAACTCTGATCCAATCGTACATATATGTGTGTGTTTATGGATTTTTCTTGTCCTGAATTTAGGGACAATGATTCATAACTGATGAAATGTCATATAATTATCAATATGGTCAGCATATAAGCAGAAGTAAATATATTATTAACACATGCATAAAGTTCCAAACTAGGGGCGCCTGGGTGGCTCAGTCGGTTGAGTGTCCAACTCTTGATTTCAGCTCAAGTCCTGATCTCAGGGTGGTGAGATGGACCCCAGTGTTGGGCTCTGTACCCAGCAGGGAGTCTGCTTGAGATTCTCTCTTTCTATCCATCTCCCTCTAGGCTCCTACCTTGTGTGCTCTCTCTCTCTCAAATAAATAAATAAATCTTTAAAGAGAAAAAAACAAATCCAAACTTGTATCTCTGTGATTCCCAAGTTGTTGCAAGACTGAATGAAAGCTTATGCTGTGTCTTCAGATCAAATGTGGTATAAGAATAATAATAAAAATATGATTGCATTCTATTTTCCACTTTAAAGAAAATGATAGGTTTCCTTTCAATGTCACAAGTTAAATTGCCACGCTGTGATTTTTTTAAAGGAGCAGTATCGAAGCTAAATCATTCACTGCTTGCCTATTTTACAAACTGTCTAGTGAAGGGAATCATAAACTGGAATTTAGCATCTGTTTATTATCTATTGAGCAAGTTAAGCCCATTCTTTAGAAAAGGCTGTGATAGCATTGTATAATAAGTATCAAATCATTATTATTTCCTTTGCTATTCATTCAAGGGATGCTAATCATAATTAATGTGCATGTAATGTGTAATTTCATAGGAATAAGGCCATACATTAGCATTAATTATAAGACTTCCAACTCCTTCATGTATTAAAATACTTAGCAATTTCCTTTAAGCCTCAGCTTTCAAAGAACCACTTGGCCAATTTCACGCTTTCAAGGTGAATCTGGGGTATGCTGGATCTTTCAATCAGTAAGAGCTAAAAGGAAATGTAAATTGTTTTCCCCTAATCTCTGTGCTATACCTGCACCTTATTTGAGAAATGTTGCACAGCTTTCCTTGTCTGGCACAATCTATAACTGACAGAGGAAGAGAAGATTTTTAACTAGGAAACTGCCCACTCAATGACTGGAAAGAAGACAAGACAAGACACCTGGTCGTCATGCTCTTACTCTCTGCAGAAATCATCTCTACAGGAGAACACATCCTTTGAAATCCTGATTTTAGAGTAATTTTCCAAAGTTGCCTATCTCATTGCCTAAAAGTTATTGGTCTCGTGTAGATTGACAGCTATGAGTATTATTGAAAATTATTGTCTCCTTAGTGAGAGATTTAAGACCAAGTTTGAATACGTAAGTTAACTTTGCCTAAAGCAGTCCTATCACCTTTTATTTTTGGAACAAGCCATATCACAGTTCATAGTGATTCAGATGCTTAAGTCAGATTATTTTCTACAGTTGACAGTGCAAGAACTATGCTTCAGACGGCTTCTCGTGTCCAAAGGCATGATCCACTGTGTCAGTAAAGCAGGAGCAATGTCATAGCATATTACAATGTCTGTGATATGTCTTACTGACAACATTACAGTCTTTTGATTTACATGGACTGGACTTAAAATAAATGAGTGGAATATTCCCCAAGGCATATAATCAATTGCATCTGTTGCAATTCTGGTATTTCCTTTGCCCTGTTTATACCATTACTGCCTCTACTGAAGCAGTATTATCGTTAAGTGTTTCCATGAATGTATCCTGGCACCAGCTCATAGTACCACGGCTACACTACAAGCACTTCCAGCCCCAAAGGACCACAACAGTATTAGCATTGCTCCAATACTGTATTGATTGTGATAAATGTTATGAGAGAAAAGAATATACATTTCTTATTGCACTTCTTTGTATCTTTACGTTTGATGAAATAACAGCAAACTCTGGTGGAGACAAAAACATCTGTTAACAATGGTGAGGTAATCTTGCTGTACTGCAAAATAATGTAAAAATAAATTACTGGGTGTTTCTGAACAACATTCTCTGCAGTCTATAAAAATTGGAAGCATTTGACTTTGTTGTAGTAAGATTAGGAAATATCAGACAGGAAAATGTGCTTTGCATTTAAAACAACATATGGTAGAGTCAGACGATATTTGTGCAGCAAGATGTATTCCTAGAAAATGAATCTACGTATATATAGTTTAATCAGTTTACCTTACTGATGAGCTCTACTAATTTGCATCCCCTATATCTAGTATCCAAATGAATGAAAAAGTTTAAGCTGAAAACCAGAGGGATTAATGACATAGGAATAAAAAGATGAAAGAAAATCTATTATTCTGTCAAACTAAACAATAGAAATGAAGCCTATAAATTTTTTAAGTTTCCCTGGATGTTTGCTTTAATTTTAAAATAGTATCATATACTTTATTACATGTTTAGTACATAAATAAAGACATGGTTTCACGTAGAAATTTTTTTTCCTAATTAAATGAGTCATTATTCAAATCTATAAAAGATTTTCCTAGTAAAAATGAAAAAAGCCTTAGTAATGAAATGATTCCATTCTGTTCAATCTAAAAATTCTTTTTATTAAACTTTATATAGAAATAACATTTTGCTTTTCATGTTGGAAAATGTATTAAAGTTTTATTACTCTACAGATTTTACAATATATTCAGTAGCTTATGTTAAATCCAATACGCCATCGCAAATGCTTACTGAGAAGTTAACAAAATTGTAGTTATAATATTTCTAAAAAGAAAACTTTAATTCTGTTAATGTTAAATGTTTTGCCTTACTTTAAATATCATAAATGCAATGAAATATCTTCTTTAAGTTTCTGCTAACACTTAAGATTTAAAACTCTCTACATTAATTTATCTATCATTACCATGTTAAAAACGTTTAAAGCTGAATCTAATAACCACTAAAATGCTCAAATATTTAACACATAAAATATTATATAATGCAAATGTTATTTAAACTATAAACCTTAGATATTTTCATTTATTTTATGTTGCCATTTTTTTAAGGATTTTATTTATTTATTCATGAGAAACACAGAAAGAAAGGCAGAGACATAGGCAGAGGGAGAAGCAGGCTCTCACAAGTAGCCCAATGTGGAACTCGATCCCTGGACCCGGGATCATGCCCTAAGCCAAAGGCAGATGCTCAACTGCTGAGCCACCCAGGTGTCCCTATGGTATCATTTCTTAATCACAAATGAAACCAAATACAAGTGAAATATAAGTACAAAAATATAATATTTATTAATGACAACCTAATATTCATAAAATAAAAATAAATTCAAATATATGTGTGTGTGTAGTGCATGGTGATTATTCATATTAAGGGCAAATTTCTGACTTATTTATGTCATCAGTTCCACCACTGTCAAATGACTTCATCATTATGATGTAGCTGAAACTGTCGTTAGACAGTTTTGTATCTTACCAAAGGTACAACAGGGTCATGTAGGACAGAAACCAGGGCAAAGAAGCAGAGGGACATAGTAATACAGTTGTACTTGCAGTCTTATTAACTGACTTGCAAGCTTTAGTCAAAGCTGCACAAACCCTCCAGCAGATTTTCATGTCCCTCAGAGTAAATGTTGAAAACCTTACAGTGACCTGCAATATCCTACATGATCTGACCCCATTAGTTTTCTGACCTTGTACCCTAAACCTTGATCTTACTTTCCCTACTACAGTCCCACTATAGGCTAGAAGTTCTAAAAACTTGTCACGTATGCCCCAACCTCAAGACTTTGCACTTATTCTTTCCTCTGTCTGGAACATTCTTGCCACAGACACACTGTAACTTGAACTCTCACTTCCTTCCAGTCTTTGCTGAAGAGATTTTCTCAGTAAGACCATCATTGCCATTAGCACCGCACCTAACTACCTCTGAGTAGATCCTACCCTCCTCTTCTGTTTATTCCTTAGAGATTGTGTAACTTCTAATGATATAGAGTATACTAATTTTTTGATATAGAGTATACTCATTTTTGATATAGAGTATACTCATATAGAGTATACTCAGTATTTCTCATTTATTGTCTCGTTTCCCCACCAGAATATAAACCCTTTAAAAACGGAGATTTGGGGTAGGAACCATCTGTGTTTTACTCTGTTCTATCCCCAGCACATTTCACACAAAAAAGACAGTAAAAAAATAATAATAATAAATAATATATATGTGTGTGTGTGTGTGTGTAACCTATATATCCTATCATATGTTGAATCAAGAAAATTGTAAAATAAAAAATCAGATTTAAGAATCTAAAAGCATTTTGTTTTCTTCCTGATAAAGACAACACAGTGTTGCTTCTTACAAAGTAAACCTGTTGTGCAGATGCAATACATTGATCATTTCTTTATTATCACTTCCAAGATGGCCAAACTTTGAGACCAAGTTACTTTTATTTTAAATGATGAAAATGTTGTACAACGAAGGCTGGACTGTGAAATTCTATGAATCCAGGTTCTATCCTTTATTCTGTCATAGACACAAACTGGATTATACCTGAGGATCCTTCTAGCTGCTGAAGAACCCTTCACCAAAATATTTATATATTAAAACTACGATATCCAGCCAGGGATTTTATAATATACAAATAATTTACAGTCCAAAAGATATTTGGACTTCAGGATTCAGGATTATTTGGACATAAGAATCATTGAAATAAATTACAGGTCAAAAGCCCAGAGTATTTTATGGCACACCCCGCCAACTTAACAGAAAAGGTGATGTCCATTTTATCTTTAAGAGTTGACTCTAAGGATAGAAAAAAGCGTGTTCTGTAAACAAAATTTTCAAGCTTAAAATGACCTAAGAGATCATCTGCCATGATTCCTTCCTTTGATGAATATACAGCACACAAGAGACAATAAAGAAACATTTGAGGAATAAAGTGAAAGAAATTGAAGCCAATTATATGATTTGCTTTAATTCATATTAGGTGGCAGAAGCAGGAACAGAACCAACCATCTTGATTTTCATTCACATCAAACTCACTCAATAAGTTAAAGATGTAGAAGGTTAAAAAGAGAACTATAAGAATTAGTTAAGGCTGAGGTATTATACTGCAGGGTTTTTTTAAAGGAAAATTTTGACAAAGAATGAAATAAACTAGAATAGTGTTTCCAAAGTTACCTGATCATAAAAATGGCATAACTTTAAAAAATAAATAACTAAAATAAAGACAGATTCCCAAGAGTCCCATTATGGATCAAGCAAATCAGAACTTGGAAGGAAGCTACTAGAAATCTATATTTTTAACATATACCCTCATTGTAGGATAAACCAGTTTGGGAAACAATGGATAATGGCCAAGTAGTGCCATTTCTTTTTGCCTCACAATCAATCAATGATGATAATTAAAAGACTGCTTTTGCTATCAGATCTATTACAAAAAATGAACAACCACAAATTGCAAGATTTACTACAGTATGAATTGTCACCTGCCAGTCCTGAGACAAATACCTTCTTATTAACATTTATTTTATACCCGAACCACAGAGGATACACCTTTGTTCCTCCCCACTTGCCCCTCCTCCTTTTTACTGAATTTTTTGGTTCAAGAACACTCCTCAGAATCTATAAATAGAAGCAAAGTTTAATCTCAAAAAAAGTCTGA
Organism: Canis lupus familiaris; assembly: GCF_011100685.1. Lineage (NCBI taxonomy): Eukaryota > Metazoa > Chordata > Mammalia > Carnivora > Canidae > Canis > Canis lupus. The sequence continues at coordinate 25,425,849 of NC_049236.1, read as the reverse complement.
AAAAAATAAAAAAGAAAAAAAAAATCTGAACTATCTGTAGTTAAGCTGGAGAGTATTAGGAATTTGCATTAATTTGCCAAAATTCAAATACAATGTTTACTCTCTCAAATGTAGGTTATTTCTCTTCAGTGGATGTTCATTCACAGAACTATACTAACTTTAGATTCAAGTTTTAAGTTTGTGAAGTTGGTCTACCTCATTTAAAAGAAAAAAGATAAAGGGCTATTAAAAAAATGAATTGCTTCTAAACAGTCTTTTTTTTTTTCGTTTTTTGAGAGAAAGAGGGAGAGAGAAAAATTTTTTAAATTTCAATTCAATTAACCAGCATATAGTACATTATTAGTTCCAGATGTAGATTTCAAGTATTCATCATTGCTTATAATGCCCAGTGCTCATCACATCACATGCCCTTCTTAGTTCCCATCATCCAATTACCTCAACCCCCTACCCACTTCCCCCCGCAGAAACTCTCAGTTTGTTTTCTATAGTTAAGAGTCTCTCATGGTTTGTCTCCCTCTCTGATTTCTTCCCATTCAGTTTTCCCTCCCTTCCCCTATGATCCTCTGTGCTATTTCTTATATTCCATATATGAGTGAAACCATATGATAGTTGTCTTTCTGTTTGACTTATTGCACTTAGCATAATACCTTCCAGTTCTATCCACGTCGATGTAAATAGTAAGATTTCATCCTTTGATGACTTAGTAATATTCCATTCCAAAATCTCCCATATTCTTTATCCATTCATCTGGTGATGGACATCTGTGGAGAGAGAGAATCCTAAGTGTGGAATCTGCTTAGGCTTCTCTCTGTCCATTTCCCTCTGCCTCCCCTGATCCCATGCTTGCTCTCATTCTCTCAACAAACAAGCAAAAATCCAGTATTCCTTTCTAAATAAACATGCAGATTCCACAGTCTGAACTTCACAAATTCAGATAAGACAGTTCTGTCATTGTAGCTTAGGAATCTGCATTGCAACAAATACCTTAGATAATATTTGGATCACACTATTGCAACTATAAGCAAAGTTCTTAAACTCAGTCTCACTTTAGAAAATTATGCCGGACTTAAGAATGTAGTTGTGTACTTGGGTAGGTACATATCCCCAATTGGATACCTCAGTGCCACAAGCACTCTTTTCAGCCTGAATTCAGTTCCATAGATAAGTGAAAAATATGCCTACCCATGTCCTCCTCTTGTTCCTAATACTAATACTATCAAAATAACATTTGGCCTAGTCATCTTCTCTTACTAGTTCAGAAAAGACAGTTTTGAAAGAGGATCTTTGGAGTAATATTTTCTCTGGATCATCCAAGTCTGACTCCCAATAAAATCAGAAACTGTATCTCTTAAAACGTTCATTTCTCTACCAGAGGGCATGCTTGTTAAAAATATTGGACCAAGTGAAAATCACTGTGTGCCTCCCGAGTTTAATTTGCTCATTTACAAAGATATTATCAGAAAGAACCCATTATGAGTAGAAATTCAATATGGAGTTACTATAAGAAAAGTTTTATGAGAATGGTCCCTCCATTCTCCATTGGAAGTTAAGCTCATTTCTTCAGTTGACTTTTTTTTGTCTAAACTTACAAATCTGGTTAGAACCATTTGTTTTCCCGAATAAATCCTTGCATTTAAGTTCAATGTTTTACAAACATCAAGGGAGTTAGAAACAATCACCCCCTCTTAGCACGCCTTTCCTTTTCACAGCAGTGCCTCTCAGAAAAGGTCGAGCTTTGCCAAAACCCAGGAGACTCATAATGACTTTTCTTTTCCCTCAGGTTATATTAGATAAAAACCAAAGCTGATAATAAGAATCAAGGATTTCATCAGGCATGGTAAATATATCCCCACTATTGCTGTCATAATGTAGACAATGCAAAGATTAAGTGTTTGAAAGGAGGATCCTATCAAAACTAGATTTGTCCTTTAAAATTTGTGAATACTTGACTTTAATGCAAAAAAAGTAAGACTGCCTATTAAACATCAAAATGGCACTTATTTTAAAACACTCAGATAAGAATAAGAAAACTTCTGTGTTAAAATCTCTAGTTTTTAGGCAGCCCCAGTGGCCCAGAGATTTAGCTCCACCTTCAGCCTGGGGTGTGATCCTGGAGACCTGGGATTGAGTCCCACTTTGGCCTCCCTGCATGGAACCTGCTTCTTCCTCTGCCTGTCTCTTTCTTTCTCTCTTTCTTTCTCTCTCTGTCTCTCTCTGTCTGTCATGAATAAATAAAATCTTGAAAAAAAAAATCTCTAGTTTTCAATTAGAAAACTAGATTAGATTTTTTCAATCTTTTCAAAAAAAGGATTATAGGGAGAAATAGGATATTTTTATAGCCAGGGGATTATTTTCCACAAATAGGCATGGTAAAGAGATTTAGGTTCTAGTTTTAACTTTTTCACCAACTAGCTGCATGACCTGGAATCTCATTTACTTTCCTTAGACCTTACATTTGTTATCTTTAATGGAAGTCTATTACCATCAACAATCTCTAAATTCCTTAACATGTTGAATGCTCTCTCATTCTAGGTTGATCAGAGAAGGGTTTTTACCACTAGTTTCATTGAGCAGTTTAAAAAAGAAATGCCTATTCTGGTAAGCAGGCAAGGAAAATAAAATAATTTATACGAGGCTACTCGGAATCACGGCAGGGTCTTATTTCCTAAGCCAAGTGACTGGGAATGTGTTATGTTGATTTAATTCTGACAAAAATATACTCTTCAGCATCTAAGGGGAAGAAAAACTTAGCTGATTAAAAAGAATTCGGAGAGCTTTAGGACTTCAAACAGTTCTTACAAATCATTTTACTGATTTTAAGTATTCGATTCCAGCATATGGATTAGATCATTTAAGGTATAAACAGGTCAAGTATTTAGCTAGTAAAGCCTTGAGAAAAAATAACTTAGATTTTTGCTTGACTAAATTATCCCCAAATGTGGAAAGATTTTCCTGTCCCTTGCATACATTACAAAACTTATCAAAATACCAGGTTTTTCATCTTCACGATAGGTTTGTAACAGATTCTGAAAAACCACCCCATAATCTTCCCCCAATATCTGTGTATATGGTTAGAGTGGACTTGCTCAGCAATTGGAAGATTTACCATACTGACTCTGAACCATAGAATGAGAGCTCTTGTGATTGGAAAATTGGAGGAGTCCTTGTAAGTCTACAGAAGTGCTCCTTTATCCAAAACATACCCATTTTTAAATTACGGAATCCTCAGTGGAATCAAATATAGTATCCCCATTAATGTTTTCAAAGATGCAGATGATTTCTAGCATATCCCTATTTAACTCACTTGTTTGCCCTCACAGAGGACGGATCTTTGAGAATCACAGTCAATTTTCACAAACTTGATTAAACATTCAGTGATTTGAATTTCAGCTGCTGCTATTCTAGGTATAGTCTCTACTCAAAACAGTCTCTGGAGCCTGGTATGTAGCTCCACACCAGAAAAAAAGCAAAACAAATAAGCAAATAAATAAACAAAAGACTTTTCCCCCATCCCAATAAATGTAGAATATAAGAATCAGTTTACTTTTCTTGAACTTCATCATATTTCAGTTCTCAGTGACCATTATCATCTTACTAGCTACATTGATAACATCATGCTCATTGGATCTAATGATCAAAGAGTACCCTAGAAATCATGGCAAAGCTGACATATTCCAAATGTGGGGGGAAAAAACTCCCAAGATTGTAGCAATTTGTCCTCGTTGAGATAAAAATATTCTAGTTATAGTTTTTCCTAGTCAGCCAGCCATCCTTTTGTCACTATCAACAACTGAGGACTTTATTCATGTCTTATCTTTGCAGTACCCTATAGAATATTGCATCTAGCTATGAGATTTATTAAACAGCACCAGTATAGTTTCACGTCCTAAAGACTCATGGTGTTAGCATGTACCTCAACACGCCAAAGCAGCTGGACTTCAAGGTCTTGTCGCTGAAATAGTTATAGCAACTAGCAGATAACACCTTTTTGGCTGGGCTCTTTCCTAAATGCTAAATTTGCTCTGACTGAAGTTATTGACATAGCAAGGATACATGTAACTTGGAATTAAGAGGTAGAATTAAGTTTTAAAAATCCTACTTTATCCTGGGGACACAGCAATTATTCCACTGAACTGGAATTTGAGACTGCCACCTGGTCATTTGCGGATCTACATGGCAACAAACCATCAACCAAAAAAAGGAGATGATTGCAGTGTCTTGGGGTTTGATTCTGAACATCATAAAGAAAGACATTACCGCCACAAAATGAGGAGTGAAAGGAGGGCAGTTTATATCTGATGTCTCCAAAATTTCCCAAGGCAGATATTAAATGTTAACAGGAGACTGCAATAATCCAGTACAAATCTAAAACTGTTCAAATCCCCAAGGAATGCAGACATGTATCCCCACATCAGGAAAAGAAACAAACTGTTTAAGGTATTAGCTAATGGTAAACAGTACATGGAGTGAGTCATGGAGAAGGAAGTCATAGAACCCAACTATGGCCTCATGACCAGTTATAAAAATTTGGTCAGAAATACCTAAAAACATTTTAATTCATATGTCCTTCCATATACATATATGTTATATTAGCTATGTTGATGAGAGTTTATAATTTACTTTTTTTATTAAAAATATCAAGACAATAAATAAATGTCAAAGATAATGAACATTACTCACCTGGAGATAAATTCAATGACTGATATACTCTACAAAAAAAAGAATAAATGTATCTTCCTTTGTACCAGGGGAAGTTATGTTAATCAAGAGCATCTGATTATTGCTTTGCTGTTTGAAAGATTTAGAATAGATAAAGGGTATATATAGATGAATTTTGAGAAGTCAAAGGAATAGACTTTGCTAGATACCGTCCACTGGTCAATGGTGTTTAACTAGCACACTTTCCTCCTTCCTCCACATGTCTTCTATCCCACAGAATCTGGCATTTCTACCTCTACATACAGCCCAGGATCTACATGTAAATTTGCTTCTGCCAATTAGAAGTATTCAGGGCACATTTAGAAGGCAGAAGTGAGGCATAAACCAACATCTTGCTATGGGTCCTCCTGGAAAGTAAGGTAGTAGAGACATGAGTATTAAGAGGTAGTTCATGATGGTGCAGCATCAGCTTCCTGACCCCTTTATTAAAGACACTGTAATGTGTTCTTGAAATTGATACCTCCAGTGTTAGCTCACTGGAACCAGCTCCTCTGGTACTTTCAACAACGTTGTAAACACAGTATTACTTAAGCACAGTATTTTATACACACATTATTATAGTCCTTTCTGCCTAAAATATTTGGATTCTAAATATTAGGAAAGGAATAAGTTGTTCTTAATCTGATAAATAATGCCTACAAAAAGAAAGAAAATGACCACAGGAAACATATGCTTAATGGTAAAATATTGCCAATTTGCCCTTGAAACTGGGAACTAGTAAGAATGCCAACCACTACCAATTCCATTTGACATTAAAATTCCTAACCAGTGTGATAGGACAATAAAAATAAATAAAAGGCATAAGACCAAAGAGGAATAAATAAAATATCATTGTTCACAGATAACATGATTCAAAAGGCTCTACAGAAATCTGTATTTCTGATTCTTATATTCTACACTTATTGGGATGGGGGAAAAGTCTTTTGTTTATTTATTTGCTTATTTGTATTTCAAGAGTCTACACAATTAATCAGTTTAACAAGGTCTTTGCATACAAGGTCAATATACAAACAATTTTATTTCTATATACAAACAATAAACAAATAGAAAATGAAATTTTAAATGATAGTTTTTACCATAGCATCAAAAGTCATCAAATACCTAAGAATATCTGATGAAATATGTGCAAAACTGTAAAAGAAATTAAAGAAGATGTAAATAGAACATCTGCTGTTTGTTTTATCTCCTATATATCTAAAAGTTCCTTGAGAACAGGGGCTAGGTCATTCATGGTTGTTTTTTTAATATTTTATTTATTTATTCATGAGAGACACAGAGATAAAGAGAGGCAGAGACACAGGCAGAGGGAGGAGCAGGCTCCATGCAGGGAGCCCAATGTGGGACTTGATCCTCGGTCCCGCTGCAGGTGATGCTAAACCACTGAGCCACCCGGGCTGTCCTAGGTCATTCATGTTTGTATTCCCTCAGGACTTGGCACAGTGCCTGGCATATATTAGGTGCTCAAAAATAGGCAAAGCATTTAAACATGCAAAATTTTATATTAAACATTATTTCTCAATCTCTATAGGATGTGATACTTATATTGAAATCTGACACTTCCCATCTCTTCATAATTTTTCCATTCTAAAGAATAACATCATGGGGAAAACATTGAGCTAGTCAAAGAGAATATAAAAATGTTTTAAGATCCACAAAGGCAATCCACAGTACCTGGTGAAACAAGCTTGAGTTAGGGTGAAAAGTAGTATAATCTTCAAATCTTACATTTAAATTTCTCATTGCTCTATAGGAAATAAATTGCATGTTAAAAAACATCTGCTTTAGCTGCTTTGTAAATTACATATTTGTTTCCTAATTATTTTAGACTGCTACCTTTGATTAAATACAGTAGGTTCAGGAAATAATATAACTCCTTAAATTGCTTTTTATCTTAATTTCACTGTCAAAAAGACTGTGAGCCAAATTGTTGGACAACTTAAGTGCTGAGTTATTTTCATAAGATATTTGTACTAAAAAAATTCAGATATCCTATTGCACTAGCACCTATTAAGACAGCTTCATGAGAAAAGTATTAGTTTCCTAAAAGTTTTAAATATTGGAGCTGCTCAGAAATTTGAGAGCAGAGCTGTAGTAGTCTCTTCGGACAGAGGGGTCTCCCCATATCTTCTAATAGCTATGATGTCTGGAGTAAGCAAACCCTGACATAAATAATACTGTAAGTGTATATCATTACGTTCACTCCAATGTCACATGTGTGTTAGTGTCCGTACTAGGGCTGCTAGACCACGTGATAGCTCTGTCATTCTTTGTTATTCTTTGTGTCTATGGTATACAGAAGATAGTAAAATCTAAAAAAAAAATTTTTTTGGTCAGTAAATAATAAAATAAGCCATAAATGCTACATCTTCATTGTTTAGTATAGATAAATAACTCAGCCAATAGTGTCCAATATAATTAAGATTCTCTCTAGTATATTACATTTTATACCATTGGTACATTCCAAAAAATATATAAAATCTATCCCTTTTATCTAAATGTAGTTCATAATCTCCCATTCCTTCATAGTTTTAGAAAATTTAATCTTACAAATGCAAAAAAACTCAGTCTCCTTTGGCTTAAAATTCAGTTTTTGTACGCTAAGTCTTGGCCAAATTAGGGTTTTCCCACTGCTACTTCTTCTTGCCTCTTCCCTGTGTGGCATCTAGATTGGGAATAAGCCTATGTATAGTCTTATGAATGAGTAGGGGAATGTACATTGTGAAAATCAATAAAGATCACTCAAATAAGAGCAAGCAAAGGCTATTTATGCAGGGCTTTCTATAGCAAAGGAGCCAGCTATCATCACTTAAATTTGGCAGAGACTCAAATGCAGGCAGGGGATTGGAAAGCTCTATAGGGGAAAAAAGAGAGACTTCAGGTAGGCTATGATTGGAAGGTGTTGGCATAGAGGGGACACAGGTGGGCAGACTAGAAGTGGGGTATCCGATAATTGCTCAGGGAAGCATACTTGCCTTATTCCTAAGTTACAAGCAGAGGAGGGTACAAAAGCTAAAGAAGCTGGCAGTTATCAAACCAAATCTTAACCTTTGGGGGCTAATTGCTACAAAGGTTGGGTTTGGTTTCCTTGACTAGTTGCTGCAGAGATTACGGGTCAGAGCTCTTTTTTTATGTATGGTCTGGCCATTGTCCATTTGTACACTCACTATTTCTACATTTAGCCCAGGAGAGTATATTGCCATTTCTGGTTTCTGCTGAGTTGCTCTTTGTTCCTCTATGTGTTGGACTAAGTTATTTGCCCCAGTGAAACATATTTATGTTTGCCATAGCCCTTAAGCTCCAGCTGTCAGAAACAAGCATGTCGTGAGGTCCCTTCCAGGCATCCTGCCCTCCTTCTCATTTCTAGACTCCTCCTAGGAGTAACAATGGACATGGAATTGGTATCTAGGATGCTGCTCTCTGGCGTGCTAGATTCTGGTCATCTCAATAAGCTCTCCCCTTTAATTTTCCTCTGATTCTTTTATTATTTTTTAATGGGAAAATGAGACTTTTATAGCCTCATAAGTTTCCCCATTCTATAGTTTATGGAGTATATTCTAAGTCCTAGGTTATCTAGGATTTGGTGCTGAAAGTTTAAAGCAAAAGTTTTAGAAGTCAAAGCAGGGGCTAACAAGCATATCTTTTCCCAGTAGATGGGGCATTCCCATACAAATGAACACCATGGCTCTCAGTGCAGGCCTTTCCTGGAGCTTTCTTAATCTTCTTAATCAATCTTTTTAAAGAATCAAAAGTCAAAAACTTAATTCTTTGTTGACTTTGTACTGTCCCTAGCTGCAGGCCATGAAGAGAAAATCATCATTTCCTCATTATTGCTTGAATGGAGCGAGGGAGAGGAAGGCAGGCCAGAGAGTCTATTGTGAGTAGAAAGGAGAAGAGGTTAATAAGAAGTCCAAAAATATTATATTAAAATCTTTCTCATATCTCTTTAAAGTACCATTTTTGTATGTGCTTTCAAATATATTGATTAATTTGATTCTGAAGCAATCCTTCATGGAGATATAGCAACCATTTATACTAATCAAGATAACGGTCCAATGACTTAACCAAAGGTCATACAACTTAAAAATAACAGTGGAAAGATTAAAATTCCAGGAAAAGAAACTCTCCTTTTTAGAATATACAACAGGAATACACAGTAATAAAAGTGGTTTGTGTTACAGGCATCTTTCTCTTTTTTTCCAGCTTTACTGAGAAATAATTAACATACATCACTGTGGATGTATAAGTTTAATATATAGAGCATGATGGTTTGGTTTTGATATACTGTGAAATGATTAACACAATAGGGTCAGCCAACAGCCATCTTTTCATACAGATAGAGTAAAAAGAAAGAAAACGAAAAAATTCTCCTTGTAATGAGAACTCACGGGACTAATTCTCTCAACAACTTTCCTATATGTCAGATAGCAGAGTTAGCCATAGTCATCATGTTGTCCATTATTCCCAGTCCTTCTTTATCTTCTAACTGAAGTTTGTGCCTTTTGACTACCCTCCTCTGCTCTCCCCTCCAGCCTTCATCTCTGGTAATCACAAATCTGATCTCTTTTTCCATGAGTTGGGTTTTTTGTTTTGGGTTGCTTTGGTTTTTGTTTTCTCGGGTTACACATATACATGAGATTAGATTGTATTTTTCTTTCTTTTTTCTGATTTATTTCAGTTACCATAATGCCTTCAAGGTCCATCCTTGTCACAAGTGGTAGGATTTTCTTTTGTTTTCTATGGCTGAATAATATTCCATTATATATATACAATATAGATATACACACACACACACACTATAGTGTAGTATATGCTATAGTAGTATAGTATGGTACTATAGTACTATACACACACGTACACGCTCACACACACACATATACACATGCATACCACAACTTCTTTATCCATTCATCCATCAGCGAACATTAGCTTATTTCCATTTCCCGGCTACATAATGCTACCATGAACATGGCCACGCAGATATCTTTTCGAGTTAGTGTTTTCATTTCCTTGAGTATATTCCAGAGGTAGAATTGCCAGGTCATATAGTATTTCTTTTTAAAATTATTTCTGGGTCCACCATACTATTTTCCATAATGGCTGACTCAGTTTATAATCCCACCAACAATGCACAAGAATTCTCTTTGCTCTACATCCATGCTAGCATTTGTTATCTTTTGTTGTTTTGATGAGGGCCATTCTAACAACCTTGAAGTGATATTTCATTGTGGTTTAATTTGCACTTCCCTGATGATTAGTGATGTTGAGTACTTTTCATGTACCTGTCGGCCTTTCACATTTATTTTCTTCGGAGAAAGGTCTATTCAGGTCTTTGGCCCTTTGAAAATCACATTGCTTTTTTTAAGCCATTGATTTGTATGAGTTCCTTATATATTTTGGGTACTAACTCCTTACCAGATATATATTTTTTCCCATCCCATAAGCTGTATTTTCCCATTCCATAGGCTCTATTTTCACTTTCTTGGTGATTTCCTTAGCTAGGCAGAAGCTCCTTTAGTTTGATATAGTCTCACTTGTTCATTTTTTACTTTGTTGCTTATGCTTTAGGTGTCATACTGATAAAATCATTACCAAGATCCATACATAGGGAGTTTACCTATGTTTTCTTCTAGGAACTTGATGGTTTCAGATCTGACACTTAAGTCTTTAATCCACTTTGAGTTAATTTTTGCAAGTGGTATGGTTCCAATTTCATTTTTTTTATATGTGAATATCTATGCCATCACCGTTTACTGCAAGACTATTTTTCCTCCATTGATTATTTTTGGCTTCCTTGCAAAATATTAGTTGACCATATACGGTTGGGTTTATTTCTAGGTGCTTGATTCTGGTTTATTGATCTATTTGTTTTTAAGCCAGAACCTTATTAATTTGATGTTTATAGCTTTACAGTATAACTTTAAAGTGTGATGCCCCCCACTTTGTTGGTTTTTTTTTTTTTTCCCCTCAGGATTTATTTGGCTATTCAGGACCTTTTGTGGTTCCAGATAAATTTTAGGAATGTTTTTTTCCTTTTTCTATAAGTACTGCCATTGAAATCATGATAGGGATTGCTCTGAGTCTATAGATGGCTTTTGGTAGTATTGACGTTTTAGCAATATCAATTCTTCTGAGTTTTGAACAAGATACGCCTTACTTATGGTTTTTTTATTCCTTTCATCAATGCCTTATGCTTTTCAGACCTCCTTAAATGTATTTTAAATATTTTGTTGTTTTAGATGCTATTAGAAATGGATCAATTTCTATATTTTTTTTTTTTTGGAAAAAAAATTGTTAGTGTATAGAAATGCTACTGATTTTTATATGTTAATTTTGTATCCTACAACTTTATTAAGTCTAACAATGTTTTTGGTTGAATCTTTAGAAGTTTTTATATAGAAAATTATGTCATCTGCAAATGGAGATAATTTTACTTCTTTCTTTCTTTCCAATTCTGATTAGTTTTACTTCTTTTTCTTGCCTGATTGCTCTAACTAGGACTTCTAGTACTATATTGAATAGGAGTGCAAGAATGGGCACCCTTATCTGATTCCTGATCTTGGATGACAAGCGTTCAAACTTTCACCATCAAGTATGATGTTAGCTGTGGGCTTGTCATATGTGACCTTTGCTATGTTGAAATGTTTTCCTTCTATACTTATTATTTTAAGAGTTTATATCATTAAAGGATGCTGAATTTTGTCAAGTGCCTTTTCTGCATTTATTAAGATGATCATATGGTTCCTTTCTTTCATTCTGTTTCACATTGATTGACTTACATATGTTGAACCTTCCTTGGATGCCAGGGATAAACCCCACTTGATCATCATGCATGATTCTTTTATTGTGTTGCTGAACTCAGTGTGCTAGCAATGTTCAAGAATTTTTCTATCTACATGCATCAGATCCAATGTCCTATAGCTTTTGTTTATGGTGTCCTTTTCTGGTTTTGGTATCAGGACCTCATAAAATGAATTTGGAAATCTTCCATACTCTTTGGGTTTTTTGGAACAGTTTGAGAAGGACTCGTATTAATTCTTGAAGGTTTTGATAAGAGTCACCCATGAAGCTCACTGGTCCTGGGCTTTTCTTTGTTGGGATATTTTTGATTATTGACTGAATCTCCTTACTAGTAATTGGTTTATTCAGATTTTCTATTTCTTCCAATCAGTCTTGGTAAGTTGGAAGTATTTAAGAATTCTCATTCTTAAAAAAGAAAAAAAAGGAAAAAGAATTATTCCATTTCTTTAGATTGACCATTTTGTTGGCATCTAGTTGTTCATAGTAACCTCTTAGAATCCTTTGAATTTCTGTGGTATTGACTGTAATGTCTCTATTTCATTTGTAATTGTTAATTTTTATCTTTTCTCATTTTTCCTTGGTTAGTCTAGTTAAAGTTTACTGGTTTATCTTTCAAAGAACCAACTTTTAGTTAATCTTTTTTTTCTAAAGATCCTATTTATTTATTTGAGAGCAAGCATGTGTGTGTATATGAGAGAGAGAGAGCATGAGCAAGGGGAACAACAGAGGAAAAAGCAGGCTCCCTTTTGAGTAGGGAGCCCAATGTGGGTATTGATCCCAGGACTCTGGGATCATGACCTGACTTAGCCACCCAGGCACCCCATATCTCACTTTCTAAAAGAAAGGTAATAAGAGAAATGAATTTAGAAGAGAATTATCTTGAACAGTAATAAACACTTGTTCATAGTTATATGTCTGACAAGTTTTTGAAGATAAAGTTAAATATTAGAAATTACAAATATCAACCATTTTCAAACAGTTTTTAAAAAGCAGTACAATACTACTTTGATTCTTCTTGTATTCTCTCCTGATAATTATGATCCATTTCTCTTTCAGATTCAATTTTATTCTACAAAGTGTGCTCAGTGCAGAGTAAGGCAAAGAATATTAAATGCTAGTGAAAGAAAAGCTTTGTAAACCCATTTTTAAGAAATGGCTGTGGACATGACCAAGATGGCAATATAGGTTGTTCCTGACTTCACAACCACTCATAAGAGGAACAACTAACAACTACTTAAGGACATGATACCACAGAAAGAATCCTAGGGTGTGGAAAAACCTAGAACCTTCTGTACTACAGAGACTAAGAAAGACTGCATTAGAAAAGTAAAAAGAACACACACCTGTTGACTGCATGCTCTTCACTTGGGCCAGTGCAGCACCATGTGGTGAGGTCTCCTCTGAGCCTCGGGTTCCTCCAGCTACAGTGGGGAAAAGGTAACCCTGGGAAACAACCAACCTCCTCACCTCTCCAGCAGGGAATTTTTTGTGTTGCCCATCCCACCCAAAGATTATTGACAAATTTCTCAACAGAAGCTTTCCAGCCAGGAGAAAATATAATGACATATTTAAAATGTTGAAGGAAAATAACTGTCAACCAAGAATTCCATCCTTGGTAAAGCTGTCATTCTGAAACAGAAGAAAGATAAGACTTTCCCAAACAAATGAAAGCTGAGTTCATGACCAACAGACCTGCCTTACAAGAAATGCTAAAGAAAGTAGTTTGCATGAAAGTAAAAGAACACTAATAAACATCATAATTACATTAAAAGATAACATAAATCTCACCTGTATATATGTAATATGGTAATAGTGGTGTATAATTCACTTACAACTCTAGTTTCAAAGTTAAAAAAAAAAAAAGAACGTAGTAAAAGTAACCATAACCACAATAATCTGTTACTGGTTACACAGTGTGGAAGCATATCGATTGTAACAGTAATTACCTAAAATGTGAGGGAAAGACAAATAAAGTATAAAGTTTATGGATTGAAGTTAAGTTGTTATCAGTTTAAAATAAGGTGTTAGAAGTTAAAGATATTTTATGTAAGCTTCATGATAACCACAAAGGTAAAACCTGTAGTAATCAGACAAAAACAAATAGTAACCAAAAAAAAAAAAAAAAAAACCCCAAACACACAAAACTCAGGGGGTAGCTATGCTTACATTAGACAAAATACACATTAAACTAAAAATGGTAAAAAGACACAAATAGGGGGATTATAAAAAGATAAAAGGGTCAATGTATCAAGAATCAAGAATGTATTAATATTTATATGCCAATATTGGAATACCTAAATATATGAAACAAAAACTGACATAACTAAAAGGAGAAATAAACTAATACAATAATAGTTGGGGATTTTAATACCCCATTGTCAACAATGGTTAGATCATTCAGACAGAGAATCAATAAGGAAATAGCAGATATGAATAACAGTATAGACCGAGTGGACCTAAGGGGATACACAGAACATTCTATCTGACAATAGTAGAATACACATTCTTCTCAAGTGCGTATAGAACATTTTCTAAGCTAGACCATATGTTAGGCCACAAAGCAAGTCTTAATAAATTCAAGAGAATTGAAATTATACCAAGTTTCTTTTTGACCAAAATTGCATGAATCTAGAAATTAATAACAGGAAAACTAGAAAATTCACACATACGTGGAAATTAAATAGTACCCTCCTGAACAACCAATGGACCAAAGAAATTGAAAGGGAAATTAAAATATTTCTTGAAACAAATGAAAATAGAAATACCACATACCAGAATTTATGAGGTTCTAAAAGGGAAGTTCACGGCAATACACACTATGTTAAGAAACAAGAAAGATCACAATAAACTACCCAGTCTACACTCTAAGAAGTAGAAAAAAGAATAACAAATTGAGACAAAAGTTAACAGAAGACAGGAAATAATAAAGATCAAAGCAGAAATAAGTTAGATAGAGTACAGAAAAAAATAATAGAAAAGATTAACAAGGGGCGACTTGGTAGCTCAGTTGGTTAAGCATCTACCTTTGGCTCAGGTCATTATCCCAGGTTCCTGGGATCAAGTTCCATATTGGGCTCCCTGCTAAACACGTAGCCTGCTTCTCCATCTCCTTATACTCCTCTCCCCTACTCATGTGCTCTTTCTCTCAAATAAATAAATAAAATCTTAAAAAAAAAAAAAAAAAGAAAGTGAAATACAAGAGCTACACAACTACAGTTTTAGAATTTAATTTCTATTTTAAGGTTCTTCTCTATGAAAATCTTCATTCACACTTTAATCACAGCAATCATCAAATAATTGTAAATTAAATTAATAATTATATAATACTTTTTTTCTAACAGGTTACTTGATTTTCCAAATGATAATATTTATGCCAGGAGAGGAAGATGAGTCAGCACTTAATATGGAATGCTATTGGAAGTGTAAATTGGCAAAAACTTACAAAAGAAAGCTTGTGTGTATCATTGAATAACTATATCCACTACAGCACATTCTTTTGGATTATCATATTCCATTCTCATTCTTATAGATGTTACTTTGCAACTCTTCGTAAGTTGCATATAAATATATAAATGTTATCCTGTCTGCTAATGATCTGAACTGCCTTACCTCACTCTGTGGAAAAACTAGTTGTCTATTCATCTTGACATTCCTCTATTCCATAGAAATCTGTGCCATTTGACTTTTTCTTTGGAATGTTTATAACATTTGACTGGTTCCCTCATTTCTTATAAATAATTTGTTTAACATGTGTCCACTTAATATCTGTGTGAAAGTCATGATTTTACATTTTCCTGAAAATTATCTTTTAACAAACCTTTCTGAAAGATTATTTGGCAGTAGTTACTAACAGTCATAAAAAACTTCAAACTAAGGGCTCAGATAACTTCACTTCTAGGAAATTGTCCTAAAGACTTAGTAAGAGACAAATTTACAATGATATTTATTTCAACATTATCCACATAACAAAAATTTAGAAATAATTATTTAAAAATTAGGAAAATCATCAAATTTTTGTTGCAATATTTATTATAAAAAATAATAAAAGTTGCATACTATTAAATAAATTCAGAAAATTAACAGTGTACCATCTGAAAAGTAGATTAAGAAAATGCATTTACAATAGCATCAAAAATAATATAATAAAAATAAAATTAACCAATGATATGAAAGACTTATACATTGAAAACTATAAAATGTTGCTGAAATAATTCAAAGAAGATAAAAATAAATGGAAAAATATGTATGTGCATAGATTGGAAGACTTAATAGTCTGGATATCAAAACTACCCAAACTAATCTGTAGACTTAAACAATTCCAATCAAAATCTCAGCAGCATACTTCACAGAATAGAAAACTCCATCTTAAAATTAATAGGAATTCTAAAGTGACCTTGAACAGCCACAACAATCTTGAAAAAGAACAAGGTACAGGTCTCACACTTCCTGATTTCAAAACTTACTGCCAAGCTGCAATCATAAATACAGTGTGATACTGGCATAAAGACAGACCATTGGAACAAAATAGAGAGCCCAGAAATAAACTCTCACATATGTGGTCAAATGATTTTTGGCAAAATACCAATACTATTCAATAAAGAAAGGAAGGTCTTTTCAAGAAATGATATTGAAAAAACTGGATGTCAACATATAAAAAATAGAGTTGAAAGTCATATGCAAAAAATTATCTCAATGAATTAAATACCTAAATGTAAGAACTAAGACTATAAAACTCTTAGAAGAAGACATAAAGGGAAAAGTTCATGACCATTAATTTTCCAAAAATTTTAGCTATGACTCCAAAAGCACAAGAAACAAAAGAAGAAATAAAGTGAACAACATTGAAGTTTAAAACTTCTGTGCAAAAAAGAATGCAAATAACAGAATGAAAGATAAACCATAGAATGGGAGTAAAATATTTGCAAGTCACATATATGATAAAGGTTAATCTCCACAATATATAAACAATTCCTACAACTTCACAGTCAAAAAATCAAATAAACCAATTAAAAAGTAGGCAAAGGACTTGAGCATCTATTTCTCCAAAGAAGATACGCAAATAGCCAGTACGCATGGGAAAAGATGCTCAACATCACTAATCACTCAGGAAATGCAAATCAAAATGACAATGTGATAGCATTTTATATCCATTAGAATGGCTACTATTAAAAAAAATATGATGTTCGCAAGGATACAGAGAATTGGAATGCTTGTTCGTTGCTGGTGGGACTGTAAAATTGGCAGCCATTATGGAAAATTGTATGCTGGTTTCTCAAAAAGTTAAAAATAAAATTACCACATGATTTACTAATTCCAAGGTCTTGAAGAGACATTTCTATGCCCATATATATAATAGCATTATTCACAATATCAAAAAGGAAGAAGTGACCAAAGTGTCCATTGATGGATGAATGGATTAAAAAATATAGTATATATATAAAATGGAATATTATTAGCCTTAAAAAAAGGAGAGAATTCTGATATATGTTGTAATTTGGATGATCCTTGAGGACATTATGTTAAGTGAAATAAGACTGTCATTTAAAAAAAACCCAAATAGTATATGATTCCACTTATGTGAGGTACCTAGAATCATCAAATTCATAGAAACAGGGAGTATAATAGCAGTTGCCAGAAGCTGGAGGGAGAGGGGGGTGGGGAGTTATTGTTAAATGGGTATAGAGTTTAAGTTTGCAAGATGAAAAGAGTTCTGGAGTTGGATGGTGGTAATGACTGCATAACAATGTGATTGTACCCAATACTGTACACTTAAAAATGGTTAAGATGGTAAATTTCATGTTATGAGTATTTTTCTACAGTTAAATTTTTTAAAAAGCAGCAAACTATTGAGTATTATCTAATGTATGTTTCCTCTGTGCATTATACCATTTAAAATCCTTATATGGAGGTGTGCAATTTTAATACCATGTGACAGTATAATGCCGTTGGTAAAAGAGCACAGGCCATGGAAGCCCACGGTCTGAAGTGTGATTCTAGTTTCACCATTCTCTATCTCTGTAGCTTCAACCAATTACTAATTTGTCTATGCCTCACATTTTTCATTAGTCAAAAGAGAATCATTGATTTAATATATGTGAAGTGCTTGGAATAGGGAGGCAAATAGCAAACATTCAACAAAGGTGAACCATTACGCTCTCCAGCAATTCGATAACTTGTCCAAAATTATACAGCTAGTAAACTGTGGAGCTTCAATATGAATCCAGATGCATTGGAGTCCAAAAGTCAAGCTATTAAAAATCAAGAGAAGCATGTCAGATGTCGTCATTAAAATAATGTTTTCAAAAATTTGTGATAGGAGTATGTGCATGTATCATTATCACTCATGTGCATTCCTGTTATGTACATATTTACACATCTATTGGAAAAATAGGGAAAATAAAATTCATATTCAAGTGAATAGTTTCTTGATAAAAGGCACATTCATGAAATATGAAAGCTTATAAAAAGAACAGTTCAGATGGTGTGAAGTTTCCCTACAATAATATAGAATTTTCCACAGAAAAATTTGATCAAGCACATAATTAGCTTGTATTTTTAATTTACTCTTTATAATATTTTTAGTTCACATATAATAATTTGTATTGCATAGAAACAATTGAATGACAATGTATGATTATTGATCATAAATAAGCCTTAGGTTTTTTAGTTCCTTCTTTGAGAGCTTATAGAAATTCTTCTGTCATTTAAATGGAGAGCTCCCATAGAAAGCAGCTGGATTTAATGTTAGTAGTTTTTTGTTGATGTTTTTGGTTTTTAAATCTTCATGTGCTTAGAGCACAGCAAGACCCCAAATGTCTTGATGTAGCTATTCCTCCTTTTAAGAGTCATCAGGGGAATGCATGAACATATGGTTGTACCTCTAAAGTCAATTGGTCATTGTTTGAATCAGAGAAGCATCCAGTCTGTGTCTTGCAGTCATTCTCTATAGTCCTATGAGACACAGATTATTTCCAGAAGGTAACTGTGGTTATACAGTCAGAAGAAAGAAATTAAGACATGGGGAACCAGTATGGGAAGAAATCTGATGTTTCGCTGGAAGACCTTTTATATCTTCTGAATTCTATAACACAGTCATCATCAATCTTTTTTTCTAAATAATAAAGTGTTAAAAATTTGGGAAAAAAATGAAAGGTTGTTTAATCATGCCAGAAAAATGAATTTTTATGCCACAAAATCTTCAACATATAAGTATGGAGAATTACACAGATAATGCAGATAATACATAATATCTAACTTTAAGAAATGTATTCTGATTGGAGAAAAAGAAATACATATTAATACAGATTAAAATCACATACAGTGATTGACAATTATGTGCCAGGCACTATTCTAAGTGTTTTAAATGTTTTCATCATCACAATAAACCTATGAGATGGGTACTATTATTAGCCCTAAAGTCCAGATGGGAAAACTATGGAGTAAAGGATATAAGTAACTTGAAAGTCACAAAATCAAAAAGTAGTAGAGAAAATGTGAATCCAAATTTGGATCTAAAGAAAACTCTTCTATTAGCTAAGGTACTTTCTTACTTCTGGGCTCTAATACCCCTAAATTTTGTTTTGCTCCTTAGCTAACATGGATGCAAAAGGCAGCTCACTCTCAAGTAAGCAAAAAAAAAAAAAAAGGAAGGAAGGAAGGAAGGAAGGAAGGAAGGAAGGAAGAAGAAAGAAAGAAAGAAAGAAAGAAAGAAAGAAGAAAGAAAGAAAGAAAGAAAGAAAGATCTCTAATCAATTTTAATAACAAAATCTTTAACAAAGATATAGGTAAAAGTCTTAGAAAATGCAGTGTACAGGGATCCCTGGGTGGCTCAGCGGTTTGGTGCCTGCCTTTGGCCTAGGGCGTGATCCTGAAGACCTGGGGTTGAGTCCCACGTTGGGCTTCTGCATGTAGCCTGCTTCTCCTTCTGCCTGTGTCTCTGCCTCTGTGTGTGTGTGTGTGTGTGTGTGTGTCTTTTATGAATACATAAATAAAATCTTTAAAAAAATTTTTTAAAAAGAAAATTCAGTGTACAATATTTTCCTTTTTTCTTTTTATTCAACTCTCCTCACTTAATTCTCTCTTTACTCCTGTGTTCCAAGTAGTCATCAAGCCATTTTTATGAAGAAATATTGTGTTTTCCCAAGAATTATGATCATCAAAAATTATCTTCACTCTTCTTTCCATACAATGTAAAACAATGCAGAAGTTATTAACATGCATCAAACAAATATTTATTGAGCATCTACTATTGGCCAAGTCAGATTTGTATTGCTAAGGCATTTAGATTTTGCTGGAAGAAGAAAGATAACTAACAAATAAATAGAAAGAAATCATAGAGTCACCAGGGCTTTGCAAAAAAATTAAAGGCTTCAATCAGAATGTAAATTGGTAGTCAGGTAAAACAAACAAACAAACCTTCTCTTAGAAGAAAACATTTGCATCGCAAACCTAAAGAAAGGAGTCAGACAAATCCGGCAGAGGGAAAAGCTAATGCAAAACCCTAAAGTAGTAAAGTCATTATGTGTTTTAAGGCCAGTGTGGCAAGAGTAGGGACAAGAGAAAAGTGCTACATCACAAGGTCAGAGATGGATGCAGAACTATGTTAAAATACATTTTATAAGATAATTTTTAACTAGCTTAACTGTAAGTACAGTTTATAGCTAGAGAAGTTTGGTTTTCATATGAAGGTGTATCAGTTAGGATCAATCAGAGAAACAGAACCATTAGAAATGATACAGTAAAAGGAATTTTAATGCAAATGTGGGAATTGATTAAACAGTTTGTCTAGCTGTTGCTTCTTTGTCTGGCTCTGAGCTTTCAGTCATCAAAGCAGACATTTGAGAAGAAAAGATAATCAAAAAATAGAAGTGAAAAAGGAAAAACTGGAACCAATGAGGATGAGCAAGGATGAGCTGGCAACCACAAGGGTAGGCTACGGCGAGAGTATCTGTACATTGACTTTCAGAGAGTAAGTATGACTGCTTTGCTTTCATCTTTCAAGTATCACACAAATTTCTTTTGTGGCCAAAGCAAGCCCAGAGCCATTATTGGGAAAGGAATCCTAAAGATATAATTCCCACTTGGTTGACACAGTACAATGTTACCACAAAATTACAGTGACAAGGCATTGGATCATTTTTTTAAGTTTTAATTTAAATTCCAGTTAGTTAACATACAGTGCAATATTAGTTTCAGGTGTACAATATAGTGATTCAGGACTTCCATACCTCACCTGGTGCTCATCAGGACAAGTGCCCTCTCAATACCCATCACCTATTTCACCCATCCCCCACCTACCTCCATTCTCGTCACCATCAGTTTGTTCTCTATAGTTAAACATCTATTTCTTGGTTTGTCTCTCTATTTTTTCCTCTTTACTCATTTATTTTGTTTCTTAAATTCCACATATGGGTGAAATCATATGGTATATCTTTCTCTGATTTATTTAGCTTAGCATAATACTCTCTAGCTACATCCATGTCTTTGCAAGTGGCAAGATTTCATTCTTTTTTATGGCTGAATAATATCCCAGTGTATGTATGTATGTATACATGAATAACATCCCATTGTGTGTATATGTGTGTATGTATGTGTGTGTGTGTGTCATATTGTTTTTATCCATTCATCAATCAATGGACATTTGGGCCATTTCCATGATTTTTAGATAATGACACTATAAACATTGAAGTGCATGTACCCCTTTGAATTAGTATTTTTCTATTCTTTTAGTAAATACCTAGTACTGCAATTGCTGGATCATAGGGTAGTTCTATTTTTATCTTTTTGAAGAACCTCCATACTGTTTTCTAGAGTAGCTTAACCACTTTACATTATCATCAACAGTGCAAGAGGGTTCCCCTTTCTCCACATCCTCATCAATGTTGAGTATAGTATCATCTGTGACTCAGTTTCAAACATCATAAATTCATTTCCAATTAGTATTTTTCATCTCTCAGCTAGATTCTGTTGTGTGCTGTAGCTAACTGGTACCAGCATGTGAGAGCTAATTACTAAATTTTTAGGAATTTGGTGACCTGGTTGCTAAATCATTGCTATCTTGACATTGGCCATGGTGTGTGGTTTTATATCACAAAACTTGGCAAACATGCAAATAACCTCTCCTAACAGGTTCTTAAGCCCATTTCAGAATACCACTGGCTAGACTTGACTCCTAACTTGCCTTCCTGCCTCTGTCTTTGAACTGCCTCTCCAAAATAATTTATTACCACTACAATAGTCACGGTGATGATTTTTAAAAATCCAGTTATGTCATTCCACTGCTTAAAACTATCTAATGATTAGTCATTCCACTAACAACTGGAGATGAGTTTCTAGTATTTGAGACTGAAAGAAATACACCTGATATTATGTTCAACATTGATTTTTCTCTGTGCCCCTGAGCAAGCTCGTTTACCTTGATTTTGTCTGTCTTGAGCATGAGATACTTTCCTGGGAGGTTCCTTCCACATCCCTGCAAATAGATCTCTCATGTACAATTTCAACAGACCTGATAAATATTATAAATCAGCTTCAACTCAAGCAGGATCTCCCACTAGAAAAGATGAAATGAGGCACGCCTTATTATGTTCAGCCATTGCACACTGACTAGATTTGGGAGAGGAAAAAAAAGTCTTTATCTCAGTGCAACAGACATAACTAAGCTTCTCATCAGTTACTTACCTACAATATGAACAAACTACAGCCTATGCTTTGGTCCACAGAATCATAATAGGTAATCCATACTCAGAGGCGGGGTTTGAATTAGCAACTTCATATTTGTCCTTGAGACACTATTTTCTGACTAATCTTTGCCCCTTATATCACATCCTCTTGAAATGCAGAGTTCATAGAAAAGCAATAAAATGCAGAGTTGATCTAAGCAACAAGGGTACAATTAAGGTCGGAAGAGAAGTTTTCTATTCTACAAAGAGAAGCAAATAAAAATAATAAAATATTGTCTAGGACATAGGAAAACATTAATAGTGAATGTCTCTTCACTAAATGACATCCATCATTCTTTATTTTTACTTACCACTTAGAAAAAAATTATGATGTTCTATCGCAGAAAAAGTAGAAAAAAACGAAATATAACTTGTAATTTTACAGCTGATTTAACATACGATTCCATCATTTTTCTGATAGTTACAAAAATTTCTCTCTCACTCTGAAACAACAGGAAATAACCCAATCCTGTGGGATCCATGGCTCTTCTTGCCCTCTTTCATCATTATTGCTGATGGAAGGTACATTACTTTAGTGATTTCTATACAGGAAGAAGCCTATTAGAAACTCTTACAGAAGACACAGAATTATTTTTGTGAACTGATTTCTTGTTCAGTATGAATCCTAGTTCTTTGAAGCAGAATGTTACACAACAAATCTCAAAGTAAAGAAAGCCATTAAAAGGACATTTAAGCACAAAGAACTTACACAACTCAAGACCAAAAAACAAATATTCTGGCTAAAAAAAAAAAAAAAAAACAGGCAGAAAACGTGAATAAACACTTCTCCAAAGAAGACATACAGATAGCCAACAGACACATGAAAAAATTCTCAACATTACTAATTACCAGGAAAATGTATGTCAAAACTACAATGAGATATCATCGTATACCTATCAGGATGGCTAGAGTCAAAAAGACAATAAGTAGCAAGTGTTGGTGAGGATGTGGGGAGAAAAGGAACTCTTCTGCACTGTTGATAGGATTGCAAACTAATATAGCCACTGTGCAAAAGAGCATAATGGTTCCTCTAAAAATTAAAAATAGAAAAACTACATGATCCAATAATTCTACTACTGAGTATCTATCCCCGAAAATTAAAACACTCATTTGAAAAGATATATGCACCCCAATATTTATTGCAGTATTATTTATAATAGTCAAGATATGGAAGCAACCCAAATGTTCATCAAGAGATGAATGGACAAAAGAAGAGGTGGTATGTGTATATGTATATATAGGTATGAATACCACACACACACATGCGCGTGTGCGCGCACACACACACACACACACACTGGAACATTATTAAACATGAAAAGAATGAGACCTTGCCATTTGCCACATGGATGGATCTTGAAGGTATTGTGCTAAGTGAAATAATTCAGAAGAGAAAGACAAATACCTTATGATTTCACTTATATGTGGAATCTAGAAAATAAAAAAATTAAAAATCAGAAACAGATCCATAAATAAGGAGAACAAACTGATGGTTGCCATAGGGGAAGGGGATAGAGGGGTAGACAAAATGGGAAGGGGAGAGAGGGGTAGACAAAATGGATGAAGGGGAGTGGAGGATATAGGCTTCCAGTATGGAATGAAAAAGTCCCAAGGAGGATAGGGACAACATAGGAATATACTAAAAATGTGGGGTGGGACATTTAATTTACTAGTCCCATCTAACGTTTGCACCTCTATAGGATCTCTCTGTACCCTTGAACATTTTCAAGGCAGTTACAAAGTAAATGCAGTTTTTCCAGTTCCTCACCATTTTTTTTTTACTATGAGTGTTCATTTACATGTTCTTCATTCTTTAATGGAGATCACAAATACACACACATAGATACATACACACATAAATACATACATAAATACTTAATAGGTAGGTATGTACATACATAAAATTATGGGTAAATGGATGCTATGGGTAAATGGATGATATTTTTAAAGCCCTCGGGATGTGGAGTTCATCAAGTCTATGCTACATACTTTGTACACTCAAGGTGAACATGCTTGTGGCAGCCAAACAGTCACCCCAAATTAGTTGATTGATGAAGTGGTAAGAGTAAAGTAATTAAGATAATGATCTTGATAATTAGTCATCCAGTAATCCAGAATTAGTAGACAGATGGATAAGGAATGACCAAAGGATCAGAAGGTTGCTGAAATTTCTAAGGTCTTTACTTGTGGATACTTCAAATATCAGTTGATCAAAGAATTGAGCTATTGGCCTGTGAATGGAAACGAGATATCCCAGTTACTATAGCAGCAAAACAAAACTCCGCAAACTTAGTGATGTGAACTACCATTGAATTGTGCTCACAGATTCTTTTCGTCAGAGAGGGCAGAGCCAGGACAATGTTCTTTCCTCACCCCCCACAAAGTCTGGTACTTTGACCAGGAAAATTCGAAGGCTGAAAGTAACATAATGTCTGGGAACTGAAATCATCTGAAGGCTTAAAGGCTTATTAACTCATATATCTGATAGGAAATGCTGTCAGCAGGATCCAATCTGGGCTGGGACAATTTTGTTTAAGTCTTAAAAGCATCAGTCCCCAAAAAACCAAGCTTTCTTGCTTTTTATTACCTAGACTCAGCAGTGACATGCACGTGACTTCTACTCAAATCACAAGTACACTCAAATTCCAAGGAGAGACCACATAGATTCCCCTGCTTCTCAGTGGGAGGAGTATTAGGGACATGTCATAGAAGAGCATGTAAGAGGGAAATATATTTGGAACTATTTTTGGGAAACACAATTTCCCACTGTCTGCCCTCTGGTCCCAAAATTTATATATTCATATGGAAAATGTATTCTTGATTTGCCTCTAAAATCCCTAAATCTAATCCAAGCGTAGCATCAGCCTCATGTTAAGAATCTTATTATCTAAGTCAGGTCCAAGTGCAGATGCAACTAAAAATATTACATGTGATCACTTGGATATAACACCTTTAATATAATTTCTGTCAATCTGAAAACCTGACAACTAATAAAGTTATCTGCCCTACGCATACCCAACAAAGGTAGGATATTTATTGGGTACCTCCTATAGACACTCCTATTTAAAAGGTGAAAACAGAAGTGCCTGTTCAGTAGGTAAGCATCTGTCCCTTGATTTCGCTCAGGGGTCTCGGGGTTCAAGCTGCCCTGCACTGGGCTTCATGCTGGATGTGGGATCCTGCTTAAGATTCTCTTTCAGTCTTTCCTTCTACCTGTTCCCATCTTTCCCTCTCCCTCTGTATTAAAAAAAAAAAAGTGAAAACAGGAGACATATAGCAAGTACGGCAATTTTGAAATCCAGCATGTTTCTTAGTTAAACTAAGTCCTGCTGCCTGAGAGTTGATCCCTGTGGCCCTTACCTCTTCCCACTAAGCTCCCTGTTTCACTTTCTGGACTCAGATTTGCCTTCTAAGTCTTGCTTCCTTCCTGTCTTCCTTCCTTCCTTTCCTTTCCCTTCTTTTCCTTACTTTTCTTTCCCTTCCTTTTCCTTTTCTCCTTTTTTCCTTCCTTCCTTCCTTCCTTCCTTCCTTCCTTCCTTCCTTCCTTCCTTCCTTCCTTCCTTCCTTCCTTCCTTTCCTTCTTTCCTTCCTTCCTTCCCTGTAAGTTTCTGTAAGTTTCCTATTAGCCTTCTATAAGAGGACTAGTCAGTCCTGTCAGCCTCCTTCCCCATAGCATAGTGACTAGGTTCTGATGGTGTTTCAAGAAAAAAAAAAAGGTAAAAACTGTATTGGCTTTTATAACCCAGCCTTGGAAATTGCATAGCATTATTCATGTAATGGACACAAGTTCTCCAGTGTTAAAGATAAATTTTAAGAAGAGCTTGTGGGATTGCACATAATATTTTAGGCTTTTGGAGAAAATATGATCAGCCATCTTGAGCAGTTGGGGGATTTGTTTAGCCATTTTAAACTGAATGGTTTTACTGGATCCTTAGAATTTTAATCCAGCATGGCTAATACTAAGCAAATGTAGGTATAGAGGCAGCCTTACTTGGAGGTAAAGTGGCCAGGGACTTCCTATGCACAATAGAAAGCTCTATTCAAAACAAAACAAAACTTTTACCCCTATCCTCTTATATAGGTAAAGATAAACTAGGATAAAAAAGGGAAAAATTCCTCAAAATATGTAATGTCTAAAATATAGTAATCTATTTCATGTTTTCTTAACAATTCTGAATAATTGGGTGATTTCTGTCGCTACCTCTGTTCCATATAGTTATTCAGAGACCCCCACCTCCAAGAGCAGTCTACCATCCTCAAAGATCAAATTCCAAAGTATTCTTGGAGGAGCAACATTTGATACAGCAAAAAAGTAGAAAAGAGCATAGGACAAAGTTCACACCAGGTTTAAATGGGCCAGATCCAGAGTGGTTTGAGTTTACTCTTTTTCTGTTGCCAGAACTCTTTAATATGGCATAATTGTAAAAGAAAGTAGGAATAGTAGCACAGTTTGTACCCAGAATGAAAAAGTCATATGTTTTCCCCAAAAGTAGCATCCAATTTCCTTCCAATACACTCAGCCAACTCTCTACCAACCACCATCTTCCCTTTGTTAGGCTACACTGAATCTCCAACTGTGAAAATCACATGTGCTCCTCACTCTCTCTTCATACCCCCCGTAATCTATAGCATACCCTTCTCTGTGCTGGTCTGCGCCCTGAAAGACTGACCTCAGGGCTGTATCCTCCAGACTTGCTTACCTTCTGGTTGGGTCTGGCAATTGGGAGATGGACAGAGAGGGTCTAAAGGTAGGAAGAAAGAGGTCAATGTATGGATTCCCTCACCCTACACTCTCCCAGCTTTGCCTCTGCTCTCTCAGCTCCATTCTCAGGCGAGAGCTCCTAGAGGATGGCCAGTTTGCCAAAGCTTCAGTCCCTCTCTGGACTCCAAGAACACGATTCTCTTTCCTGGTACCCTCAAATCTACAGTTAATAACAGCTTCCCACTAAAGTCGGTTTCTTACTGCTTCACTATCTTCTGTTGGTTCACATAATCACTCCTGCCCTTCTAAATGGTTCATTCATGAAAGTGTTCTTAAACTCTCTGAGATGGCATCTATTTCCCACCTTTGAATGATACAATCATTCTGTGGACTTAATTTGATTCAACATATAAAAACAGAGTACCTAGTTGTACAAGTATGGGATTCATAATAGAAATAAAAAGGAATCATCTCGGGGGCACTTGACGGGATGAGCACTGGGTGTTACGCTATATGTTGGCAAATTGAACTCCAATTAAAAAATATACAAAATTAATTAATTAATTAATTAATTTTAAAAGGAATCATCTCAGTTACCCTTTGTATGTAAAAATTACACCATACTTTAGTTGCTTTTTAAAAATAGCATTTTCTAAGGGTATTTATTTAGTATTTCTGTAGGATAGGTA
The DNA here is from genome assembly GCF_011100685.1 of Canis lupus familiaris. Taxonomy (NCBI): domain Eukaryota; kingdom Metazoa; phylum Chordata; class Mammalia; order Carnivora; family Canidae; genus Canis; species Canis lupus. The sequence continues at coordinate 25,398,220 of NC_049236.1, read as the reverse complement.
TCTGGATGCAACTAAGATGGGTTTTTTGGCCCAGGATCTCTGTAAGGCTATAGTCTAAGTGTCAGTAAGGGCTGCAGGTCACCTAAAGACATGACTAGCAGAGGATCTGCTTCCAAGCTCATTCATATGTTAGTCAGAGGCCACCCTCAGTTTCTTGTCATATTGGCCTTTTACTATAACAACTTGTAACATGGGAGCTGGCAACAGTCATAGAAAACAAGTGAAGGAATAAAAGAGGACAAAGAAGACAGAAGGAAGAATATTTTTGAATCCAGTCTCTAAAGAGACATCTTATCATTTTTGCCATACTGTATTCATTAAAAGTACATCACTGGGTCCAGTCCACAGTCAAAGCAAGGGGATCGCACATGGACATGAAGATCACAAGGCAGGCCCCACTGGGACACAGCTTAGAAGCTGCTCCCATATTCCCTAACCTTGTCAGTGTGCCTGCTAGGTCTCTCCCAACAGCTTGTAAGAACTACCAGGAGTGACTTTAGAGAATATAGCCTGCACACTCTTCTACCTCTCTTTTTCCACCTCAGAAAATAACACAAAGCTAACTGTCCTTTTTTAATACAGTCACCACTAAGATATATATCAGTTAGAATTGTACCATATGACTTTTAAGTGATAGTCGCTGCATAAAGAAAGGAAAAAGAAAGAATCTGGGTTATATGCAAATATCTCAATGACTAATTTCTTGTTATTAATATTAATTGCGATATGACCAATTCTACTCCACATTCTAATGGAATGCCTAGCTGTGTGCAGTCCCTTGCTCTGTAATGGACCCCAGTATTTGTGTTGGGCAAAATGATTAACTCATTTGGATATGGATTATTTAGTGGTCCCAACAGAGATTTATGTCCTTAAACACAAAGTTAGAATAATTTTTTTTCCTTTGTTATATCCTACTGTGGACACTTGACTTCTAAAGCTATGTCATCTGTTCCTTGAAAATAATATTTGTGTGATGGAAGGGATTTATTGAATAAAATTAGATTTTCAAAGGGATCAGCAATAGATGTAGACTTCAAAGTAATATAATTTACGCCACTGAGCTTCTTTTGACCTGTAAATTTACAACATGCCTGCTGTCACTTTCTTGCTCAGTCCTGAAGATGTGGAGCATCAGTCTTTGAAGGAAGACAGATGACCTCACAACACACCAGGCCTCCAGGGCTCCTCAACAATAGGGTATCAAAAGAAATTGCATTTTGGTTTTGAAGTGCAGGCCAATAAATGACTCTGTCCTTCTGACTTCTTTTTTAATTCTCTTAAATCTCAAAACCAGCTAAAATATCAGGACTCTCTTAAGAAAGAAATAGTGTAATATTGAACAGATTATAAATTAACAGCAAGCTTAATGGAGCCCACGTTAACCTGGTGAGCCTAATGAGATATTTTTAAAGTACAAAGAAAAAAGAAGAGGAAAAAATTATGCTCACTAGGCCAGCTTTTCCCATCTCTCTAGGCATTAATCTTGTCCTTTTTAATAAGAAATTCCTATTAGTTATTGCATTTTCAAATGATACACCACACTCACAAGAGCTTATTTTAGCACTGATTTTTATCTCCTGAGTTCTTTATAGAAAAATTGGATTCAGTCCACAGTAAATCACACCATTCTACAAGAGTGGTAGCTTAACATCACTTCTGATACTAGCTTTTCCCCTTTTCTTTTTTCTTAAAATAAATTCAAATTTCTCCTCTATTTAAACATATGCATTATTCTGAGACTGGCCTATATCTCCTAATTCTCTTCTCATGGTATTGACTCCCCCATGTCATTAAAGAATTAGTCTTGACTCCCTCTTTAAACCGCCATTTTCTATTTTAGGCTATCATTCTGCCAAAACTCTTAGAAATTTAATGGTACTTTAATCTAAACCAAGTGGAATTTCCAATTTTGCTCCCAATCTTTGATCTTTTCTTTGCATTGATTATACTTTGCCATCTCCTAAAAGGTGTTTTCTCTCAAAGAGACTTCCCTTCCATTGAGTGGTTTCTTGCTCCACTCTTGCATCATCTCCTGAGCTTTCCTCCATTTCCATGCCTCAGTCACCATTTGGATCCATGCTCTCAATGCTCTGTCTAGAGTAAGAAACAACCTCCCAGAGGATGTCCTTACCATTCGCCCCACCCTTACTTGTATGCTAGAGCCAGTTTGTAACAATTTATAAGAGCAGTTTATTAACTTTTTAGGAGTTATGCCAGCTGGTTTTGAACAAAGCAATAATTACAAATCAAAATATATAAACTTACATAAACATAATTTTTAAAATAAAGGTAATATATATCCATATCTCATGACTTCCTACTTTGCTACCTTTTACTATTTCCTATTGTCTTGAGTTTATTCACATCTATTATATTTGTAGAGTGGAAATATAATGAAACACTACTACATATCTCTTCCAATTCTGCATTAAATCATGTTTGAAATCAGCCATGGTGGGACTATTTACACCACAGAAACTGGAAAATACTAGAAATTAGGACTTTGGTTTTTAGCAGTCTCCTCTGCTTTTATCTTTTTGGAGAAGAATCCATGATTGGAGTGGATGCTAAATCAGTCAGCATTCTTGGTAGAAACAGAACCAATAGGATAGATATAAATACACATATTTGGAGACTTATTGTAAGAATTGGGTCACATGATAGAGCACCTGGATGGCGCAGTTGGTTAAGTGCCTGACTCTTGGTTTTGGCTCAGGTCATGATGAGAATTGTGGGATCAACCAACCCCACATTGGGCTCCATGCTCAGTGCAGAGTCTGCTTGAGGTTCTCTCTCCCCTCTCCCTATGCACTCCCATCTCACTCCCTCGCTCTCTCAAATAAATAAATCTTTAAAGAAAAAAAAAAAAAGAACTAGATAACATGATAATGGAGACCAAGAAATCCCAGAAAATGACATTTGTGAGGAAGAGAAGGAAGTCTGAAGGTTTGAGAACCAGGCCACCCAATGATAAAAATTCCAGTCTAAGTCCAAAGAGCACTGATGTTCAAGGGCAAGAGAAGATGCATGCCTCAGCCTAAGCAGAGAAAGTGAATTCACCTTTCTAATTTTTGTCCCTCAATGGATTGGATAAGGTCTAGCTGCCTTAAGGAGGGCAGTTTCCTTACTCAGTCTACTGATTCAAATGCTAATCTCTTGGAGATGCCCTCACAAACACATTTAGAAATAATATCTTGCCACCTATCTGGGCATCCCTTAGCTGAGGCAAGGTGACACATAAAATTAACCCTCACAGTTGCAGTTGGCCAGTCAATGAAGATTTGAAGGTCCAATACTGACAGAGAGAATATCTCTGACCTATAACTATGGCTTCAGGTAAGATATCAGTACAGAGACAAGAGGCAAGATGGAACAGACGAGGTGATAAAGTTGTAAGTCTGAGAACAGTATCCAATCAAGAAGGCCTGAGTCAACCAAGCTCAATAATTTGGAAGATGAGCTTTCTCAGTTCAAGTAATGACTCTATCTCATCTAAACCATCATACAGAAGATAAGACAAAAAAATGAAGATGTGTTTATTGGATAAAGGATATACCACTCAGAATATCCAGGGCTTATGATAGAAAAAACAGAAAATCCATGCACTTAGCTCCAAAGCAAGTTAAAGACCTTCTGTGCTAACTTAGACTGCCCCAATTTTTCTTGATGTTATGAAAATTCTCCAGGCATTCTTTTTTCCCCCAACTCCTATAGTTAACTTTAAACAAAATCAAGAAGATAGCTTTAAGTTGTGACTATAATTTAAATTAGAAGAAATACTCTGTGGCTGTCTCTTGAAGTAAAATCAGTGATATGAATTGGAAAATCCCCATTCAATGAGTGTGCTTCCATCTCTTTGATGTTTACTGTATAATTTCTCTGTCTCAAATGCAAGATGGTTAGGACTTTCATCTTTCCTTCTTTCTCATTATTTGTGATTCATAGTTTTGGATTGAAAGTATTTTTAGCAGAACTTTTTAGAAAGTTTTTTATATTGAACCATAATTCTAGTCATTTGATGGTGATTTTATTATCTAAAGGAATTTCAATAATTCTGAATTGTTATTATATTTCATACATGTTATACTAATTCTTTTCTAAATAAAGTTACTTATCTAAAAACTATAAAGACCAAGTTATTATTCTGTAATATTTTGATAAATTGCTTTATCAAGAAAAGTAATAATTACATTAAATGTTTTATTAAAAGGGCTTCATACATAGTGTTATTGTTAACTATCATATATATATTTCCTTTTAGTTTGTAAACCCTGATGAGGCTATATTAATTATATTTCATAGTTCTAAATTCCATATCTGTGTTTTTCCAATTTTTTAAAAAATATTTTATTTATTTATTTGACACAGAAAAAGAGAACATGCAGCGGAGAGCAGGAAAGGGAGAAGCAGGCAGGGAGCCCGATGGGGGGCTTGATCCCAGGACCCTGGGACCATGACCTGAGCTGAAGGCAGACGCTTAACAGACTGAGCCACCCAGTGCCTCTGTTTTCCCAAATTTCAAGACTTATGCTCTAAAATCAATTTTCTCTCTTCTACTTGACTATTATACAAAGAATGAATTCTCCAGAAATAAAGATGCAGAGGGATGCCTGGGTGGCTCGGTGGTTGAGCGTCTGCCTTGGCTCAGGGCAGGATCCCGGGGTCCTGGGATGGAGTTCGGAATCAGGCTCCCTTTAGGGAGCCTGCTTCTCCCTCTGCCTGTGTCTCTGCCTCTCTCTCTCATTCTCTCTCTCTCTCTCTCTGTCTCTCATGAATAAATAAAATCTTTAAAAATAAATAAATAAATAAAGATGATGCAGAAAGGATGAATACCTACCATTTGCATCGACATGGATAAAATTGGAAGGTATTATGCTGAGTGAAATAAATCAATTGGAGAAAGACAATTATCATATGGTTTCACTTACACGTGAAATATTTGAAATAGTGAAGGAGTACATAAGGGAAGGGGGGAACTGAGGGGGTAAAAGTTAGAGAGGAAGACAAACCATGAGAGACTCCCAACTCTGGGAAACAAAGGGTTGTAGAAGGGGAAGCGGGTGAGGGGATGGGGTAATTGGTTGATGGGCATCAAGGAGGGCGTGTGATGAGATGAGCACTGAGTGGTATACTATATGTTGGCAAATTGAATTTAATTTAAAAAAAATTAAGATGATACAGAAGCGGAAACCATTTGCAATTAAACAGTTGGAGTTAGCAAAACAAGAAAAAACTTTTTCTGACTTATTCAAATTTGTTATAATGAACATGCACCCAAAAAAAGGAATTAAAATGTGATTGCTAAAAATAATTATTATTATTTAGATAATTATATCTATGATGTATTATTAAGGGATTAGCACTAAACTGGTGGCCTGGTAGCAACCAGAAAACAAATTAGTAGCATATCTCTTTCTGTATTTCTTTCAAAATCTCAGTACCATTTTCTTATTCATTTGAAGAATTATAGAACTCCACTTTTTATCTCCACGCACACTTTAAATTTGTTTGTCTTTCATATTTTCTTTAATGAGAACTTGATGTTAGGAAGTCTAACATCTTAGGGTCAATTTCCACTGAAGTTTATTTACACTTATGGCCAGAAGCCTCCCAAGTTCTCTGGACCCATCATCTTGCCACATGCATCTTAAAAAGTTAAACAAGAAACCCAGCAAGAGAGTGGAAGTGAATAAATCAACATCCACACATCTGTAATCTAAAAAAGAAAGGAAGGGAAAAGAATGAAAGAAAGACACAAAACACAAAACATGTGCCTTTGATAATGGTTCAGTAGCAACAGAGTGTTATGCAAATACGAAATGCAGCATAGCAAGTAGGGTAAAAATAACCCAGGTGTGAAGCCTTAGATGGGCAGCTTATAGCTTTATGATTTCAAATGAATGATTCAAACACTCTGGTCTTTGTTTTAAAATGGCATATCTGCCAGGAAGGGATGTTGTGTACTTTAATTTATATAACACAGAAATATCCGCTCCTAATAATAAATGTTAATTCACCCAAACCATATAAATCTCTTATTTCATCCCACAGAAGTTCTCCACAAATGCCACCTTAACTGGAACAAGCCTTTGCTTTATTTCAGGATGTCACTAGGATACAATTGTATGACCTCACTAGTCTATATTAAATAAGAAAATAGAAGACCTTTGTCAGATCTTTAAGATAGAGATCACTTCCACTTAATGAAGGTAGTGAGGAATAGTGGAAAGAATACTAGATTAAATGTTCTGAAGAGAATAAACTTAGCTGCCTTGGATAATACTTCATTAGTTGACTGCATCATTTTTTTCCACTTCATCAAATAATTTTCTGCATCCACCAGGGACTAAGTTATTCTGGGTTCTAGGGATACAATGACGAGCAAGAAAATACATTCCTGGCTTTTCTTCCAGCTCAGAGTCAAATGAAAGTAACAGCCAATTAAACAATTACCTTGTTTCTTATAAAGGTAAAGTAATTATGGTCAAATGTGATATTTATAAAAGAAATAGAGACTATGGTGGGAATGCATAGTGAGGATGCTCAAGAAGGTCCAGCAGATGGGCTGCAAGAAAAATTTCACAAAAGAAGATTTTTCTGCCAAGCTTTCCATAGCTCACTATGTTCAGCTCCACAGCCTTCTTCATATTCCCTGATCACTCAGGCTTTCCTTTGTGAAGATACTATTATTCTAGTCTTTCCAGGAACTGGCTCCTATTCCTCACTCCATCCTCAGCTCATGCCTATTCTTCAGAGTGAACATTCTAAATCTACATCTTAAGCAGTCACCAAACTATCATCCTGCCTTATTCTCATCATTATATGTACAGGGACTGAAATGATCATCACTCAGTATGGCTTTAACTAGATGTTCTCCATTTCTGACAGTTGGATAGAAGGTCTAAGGCAGACGCCCCTGTTTAATGTAATCACTGTTGATTTATCAACACTGCTGATATCAGAAAACACTGTGGACAAATAATTATTACTCATGAATGAATGGATGAATGAATGAATCTGCCTTGATTATCTCACAGAATGTTTAGATCAGATAAATAGAAACAATGGCAAAAGCCTTGATATTTATATACTACTTTTTAAGGCTACAAAATAATGCTATATATAGATGTATATATCATGGCATTTGAATCTCTTGTTATTAATGAAAGAAGGCTGGCAGGACTAGGGAAGCAGAAGCTTACGTAAGTCAAGTGACTTCTTCAAAGACTCAAAGATAATATGCAAATAATACCAAGGCTAAAATGAAAATACAGATCCTCGGTGAATGATTTGACTTTTTCACCATGACACATGGAAATGTGAACATTTTGTAGATATGTTTGTCAATGGTAGACCTGTACAGGCCAGAACCCTAAATAAACACCAAATTAGAAACTCGTCATCCAGCTCTTAATTCAGTTTGACTGGAAAATAACCCCTAGATTTCAATGATGAATTCATGCATTTGGTTCCCGTCCCCCATGCAATGTTATTATATTCTGACAACAGTAACATATTTTTACCACAAAAAAGTTCTTTAAACTGAATGAAGAGAAAAAGTAATTATTCATTAGCTATTAGTCTGCACAATTATGTAGCTGCTTGTTACATGTCAGATGCCTAAATGAGAGTTGGCAGAGAAACACAAAATTGAATCGAGAACTGAAAGAGCAATATTCTTTATAAATATGTGAAGCTAAGTAAAGGCCTTAGCAGCAAGGCAAGCTGATGAAAGAACAATGCAGATTATTATATGAAGAGAGGGTCTTCCTCTCAACTGCTCTTAATTACAAGTAGCATTTGGGACAAATTAATCAATATGCACTCTACCCATTCCCTAGGCATACTCAATTTGAAGCCATTTGGAAATCTAAAAATATAATTCACATTAACTTTCTGAAAAGTAATGCAAACTTATGACTACTGAGCTTTTTCCCTGAGTACATACCTTCCTACTATGAAGATCAGCAATTGCAGAAGGGAAAGAGGAAGGCAGACCTGCAACTCCATCTTTTAATCCACTATGCACTCAGAACAAGGATAAAACTTTACATAGAAAATACAAAGCTTCTTTTAGGAAAAAAAAAAAAGCCCTGTCTTACTTTGCTAGATTAGTGTTACTAGGAAAAACGTTTTCTCTGAATCACTGAAAGAAAATATTCCTCCTGGAGTCAATGAGAAGTCAGACAATTAGTGTGATCAAAGCAGAAGCACGTACAAAAATAAGTAACATAAGTAAAAAGCACCTAAATGTATCCATCTGAATCCAAATTTGGAACTCTGCACTTTTTAAAATAATCTTCAAGATCAGTTTATGGCATTTTCATTGTATTTTATGAATATCTCAGTAGTTAACCAATATTGGTCATATTAAACATGAAAATGTAATACAATATTTATTTATCTATTTCCATTGATAATTATCAAAAATAGGAAGGAGGCATTTACTCAACAACCATTTAGAAACTTTATTTCTAATATGAAATAAACTATCAGTAAAATTATGTCAAACTTAACTCGAAAGTATACAGTAATGCATAAATATTTTTGATGTCACTATGTTTTCAAAATTATTTAAACATGGTATACTTTTAATAAAGTTCAGTGAGCCTCTATAGAAAACATACAATATGCCTGTTATTGTCCTTAGGATACAAAGGATTTGAAGATTAAAAAGATGTTGAAGCTGTTCTCAAACACAAAGTTTAAGAATACCTATAATTACACACAAAGTTGCCCCCACCCCAAAAATGTAATCCTGGTGAAAAAATTTTACCTGGTGAATTTAAGTAAAGACAAAAAAAATCTCATTTTAAAACAGATGCAATCTAGAACCTCCAAAGTTTTCTTGAGATATTTATTTTCTGACTAAAGTTGTCCAGCATAATTATCTTCAACAATAAATATAATTTTCCTTAGCATATGCTGATCTATCTAGGAGAGAAGCTATATAGGTAAGAACACAGAGTGAAGCCAGTGTTTATACATCTGTAAGCATTTCACAGATCTTCTCTAATGGTGTATGCTATTACTTCCATTTCATACTCCTTCAGGATTTGAAATAAATACACTTATTACAATATAAGTCTTTTCTAGAGGAAGAATATTAAACCATTATCATCTCTTAATAAACTAGTATGGATGAATTAAGAAAAGGAAGGGCACTTAAAAAACAATTTGGCCACTTTCCAATTGATCATATGTTCTTATCCACATATCTTAAGATTTAGGTTCTTACACATGTCTTAAGATTTTGACGAAGTATCAACATTTCATAGACACTCTAACAGATTCCAAACTGCTTTTTAAAATTTCTATTTAAAATTGTATCTTGGGACACCTGGATGAGCATCTGGCTGTTGACTTCAGGTCATGATCTTGGGGCCCTGGGATTAAGCCCTTTGCCAGGCTTCTGGCAGCAGGAAGTCTCCTTGTCTCATCCTTCTCCCTCTCCTCCCCCTCCTCCCACTTGCACACACTTTCTCTCCAAGGTAAATGAAAAAATTCTTAAAAATAAATAAAAATAAAATTGTATCTCGCCTTCCAAAGAATGATTTAAAGTGCTTAGAATAAAACAGAAACATATACACACACATCTATATTTTTAAGTATGTATATATACATACATATATGTACACATAAATACATGTCTAACTATATGGTCACATCAGGCTTTTAAGAGAGAACAAGAAATCTGAAATTCTATACACACGATGGATGCAAAAGATCACTCTCTTGAATTCATATAATTACCAAGATTAAGACTAAGTTTTGAGTGTACTTCCCTATTTATTTCCCCATTCTTAAAGGGGATTATGTATTATGTAATGCTATTATCTTAAATTTAGCAGTATTAAATTCTAAAATGAAAGTGTTCTATGAATCTTTATACGAGTAACATTTAACACCTAATATATCATGGCTTGAAAAGTTTTATAGCATATTTAGGCATATTTTTCATAGTGCTGTTTCATGTGTCAATCCTCAGTGGGAATCAAATATACAACATTAATACAATTCATTGAAGATATTACATTAAGAAGATAATTTTTTAAATATTTTATTTATTTATTCATGAGAGACACAGAGAGAGAGAGAGGCAGAGACATAAGCAGAGGGAGAAGCAGGCTCCTTTCGAGGAACCCGATGTGGGACTCAATCCCCAGATCCCAGCATTAGGCCCTGAGCCGAAGGCAGATGCTCAACCACTGAGCCACCCAGACATCCCAAGAAGATAATCTAAATAACTTCTGGTTTATCCATTTAACCATGTGAGGTTTTTTTTAAAGATTTATTTATTTGAGAAAGAGAGCGAGCGAGAGAACACAGGGAGGGGCAGAGGGAGACGAAGAAAGAAACTTTAGTAGACTCCTCTCTGAGCTTGGAGCCCAATGCAGGGCTCCATCTCATAACCCAAGATCATGACCTGAGCTGAAACCAAGAGTCAATCACTTCACTGACTGAGGCACACAGGCGCCCCTCAGGGTAATTTTTTTAGTTTGCAGGGGATATAGAATATATATTTCCTAGTACTAGATATGGGGAAACTGGCAGCTCTTGGACCACAAATAAATAGTCCTGATTTGTCTGGATAACATTTAAAATTGAGAGACTTCACATATCAGTGGTGATTCACCAATGCTCTTGAAAACAGAAGAGTCTACCCCATTGGACCTGTCTGTGCACCTGCATTACCACCAGCTGGAGATCAGTAGAACCATTTAGACATTCCTTGGGGCTGTCCCTTTTGTCTGTCACCTGGCCCCCTTCACTCATTTTAATTACCTGCCTGGATCTCATTCTGAGAGCATTTAATGGCTCACATTTCAGACTTTCTCTGGCAGAGTACACTTACAGAAGAAAAAGTGTGAGCTCAAGTTATACGGCACTCAAGGAGCGCTCCAGAATTCACCTACAGCCCCAAACAGACTAGTTTTACACACTTACTTCTCCAGCATCTTGATTGGAGGTAAAGAAATGTTCTTAAAATCACATAATTTTCATAAACTATTACAAGGCATGTCTTTTATACCATCTCTGAATGTGTTGTGCACACACATAAAAACAAATCAAAACATGCTTCTAAAATAAAATGGTAATTGCTTGTGAGTGGGCAGGGAAAAAAATTTCCTTCACAGGACTCTAATTCATAAGATCATTCCCTGAGTATAATTCAGAAAAGTCCAAATTTATTCATTTTTTTAAAAGCAATGAATAAAAAATTCTGCTCATGGGATGGCAAAAATGGAATTTTCACACTTCTCAGAACTTAATGTTTTTAACATAAATTTTTCTGTGTTGTGTTGAATTGAGCAAATATGTTTCTTTTCACCCTTGCTTGCTAATTTCTTAGAAGGTCTCTCTACATGATTCAAATTCCAAGTTGATTGTTATAAAGCACAATTTTAGAGATGGCACAAGAGCTCTAAAGTACTTGCAGCAATTTGGCTATTTTAAAATTACAACAGCATTTCAATAGAATTGAAATCTCTCCTGGTTTCTTTAGCTGAGTAGAAATTCCAAGAGGGAGCCAAGACACATTTCTCCTTCCTTCTCAAAGTGTTTATATTTTTTGTTTAAAAGGTTTATACAAGATACTCTGATTAAAATAAAGCAAAAACAAACAAACAGAAGCACCTTTTGTCATAAGTTCAGAAAATGTTTTTTAAAAAACGTATTTCAGGGAGTTTTTCTGTCCTCCAGCGAACATTGATACTGAAAACTTGGCAGGTGTCTAATTATTATTGCAGTTTTTCAAATAGACTTTTTATGAGTCACCAAGACTATGAAATCAGTTCCATTAAAAGACTTTTCCTATATGGTTATGTCAGAATATCCTGATTTATATGCTATCTTCTGAGACTCATTGTGTTCAATCTGCCTTTGCTGCAAACATGGCAATAGATCTTGTTCTCATAACTCGCTCCTGCTTCCCCTCTTCCATCCCTTCCTCCATCCACTCATCAGAGCCTCTGAGGCAATAAATATCAATTGTTCCCTTTAAGAGGTAGATAGAATAACTATATTTCCAGGAACTCCCAGGACAGCTAATGTCACCACCGTCCATTTGTAATAAATGGATACTTCATTTTTTGATACTTATAAAGCCAAGTACAATGTGTGATGGAGTTTATTCACAGATATCCAATTAAAATATCTAATGAAATTATCCATCTGTAAAACTCAGTTCTGTAATTACCCATTTCTGTCCTTAGCGTTGGTCTCTGAAAGAATATATATGCTTTTCAAAATAAAGTTAATGCAACTTAAATCTGCTTAAAATGCACAAAATAATTGTTAGAGTTTCAAATGGATTGTAAAGCTGAGCTTAAATTCTCCTCCAAGTATTTTATAATCAAATGGGAAAACTAAAGATTTCTGTTTAAAGAAATTTGGAGAGAAAGAGAATCATGCATTCAGCTACCTTGATAAAAGCCACATACTTTATTATAAATATCTACAGAAAACTACTAAATTATTCTAAAGTAGCATTTAATCCATACTGCCACATGGGATCAGATTGTCCTATCAAACTTACAAGAATCAGAGATCTTATCCATACAAAATAATATAAAAAATGTTCAGAAGGAGCAGCAGAAGATTTAGAACATTGAAAGCAATTTCTCAGGTCCTTCTTTCCAGCATCAGATGTTCTCTTTTGGCCCAGAATAGATGTGGTCTCTAAATGAGTTTCTTGAGTTCTTCACACAACTTGGGTTATTTCCCATAGGTTTCAGTTATAAAACATCTTCATTTTCTACCCTAAAGAATCACATGGCTTACATGGCACTCTCCAGGGACTCGTGTCTTCTAAATCCTGGACTCTATTTCCTATAGGTAATTTTTCACTGAGGGAAATCCTGCAAACAGCGTTTCAGATATAAACTCTCTTCTTCCTAGCAAATATCATTAGTCTGTTTACCCAGAGAGCCAGCAGACCTGACATGGACCACATCAACGGAGTCCTTTCTGTTCCCTGAAGAAAGGAAATGAATGGATAGCAGGCCAGCTACCTTAATGCCCTTCTTCCAGGGACCTAGCTACATATTGCAGAGACCCCAAGTTTTCGAAATTAAATGACTCATGAAAAATTCCCATCTCAAACCTGGTAAGATTTAAACTTTAAAATCATAGGCTCATGTAAATGATGACAACACAAATGTGGAGTTTCAAATGACTACAGTCCAAATCCACATATCAAATTGTGAATTATCACTAAATTATTTTTTTAAATAGTAAAACATACAAATATTTCCTATAATAAACTCCATTGTCCAATGACTAAGTTGCTTTTATTATCTAGTTTTGTATTCAACAAGTAGATTTAAGTACAGATTGCCTGAAAGTTCATAAGCCCCTAAACTTATCAGAAAGAACCCAGGCAAGTATCTTGCCTTCATTTAGCTTATTATTTAAAATGTCATAGGTATAAATAAATAGTATGCATGGTGGGAAAGGAATTCGGACAAGGGAAGCCTTGAATGCCGTTGAGAACTCATAGCAAGCAACAAGGCCTAACCCAGATTTAATAGTTGAAGAAAAGTCTCATAAGGAAAAACTGATCTAAGGAATTTGTAAAAGAAAGTCCAAAAAGGTTAGATAAATGAGTGTTGAAGATCAAGAAAACAATGGATGAAAAGCCCAGAGTTCATAGAAATACGATGTGTTCAAGAAATTGAAAGCACTTTTGTCTGGCACAAGGCAAGGCTAGAGAACTGGGCAAAGGCTTGATGAGGGGTGTTTTATAAATTGTTAATTTGAGGTTTAGTATAAAAACAATTGCTGCCACTGAAGAATGTTATGCAGAAGTATGATATGATCAGGTATGCCTTTGGGGAAGATAAGATCCAGAAAATGAGATGGGGCAACATTAAAGGTTGAGAAACAACTGAGGATACTGTTGCAGGAATTGAGATGAGAGACGGTAATAGCTTGAGTCAGTCACAGCTATGGTGAAAAACTGACTGGTTTGAAAATTGTAAGAGACTACGATACAACCAGGATATGGAGATTGAATGGTCACGAGCCATGAAAAAGAGGGAAATCAAGAAGAACACCCGAGTTTATGGTTGGGAATTGAGTAGAGGATTTGCTACTGACTGATGTAGAAAACACAGAGATAATTGCAGAGGAAAACTATGAATATGTTTTGTTGTCTGTTAAATTTTAAGAATTGGACAGAATAACTACATGTAGTATCCTATAGGAAGTTGGATGAATATGAGTATATCTGACGCTAATGACAAGTATCTGGTTGGAATTATTTATCTGGAAATCCTTAGCATATAGTTGGGAATTAGAGTCATGAAGTTGGATGCAATTTTTTAGGGGAATCCTGTCCCCCCCACCAAGAGAGAAGAGAATGGACTATAAAAATTACATTTTAAGTGGAAGAAGAACATGTAAGGACATGAGTTAAGAGCAAAAAAAAAGAAAGAAAAAAAAAAAAAAAAAACAAGCTAGTGTGGTGTAATGGAAGCCCAGAGAATAGAGCATTTCATGAAGGGCACACTCAACAGCAGTAAATGATGCCAAAAGAGACTGAGCAATATTCACTGCATTTTCTAAAATAGAGGTGGTAACTTTGACAATAGAAGTAGTAATGAAATGTGGGACAGAAATGCTTTGGGAGGTTAACAAACTAAAAAAGTAGAGAACTCTTTCAAGAAATTTACATGCAAAGAGAAATAGAGAGGTAGACAATAGGTCAAAGGATAATGTTTCATTTTGCTTAGTTTATTAGTTTTAGAATAAGAGAGTCCTATATACAGATTAACGCAAAGGAATAAAGCAGAGGGAGGAAAGGAAAAAGAGAGGGAAGGATCTATAGAACATGGTTCCTAGGACAACAAATGGAAGGACTTGGAAAGGAGGAGTGAAAATCAGAGAAATTGAGTGTGTTTGTCATTTCAGTGGTAGAGAAGAGAAAGTTGCAATTTTACATCATCCTGTTCTCATTAAAATAGGATATCTAGCTATCACCAAAATTGAAGGGAGGGATGGAGGATCAGAGGTGCCAGGAGAACGGAGGTTGGAAATAATATTTTGCAAAAATAAGGGAGAAGACTATTGACTGGAGAAACAAATAGGAAAAGAAAAATGTTTGGAAATATTATGAAGCAACCCACTGATAGGATTAGGGAGTAGAGGGATTATTAAACTCAAGAATGAGTCATTCCTTGTTGAAAGTATTCCTTCTTGGCACCATGAAAAGTTTCATTATCATATTTTTAAAATCTTATATGAGAATAGCCTCATTCTATAGCTCAGGATTTGTGATAAGGTAAATTGCAAATAACAGTTTACCAGAACCACTCCTTAGAATTCTCCTGCCTCTACACAACAAGTAGCTTTCCAGCATCTCAAAAGATCTCTCATAATTCTGTTAGAAATATGGAGACAATTAATTCTTTTCCTTCACAAATTCCTAATATTTGGTGTTCCTGGGTGGCTCCATTGGTTAAGCGTCCAACTCCTGATTTCCACTCAGGTCATGATCTCAGGGTGGTGAGATCGAGTCCCATGGCAGGCATGTGCTCAGCAGAGAGTCTGCTTGAGGGTTCTCTCTCTCTTCCTCTCCCTCTGCCCCTCCCCCACCTGTGCATACATGCTCTCCCTTTCTCTCAAGTAAATACATAAATCTTTTAAAAATTCTAATATTTACCATGACCCTCTCCACTTTGCTCTGTGCTTTTTAACTCAGTTTTTCACCCCAAAGCTATATAAACTCTTTAATTATCAAATGGCTTTACTTTGTTAGGGTCAAATACAGATTTTGACTCGAAAATGCCTGAGTTCAGACCCAAGTTATGCCACCGACTAGTGGGTGAATTATACAAGTTACTGACCTCTTCAGAACCTCATGCTTTCATTTGTCAAAGGGGAAGAATAATCTCATAGGAGATTATGAGGATTTAATACATAGGAGGCTCTTAAATCGATGCTTAATACGTCGTGAGCTCTCAGTAAATGTAAATTATTATTATTTTGCCGTATCTGGGGGATAGAACAGGGGTTTATGTTATAAGCTGTGACTGTTCTTCCCTGTAAACTCTTCTTCAGGGAATATATTTTGGTTTGGGGCATCGTTAGGTGCAGCCAAAGTTCCACATTGTAATATTAGAGCCTATCCCACCAGTTTAATAGGCTAAGGCTTTTCAAAAAGGCTGATTACCAAGAAAACCAAAAGGAAAAGTTCTGGAAAGTAGAGAGAGAAAAAAAATTAAATTGTTTTATTCCCATCCCATTTTAAAAATTAGATCCATTGCCTATCTTTTTCTGGGACCACTGTACTTGGGCCAGAGACTATTTTCAGGGCTGGGTTAAATAGCAAGCAGACCTTACTGACTATAAAGGCTGGCAGGCCTGGTAATGACTTACAGAAGGAGACTGTGGTGCCTACTTGTCTGAATAATTTTAAGGACTTGGCAGATAATTCTTGAGGACTTTTTAATTGTACCCCTCAGAAAGCCAGAAGACAGGCTAATGACCTTTGAAGCTCTCTTTCATTCTTGACTCTATGAGAGCAAATTCTTAGTTTACCTTAGTATGATATATTTTACATATAATGTGAATATGATTCATTCTAATTGGACAGAGCATTACTGCCAAGGATGGTCGTCTTCTATATAAGGCAGTGGCCCTGCTGTTGTTTAAATTAGCCTTTCATGCAACCACTAGCTCAAGTCTAGTGCTGATTCAAGCCAGAAACGGTAATTTTATTTATATGATGTCTTGCATAGAGGGCAGGCTAGTAAAAGAAAAACAAATCTGGAACAGACAATGAATTAAATCAAAGCTGCTTTGTACTTGGGATGTACTGCAGGAGAGTACGTTAGAGTCTATCTACGGAGGTTTATAATGACTGCCAATATTAATTATTCACATGCAGCTTACCCATTTTCAAGGAAACCGGGCCATGCTAGTAGACGTAATTCTCAGAGTAATACCTTCCAGCTGAATGATACAGAGCACAACAGCTTTAGCTGTCATGTTACTAGCTGAAAAGAGCATTTTCGAGGCACTATTTCAGTGGGTAGAATAAGTTCAGACAGTTCAAAAGTTCATAATAAACATACTTCATAGCTCCATTTGAAATGGCGAAGGAAGGCTTACTTAAGGGAAATACTTATGTCTGATTCCATGGGGATGGCCCAATATACACGGTGGATTAAATATAGTTAGCCTCTGTCTCCTTGAAGCTTTCTTCTCTTGCTCTATACCTATAAATGATCTCACTGACTGAAACTGCATTTTACATTAGATGTAAAATAGGCCGACTTGTTGGTTGGGTTGGCAAAAACATGTTGCCACTTATTGACGGGAAACCAAAAGCCTGTTTTCATGAATGAAGTCATAAGTAATTTTGTTTGATGGGAAGGAGTCAGTTTGAAAGTAGTATTCAAAAAGACTCTGGGTTTTTGATGGATGTTAATAACAGCATGAGAAAAAGTCTCTTCCTCGTAATGTTATATTGCTTTATTCTATCCTCAGGATCTAGCCTTTCAAAATGTGATACATGTGCCTGAGCAGTCGAAAGGACTTCTCCCAAAGAGAAATGCCATGACAGTCTCGTCTTTGTTCATTCAGTGAAATCCTGCTTGGATTGACTGTGGGAATATAGCTTTAGACGTGGCATTTTTACGGTGGAAATAATAATAATGCTTTGTTTTCCTAAAGCCTTTTTCTTTACAACTAACTGTCGTAGAGAGCTCCAAAATATAAGTGTGATGATTTTGTTTTTAAATATCTAAGCAAAGGACTCTCTTCCATTAGCTTATTTTTGAAAACTTTAAAATCCTTGGCTCTTTAAATTATCTTGCCATCACTCTGTACAGTTTGAGTGGCTGGATGAAAATGTAAATGAAATTCATATTACATTTCCTGTAGATGGACTTTCACTCATCTTAACTGTATTAACTAATCATCAGGGAGATTCTATTCTTTGAGTCGGATTTGATTAAAACTGTAGGGAAGTCATTCTCAACAAAAAACTAAAAACCATTTCCATGTAAAATATATCCTTGCACCTAAAACAGACATTAAACAGGATACTCTGGCATTATTATAAGTTGGAAAGATGTATTAGGAGATAAGATGTTATCTAAAAGTCAATGGTAAAAGTAAGAAATAGGAGTAAATGAGCTAAAAGGGAGTTTTAAAGATAACTTAAAATTCCTCATAATAAGATGGGAAAAATTAAGCATTTTGAGGAGGAATATTAAAGATATTTCAGTTTATTTCACAGAAAGAAGTAATCTTAAAAATACTACAATTGATCACTAAGACCTATAATCATAAAATTTTGGAACAATGGAAATGATCACACTGTCCAAAGTTTTTTTTTAGCATTAAAATTCGTGCTGAAAATAGATGTAGGAAATGTAGATATGCATTGGAATCTGTTTTTATGATTTTTTAAGATCAGCTTGCCCATTTTATAAATGCTCAAATATGAAGAAAAAAGATTTAATAATTAAACAGAAAATGACTGTAGTTAAGAGTCCTCAACACCACAATTACCTAGATTTTCCTAATCTGAAAAATAGGAACATTTTTGAAAACTCATGCTTTTTATGCATATCCACATGGCTGAAAAGTGATGTAGAATGGAATGAAGAAACAGTCCATATTATGGGATTTGTGAAAATAATCACGAGTTAAAATATTTGACTTTGAATAATTTGAAACCTCCTCCACTGACACTCCAGGTCAAAGCTCTGATCAGGCAAGTGTTTCTAAATTACCATTGTATTTGACCCCAAATGTATTTCCCTTATCTTCTTTCCTAAGCTAACACACTGTGACTCACCACGGCGTGGAGGCATGATGAATATACACAAGTGAGACTGATCACTGAGAGCCAACCGGGAAACATTTATCTTCAGGATTCTTTAATATGGCAAAGATTAAAAACATTTGTAACACAGTTAAAACCCTGTCAGTCACATCCCAGAGAGGTAGAAAAAGTAAGAGGGCACCCAGCCAGCAATCACAGGAAGATGCTATAATGTTCCCTTTCCATCCTGTTCTTTTCATCCCACCTGCCCCCACCCTTAGCTCCTGCCTTATTCAACACATAGAGCCCCATTCGCTCTTGTACCCATAGATGCAGGTTAATGTCAACTGTTCAGACTGAAGACCCCCAAACAACAAACTCCTGTTTACTCTCTGTGAGGATCAGGAGTTAGCAAGTTACATTGTTTTCAGGTAAGAAGTTGCTTTTTTTCCTATGTGTTGTGTTGCAAGTCCACTGGCATTGGGATATAGGCATTACATGCTTTGCAATTTTTTTTTGAGACAACTAGTCAGGACAAATAACATTTATTAAGTACTTTATGTTATCTTTGAACACCAGTAATGAGAGGGGAAAGAATTGTGTACCACTCCCAAGCAATGGCATATTCTCTTTCACTAATAACTCAGCAGCATTGGCTATAGAAGAGGTGGTATTTTATATTACTTAAATACTTAAAATTTCCTTAGTCTATTTCTTACATATTTTTCATGAGCATAGTATGGATTATTAGCATCTACCCATATGTATCAACTAGAGGCATATAGCACTGTATTAAATACAATAGAGAATAAGTGCAACGACAAATACCCACCATTTGCTTCGACGTGGATGGACCTGGAGGGTATTATGCTGAGTGAAATAAGTCAATCGGAGAAGGACAAACATTATATGGTCTCATTCATTTGGGGAATATAAAAATTAGTGAAAGGGAATACAGGAGAAAAGAAGAGAAAATGAGTGAAAATATCAGTGAGGGTGACAAAACATGAGGGACTCCTAACTCTGGGAAACGAACAAGTGGTAGTGGAAAGGGAGGTAGGGGAGTTGGGGTGACTGGGTGATGGGCACTGAGGGGGGCACTTGGCAGGATGAGCACTAGGTGTTATGCTACATGTTGGCAAATTGAACTCCAATAAAAAAAAAATTAAAAAAAAAAGAGAATAAGTGCAAGTAGATAATACGATCCACACCTGCAAGGAGTTTTCATCTTCTTAGGGAAACAACAAAACATATCCATGGGGAAAATGATTACCATCCTGTCAGTAATGATGAATATAAACAGTATTTCTTATCTGATCTGTATACAAACCTGAAATGTTAATACTGTGTAGACACTATAATAGATACTAATATTATACACATAGCCGATTTAAAATTAAAAAAAAAAGTGAGGACTTATGTCATTTGTTCCAAACAGTTGCCACTAACTTATAAAAATTAGCAGGTAATTCCATTTTCTGAGAAGAGATATATACATTTTCTGTCTCTTACTGTTTTGTTCAAGTTATTAATATACTATGTATATGCATATTCATCTGTGAATGTCATTAGATGATTCAAGATATTTCTGCTAATGTAGTAATGTTCATTCTAGGTTTCTCCACCAAAAATGAGAGAGAGAGAGAGAGATCTTTTTTCAATTTTCCAATTAATTCATTCATGGATTTGTTTTTTTTTTTCTTTTCCCCCTTATCTACCAAATAAATAAATCAAATTCTTAATTTAAAAAAAAAATGGAGCTACTTCTGGGCTTCAGCTTTAGAGTATACCATTGCTGATTTACTGGTGCTCAGATCCAACACACAGCCTCTGTTTTCTCCAACTACTTTTTTCTCCAGCTGATGTCTATAGAGCTCCTTTCCTGGAATCACATTTTTAACAATCCTGCCCAAATTCTGAGTGCCAAATTGCCTTTCCTTGAAGAATGTCTGAGGTCTGTATATGTAAGATAAGATAGTGGAAGATGACATAGTCTATGCAATTTGTCTACAGAAATCTTCACCAAATGATCAATGACTACCTCTAATGGAAATATGGTTTCAATTCTCCCTTTGACAGATGGTCTAGCTTACACTCCCAAGAGATATGTTTTCCCTGTCAACCTTTAAAAAAAAATAAAATAAAAAGGATACGTGCTGGTATTTGGGGCCAATTTAACAACTGTATTATCCTGTTGGTGTTATTCTGAAGTACCACATCTGCTTTCACACTGAGTTTGTATTTTTCCTATAAGTGATATATATAGTCTTATGCCAGAAAGTATTTTCAATTCAGATTTCATTGTGGTCATTTCAAATCTGGAAGGAAAACATTCAGAGAATTCAATGTGCCTTCTTTTACCACTAAAAACTGCTTTGCATCAACAGTCATGCAGATAGTTTAAGTTGGTTAATTGTTTCAAGAGGATATAATGGTCCTATCTTTAGGACATAATCCGATCAAAAAGCTTTAAGATTATTTATTAGGCTGTCAAAAATCACTTCTCTCCTACTGTCTCTCGACCACAACACTCAAACACCCAATCTGACAATCAAACTAGTTAAACTAAGAATCAGGTCCTGCCTTCACGGGATTCCAGAAACGTTACTACTCTAGGACAGAAGGTACTAGTTGTGAAAAATAGGTTATTGCGGCTGCCTTTCTGGTGATTTATCTTGCTTTATATCTCAGCACCTACATGTCACTTGTGTATCTGCCTAGAATTTTTATTTCTCTCCCAGTTCCCAGCTGTCTAGACTTAGAATCCTTCCCCTCTTCTATTTCTTGGTAATCACTACTCTTTTACCTGGTGTTCAAAACTAGAATTGCATTTTTGGAAACCAAAGGAAGGGATATGATTTGCACGGTGCTTACTCATTATCAGATACGATACAATTCCATTTAGGGGAGATATCTAATTTAAGGGAGCACCAAGGTGGCTTGCTAATAAGTTGTTTTGTTTCAGTTGTCTGTTATTACACAGAAATAGTGTAATATTAACAGTGGGTGACCAATAGGATGGCTGTAATAAAGTGTGAGGACAGCTAAAGGAAATATAGTACTAGTGTCTATATGAAAAGAAAAATGATCATTCCTCAGATAACTGTGATATAATCGATTGCTGTTTGTTCAGTGATATTTAAATCTTCCATAATATCCCTACCTGATCCTTCAAACCTGCCTCAACTTCCCTCAGATCAGCTGCGTGTTCCTAATGGTTCTTACCTCCATGCTTAGAGAGATTCTGGTTCATACACTCTACCAGTGGTTCCTCAAGTCTAGCTGAGCAAAAGAGTGACCTCATGAGGTTTTTCAAAAATAGGTGAAGTGATCAGAAACCATGCTAAATCAGAATTTCTGTGGTGGAATCCAGATACCAATATTTTTAAAAGCTCCCTGGGCTTGAGGACTGCTACTCTATCCAGTATACAGCTTTTGCAGCATAAATGACATGCCTGCAAGGGAGTTATCTCTCTGAAAAGATGGAATTCAATGTGTTTTTCTACACACACCGAATTTTTTTTAAATTCAATGTGTTTAAAAAAAAAAAAAGTCAGTGACCACTGAGAGACAATTTGGATGAATTTGTTAAAGCATGTACTCCAGAGTCAAAGAAATATGCATTCAATTTTTGGCTCTGCCGCTTACTAGATATGTGGCTAAGAGCAGGTAACTAAATCTCTCAGAGCCAATCATACCGAGCTGTTGTAAGAATTAAATGAGATCATGTAGGTAGACCTCAGAAAAGTGCCTATCAGGAGGCATTAGCCAGCAAATTAGAGACAGTGTAATGTCTATACCAGGAGCTAACAAATAGTTACAGTAGAAGGAAGAGTCCAATGAACGCTGTTAGGTGAATGGAGATCTTAATATGATCACAAAGTATGTGGAAAACTTTCCCATAAACTTAACTGTAGCTGTCCCTACGTAGATTTATGGATCAATAAGGCTAACTATTGACCAATTAAGTTAAAGCACCTGCTGAATTGCTATTTTAACAGAATTTACCTCTCAATTGCAGGGTTTTATATATTGACTATGAAGCATACTTTTCCATGATTTTAACTGAAACATTTAAATCACATTCTTGTACAAGGATAGAATTTCAGCCAAATGTTACTAGAAGGGTGACCAGCCATCCCAGTTTCCCTGGAACACAGGGCTTTCAGTGCAAAGCAAACTGGGACTGTTGGTACCATAGATGCTCATAATCAAACTATTGCCTCCTTAATCCAGTTTTCTCCGTATAAACTACCCATGATCCAGATCAGGTCCATCCAGATATTGGTTCTATATCCTGCACCTGAGCTGTGTTTTCTGATTTCTTCAGCTGGGTTTTGGGGACTTCTAAAGATTCTTCCCATCATTCTTCCTTTTCTAATTAAGCGGATTTAGTTTCTGTTACTTGCAACTAAGAATCTTATTAAAATAGCCAAATCAACAAGGAGGATTCTGGAATACTATAATTATTATGAATTTTTCTAATCCCTTCCATGTGACTGCAAGCATGTTTTATGAGGCAGTAATGTCAAATGGGGTCATTGCACATAGTAGGTGCTCTAAAAGCAGCTTTTTGGTGATTAAATAAATTTTCTCATTCAGAAAACTTGATACCCACCAGCCAGGGCAGGACCAAGGCTGTGATACATCTTCCTCATGGCAGGGGGGAAATCAGGCACAGAGATGCTGGAAAACAGCCGGAGAAACTCATTATGTATTTAAAAACTAGCTGCATTTAAAATAAGAACCAGAATTTGAAGATTTAGAAACAGCTATGGAAAAACTGAAAATGAAATGCCCCTTGTAAGAAAAAAGTGGTGTGTTTCCAGGTGTTAGAAAGATTGCAGGGATGAGTAATAACCAAGACAATCAAAAAAGCAAACTTTTCAAGGTGTGGTTCTTTCTCTAGTTAGAACACTCACTAAATATGCCATCTACCTCCCTGGAGTATTATCTAATCATAAATTCCTGCTAAAATACATTTAGCCATCATTCATTATTTTTTTTTTCCCTTGGAAGAATATCACCTGCCCCTTAACTGTGCTCTATCTTTTACAGACTTATTTGTTCTCAGCCTCTTTTTTATTTTTTATTTATTTATTTTTTTGGTAATGTTATGGTTCAATGTCTAATCAAGGTTTGTGTCTGTCAGGTCACTTTTATTTTTAAGTTCAACCTTTCAAAACAAGAATGTCAGGACATTTCCATTTTTAACTTCTTTCAAAGCTCACAAACTATTGGAAGTTTCTGGATTCTTTTCTCCTTCAGTGAGTTTATTTTTAATTTACTCATATTGTTTCAATTAAAAATGCTCATACTTTTTTCCAAAAAAAAAAAATTGGACAGGATATCTCTCAGTCGTTAGCCAGATGAAATCAAGAAATCCATGTATTCATTCCTTTCCCTAGCGAAGATTGAAAAACAGTATAAACAGCAAATGTAGATTCCAAAGACGCTACTATTGATTGCCGTGAGAGAAGAATGCTTGATTTGAAGAGACAAGGTGGTAGACATGGAAACTAAAAATATATTCTGTATTTTAACTTTATTAACAAAATGTCACATAATTAATCCAATCCAACTATATTACCTTGATAAATTATCATGCATTTTACCCTGGTTTTAAAATAATCTGCATAGCCACTGTTTTCCTGGTTCAAAATTAATAGTCTCTTTCTTCCCTCCTTAATGATTCAAAGAACCATGAGAGGGTCCCAATCAAGGAAGAAGAAAGGCCTGGCAGGGGGTGAGGTCAGGGGAGCAGCCCATGGGTATTGGGAAACTGAACCAAGAAACAAATAAATTGAGATTTCTCACAGAAAGAGAAACAAGTTACAAATATGAAAAGGGAAACACCTGGATGATATATAGCTGCATAAGCACTGGTTCTGGACACTGAGGAGATCCTGGGAACAGTAAAACCCCAATAGCAATTAGCATATGCATCAATCACTAAGACTTACCAGGTCTCCACCAAAGTTAACATTACCAATGCTAACATTACCAATGTTTTGTCCTGTCATTACCATTTCCAATGACAGGACAAAACAACCCAAAGTGCCATTTGATGGAATACAGTGAAAAAGGCACACAATCACTACTGTGGCATTAATAGCCTGAATCTAATCAAAGGAAAACATCAGACAACGCTAAATCCTACAAAACAGCCTGTAATTTTTAAATGACTTAATGTCATGAAGGTCAAAGAAAGGCTGAGGAATAATTCTAGAGATAAGGGGATTGAAGAAACCGGACAACTACATGTAACCTATGATACTAGATTGGATCCTTTTGTTGTAAGAGTCATTATTGTACCAGGTATGGAAATACTGAAACTGTTTTTATAAATCAATATTTCAGGGGAGCTTTCTTTACTTTCCTTAGAACTTTTCTATTGGTTTAAGATTATTTTTTTTAAAAAAGCCCAACTTCACATTTTGTGGATGAGGAAGCAAAGGCGAAACACCTGCCAATGTCAAAGAGCTAAATAGCATCTGAGTGTGCATTGCAATTCCAAATCACCATCCCAGTATTTTTTCCACTCTTCTCTCTGTCCTCAAGTAGAAAAAAATATCATCCCTAAGTCCAGAGGCTTTGTTTCCTACCCTGCTGGATCCAAGCGCCTAACCATTGTGGCAGGCTCGTGTTTGATGCTGGCAAATACACTTTGGCTTACCGAATTGCACTGTACGGTACCAAAGGACTGTATTTTGGAGTATTGTGTCTTTAAGCTGTGCTTTTAGTGCTCTAATTTTCATTTCAAAGTTGATATTCCTGGTCATACTCAAACAATAAGGAAAAATGCTCTCCTGCTTTCGATCTATGCAACTTCTGAAAACTAAAAAGTAAAAACAGTTTTCCAGTGTTTTTCAGGAAGCAGAAGTAGATGGTGTAAACAGCCAAAGGTCTTACTGAGTGTTCTCCATCCTCACGCCCACCTCTGAAGGCTATGCCAATCCATTCATGCACTCCACGGATGTCACCCTTTGCCCTTTACGATCTGCCGTGGCCTCTGAGAGTGAGTCTAGACCGGTTAGCTTTCTCATTCCTTCATGGAGAACAGTATCTAAGCACCATAGCAACTCATAAATCCTTTATGCTAACCCTTATATAACTGCAAAACCAAAACAAACTCATAAATTAAGTATGGAAAGACACTGCATAACCATTAAAATTCAGTTAATAACATCATTTAATGTCATAGATCATGTTCTATTCCTGACACTACATCGCCAATTTTGAATTTTAAAATAGAAAGGTGTATTTATGAGTTTAATTGGTTGCCTGTCAACTTGATTCTTTAATTTGGGGCAAGAGAGGCCATTTATCCAAAATACAAATGCTGCTTAGTGAAAATTCTTCTGATGAGTATGATTGACGATGGTAATTTACTGCTTCATTCATCCATCTAACAAATATTTATTGAGTGTCAGTCACTGTTTTAGGTAATGAAACTATTGCCAAAGAAAAAAGTATATACAGAAATAGAATGTGATAAGACAGCTGCTGCTAAGCTGAATACGGTGCTGTCACAGGTTCTTTTTGAGTCCAGGGTGCTTATAGCACCCACTACTTTCATCAAAGTATTGCAGAAACTTTATTAATGCCGTACTTCATTAAGTCAATTGGCCTCCATGCTGGGGGAGTTCTACTTTAAGAACAAAAATAAATCCTTGGTTATCATGACAATTATATTTTAGACTTAGTAATGATATATATATATATATATAGCATAAAGTATGGACACATCTTATTCATACCTTAAGTTCCAGCAGCTTACACAGAGCATAACAGATTATTGATAATACTTATTGAATTAAATAACAAAGGAATGAACCAATAAATGCTGTGTCTCTCCCATAGCTCTAATTTCTTAATTAGAAGAGTATATCTAACCAAATTGGAAAGCTGTCATCATATGGCTATTTTTGTTAACATTTGCAAATATAAGTGAGGAATCACATTGCTATGTGGCTACTAGTCTCATGACTTTTGAGAAGTTTTTAAGGATACAGGAAACCTCATACTTTTACTAATTTCTTGGGACTGGATTTTTCATTGGCTGGGGCCACTAATTTTAAAAGATTCTTTCCATGATTTACCCAAATTGCCTTTCTTTTTTATTTTTTTGTTAAGATTTTATTTTAATTCCTTTCTTTTGATGCCAAAAAACACATAAAATAACCAACCCAGAGAGAGCAGAGTGGCCAGAGTGAAAGGACTCACAAAATCTTAACACAATTTAAATTAAAAAGGAGACAATAACTGATGGTATTTTTAAAGTCTAAAGTAAATCGTTGTCCACAGTTTAAAGAGAAACATTATTTCAAAAGTATATTATATGTTTTATATCAAGAAATCAATTATCCATGTAGATTAGACATAAAACAAGTAGGAGATCTCTTTTTTTTTCTTCCATCCTGATGGCTCAGCTCACTTCATTAAAAAGAGAACAGCTTCCAGAAGAGGTTATGGTTTTGAAAAATAACGGTCTCACTTTAGGGCTCCGTCTGCTCTCAGAGTAGAACCAATAAGTGGCTACTCTCCAAAGAATACTAATCAGATTTGTATATAAATAGTGTTGCGCTCCAATTTCTGGCAGTTTGGTGACCAAACATGTTACTGGAAGTACTATAAGCTTCTTGGAAGTGTTGGAGTGGGGGCAAGGGAGGATGGGTAGGGGAAGCCTTCCTTACAGTGGGAATTATAAATGTCCAAGGTGAAAAGATAAAGTTGCACTTTATCTATTCCACTGTTTTTGTAAGTATCAACCCCCCTAATGCCATCCTGTAAGAGCTCAATTTATGTAGACACTGTATTTTGAGGATCAAAGCACAGGATTTCTCTCTTCCGCCCTGATGTTGTTACAAGTGGTGGAGTTAGAGTAGGAAAGGGGTCACTTTTCATGGTTTGTTGTACTCGAAATGCCAATATAAACTCCAATAAAAATTTTAGAAATCAAAGTCATGTTGATCTTTTCTGTTGGTGATATCTACATGTTAAGCCAAGTACTGCTGTAAGTCAACCTCCTGAGTCACTGAATACTGATTGTATTATAAATACAGTGTATATAATATATACATCTCTATATAAATACGTTTAATAAAAGCAGTTTCTTTTACTCGCAAGAGTACAGAACCGGACCAGACCCCTGACTTTCACAGGTACGTAACTATACCAACAGGGGCAGATGGTTATCTACTTGCTTCCTCCTCTTTTATTGTTGAGCTTTCCTCCCTTTAATTTCTACATTGACAATCTTGTTCTACTGTATTCTCTCTTTTTAGCTTTACTGAGGTATAATTGACAAAATATTCTATTGTATTCCTACTACAAGAATAGCCAAGCAATTTCTAGATGTAGGTGAGATGTTAAAAACCAAAATTAAAGAATCGTTTCTAAACAGCTTTTGGGACAAAATATTTACTTATTTCCACAGTCACATTTATTAAGCTTCTATTTTGGGTCTGCTACATTCCTACATGTTCTGCTTCCTCTCTGAAATCAAAAATAATTTTATTTTCTCATTCCACAAAACTTTGTAACAAATTTTAATCTGAGTATAAATCTCCATCAGGAAGTTACATAAATAGGGGCACTTGGGTGGTGCAGGTGATTGAGCAGCTGACTCTTGGGTTTCAGCTCAGGTCATGAGATCAAGTCCCAAGTGGGGCTCCGACCTCAGTGAGGAGACTACTTGAGACTCTCTCTCCTTCTCCTTCTGCCCCTCCCACCATGTGCGCTCTCGCTCTCTCTCTAAAATAAACAGACAAATCTTTTAAAAAATAATTTAATATAAAAAGAAAAGCTACACAAATTATCACAGTTTAGGGTACTAACTATAAAAGTGAGTTATTGCTCTAGCGAGCACTCAAAATAGTTTGGTAGCATACTGGTGATGTTTAAACTGAAGAAGAAAAAAATAAAATGACACCAGTATTTCCCCTTGTCAGACTATTTCAGAGCATTGCTCATTCAGCCTATAGCGAGATATGTAATATTGAATAGGCTGAGATATGTAATATTGAATCTTTTACATATATATTTTTAAAATCCAGTCTCTCATCTACTTAAATTCAGGTTCTCACCTAGATTGAGACAATAGCTACCTAAATGGTTTTCTGACATCAGCCTCACTGTATTTCAAACTGTTTCTACTAGTGTTACTATCACTAAAAAAAATGTTACTTTTTTAAAGTGCAAACTCAATATAACATAGAAGAAAGAAATGGCCATGAGCTGACAATTTTGGAAGCTGAGTGATAATCAGAGTTCATTGTAAAATAATCAGGACTTGTGTAGATGAAATTTTCCAAAAACATAATTCCAAAACAACCTTCTAACACTGGTATGAGAAAGTAACAATTCCATATTGCAGACAATGTTTCTCAGGTATACATTAGTGTTAACACCTTTGCAAAGAGTCAAGCAGAAGCAGGTATTTTGTAGCCCCGTTTTGATTTCTAATGGCATCCTGGTCATTCATATTAGTATATCAAATTTCAACTTTGAGAAAATTAATCACTGATGGGAAAATAGGAGTAGGGAAGAACAAGCAAAATAAGAAGTCAAAACAGAGTTTCTATTTCATCTCAGCCCATGTGAATCTCTAAATGAATTATTTAACCTTTGAGAACAGTCTCCCCATGCATTGAATTATAGTTATTATTTATTCCAAACACCACTGAAAATTCTTCCTCCAGTGGCATCATTATATAAGTGCAAGTTGCAGTTAAATAAAGCAAAAGTGAAACACGGTTTGGTAAAACAAACTGAGCAAATTCTTGTAAACTGGCACATGTTCAGGAGATGACTAAAAAGTACTAGGAAGAACAAGTCAAAATTCTTATAATTTTGCTCAATTAGCACCTGTCATCTACTTACAAGAATATAAATATTGCTGACTCTTAATTTTGATAATCCTTCAATGATCTTTCATTAGGCTGGTTTGGATGACCTTGGAACCTAAAAATGACCTCATGAGGTTATTGAAGGTAATCAATAATAATAATAGACTTTTATTTTCGTCTTGCCTTGCATCCAGTTCCCCTTCTAGCAATAAGAACACCTTTTAAATCTTCTTTAAGAAGCAATTCCCCTCTCAGCTTTCAGTCCATGAGTTCAGGTGGGACCAATCCTACTCTCTCCATGATGTAGGTTTGCCCAATTGGTAAATCCCATCCCACTGGTTCTAGCAATCAGTTCAAGGGCAGCATCTATCCCAGAGCATCCTAAGATTTATGTGGCAACTACTGGGGAAGAGAATGTCTCTTTCCACTGAAGTTAAGAAGCTCTAAGGATGTGAATCTAAAGCTATCCAAAGCAATCACCATAAGAGAAGATTCAGGAGATGGCAGTGTGGGGGAGAGCTACACTGAGAATAAATCCAACACACAGGAACGGAAAAGAAGAAATTAATGGTTATATGATCTCACTGAAGAGCCTGAGCTCAGCCATGCTTCACATTCCCTGGACTCTCCCATTCTATGAGCCAATGAGCTTCTGAGTGAGTTTGGCCTTTATTGCTAGCAGAGTCCTAACCTATAAGCTGTTCTATGGCTTTCTAGGTCTTCATTTTCTTATCAGCAAAATTGGTATAATACTAATATTGCAGAGAGGAGCAAATGAATTAATCTATTTAAGGCCTTATTACAATGCTTGCATATAACAAGTGCTTAATAATATTACATATAATCATTATAATTATTGTTTTTTAAATGCTCACATTTGACCCCAAAAAACAAATAAAAAAAAACTCACTATTTTTTTACCTTCTTTTTTCTCTTCAATCCTCCATTACTTTTATTCCTCTTCTCATTCTCAAACAAAGGCCTGGCTTCATGTTTAATGGAAAATAGAAGCAATCAGAAGAGAACTTTTTCACTCTCTTAGCACCAAAGCGAAAAATCCTACCTCATTTGCATGCAAATATTTAGCCTTCTGTCCTATCACAATGGATGAAAAATCCCTGCTCCTATCTAAAGCCTAACTCTCTATTTATGTAATGCATTTAGATCCTTTCCAGCATACTCAAGGAATTTGCTCCTATAATCATCCTCCCCCCCCTTATATTATCAGATTTTCCTTATACTAACATTCTCATCAGTATATAAACTCCGACATAGAGATATCCTGTACCACAGAGAGCAACAGGGTTGGAAGGACTGATTCTGGAGAATGCTATTGATTCTGATGACCTGGGTTGAATTATCACCTGTACACCTTACTAGCTGTGTGATCTTAGGCAACATAGTTAATATCTCTGTCCTCAAATTTCCACCAAAACAGAAATAGCAATAGTGTCTCCAACCTAGAGTTGCTTTATTAAATTAGATGTTTATAGAGCATATAGCAGTGTCTGGCATATTGCAACTGATAAATGTGTTTATTAAAATAATAGTAATCAGGTAATAAATCCTGCTAGTAGTACACTGGCTCCAGCTCTTGCTCAATTTATCTAAAGCATTGCACCATCCTCACTTTCATTTGCTCATCAATTCCCATGACTCAGGCTTCAGTATTCACCACCTCACCAATACCATCCTTACCAAGGCATCACCTCCTCCATGTTTCCCAATCCAGTAGTGATTTCTGTCTTCACTATACTCTAATGCGACATTTGAATCAAATGACCTTTCCTCCTTTTTTGAAATACTTTCTTCAGTGAGCTCCTGGTATTTGCTCTCTGGCTTCCTACTAATTCAGTGTTTATACCTTCTCAGACTTTTTAACTGGCTCT
The DNA here is from genome assembly GCF_011100685.1 of Canis lupus familiaris. Taxonomy (NCBI): domain Eukaryota; kingdom Metazoa; phylum Chordata; class Mammalia; order Carnivora; family Canidae; genus Canis; species Canis lupus. The sequence continues at coordinate 25,366,700 of NC_049236.1, read as the reverse complement.
GCCTCTTTTTTTTGACCTGTAATCTTTGTGGTGCCCTAGAGCACAGTATTTCTCTGTCTACCCTCATTTCCTAGGTGAGCCCATCCACTCTTGTAGCTAAAATACTACAACAGAGTGATAACTTCCAAATGCATTCCTTCCTCACTGATCATTCGCCAAAACCCAGACTTGTAAACCCTCAACTTAAAATGGCAAAATTAACATGCTACAATTGAACTCTTATTTTTTTTAAGTCTCCTCTCCACCCAACCTTTTTTTTTTTTTTACCATTTTCTCCATTTTAGGAAAGAGAAGCAACTCCATGTTTCTAATTTTTCAAGTCAAAAACCTGAAGTCAGCCTTCACTGAATCTATCACATCCCCACTCAACCTTCTAATAATTACCGTTCATTCAACTTGCAAAGTATATCCACAATATTTTTTTCAAGATTTCCACTGTCACTAACCTACCTAAAGTCCCCACCATCTTTTGCCTGAATTATCACCATAGCTTCTTAATTCATCTACCTTTTTCCGTTTGTTGAAGTCTGAGTTCTTCAGGACACAAACACTGAGATGGAGTTAGAAGTGCAATGAGCATATTGGTGGGGGATGGAGTAACACCTGTGAAAGGAAAAGCAAGGAAGCGGGGCTGGGCAAAGTTTCCTGTTGGACAGTGGTACCAATCCAGCAAAGTGTCTGCCAGTCCAACGAAGGGCTCTGAAGCCAAGTTTGCCCATGAAAGGGGTCCTGCATTGGGCAGAAACAGTTGTGCTATTATATCACCACCACTTTGCTCAGTGATTGTTTGGGGCCACTATAGAAACTGAGGCAAACCTATAATGAAGCTTACAACCAGATGCTATCTGCTAACCATACTCTTCATTCCTGGGCAGCAATTCCCTTCTTGAAGGGGACTGGATTGGCATAAATCTCCATCTTCCAGAACATCATTGCTCTTTACCATCTAGTCTTGCCCCTCGACTGTGTATTCTACATACAGCAGCCAGTGTTACTTTTAACATGTGAGTCAGAGCATGATAATCCTCTGTTCAGAAGCCTCCAAAAATCTCTCAAGTCACTCAACATAAAATCTATGGCCTAGAAAATCATTCAACACTTTTCCCCTCATTCTCTCCCTGACCCCATTTAACCACTTCCTTTTCATTCACTCCAGTCCAGCTTCAACTCAGGAATATGCTCCATCAGGGCCTTTGCATTTGCTGCTGCTTCCTTCTCAAGCTTCTTTCCCAAAATATCTGCATTTCCTTCTGGTCTTTGCTTAAATGTTACCTTGTTTAGAACATTCTCCTTGACGCTTTGTAATGGCCATAAGTATATGACCATACACCTTCGCCACCTCTTTCTATCCCCATACCCTAGGTTATTTTTCTACATTCTGAAGCTTAATAAATCATGTTTATTTTCACACGAGCTTCAAGAGAACTGGGACTTTTTAAACATTCACTAATGTGAATTTACTTCCATTCCTACAGTAGGCATATAATAGACACTAAGGAAATGTTTTGAAAGAATGAATGTTCTCCCCACTTCCTTCCATACCTTCTAAAAGTCTAGTCTTGACACAGGAACCACAATAATATCTCTAAATTTAAATCAGGTCAGTAGAGATCAAAACCTAATAACTGCTTGCAGTTGAAATAAAAAGTCCTTATGAAGCTCTACAGGATCTAGCCCTTGTCCACTAACATAATTACCTTCTGCTTTTCCTTTTTCTTGTTCAATGTCAATCACATGAGCTTTTTGTTGCCTTTTGAGCTCTCCAGCATATTTGACACTGTTTCAGGGCCTTGGCTCCTCCTCTTTCCTTAGCTAGAATGCTCTTACACAAAGATACTCACATGACTCTGCTCAGGTCTTTGCTCTAAATCTCTACCTTGGGAAGGACTCGTGAATCCAACTACCTATAATAGCACCCACTGCCATCTTCTGGTCCTCCCAGCACTCGTTACTACTTTGTTCAGACTTGTCACTACTTAATACACACATTTATGCTTATTTGTGCCCTTCCTACTAAAATGTAAGTTCCTGAAGGCAGAGATGTTTTCTGGTATCTAATGATTTTTTTTTTAAAGCAAGATATACATTGAACATGTATACATGTCCTCATAAAAAAACATAAGCTTGAAACATCAGTCCAACTTTTGGGGAAATAAAGCCTAATGGTAAGAATTAAGGAGATTAGTATTTGGTGGAATTATACCATCTGAAATGTGTGGATCTTTAAAAAAAAAAACAATTTTTTTAAGATTTTATTTATTTATTCATGAGACACAGAGAGAGAGAGACAGAGGCAGAGACACAGGCAGAGGGAGAAGCAGGCTCCATGCAGGGAGCCTGATGTGGGACTCGATCCGGGGTCTCCAGGATCACGCCCTGGGCCAGAGGCAGGCGCTCAACCACTGAGCCACCAGGGCATCCCTGGATTTTTTTCTTTTGATAAATTTTCCCTCCACATTAAGAATAATTAGAGCAAATATTTTATTCTCCCCCAGAAAATAAAGAGGAATCAGCTCACAAATCCCACCTTTTTGAAATTTTGCTATGCCTTTTATATCAACCAAAGGAAACTAATTCTAGATCTCTTATGAAATTAAATTAATAATTTTCCTTGTGACTCTAATTACCTAACACAATATAACACACTATTTAATCACTAATGGGTTTGAATTGAGGTCAGATCTCCAAGACTTTAAAATATTAAAGGCATACATGTAGTATTCTTTACCCCACAGATTTCCGTGTGGAAAGACTTTGCGGGAGTATAATTCATGGTCTTTATCCTTACCCTTTCCTCATTTTTCTGCACGGTGGAAAAATCGCTCATCTGCTCAGGGAGTTTGGAAAAAGGAGTCCCAATGTGCTCCTTTGTCTTTCGCTTCTCTTTGTGAGAGGCAGCTGTCTACAGAAAGCACGTAATCTATACTCCTCCTTGCCCTAAATTTTACACAGTCAGGTGCCCAGATGGGAGGTCAGTGACTTTGTTGGTAGGTTAAATTCACACATGAGGTAATAACAGGCATTCTTTGCTACAGGCAAAGCCATATTTTTCCAAATATGATTTCCAGACACAATTCTTATGTCTGTTTCTCCGGGGGCTTTCAATACAAGCACAGAGAAAGTTGTGTTCTGCTTTGGCCTACAAAGATACTAACAACCCCATTAATTTTCCTTTCAATTTGATAAATGGTATGGTGGTTTGATTAAAAAATATTTGCATGTTTCCTTATATCAAAGTACTGTGACTTTAAAATACTTAAGGAATTTCCTTTTCCTAATCCAGGTTTTCTTGCTGAAAAGTTCAAAAGCATTTAAATAAAGTAATAACAATGAATTTCTAAGATGAAGCAAAGACAGGATTCGATAACATAGAGGGTAGCCTCTTTAAATACTTGCTTTCTTTTCTTCTGACTATTATAGGTTGATAATCTCCATTCAGAAGAGAATAAAGAAAAGCTGTCCCTCCCATGAAATTCCCAGCTCACCTTGTCTAACCTTGAAGTCCCACATCCCTCATATCAAATCAGTGTGATGAATGACACTCAGCCCTGCTGACTCTTAGTAGAATTTCAATTAATCATACCTTTTAAGTTCCATGATTCTCTCAGTCCTTTCTTGTCCTGTCTCCTAGAAAATTTAAGATACCTCAATAATGCTTAAAAGCTGAATTTTTCATGGATATTTTCACAGTCATCTCAATAAGCCTGCCTACTATTTTCAGAGTAGAAGTGTGTCTGGAATTACTGCCTATTTAAAGAAGAATCCATTCAATATGCATTAATTATAAAATGAGTGATATATAACAGGCCTACAAAAAAAAAAAAAAAGGTGGGGGTGGGGGTCATTTGCTACAGTAATGACCCTGGTAGCAGACTAATTTGTCAGTAAAGGCTCGTAGGACATTACAAAGCATCAAATTTCTAACCAAAATCTGTAAGAAGTTGAGTAGAAAATGAAATACGTATATATTCTTTTGGGGATGACTACACATAGGCAAGTAGTTTTAAAATGTGTATTTTTCATGAGAGGCATTAATCCTAGATTAGTTGTGAAGTGACTTGTAGTAGGCTTCATTAGGAAGATGCCCTATAACATAATGGATGAACACTATATATCTTGAGGTGTTTTTTTTTTCTTCCTCTCCAGAAAAATATCCACATTTTTACTGAGTTCAATTTCCCCCAACCCACCACCCATAAAAAGCTCTGATTTGCCAGGACCAGCAAAGAACGAATATACCAAATTTCAATATGTTATCATAATGAGAATTCACATATATTAGAATTCACATGTGTAAATTATTTGGAAAGTGATAGACACAGTCATAAAGATATAAACATGAATAGATGGGGAAAGAATTCTTTTAATTCAAAACTTCAGAAAAAAAAATATATTTAGAAACTGTAGAGCAAAGATCCATGTTTAATAAATACATATTTAATGAGTAAATGAGTGAACAAATGGATGAATAAATGGCATTGAACATTATTAATATTAAAGAATTTTTTTCTTACCATATTTTATTATGTGTGTGTGTATGTGTGATGGAAGAGAGGATATACATAATGCATATATTATTGGTGGCTCTAATTCTAAAAAAATTATTTGAAATGTCCCAATAAAATGGCATATAATATACATGCCCTTCATCTATATTAAATATTCATCTACTTTATGAAAAGTATCATAGTTTGATAAATAACTTTTTACAGTAAAAAATGCCCTATATATGTGACTGTCCTACACAGAAGATATTAATTTTCATTTTTTAAATGCCTGTTCAAATACTATGACCAGAGTATATGGAAGTTTCTAATCACATGAATCAGTATCTCATAGATACAGAAAAATACTGTGTTAGTGATTATTTTACAGCCACAAAACAACTGGAAGAATTTACATTTTTCATATCATCAGGAGGCTTGCTATCAAATTGATTTTATTGCATGAACATGTCTCAAAAGAGCAGCATAAAAGTTTATAGGATCTTATCTGCAAACTTCCCTAATTTAACATTAAAGATGATATGGATACACTGGGTCATAAAACACATTCCTAAGGGAGCAAGGCTATTAATAATCAAAGAAAAAACAACCAATGACAAATTATTAAAGCAGCAATTAAACCCAGGAAGATCACATCCAATAGCAATGCAATCACCATAAATTTACAAAAACTAGTTACAAATGTGACCCCAAACCTCCTCCCTTAAATGGGTATCAATTGCTATTTCAGACCACCTTCTCTTCTGTTGGTAGGGGGCAGTAATGAGGCTATAGATTAGTAAGAAATGTTTCCTTAAACTTAACTAATAAGACTTTAGGTTTTTGTCTCACCATATTGAAATATTTTCTAAAAATATTTATAAATTTCTGTAAAATATTAATAAAAAACCATAGCATTTGTCAGAGGTAACTTTTGCTTTCTTCTCAAGAACTATGCAGTGTACAAAAATGTCCTTTACTAAGATAACTATAAATAACCTGCCAGTGTCACTTTCTACTCCTGGTAGAGCTACTCTGAGTTCTCACAAAAGCAATAAACTACTCCATACTCAGTTATTACAAAACGGTGACTTAAAATTCACATGTATTTTTACCTTTTTCCTAACCACCTCCGATATTAGCTTATCCTGACCTCCGAAGGGCCTTTGAAAGTATATAAAGTGTGTATTTTTATTCCAATGTTAAAGGTTAGGAAACAAACCAATTTATAACTCTCTAAATGGGGCCACTTAGTCAACTGTTTAGGTAAGAAAAATAACACTTCACTGTATGTCTAGATTCATTCCAAATGCAAAGATTCCCATGATTTGGGATTTTTAAAATATGATTTACCTTAGGGGTCTATAGTCATTTTAAAAAATCCTAGTCTTTTTCTATTTCTGATCAGATCAACATAGCTAGCCTGAATTTGCTTCTTTTTAATCTGTGTACATCTTAATATTTTCGGATAGGCAGCCCTAAACACAGGTATATGCATGCCAGTTTATGTTTTCCCGCAAAGAGTCACTGCAGTTTTGTGGTTAAGAGACTACCCTGTCCCTCCTGACTCTGTTCCTTCTATCCTTTACGTGTCATATTTGCATACATATAATATTTCTTGCATCCCACTGCCAAGCTGCTTTTCTCGTTGAAAGTCAAATGCAACGACAAATTTCCTATTTTCCTATATATTCTATTTTCCTCCAAAGACATTCCTACTGCATCGACCCAAATGCAAACAATAATTCATTATTTCTAAATTCCTCAACCTATACAGGGTCACAGGTTAATAGCAGAGGAGAAAGAGCATTAGACTGAGAGAGAGCCAAGCCTCCTAGTTCTACCCCTAATTGGCTATGAGACACTTGGCAAGTCACTCAGTATCTCAGTTTCAGAAGGCATTCAGCCAGAAAAACACTAACTCTTCTAGCTCTAACATTTTATGATTGTTCAAAATGAGAAGAAATTGCTTATAGAATACAAGTGTTATTTCCCTCTAATATGTAAAAAGAAGAAGAGACAACATAGAGTCTGTGCTAGTAAGAAGTAGGGTGTCATTAATAAAAAATATGATACTCAGATTGAAAGTCTGTCTCTGCCACTCCATTTATCATTTACAAGTTTTCATCACCAGCTTATCTAACCTAGAGTATAAATCAAGACAAATATCCTAAGTATTTCTAAACTGATGGTCCTAACTGAAAAATTTTAACAAGGCAATATAAATCTATTTGAAATTATCTATCTATCTCTATTTCCACATCATTAAAAATGAAAGTTATGTATTGATTGTTCTTTCACTATACCACAGAAAACCCTATGCAGATTGTTCCTCCGAATTGGAGTTTTGAGGTCTGAAAGGTCATGTCTTCAGCATACACAAAATTCTCTTGGGATGTCCATGTTAGGCGCCCCCAAAAGGTAGACAGTTCTTCAGGACACTTAGGTACATAGCAAAAGCAGTACATCTGAACTACCAATTAAAATAAACTTCTCACACATTTTAAGTCAGAGAAAATAAGAGTTTCTATTTTGAGAATCAAGTCAAAATTATAGGGCAGACATTTGAAATTGGGATAACTTGCTATCAAAATCTTTCTCATATGGGAACTCTTGGTTGCCTCTCAAAAGTTAATAGAAATGTAATTTTATACACTCAGTCAATGATGATTCTTGTAAACAATGGAGAAACAGCTGGTGATCAAATATTAATTGCCCGGAAATTATATAAATTTCATGTCAAAACATACCAGTTCTAGTTTATTCTTCACCAAAAATTTTTGCTTCTGGGAATAAAGTAAGACAAACTGTGTTATTGAGATAGAGAATAAAACAAGATGTGTAATTGTACTTTTATTTTTATAGAAAACTTTACCAACTATGATTTTTATCTCATACCAGAAACATGTGCAAATGAAGTAGATCAATCTGGAGTTTCTTTGGCAAAGCAAGAATATTAGACACTAGAAATGAAAAACAATATAAACATGTCCCCTCAGAAGATTTCATCATCTCAACAACACTGGCTGTGGGTTTAAAACTTGTTTAATGGTCTGAGCAAAAACTCAAATACATTCAGAAACTGGGTCACCTAAGTCAGAGTTATCTCAAAAAATATTCTCAGCAATGACACAAAAAGTAATCTTAATGCAAAACAATAACATCAAAAATTATAACTATTTGAATCACCTAGAATAACTAACAAGTGACCTAAAATCTCTGTGAGTTATGACAACAATGATTAATTTTCACTCAAGCTTTATACTTGCCAAGGATTATTAAGGCTTGGCTACATGTTGTCTTTTTCTAGAATACAGTCCCCTGTCTGGAATATTGATGATCTTTGGCAGAGAGAAAACAACAATGAAAACCACACACAGGCCCTTAAAGCTTCTGCCTGGAACTCACACAGGTCATTTCCACCCATGTTTCTTTGGCTAGAGAAAGTCACGTGACCATTCCTGTGTTCAGCAGGGCTGGGGTATCCTCCCATAGGATGGGGACACCACCAAGGGGATCCCAATGGGAAGAAAAGTTGATAAAGAGGCACATCCTATGTAATGCCCATACATTTTTGTATTGCAATGTTGTGTTGAGTTTAGGATATGTAAGCATAAGTTTTTCACTGGCCAAAACATGCTGTACATCCTATAAAGTTGATCATTACAAATCAAAAGGCTTTCTACAAGAAAAAGGTGACCTGCACTGATGTATTACGCCTATGTTTTGTGAAAAATATTCCAAACTACCCCAAAATTCCAAACACATTTTCTCATTTTAACCATTCATAACCTTTTTTCTTTTGTTATGCAATATCAGACCTGAGGTATGTTTGTTTCCTTGCTTGTTTTTAGAACTAGAAAAATACTCAATTTAACATAGGAGAATAAATTGAACAAAAATAGCTAGGATATTCAGGGGGAATAAAAAAAAAGAAAATAGAGGGAAGGTGAAAGTATGTAGCTTTGGAGTATAACACCTTATAAAAATAGGTTGGTTACTGGCATAGGAAAAAAACAGAGATTTAAAAAAAAAAATGAAGATAGGCCCAATCAGTCATACCTATAACTCTGGTTTATTTTCTCTCCAGAGAATTTTGCTTCCTGATGCGAACTTAGAGTTATGTTGTTGAAAGATCATGCAGTTTATGGTAAAGAGCTAGCCACACTTCAGGTTTGAGTAACCAAAGGAAAAAAACCTGTTCCAATTAATATCCTATTAATAAGAAATGCAAAATAAGCCATCAAATTTCCTTCCTGTACTGCTGAAAACCTTAGATATGAAAAATTCTCAAGTTATATGCCAGAAGAAGCCCATTGTACAAAAATAAAACGTAGAGATCCAGTTCTGTTCTGTGATCATTTCATTATTGGCTCTAACTGAGCCATTTTGAATGTCTGAGTCCGGACAATCATGCCTACTACACAGAGAGTTGCTAGCAACAAATGCGACAACTTATGTGAAAAACACTGAGCACCATACCTAGCAAACATGAGTGTTCAGTGTGTTGGTTTGCTTTGCGCATGGTGATTAATGTCCAAAATAATTCCGATTTTCTAAAATCTGGTGTTTCTTAGAAATGAATTGGACTATATTCCTTTCAGTTTCCTTAGTAAACCAAATCTCAACTCTGATATGTCTGAGTTTTCTTTGGCACATGAAGTTCATTAGTTTTATAGCAAACAGATTTTGGATGACAGTCTTACAACCTTCAAATTTTTGACTGAGAATATATTCTGCTGAACAAAAAATAATAATGCACAAAACTTGTTTATTCAGCAGTATAACATCAAGAAGCTTTAATAGCCTACCGACTAAAGTATAAACCTGTTAGGTTTTACTTATGGAATCTGTTATCACAGCTTCTAGTTATTACTCTCTCAAGAGTCTGGCAAAGCATTGTAGTATGTGATCATGATTCATCTTCCTCTGTGTGAACAGTTAGTGACAAGATAAAAAATATGAGCTTGAAAAAGCAGCTGAATTTTCAGTGAAAAGTTTAGCCTTGTTAAGCATGCAATTGGCATAATTTCAGATAAAGAACAGAACAGTTCGCTTCTTTGCATAAATAATTTAAGAATCAGCCGCTATGGTAGCAGCCACAGTGAATGTAAATTGCCCCATCTGCAGATTTAAAGTTCTCTGGCATCAGTAATAGACTTTCGACCATACAGATCACTTCCAGGCAAAGCTTAGAAAATAAAGTTTCCAAATCAAAAGTATCTCTCGCTTCTTTCAAAGAGTGGTTTTTAAACACTTGGTCTAAATGTTCATATCACAAGATCATTTGTTATATAAAAAGTTAGAGTGGCAGCAAATGTAAGAGGTCACCGAGGGGTTAACAAACATAAAATCAGTTCTGCATGGTTTCAATAAATCTTTGGTTTATTTGGATATTCTTTCCTGATTGTTTTTATCTTTTCTTTTGAATAAGAAATTGAAAACTAGCTCTCTAGAAACTAGAAGCTTACAGAACTAGAGCAAGAAGTCAAGGTGAACAAACTCTATGTGAAACCAGTCAATAAAGTTTAGTAGTACACATCTCTAGTGTAGAAGGGAATGTAATAATCTTGAGTTCATGAAGTATTTTTTCTTTATTCCTTTATGCACCTGTCATTCTGATAGTAGACAAAATCCTAAGGTGATAAATGTATTATGATTCATAAACACACACATACTCTTTTCTTGTATTGTTGAGGGATAGTTTACCCCTATCTTCACTCTACCCCACTGCCAATGGAGGAGCTCTTGGGCATTTTGTGCATTACTGGACTGTACTACACTAAGCTTCTCTGGTCCTTACACACTGACAGTATTGCTCCCCTCTTGGTAATGATAAGCAAACAACAATCCTACACGTTTATAAACAACCTCTCTCCCCAAGAAGGTAGAGCGAGAATCACATATAGCAACCAACTTGTTCACTATTAGAGACTGCCTAGAGGGACATGGTATATGCTCGGAGCTTCTTAAAAGGTGTCAGCTGTTTCAATGATTGCCATTTTGCTGAGTACTTTAAGGACGAGCAGAAACAAGAATCTAATACTCACACAGGAAAAGAGAGAGATTTATGTTTTCCTAGAGTTTACCTCTTTACTGATCCCCTGATTTCTTCTAACTTGAGAAGATGATGTGGGAATCAGATAGCTGGACCATTTCTTTCCTCTTCTTCATATATCTATTACCTCCCTGATGATTGCCTAAAGCTTCCCCTTTTTAAATCTTTTTTATTATTATGAGACAGTCCAGTCACATAAAAATATAAGGAAAATATAGCGAATTATCACAAACTCACTATTCGGTTTAGAAACATTACAAGTAAAATTGAAGACACTGTGCCCTCTTCCTCAACCCATTCCCTCCTGCTTTAGAAGGTGGTAACCACTAGCTTACACTTGGTATTGTTATCCTCTTCTCCGCTTTTTATTTTCATTTTACCCATAGTATCTTTTCATACAACAATCATTTTTATCAGTTAAACTCATTAGTCCTTCCCTTTTTGGTTTGTTCTCTTTAAGAAATTCTCTCTTCTAGTATCATAAAGATTTTCTCTTTTTTTCTAAAAAAAAAAAGTAATAGATACCTTTTTTCCCCTGAGACTTTTAAACTATCTTTAAGAGTAAGAAATAGTTTTCTCATACAAATAACTGTTTCCACATCATTTTTTAAAATATCCTTATTTTTTTGCCAAAAAATTATTGCAATTTTTCTTGAGCTCACCAGTGGAACAATGGCAGATGCTACATGGCCAAGACTCAGAGAAAGTTGTGGTTTTCATACAGCTAATCATGTCATGATTTAAACTTTATAAATTCCAAATCTCATCTTTCATGCTAGAATTCTACATAATGCTTAAGAATAATTAAGGATATTTGTGACTAACATCAGGCATATCTGAGTTTGAGTCTAAATTCTGAAATTAGCTAGTTAATTCATGTTAAGGATACCACCTAATTCTCTGAGCCTTAATGCCTTTGTCAAAAAAAGTCAGAATAACAATTTATTGTATTTATAATGAGAACTAAATGAGCTAATATGTGCAAAACACTTGATACAAAATATTGCACAGAATAGGGACTTAATAATTGACAGCTGCTATTATTTTTTGTGCTATTGTTCGTATTCATCTGGAGAAAAGTAAGCAGGGATCATTTTTTTTCATAAACATAGATTTTGAGCCCTCCATCTATCCTGGCACACACCCCATTCCTTGTCTTTTTCATTGACCGTAACAGTTCCTTGTTCTAGTATCCATCTTAGGCTTTACAAAAAAGACAGAGCGAGGATAAAAAATTATATGAAGAAAGATCAAAGGAGAAAGACCAATAATAATGAATATTAGCAATAATCATCCCAGGACAATAGAAACTACCCTCAAAAGAACTTTATAGGCATCATACCATCATTTAGTCTTTGCAATACTCTATAAGATAGTTACCATTCTATCAAAAGTTAATACGCTTCCTCAAATATGTAGAAAGAAAGTAGGAGAGAGAGAGAGAGAGAGAGAGCATGCACACATGCCCTATAACAGGTTTGACAACATAATCCTTGTTCTGATCCTATGTACAATAGTTTACGAAGACAGGATAGAGGATCAGAAGCCATTCCTACTTCCTCAATAATGAAAGAACTCTATTAAACAAAAGTACACTCCAGTCTTTATATTCCCTAATGCCCCTTTCAACCATTGACTTTGATTTAACTGCACCATCAGTTCAGTTAGAACAGTAGTCAACTCCAACACTAGGCTCCACCAATTACTTTTTATTTCATTTACCAGATTTGTAGCAAAGTTTGAGTGAAAATAGTACAAAGAGCAGCAAACAGCATTGTGTTTTTGTACTTGGAATCTTTTCACTGTGCTAGAAACCCAAACAGCCTTACCTTAGCCACAAATACACACATATACAACATACAATGAAATAAAAACAGTTGTGTGATAAATGGGAAGTCACTTAAACTCCCAGAATCTTTGCTTTCTCATAAGCAAAATGAGGATTTGGCAGAAGGGTCTCTAAACCTAGGATTATAGGATACGAGAAGAAAAAAAACAAAAAAAAACAAATCAAAACAGAAACCTTTTTCCAGTGTCCTTGAAGGCAACTCTACTGGAGAAGGTGGTGAAAAGCTGAAATACTAAAAGGCAATATGTTTGTCACGCTTTTGGTGAGGCGAAAGAAGGCACTTTGATGGATAATAATTATATATTTCATTTGAAGGAATAAAAATAGGGAGGCCTGGCTGACTCAGTCAGTAGAGCATGCAACCCTTCATCTTGGGTTTTTAAGTTCAAGCCCCACATCGAGTATAGAGAGTACTTAAAATCTTTTTTTTTTTTTAAGAGTAATAATAAGGGTCTTCTATCTTGTTTCCTATAGACATTCTCTAAGTAGAGTTTATCATTTCTTCAGCTCCCTTGGAACCTATAGTACTATATGCAAACAGAGAGGAAAAGTTAATATCACAATAATCTGAACTCCAAAGATCATTTTTATTTTGTTTCAGATCAACATAGTTCTTCACTGGTTGACTTTGTCATTTCAGGAATGAAAAATAACATCCATTTATATACTTCTTAGAAAATTTTTATTTTCTCTATTTATATACCACAAATTACAACAATGAGATTTCCCATGGAACAAAAGAAAGACCTTTCAGACCTCAGCAATGGCTTCAGAGGATGAACACATGAGAAGACAGCTCTGCACAGTGGAAGTCTCTCCAAGGCCTGCAATGTGATATATGGCAGGTCACCTTCTTCCTGGCATTTTAGAGTCCCTAGATGCCAATAAGGAGTTAATAATGCTTATCACTGATCCCCTTCAGGCAAGGTTAGAAGGCTAACTAGAAAAGACTGTAAACTGGTGAGCTATCAAAAGTATGCTCTGGAGATACAGAGCTTCATGCTACTCTTAGAAATAAAATTACACAGAATGTAGTGCCTATTCCTGGTCCAGCCCTACCCTGTATCACATACGTGCCCCCTGCTAGTGGTGCCATACAATGTCCGTGCACAATTCCCATCAGACTTTCATACAGAAAAGTCCCTGCAGTATGGTCAGCCCAATCAGATGAGAAAATATAAGAGTTCAATCACCTATCTATTCTAATTTTTGTAAAAGTCCCTGCAGTATGGTCAGCCCAATCAGATGAGAAAATATAAGAGTTCAATCACCTATCTATTCTAATTTTTGTAAAGGTATAAATTGCTGACTTGAACATCAAACCATAGGTTATGAAAATCCACCACCTAAGCTGATTCTGGTTAGTGGTTTGAACAGATTCAATTAAACTGACATTCTAGCTCCTTGCATCTGCCCTTACATTCAAAGGAGACATACTCTGAACAGGTATTGCCAACAGAAGGGAGGGCAACTGACTGAAGGAACAGAGTACACTCTGTTATAAAGTTTACCTGGTGCATTAGTCAGAGATTTCCAGAGAAAGAGAACCATGAGGATGAGTGTATATGTCTAGAGACAAATTTTAAGGAATTATTTGATTGGAAAAGGCTAGAAGTCCAAAATGTGCAAGGTGAGCCAGCAGGCTGGAGACCCAGGTAGGAGCCAGGGCTGTAGTTCAAGTCCCAAGGCTGTCAGTGGCATAATTCTTTCTCTCTCATGAGAGGTCGATCTTTTCTTCCATCAAGACCATCAACTAAACAGATGAGGCCCACCTGCATTATGGAGAACAATCTGCTTTACTCAAAGTCCATTGATTTTAATGTTAATCTCATCCACATAAAACACCATGGCAGAAACATCCGGAATCATTTTTGACCAAATATTTGGGCACCATGGTTCTGCCAAATGGACACATGAAATTAATCATCACATCTTGTAATATGTATTTAATCTTCTGTTTCATCTGTTATATTGAGGAAACAAGGGGTATAAAAGTGACTTTGCTGCCTTTGCTTTTTTAAAAATTTTATTTATTTATTCATGAGAGGCAAAGAGAGAGAGGCAGGCTCCCCATGGGAGCCTGATATGGGACTCCATCCCAGGACCCTGGGATCATGCCCTGAGCTGAAGGCAGACACTCAACCGTTAAGCCACCCAGGTGCCCCTGACTTTGCTGCCTTTGAATGTTAAAGTACCTAGTTTTTGATCCCTAATAAGTGCTCAGTAAATGTTTATTACACTGACATACTCTGGGCCTTGACTTTGTACGTTTTTTAGACTATTGTACAGAATAATGTTAGGATTTTTCCTTGTACAGTTACCTAGTAAAAGGTATCCATCATTTAGGGACTGAATTGTGTCTTCCCCCAATTCACATTTGAAATCCTAACTCCCCATATGACTGTATTTGGAGATAGGGCCTTAGAGAGACATGAGGGCTAAATGAGGTCCCCAAAATGCAGCCTGAATCTAATCTAACAGGTGTTCACATAGAGAAAAGGCCACATAAGGACACAGTGAGAATGTAGCCATCAGCTAGCCAAAGATAAAGGCCTCAGAAGAAACCCAGCCAACACTTTGATCTTGCACTTCTGGCCTCCAGAACTGTGAGAAGATACATTTTTGTTGTTGAAGGCACCCAGGCTGTGGTATTGTGTTATGGCAGCCGGAGCAAGCTGATCCACCCTCTAATGTACCCTACACTTCCTCATTTACAAACTATTCCAGACCTGGACCATGGTCAAAATAGGGACCTGGAACAGTGATGGTGAAGAAAGTACAGTTGGTTTCAACTACATGGAGAAGATATGATATGTGGGCTAGACAGAAACTGCTATGAGGCCCCTGGGAGGAAACTAAATGTTTAAAAGAGGCGGATGCACACAGATCAGCTTCCTTCCCAAGCCTACAGAATACTAGGTAAGCTTCCGTTTTCTCAAAGAAATAAATGGCACTCAGCTCCTTCTCTAAAGTGCTTTTATTTTTTAGATGTAAACACTCTGGGAGAGTTCCAGAAATATCAGTCATCCACTCATCAGTCTACATTTTTTTTAATCTGCTTTCTCAAATAACTGAAATCTAAGGAGTAAGAAGAAGAAGAAAAAAATCTGAATCAACGTTAGTGGGGATGATTCAGAGGATAATTTCATGCAATCAGAATTCAGAAACCTACTGGGGATTCTAGGCACTTCTTCCAAAATTTATTTACAAGGGTTGGCCTTACTGTCCTCTGCATTTTAGAGACAAACTGGAGTTAAAGGCCATCAAAGAAACAAGTTTTCCTGACCATTATATTTCTGCCTTTCAAAATAAAACCAGTGAGAACCTCTATGCTACTGCATCTCCTGTAAGCATGGTTTCTTTTCTCAGTATTTCTTTAAAGTGTATTTAGCTTCTCTGTATCAGCCCATTTGCCATCCACAGTATTTTTGTCAACAACTACTTTTGCATCCCAGCCCTCCTTAGCCACCTAAATCCTGTCATCTTTGAAGATACAGAACTACTAGGAATCCTGCAAAGCCGTCCTTTGTAAGTTCAACTGGAGGTTCTCTTCCCTCTTCAACCTCTTTTGGTCCTTGCCATTCGTTTCACACTTAAAATGTAAACACAAAAGCCTTTGCCTTTTCATATATTAGTCCTAATCCACTGTTTAGATAATAAGTCCTTTTACTTCAGGGAATATTTTGTATGTCTAACTGTGCACACCTAAAGCATTGACTGGAACTGAAAACACACGAGTCTTCAAGATCTCTGCACTGATTGATTCGTGGGTGAGTGAGTGATTAAAGAGCCTGCCTATTCTTTAAGCATAATTGTCATGCTCATAATGATGTTTGGTATGTGATGGTGTTATGGCATGTCTGGTATACAAAGAAACAGGGCACCAAAGAATTCATAAAGGTCGTCAAACTACCTTTATTACTTTTGACTTTTGATTTTATACACAGATTTCTGCCCCCAACAGGGAACCATATGAAAAGCTGATATTCTCTGGAAACAATCCAGTCATTTAATCAAAAAAATTTGTCATATAACTATTAGTGCCATTGACTCTAAGACATCCTGGAAATACATATAGTGTGTGTGTCCGGGGACAAGGACGGTGACAAGTATTAGCAGGACATAATATCTGCTTTCATGGAACTTGCAGTTAAAGGAGACCAGAGCCATTAATGAAAAGTCATGTAAATGAGGACAGTAGCCTATGCCGCTCCCTATTGCCTTTTCCTCAATCCATGTAGCAGTGCAAGCATGGAAGTCCTGCAGAGGGAGTTGTAGTGATATGTAAGATCATGAAGCAGTGGGATTTGTAAGGTGTTTGGCGGCATCTAATGTGGTCCTAGCGGGGTAGCCTGGGTGGCTCAGTAGTTTCCAGCCCAGGGCATAATCCTGGAGACCCTGGATCGAGTCCCACATCGGGCTCCCTGCATGGAGCCTGCTTCTCCCTCTGCCTGTGTCTCTGTCTCTTATGAATAAATAAAATCTTAAAAATTTTTTTAAAAATGTTTAAAAATAAAAGGAATAAAAAAATAAAAAAAATTAAACAGCCCTAGTGCTCTTCACCTTTTGGTGTTCATGCCCTGATGCATGAGTTGATCTAGGGACCTGCAACTGATAAAGAGAATACAGCAAGTTTGAAAGACTTCCCTCTGACTCATGCTCTTTCTCTGGCTCATCTTGCTTGCTCACTTTGGTGAAACAAGTTGCCATATTATGAGCAGCCCTGTGGCAAGGAATGGAGGGGAGCCTCCCAGTGACAGCAACAGTTGCCCCGTGTGAGGAACTGAATCCTACAGAAACCGTGTAGGTGTGCTTAGAGGCAGATCCTCCCCCAGTTGAGCCTCGAGGTCACTACAATCCTGACCCATACCTATATTGCAGCTTTGTGGTAGCCTTTAAACAAGAGGATCCAGCTGGTTTGCACCTGAATTCCTAATCCACACAAGCTTTGAGATAAACCATTTTTGTTTTAACCAAGTTTGGGGATAATATGTTATATGTATTAGAAAACTAATATGCAACAATGTTAGAGAAGAATTTTCTGAGGATTTCCTTCATGTATTTTACCACAGGCCTTAATATATAGACTTCAACAGAAATAACTTTTCACTAAAAGTGAAATGATGTGGAGTAAAGAATTCAGGATTCCAGTTCTAGCTCATACCCTAAATAGGTATATGACCTTGGATGGACAAATCATATTGTCCATATATTTCTTCATCTGAATTTGCTCCTTCATAAACTAAAGGAAAGAATTAGTTAAGGCCTCACATTCCTCCCTGAGCTAAAAGTCTTGCTCACATGAAATTTAAAAATTGTTTTACTCACAAAGCTGATTGTGTATTTCAGTTCAGTATATATATTTTTTTGAGTTGGACTCTCTTGTCATGGGTGCTGGTCCAACTTCCTAACTCCATATTCTCCCTTAGAACAGTTTTTGTGGGTCTCATCTTATTCCTTTTGCTTAGTTTTTATATTCACATTGAGATTTCAAACCAACAAATTATGACAAAGAACCAGCATGCCTTGCCACAATTGCTTTCAAAAATAATTTTAAAAATCCACTAATGTACACTAAATCTTAGAGAGGTGGGTTCTATATTCAAAGCATTCATTTTGTCTAAAAACAAGAATTTAGATCTTCAGTTGTATTGCCTTTAAATAAAACAGATAATAGAAACAAAGTGGGTGAAATGGCATAATCTACTCACAACAGATGCTTTAACATATTTTAACAATCTTGGTTGATATATCTTTTTGTGCTATTTTAGATAAATGAAAACAACTGAATTATTATGCTAAAATGCCTTATACCAATGCTTTTGAAAGAAGAAAAAGGTATCTTCTGGGGCTAAAGGTAATAATTTAGATTGATTCAAAAATAGCTTAAGAGAAAACAGCTGGGGCACCTGGGTGGCTCAGCCAGTTAAGCATCTGACTTTGGCTGAGGTCATGATCTTGGGGTCCCGGGATCAAGTCCCACCATGGACTCCTTGCTCAATGGGAGTCTGCTTCTCCCTCTCCCTCTGCCTCTCCCACTAGAGCTTGCTATCTCTCTCAAATAAATAAAATCTTTAAAAAAGAGAAAAAATACCTAATCCTTCAGCACACAGCTCATTCCTTTCTATGTGAATGGCACTTATTTGTATTTCTGTTTTTTCCACGTTAAGTACATCAGCTGCAACATATATGGCAGATGGTTTAGCCCAAAGACTTGAATTTATTTATGAATCTTAGTATATAGTTAGGCCAAGAAATTCTGTATACCCAATACCCCATTAGTGTCTGTACACTAGTTAGAAGGAACTCTGTTAGAACTGGTTCATCTCCTTAGCTGAATAGAATGGGGCAAATTAAAAGTTGATGTTACTACATCATCATGAAGAAATTAATGTGTCATCAAAATGTCTCCAAGTCTGGATTCGATCCTGGTTCTAATTAGAAGTATTTGCTCTAACCCTTCCTTTCCTCTGCATACACACACACTTCTCTTCAAACTCACAAAGTTTCCGCTGAATTGGCAAGACAGTTCAGTATCAAATGTTATTTTATAAATATTTTTTGAGGGATGCCTGGGTGGCTCAGCGGTTAAGCATCTGCCTTCCGCTCAGGGTGTGATCCTGGAGTTTCAGGATCGAGTCCTGCATGGGGCTCCCAGCATGGAGCCTGCTTCTCCCTCTGCCTGTGTCTCTGCCTCTGTGTGTCTCTCTCTTTCATGAATAAATAAATAAATTCTTATAAATAAATAAATAAATAAATAAATAAATAAATAAATAAACAAATAAATATTTTTTGAATTGCAATATAAAGAAAAACCTAAGAATGCACTTCGGTTCCCAATTAGTCCTATTATCAAGTCCACATTAAATTTTTGGGCTATCAATTAAATAATGAGTGTTGGGAATATTTTGCAATAATTATATTACATGTGTTCTTTATTACATCAAATCAAATGTCAATTTAATAATGGATAATTTAATAATGGATTAAAATGGTAAAAATGAAAAAGTCCATGGTTCTTTTACAAAGAAACAATGTAAAAATATAAAAGAACAATTTTAGAGAGGTCTTTGTCATACTTCATTAGCTTTGATAATTTTCATGAGAACAAGAATTCAAATGGTTTTACTACATAATATGCTAAAAGTTATTCTTACCTCTGTTACAGAAATTTTAGGAGCATAAACACTCCATTAAGTGACTAAAACATGAAACACTTAGAGCAAACAATCTGAGGATTATCCCTCCCCCAAGCCAAAGGAAAAGTTGAATGGAAAGACCTTAGACATGACAAGACGTTAGATGCTAGCAACAGATGGTACAGCCCATTTATTTATTCTCTCATCCATACATTCATTTATCCACTTACTCATCAACACTGCCTTTTCTGTACCAAGTACTGAGCTTGGTACCAGGGTTTCAATAGTAAGTCTCATATTTGGTCATAATTAAAGTCTAGTGAGGAATATATGTATTCAAGTAAACCACATTTGACGCAGAAGCAATTATAGAGATATTGGAGATATTGGAGAATCTGATAATAATTATAGACTCCCTTCCAAGAAAATACATATTCTAATTATTCCAAAATTTAGTATGCAATTTCAGAGGCTTCCAGGACCCTCAAACATTCACCCACAGACCACTTAAATGTTACCACAGAATAAGAACATCTGGCTTACAGAGTCTCACTAATTTGTATCTGTGGTGTCCAACTTCAGGACAGCAGCATAAAAAAAGTTTTCAGTGACATGTGAACATTTTCTGTAGGTACAGTATTTGGTGGATAAACACACCCTTGCCATGGCCAGCTGCCTGCCATGCAAGGGAAATTTTAGAGACTCACACATTTAGCCTGAACTTCAGCAGTGTTGGCCCTGCTGTGTTTATAGAGAGTCATCTGTTTATAAACAGCTGGCCCAACAAGTAAAAAGATTATTTTTATTTACCTTATTTCCAAACCAGGTCTTCTACTAGAAGGATTATAAATTAAGAAGAAAGACAGTCAAAAAAATTGGCTATTGTAAAGTATCTCCTTGTGGTAGAAGTAAATACTTCAATGGTATTTCTGGATTCATTCAAAGCTAAACTGGGAATTTTTTTTTTTTTTTTTTTTTTTTTTTTTACAGCTTAAGTCTCTATGTTTAGACATATTTAAAGTTGCCAATATGGAGCCAATTAATTTAAAAAATAATAACCAAAAAACGCTTAAATAACTTTTCAGTTATCAATTCAAACCTCCCATAAATTTAGTTAATTTTAAAAAGAAGGTATCTTTGCCTTATTTTCAAAATTAATTTTAAAAATCCAATTGAAATAAATTTAGGTATAGATTTAGTCACTCTTGAAAATTAAGCTGAGGTTTCAATCTAAAATATCAAGGAATAACTGATTTAAGCAAATGTTTTTTCTGAAGGCAACTGATTAAAAGGAGATTTATTTTATAGAATGAGAAATTATGACCTGAGTTGATAGAAGAGGAACCTGAATCTACAGGAAAAATGACATAGTTCCAAAGACAAAGCTACCCAACTCTATCAAGCTTACTATTTTTACTATCAAACATTTTTATCTTTAATTTTATTTAAATTTGATTTCATAGGAATAGCGTTAAAGAAAAAATAAATCAAAATATTATTTCATTTTCACACCATTCAATAACTTATCATTCATTTATCCATCCATCAACTTTAACAGGTATTTACTGAGTAACTTCTCTACAATGTGTTCAAGAAATGGCAAGGAGACCTGGCTGGACTAGTGAGCTAAGTAGTCAATCCTAAGACATGAGAGATGTAGTCAAGAGCCCCTTCAAAAGGTCTTGCTGGTGTACAGCAAAGTTCATAATTTCTTACAAATGCAAAACTGACCTATTCAAATGTTTTAAATAAAGAAGTGATACAAACAGACATATTTTAAGTCAATCTACTCTTTTAAAGCTGAACTTTCCGGGGTACCTGGGTGGCTCAGCGGTTGAGCATCTCCCTTTGGCTGATGTCATGATCCCTGGGTCCTGGGATTGAGTCTCGCATCAGGCTCCCTTCAGGGAGCCTTCTTCTCCTTGAAGTCTATGTCTGTGCCTCTCTCTGTGTGTATGTCTCTAGGGAATAAATAAATAAAATCTTTTAAAAATTAAATTAATTAAATTAAAGTTGAACTTCCTACTCTAATAAAGCTGCTCTACAAGCTCTATCAAACATTCCTCAAGGGAAGCCCAGGTGGCTCAGCGGTTTAGTGCCGCCTTCAGTCCAGGGCCTGATCCTGGAATCCCAGGATCAAGTCCCATGTCAGGCTCCCTGCATGGAGCCTGCTTCTCCCTCTGCCTGTGTCTCTGCCTCTCTCTCTCTCTCTCTCTCTCTCTCTCTCTCTCTCGAATAAATAAATAAAATTAAAAAAAAAAATACCTTGAATTTTCCTTTCTCTGTGCTCACAAATTGTTTTGATTGGAAATCCTGATTTTTAAAGCAATTAACCATTTAGTAATATGAAAGTTTGAGGATTGAAAAAACTTTAGCTTTAAAAATAATTTAGGAAAAAATTTATCTGGAAGCACACTGAAGTCAGAAGATTTTAAGAACAATCCCGTTGCTATGACTAAGTAAGTGGCTGTGAAAATTCATTTTATGTGGCTGCCTCTAAGGGCCTGTTGAACTGTGACTATCTCTCCAAACTAGCTACAAAGCCATGCTCCTTTAGTTATATACTGTCTTCCTCACACTTCTCCCAGGGTCATGGTATTGTCTTCCTTTGCGCTGCTGCTCCTTATCTCTTATTACTGAAATCAGCAAATGTTTCATGTAGCCAAATTCATTAAGGAATTTCTTTGTGCTAAACACTATGAAGGATCATGCAAACAGTACAAAGAAAAAGAAAGTCTCAGGAAGAAACAGAGAAAGGAAAGAAGTCACAATTAAAATATAGTTTGGGCAAAGGAGTAATCAAGAAGAAAATAAATGAGTAAAATAATATTTACTGTGTGGCTACCATTGCCAGTAACTTTATAAGGCAGACATTCGTGTGTTGAACACTAAATATATGTTACAGCTACTAGCAGCTAACATTACCCTATAATTACTAGGCACCAAGCAATGTGTATAGTAACTCATGTAATCTTTCTCACAGCTCTGTAAGTAAAAGAGATGGGTATTGTCATTACCCCATTTTATAAAGGAGGAAACTGAGGGAGTCTGGCTCCAGAAGCTGAACACTTCACCTAGACTCTTTTCAAATGTCTGTAAGACTAAAAATCACTTGCATAACATGTTAAACAGAAATATGAGCATTACATTTTTGGTAGATTCTGAGGTGAGGCCAAGGGCCATGAATTTTTACAAACTTCTAAACCACCATCACTACCACCATATTACCACTACCAAACCATCATGATAACCCAAATTCAATGATTCAGATTCTGATATTAATGGCTCTTTAAATTATTTGAAGAATCCTGTGCTATGATACCCCATATCTTCCATCACTGTGTTAATTAAATTCTATGTGCACGTACTCATCTAGAGATATTGATACATGCATATTCTAATTTAATAGTTCTAATATGGACCCTAAGTGCCTACGTTTCTAACAAACTTAGAGGTGAGGCCAATGTGGCCATTTCAAGAATCACATTTTCAGTAGCTAGGACCTAGTACGATACCAGAAAATTGAGGATAAAATGATACGGAATATAATTCTTCTCCATAAAAAAATGTATAGTCTCCATCAACAAAATGAAAAGGCAACCTACTATATGGGAGAGAATATCTGCAAATCATATATCTGAGAAGGGGCTAACACTTAAAATATATAAAGAATCCATACAACTCAATACTGAAGAAAACGATCTCATTTAAAAATTGAGAAAGGACCAGAATAGACATTTTCCAAAGACATAGATGGCAAACAGACACATGAAAAGATGCTCAACATTACTAATCATCAGGGAAATGTAAATCAAAACCACAATGAGATATTACCTTATCAAATGCCTATTATCAAAAAGACAAGTAATAACAAGTGTTGGCAAGGACATGAGAAGACTAAACCTTTGTGCACTGTTGGTGGAAATATAAATTGGTGTAACTACTATGAAAAACATTAGGCTAGTTAAAAAATTAAAAATAGAATATCTTATGATCTAGCAATTCTACTTCTGGGTACTTTTCTGAAGAAAGTGAAAATATTAACTCAAAAATATATATGCACTCTGATGTTCTAGACAGCATTATTTACAATAGCCAAAATATGGAAATAATTTAAGTGTTCACCAATGAATGAATGGATAAAGACAATATGGTGTATATATACAATGGAATATTATTCAGCCATAAAAAGAATGAAATCTTACCTTTGCACAACATGGATGGACCTTGAGAGGATTATACTAAGTGAAATAGGTCAGACAAAGACAGACAAAAACTATATGATCTTATTTTTATGTAAAATAAATTTAAAAAAAACTAAGCTCATGAATAAAAAAACAGATTGGTGGTTATCAAGAAAGGAGCAGGGCTGAGCAAAATGGCTAAAGGAGGTCAAAAGTTACAAACTTCTAGTTATAAATAAGTCATGGGAATGTAATATACAACATGGTGACTATAGCTAATTATACTGTATTGCATATTTGAAACTCACTGGAAGGATAAAAATATACAAATCAAATCATTGTGTTGGATACCTGAAACTAACAATGTTACATGTCAATTACACTTCGATTTTTTTTTAAATAATTTTATTATCTAGAGAAGCAGATGGAGATATAACCATGTTTTGGGAACATGAAGCATATTGAAAGGGAGGTGAGAGGAAATTTACTAAAAAGAAACCCTTAATCTGAGATTTGAGGGAAACAGTGTTCAGGTGCATGCTCTTCAGGAATTTACTAACATAAGACATGAGACAAATACAAAACTAACTTAAAAAAGTAATGTAAGGCAGTATCTCTATAATAGAAATACTGTAGAGCTTCAAGGAAAAAGAGATTACTTCTGTTTCTCTCTCATAAATATCTACTACATTTACCAATTGTTTTATATCTGTTTACTAAGATGTCTTCCCCAATGGATAGAGTCCCTGGGAAGCAGAAACCATCATAACAATAGTATCATTAAAATCCATCCCATTGGCTCATATATAACACACATTTTATATGTTAAATGATCACTGAAGGCTTCAAGGAGGTAGGTTTGTAATCCATGTGAATATTCCAAATATAAAGGGGCTTAAGCAGCAATATTCCAAATTAGAGAAACAGTGTGAGAGGCCATGTTACTACTATAATTCTATTACTTCTCATTCTGAACACTTGTGGATGTCACAGAATGAGACCAAACTCTTTGTGCTAAGCCTCAATAACACAAGTATAGATCAAAGACAACAGCACCAAACTTTATTTGATGAAAGGCCTTAAAAGACCATGCCTTTTGTTGATTTGAAGGACAATTGTATTGCTGTTCAGATAGTTCAGTAGTCAATCCTTTCTTATTCAAGGCTTCAGATAAAAGTATAAACCCTGGACTGGCATTTTTGTTGCAATTTTTTGAAAGACCATAAAGGAGAAGATGCAACTACCCCATATAAATTGTGATATAATAAATATGTATTGTTTTAAGTGACTAAGTTTCAGGCTAATTTGTTACACAGCAATAGGCAGCTAATACAAACAGTTAAGGTATGTAAAGCATATTCTCTTTCCTCATGAATCTCTCTTCATAAGGACTAAGGTGACTAAGTTTCCGTTACTTAAAAAAAAATGGTGGGGAGGGGGCTACAGGTGAGACACAGAGAAGAGAGGAGTTATTTCTGCCTAAACACATACACACACAAAGTTTTTTAAAAGAAAAGGACACTCGTATTGGAATTTATAAATAGGTAGAATTTTACCAGGCCAAGGAAACATATGCACAGCAAACAGAAGAAAGAAAATAGTCAAAAGCATAAAAGTAGTAAGCTTTTCAACATTTTATTCCTTATTATTCAGGAAATGATATATAACCCCACAGTGGCAAGAATGGGGGAGAAGCACCAGGAGAATACACTGAAAACTTCAGTTTAGAAATAGGATTTTAACAGCTTTGAGACAGGCTAAGGAGATTAAATGTTTTTGTTTTTGTTTTTTAATGACAATGAGAAATTGGGCTAAAGAGTTGGTAATAAGAATGGAAAAAAAAAGAAGAGAGATCAGGAAAAGACATTTCTAAAGTAGAATTAGGAGGATTTGCAGTGGATACATTGAGTTAGTAATGCAGTGGGAAGAATTGATGATGACTAGCAGTCTCCAGTATGGTTCCTGGATATTTGGAACAAAGCCAGCTTTAAAAAGTGGGACACTTTGAGTTTGAAGTACCCATCTAGGTGACAATATCCAGGAAACAGAGAGAGAGATGTTTTTGGTAGTATTGGCATTTCAGAGATTAAGTGAAGGTATTAAGGGGGTGAAATTTTAAAGCGAAAAGAGACAGAGGATGATATGGAAACTTGAGATACACCAGTAACTAAAAATAGATTCAAAATAGTGTGCTGAGGATGCTGAAAATAAGCCAGTATGAGAAGCACGGGTAGCAGCTGTCTGAGGGAGGTCACCAATATAACTTCTGGAGGTGTCAAAAGTATGGCTTTTGAGGAAAGATCATCAGATGCTATAACTGGGGTAGTAGCTTGATCACTGTGAGCAATTTCAACAAAAAGGTAAATTCAGACTTCTGTACAGTGAGGAATGTCTCAGGCACTGAGGTGCGCAGCGGTGAGTGAAGTTTTTTTTTTTTTTTTAAAGAGGTTCATGATAAATAGAAGGAAAGGGAACTTGCAAACAAATAACTGTAGGGCAAGGGTATCTTTTTTCCTTAATTTAGTTTGTGTAATGAGAGAGTGAGTTAGAGTCTAAATCAGAAGAGAAGGAATCAGCCCAGAGAAATGGTAGGTGTTATAGAAAGGGGCAAAGCCACAGAAGAGATGGGAGTAGATGAAAAGGTCATCTTCTTACATGGACTGATAGAAGTAAAGATTGTTCATGGCATAGTTTGGTGTGGTGGATACTGGGAAAAAATCTGAGCGAGCCCATGTTATTCAACAAGACTGAAAGTTCATCTTTTGACAGTGAAGGTTTAAGAATGGTTTGAAGAAATTAAGAAAAATGGTGACCATTCCTGTCAGAAGCCGGAAAAGAAACTGAACGGGCATAAAATAGCCAAGCAAAAGTGGTTTTAAAATAGATTTTACCAGATTGCTTTACCAGGGTTAGAAGGGAAAGCTTTGCAGACTTCTGGTCCGAAATTAGATAAATCCAAAAGGGCAAATTATTTTAAAATATGAAAATGTCTAAGAATCTTAAGAGCCATGTTTTCTTAGGTCTCAAACACCCTCAATTACAAAGCACCTCATTAATTAAATGACAGCTTTAAGTGATAAAATAAATTTTAATTGTGTCTGGTGAAATTCTTTTGTAATCAGATTCATCCAGGTTATAACAATAAGAAAATGTGTTTGAGGAAATGCATGCATCTCCTTAAAGAGGACATGTCTTCTCCTTGACACCCTTTATATTCTCAGCATATCCTAATACTGAGTAGTAGCTTTCTAAATTTATTTTGATACATAATATCATATCATATCATATCACATCATAATCTTGCGGATCCATAATTTTTCATTCTAATAAGACGATCCTGATGGTAACTAACAATTAATAGAACAGAAAAGAAATGTCATTTCTCCTATTTTAGAATGGCAAACAACTGTTTCTAAAGAAGGCTCATGTCGAACCCTAGTAACTTGAGATTTGTGATCATGTACTTAAAGCATTAAAAGAAAGTTGATTTTTTTTTTTTTCACAACACACAGGAAAGGCCTAACTAAGCAATTGTCTAAATGCAATCACAAGGCAAACATTTTACCTGAGTGGGCACAAACCATTTTAAAGTAACTTCCATGCAATAATGAGTATGAAAACACATTATGTTCTAATTACAAATCCATGGCATGTATTCTTTTTTTAAAAAGATTTTATTTATCTACTCGTGAGAGACACAGAGAGAAAGAGACAGAGACACAGGCAGAGGGAAAAGTAGGCTCCATGCAGGGAGCCTGTCGTGGGACTCGATCCTGAGACCTCAGGATAACAACCTGAGCCAAAGGCAGATGCTCAACTGCTGAGCCACCCAGGCATCCCCATGGCATGTATTCTTAAGATTATTCATAACAGGTTACTATTGGACAATAATTTTGATATCTCAAATTGAGATATGACAACAAAGACTTAAAAGTAATAAGACCATTTCCATTTCCTTACAGTTTACTGTGATTGAGTCCTGCATTTTATTTCAGAGGCTTTCCCCCTGGATTATTCTCTATTAATAAGAAGGTAAGTTCTTCCCAGACAGTTCAGTGCCCTGAAAGATCTTTCTCTCTACACACACACGCACACACACACCTCCACTGGCCCCAGATCCTGTCCCATCTCTCTATCCTATTGTCCAACCCAAACGCTGCCATAATGGCTGATAACTCTGGTATGGTCTTGTGATCTCATACCTACATTCTGCTTCTTGGTCTTACCTCATTTGTACTATCTTCCTCAAATTTCTTTTTCACGTTTTTGCCCCTCAAAACTATTTTTTAGATCTTACTGGATAGCATAGTCTGGGGTTCTCAAGTTCTGTAGATCTGTCCTGCCTACAAAGGATTCAGACCAGGCTCACTTAGACTGTGAGCTCCATGAGAACACAGACAATGGTCACTGTGTAAGAGAAACTCAATTAATAATTAACTAATTAACAAATACATCCTGTCTGGGCCCAGCAACCAGGGTAGTTGCTCATCCAGGGAGGAAATTGAGACAAGTTCCTTTTCTAGACTACCACGCCCCCTGGTACAAAATCGACATTGACATCTATATTTAGAAGACCACACTGCAATTAGGTTAGCATGATTTCTGGCCCACTTAGCTTCCAGTAACTCCCAAACAGATTTAAGGTTTTGATATCTGATGGTGATTAGCAACACAGCTGAATGCCACTTCCAAGAGACAAGAAGTATCAAAATCCCTGAAAGAGTAGAGCAGTGGGTTAGTCCTTCTGCTCGTATGACCTGAAAGGTTAACTTTGTGGGATGTAAACACTATCTGCTTTTAGATATTCATGTCCTGATCCACCATTTTAGGACCCAACTGAAACCTTTGAAGCTTCTCCAACAAAAGTTTCCTGGCATTTTTCAAACAATTCAGAATGTTAGTGTCTTCGGTGAACTTTATAAAGAGGGAGAGATGGGGGAGTGGGGGCACCATGTAATTCAGTGCTCAGAAACTGATGAGTGCTGTACTTCAAAGAAACCATATCTCTTCTGACGAGCCTGACAGGAAGCACCAGGATAGTAATCTGGTACCTGGAAATGTGGTTAGTGAAACAGACTTCAACTCGATTTCTTCCCCCAAAGAATGTCGTCTCCATCTGGAGCTTAGAAAAGCAAGCTCTTCGTAGAGAATATCTTTTTAAAGAGCACAACAATCAGGGTAAATGTCATCTTCATTAATCATCCTCTCATATAATATAGTCAACTGTAAAAATTGTATCAAGTCTAATTTCCTGAGGAGATGAGGGGAACCGTGGAGTCTAAGCAACTATCAGACCTAAATGTGAACTAAAGCAGAGCCTTTCCTCATGCATCTCAGATAGGATGGCTCCTGCCATCTTCTCTTTTTTTTCTCCATTCTCCTCTCCTTCCACCACACCAAATGGAGGAACAAAAGCAAGGAGAAAATGGACAATCGTCCTTAAATGAAAAGGCCATTTTATTTTATTTTTTTTATCTCTTTTCAATTTTTTTTCTTTGTACATTTATTTTTTATTGGTGTTCGATTTGCCAACATATAAAATAACACCCAGTGCTCATCCCATCAAGTGCCTCCTTCAGTGCCCGTCACCCAGCCACCCCCACCCCCTGCCCAACTTCCCCTTCCCCCACCCCTAGTTCGTTTCCCAGAGTTAGGAGTCTCTCATGTTCTGTCTCCCTTTCTGATATTTCCCACTCATTTTTTTCTCCTTTCAGAAAAGGCCATTTTAGAGAGAAAAAAAGCAGTCATATATCATCTATTGTATCAAACAGGACCCACTATTCAGTCTACCAGAACTACTGTAAATTTCAATGTAAAAATAATCTATGACAAATTATAACTTCTATATTATCTTGTGATCTTAACGATAAAGAAGTAGTCTAGAACAACTGCTTGGAACTGGGAACACCTCTTCAAGCCACTGACAGTGTTTTCATGGACAAAAATACAAATTTTTGGGATTCCTGGGTGGCGCAGCGGTTTGGCACCTGCCTTTGGCCCAGGGCGTGATCCTGGAGACCCAGAATCGAGTCCCACCGTCGGGCTCCCGGTGCATGGAGCCTGCTTCTCCCTCTGCCTGTGTCTCTGCCTCTCTCTCTCTCTCTCTCTCTCTCTCTCTCTCTGTGACTATCATAAATTTAAAAAAAAAAAATTTTTAAATACAAATTTTATTTAAGCTAATTCAGAGTCATCTTTAAATAGCATCAGGACAGTTACCCATACATTACTAGCTTTTAAGTTCAATGACCAGTTACCAATTGTTTACATAATGTAAAATCAATAGAAATATTAGCATGGAACAGAAAAATAGGTTGAAAAAAATGGACAAAACAAAGGTGCCAGGAAGACCAAACATCTCTCTCTCTCTCTCTCTCTCTCTCTCTCACACACACACACACACACACACACACTCAAGAGCAACACCTACAACAAAAATGATTATAGTGCACTCAATAAAAATCTGTGACAGGGACACCTGGGTGGCTCAGTGGTTGAGCACCTGCCTTTGGCTCAGATTGTGATCCCAGGGTCCTGGAATTGAGTCCCGCATCAGGCTTCCCACAGAGAGACTGCTTCTCCCTGTACCTGTGTCTCTGCCTCTCTGTGTCTCTCATGAATAAATAAATAAAATCTTTAAAAAAAATCTGTGACAGACTCAATAAAATGAGTATGTACCTAAAGTATATGAGTATATACATACATTTGCAACTTTTTCCTGTAAAAGATCAGATAGTAAATATTTGTGAGTCATAAGCTCTCTTAAACTAGTTAACTCTGCACCGTAATGTGAAAGCAGCCATATGCAGGCACCCAAAATTGTATGGCAAGGTTCTAAAAATCTTTATTCAAAAAATAGGCAGCAAGAACATTCGGTCTGGGGACCATAGTTTGCCTATCCTTGATTTATACCCATGCATGAAATTGTCAGGAAAGTAGTACACACTTGGTAAAATCTGAATGAATAAATCAGTACTGTAAGAACTCCTGAACACATACATACATGTATTTCAACAAGGAGGGATGGTGTCATTTGTTATAACTAAATAATAGAATCTGACTTTTACAACTGGAAGTAACTTTAGGAATATCTAAATATCAACCCATTAATTTTAGTTGAAACTGAAGCCAAGAGCATTCAAATGGCAGGTATCATGTTACACTTATCTTTTTAAGTAAGAGCGCATATCAAAAAATCCTAAATAATCATTTTTAAATGCCAAACTGAGACTTCCCTAGATGGAGTGATATGGAACAAGAGAGACATCATTGTCATGGCATTTTTGTTTGTGATAAAGGCAAGCAACAATTTAGTGTCTCTGTTATGTTTTTTAATGACTCTACCATATTTGCCATAAACTATATTACTTAGGGAAATGACTTATTTAACAAAAATAAACTGAGCTTCAGTCAATTATCATCACGACAAAAATTGTCAGACACAGTAGAAAGACAAAGAGGCTCGATTTTATCTGAGTAAGATAGAATCTACTAATGTTTATCACCCATTTTCCCACTTCATGACTGATTTGTTTGGTTATCAAACATATAAGTCATTTTATCTACCATATGTTTGTTCTGTTTCTCTAAAGGGGGTGCTGCATATAAAATAGAGGGATTATACAGATACAGATAACCTATATCTATAGCAATAAAAAGTGTTTGTATTTCTATTTAATGACTATCAAGGAAAGGAACCTCAGTTACAGATGAAATATTGGGAGAATTTTAAGGATAAATGCACATGAAAACAATGCTATTCTATCATTGCATTAGTATTGTATGGTATTTTAGGAAGACTAGAGGAAGATCTAAGGACTGGTTACTAGGGGTGGAACAAAGCCCAGTCTGGTCTTGTTAACAACAGACCGATGGATATCAGATGTTAACCCTTCTCCTAAATAACTATTGATATTTCCGTTCCTTCTTTAAAACATTTCATGTTAGAATGTTCATAGGTCGTGGAAAGACAAGGAGGCCAATCAATTAAGTAAAAGGAGGTAAACATACTAACAAAGAAACAAATATGACAAAGTCAAGGTTAAGAATATGAATAAATTTAAATAAATCTGCTTCTCTAAAAAAAAAAAAAAAAATCTGCTTCTCTGAAAGAGAAGTAACCCTAAAGATAAAACATCACAATTTGGTAGAAAAAGTTGTTTTTTACCAGTCAAGGTAAACAGCCTTGAACCAATCACTCATTCCTCCTGTTCTTCAGTTTTCTAGTTCCTGAAATGCAGGTTTGGACTAGATGTTCTGTAGGTTTCCTGAAGGTCCATCTTTTTTATTGTGTGTGCTTAAACACTTTGCATTTTCTAAATAATTACCCAACCAAATTAAACCTTATCTGAACTCCATGGTCATATGAGATCGTGGAACGAAGAGACGTGAGGCCATTAAGCATTTCACATTTTTCTTTCATGAGAAAATGACTTTTAACCAGGATAAAATTCGATAAGAATTTTAAATCACAAACTAAAGGACAACTCAACATAACATTTTAAAAGCTATGAATGAATTAATCATGTTTGGAGAACTTCCTAAAGCCAATGGGTAATGCTTCTTTTTGCAAGGTAACACATTCTTCTGATTAAAGCACCAGACAACGAGGACTGCATGATAATAGAATGCAATTCTGTTAGTCCATTCAGGTATTACATTGTCATCGTAGATTAGAATGCTAAATTTGGGACAGAATAGCTCTGAAAATTTTTAATTGAGTAAGATAGTGATGTTTTTTCTCTGCAAAGAGTTACTGCCTATGTACTCTTGGATTGACCAGACAATTAGTACAGACTTCTAATACTTGCCAAAATCAATAAAATACAAAACTATTAACTAATCTGCCTACCTCTTATAAACTACTATTTCTAAGGGGACTTTCCCAATTGCATTTAATCAAGGGAAGAGTTTTTTTTTTATCAATTTTTGTTTGTTTTCTCGTTCAGCAAATGTATGTTGAACATAAACTAGGTGCCAAATCTGTATGGTTTTCTGATATCTGCTACAATATCCAGAAAACTACTTGGGGAAAAATGGTTTGTTTCTATTAAAACCATGTATTTAGTCACATGATAGGGTTTTTCTTTTCTTCTGATCACTGGTTTTCTTCTCTTACCATTGAGCTATGCTTTTGCTTAACGAGGACTTTAATTTACGAGTATCCTTAAGACATAGTTGGAAAACTATACCTCCATAAAGTGGTGAAACAAAATGCCTCATAGTTCCAAGGACCCTCAGTCCTCAGAAATGTGATCCCATGATTCCCTGTTTCTGGCCTTCAAGGGTCTCATTTTCCTAATCCAAAATCCTTGGATCTCAAAGCTCAAATCCATAGGTGCTTGCCTCAAGACTTCATAGGCAAGAGTTCCACAGAGGATACGATGTGATGGCAGAGGTGCAGACACCATAAAAACAGAGATGGTGGTAATAAAAGCCAATGTTAAGTGCCTCTCCTTCAGGCACTATGATGGTCTCTTTACATACAATATTTCAGGTCATCTGACAACCAGCCCGTGGAGAAGGTATGATTACCCCATTTTGCAAATGGAAAAGCTGAGGTTCACAGTGAGCTCAGAACTAGGTTTAATACAATTCAGTATGACCCTGAGTCCTCTGCCCCCAATATTCCATAAAATTAAATAGACCAGGAGCAGTGGAGTGGAGGGAAGCAACTAAAGAAAGTCACAGATGTACATATGACTCCCTCAACCTACATCCGGTGAGGGCAGGAACCTAGTTGCTTTTGCTGTTCACAGCACCTCACTGGGGATATTGTAGCCACTTCCTAGACATGGTTAAATAAATGATAGTTTATAGGCACATTCTTTTTTCGACCTTTACATGGTGGTGACTTTTATATTTATGATAGACAAAAATCAACAACTAAAATGAATAGAAAGGTTTATATCTGTATTCGGGTCATACATTTATCACAATAAGCAATGTTGAACATTACAAAAGTAGATATAAGAAACTCTGAGCTTGAATAATTTTAAATGACTACTAATTGGCCTCTGCTTTGAAATTGTCAGAGAAGGATCATGTATAAATATGCAAAGCAGCAAAAAAGAACAAAGACTTATTGCTAATTATCTCAGAAGATTCTTGGTTAATATCACCAAAATCATGCACAGTTGGATTTATCATTTACATGATCTTTCTCCTTTAGAGAGGAATACATTTATTAGAAAAAGGATGCTTATGATTCTCATTCTCTTCAAAACTGAACATTCCCTCACTTTGCTATAATGGGGCAAAGACTACATTTTGAAATAGACCACAAGTTTTGGGTTCTATGTATGATCTCATCACCAAGAGCAAAGGGGCTGAGAAAAGGTCAACAACAAGCAGAAATAAGTAAAAGAAAGAAAATGACTTCTCTACCCAAATATTCAGTTGAGCAGAAGGGTGGAGAATCAGAATATTCGGAGCCTCTGAAATAACAGGTACACAGTTTAGTTCTTTGGCATTCTTCTTTCTTCCTTCCTTGCCTTCATCACAGGAACTTTGTTATGGATGCCGTGCAATATATCAAAAAACAAAACAACAACAACAACAAAAAGCATGGAGTTTGGAGGTAGTCAGTGCTCAATTCAGGCTTTATGACTTAATACAATTTGACCTGAGGAGAGTAATTTCTCCAAAATGCAATTTCCCCATCTCTAGATTAGAGCTAGTACCATAAGTCACAGGTTGTTGGGGCGGGGGTTAAATAATGATTTAAACGTCAAGAATTGGCATAAGATGACCACTCCTAAATTGACGGAAGCTACTGCTATTTTTGTTTTAGCAGTAATACTGGTGGTGGTAATAATAGTTAATAGTAGCATGAGCAGCACACTACTTAGCTAGTAACATTAGAATACACTCTCCCTTTATTATGTAAAAAGAGACTTCAGTGGGGGCTAATCTAACCGTGTTCTGGCTCTTTCTCATTCCTATATGTGAAAATTATGGTGTCAGAGCCTTGAGTTCATTCTTCTTAGACAAAAACCAAATTCCCTCAGTCTAGCTTAAAACTAGTGACTTAATCACATAGTCCGAGATCACTTCTAGTTACTCTATCCCAGGCGATATGTTGCTCAAACCAGTTCTACTGATAACAAATGGGCTGCTGCATGTTCAGACCCAAGTAGGGCCACACTCCCCAGTGATTCACCTTTCAACTGATAGAATGATAGTGACTACGAGCAAAATTTCAAATTCCATTTTAATTCATACCTTTTCTTAGGCCATGCCTTCTCTTTAAAGCTGCAGAAAATTGTGGCAAAAATAAAATAAATAAAATTAAACATTGATGAACACTATTAAATCTACCCAGATTTAATTTTCTACTTTAATAACAAGTGGTCTTAAAACTTGTAAACCAGGGGCACCTGGGTGACTCAGTTGGTTAAGCATCTGCCATTGGCCTGGGTCATGATCCCAGCATCTTGGGATCAGGACCCCTTATCAGGCTCCCTGCTCCGTGGGGAGTCCTCGGCCCTTCCTTTTGCTTGTGTGTGCTCTCTGTCAAATAAATAAAATCTTTTAAAAAATTGTAAAATAATATATATACTGTATAATGGAATGGTGTACAAGGAAAAGTTTGATTAGAATTCCACCCTCAAATTCCGAAAGTGATAGAAAAAAAAAATGGCCAATACACATTACTGCCGAGGGCAATTTTAAACAGTTGGACAGCACATAAGGTAATTTAAGGTTCATTCCTAACAAGACTGAGAAGCTTGTAAACTCTTATCAGTCCACTGCCTTTGCAAAACTGTGATAGGCAGCACTTCCCACTGAATTAGAAACAGTCTGACCTGATGAATCCACAGCCTCCCACTTTTTTCTTTATAATTGCTTCTTTCTTTCTGAATTAAACAATCAGATCGAAGGATCTCAAAGAGGCTTCCCCACCCTACTTTCCAATGTGTGCAGTCCTTACTTTGAATTTGTGTCCTTTGATGCTATGGACAATACACTCCTGGTCAGAAACGACCAAAATGACAGCCCAGCTTTGTGATTCTTTGGAGAGCAATGTTTGCTTTCTGTGAAAGGTGAATGGGTCCATCTTACAAACTCCCCTAGTCCTCCTTTAGGATGCATTGTTTTGTTATAGGCATTATTTTTTTCTCTAGATGCTTGAACCTTTGAGATGAGTGGTTCTCAAACCAGGACCCCAGAACTCCTTGGATCAAAACCAGGGGATATTGCAGAATCTAGAGTTATTTCTGATTATCAAAGTAGAGGGTGCTCCTGGTATCTAGTGGGTAGAACCCAGGGATGCTGCTCAACATCCTACAATGCACAGGACAGCCTCCTACAACAAAGAATTACCTGACCATAAAGGTCATTAGTGTCACTACTGAGAAATCATGCAAAAAGGAAGCAAGGGATACCTTAAGCTATTTTCAATAACATTTAGAAGCTTACAAAATGTGTGCTTATCTAATATCACAATGCACAAACTAACCAGAACTTTCTGTTTTCAGCTGAATTCTTAATAAATTGGTATGGTGTCACTTTGTACTTCATGTTCATGAGAAATTCTGATGGACAATTGTCTTATATTTAGTGAGATATATGCTATTATTAATAAATGCAATTGAGCTAGCAATTATTTTTTCAAAAATATAAGCAGTGGAGGAATGGAGAAATGAAGGCAACACTCACTGCTGATAAGCTGATAATCAGTGACACAGGTTTTGGTTACCATAAAAGAATAATCTTACATGAAAGATAAATATTTTCTGAAAAAAAAATTTCCAAATTTCTTCTTTTCC
Organism: Canis lupus familiaris; assembly: GCF_011100685.1. Lineage (NCBI taxonomy): Eukaryota > Metazoa > Chordata > Mammalia > Carnivora > Canidae > Canis > Canis lupus. The sequence continues at coordinate 25,330,219 of NC_049236.1, read as the reverse complement.
TATCTCAAATTTGATGATAGTTTCACAAAGTAGCTTATACCTGTAGTTTTAATTATTCATCTTCCTGCTCAATTTTTACTGAATGTATGGGTCTTTTTATGAGACTTTGAAACTTGAAAGCATTTTCTCAATTCTGAGTAGGAAAACCATTTTCTTGACCCAACCATTCCGCTCTCTTACATTTCTCTCTCCCTTTCACTAAACTTTTCAAGTGCAAAGCCTTTTCACTTTCTTTTGATTAGCTCTTTCCTCCATCCTTCTGTGGTTTGATTTTGTTATTTCAGATCCAAAAGAACCACTATGACCTAGGTCAACAACAATCTTTCTCTGACCGTTCATGAGGTGTCTTCCATCTCCATTTGCCTTGATACATAAGGCTAGAGAAGAGCAGTGGGAATGGTAAGGACAGTTGGTGATCCATTTTTAATACTCACACGTGTCAAGCAGCATTATGCTATTTCCAAGTTACAATCTGTGTGTTACCCTTTCTTCCCCAGAGCCTATGTTCATCTTACTCCTGCTGAGACTTTGCTACCTTCCTTTACTTTGTGTGAATCATATTTTTGTAAAATCCTGAAATACATTTTCCTTTTGTCATCCTATTCTCTGGACTATATAAGTATCTTAGAAGAGCAGAGTGGCTACCTCAGCCTCAAAAGAGAATGAAATTCAAGAGGTTTCGTGTCTAGAATGCCTGCAATTTCCTTAGCTTCAGAATCAACACAAAAGCAGCCTTTTGAATAAATGACAAAATCACACGGTCACTATCAATGTGGTCATTCCTGAAATTTAAAGACCATGGGTTATAAATCTTCATTAAATCATTTGAGAAATTGGCTGAATGCAATGCTCCAGGACTTAGCTTCGTGCTAGTAAAATAAACATCTCTTTCTGATGCTGCTACAGGAAACCTGTAGGTAAGGAAATGATTGCTAATTCAATGTGACGTGTTTTGCCAGAGATATGCACAGATACAGAAATATATACAATATAACAGAAGCATAAAGGGACAGTGATCAATCCCACAGAAGAGGAGAAGGTTGATTTCCATTTCTAACCACATAACTGATATCTCAGTAGTAAAATGCCTGATGGGGTACAACTTGATCTCCAGAGTGCTTTTGCCCAGTTGTCAGAGGAAATAAATTTAGTTTGGAGAGAATTTTATTCTTTAGGCATTAATTCTCTTTGTAGTGTACTCCTCTAGAAGGTTCATAGAGAGGATCCAATTTTCCAGCTGTTTATTTTATCTTTGTCTCAACATGTGTCTTAGGAAATCTTCAGATAGAAGGAAGACACCAAAGCCATAGCTAAGGCAAATTTTCACTAAGAAAATAAGACTACATGGGAACAGCCCAGCTTAAACTTTGCTTTTATTTTATAAATACATTCAAAAGTCACTTGATCTTCCTTTGAAACTTTCTAGCTAATCCTTTTGCAAAGTCCCTCTGGAGCTTAAGCAAATGGTTAGCACTAATTGTTTTCCACCTTAGGGAAAACGTTTATTGTGGAAGAATTAACTAGATCACCAAAGTAGCCACTTCCTTTCTTATCTTGGACTCCTACCATCTCTAATCCCCACAAGGTCCTGACCCTGAAGCCCATACACACTGGATATTTTCAATATCCGTCCCCAAAATATCCTCTGAAAAGCAGTTTAGTCAATTCAGAAATATATTTGTTACATGTATTTGAATAATAACCACATGTGTATACACTACACATATACACAAATAACAAAATTAAGTTAAATTCAAACAATATAATAGCTTATAAGGAAATTAAGAGAATAATTTATCCTAGCCACACTCTCATTTTATAGATAAAGCAACTAATGTCCAGAAATTTTTAAGTCCAGAAACTTGAAATAACTATTCAAAATCATATAAACTAGTTAATAGCAGAACCAGCTTGAACTGATATTAAGAACCCCTCAATACAAATCAAAACCACAATGAGATACCACCTCACCCCAGTGAGAATGGGGAAAATTAACAGGGCAGGAAACCACAAATGTTGGAGAGGATGCGGAGAAAAGGGAACCCTCTTACACTGTTGGTGGGAATGTGAACTGGTGCAGACACTCTGGAAAACTGTGTGGAGGTTCCTCAAAGAGTTTAAAAATAGACCTGCCCTACGACCCAGCAATTGCACTGCTGGGGATTTACCCCAAAGATGCAGATGCAATGAAACTCCGGGACACCTGCACCCCGATGTTTATAGCAGCAATGTCCACAATAGCCAAACTGTGGAAGGAGCCTCGGTGTCCGTCGAAAGATGAGTGGATAAAGAAGATGTGGTCTATGTATACAATGGAATATTCCTCAGCCATTAGAAACGACAAATACCCACCATTTGCTTCGATATAGATGGAACTGGAGGGTATTATGCTGAGGGATGTAAGTCAGTCAGAGAAGGACAAACATTATATGTCTCATTCATCTGGGGAATATAAAAAATAGTGAAAGGGAATAAAAGAGAAAGGAGAGAAAATGAGTGGGAAATATCAGAGAGGGAGACAGACCATGAGAGACTCCTAACTCTGGGAAATGAACAAGCGGTGGTGGAAAGGGAGGTGGGCGGGGAGTTGGGGTGACTTGGGTGACGGGCTCGGAGGGGGGCACTTGATGGGATAAGGGTGATATGCTATATGTTGGCAAGTCGAACTCCAATAAAAATTTTTTTAAAAAAAGAACTCCTTACTTCTGCTCCGGTGGCTTATACACATTAGATATTTCACTATCAACTTGTGGGGTAGGCAGAGTGGTTTTCATTATCATCCTTTTGATTATAGATTATAATAGATAGAATGATTATAATAAAACAAAAAAGATATTTTGAGATATTTTGAGATATTTATCAGAACAAAAAAAGAAACTTACACAGGTTTAGGACTTTGAGATTATAGATTATAATAGATAGAATGATTATAATAAAACAAAAAAGATTATATTTTGAGATATTTTGAGATATTTATCAGAACAAAAAAGAAACTTACACAAGTTTAGGACTTTGAGAGATCTGTAATGTAGATAAAATTAAATGACACAATGCTTGTAAATGATGGTGCTCAGGTTAGAATAAATCATCAATGTCATTGTTGTTGTTGCTATTGTTTTGGTGGTCTTTAACACTCAAATGTTGTAACTACTATAAAGATAGGTGCCAAAGAATTATTTATGATCCAATCATTCATTCAGATTCTTAGACACCAAGGATTTTTTTTTTAAGACAGAGAGAGAAAGAGAGAATAAGCAGGGGCGCCCAACCAACATGGGTCTTGATCCCAGGACCCTGAGACCGTGGACTGAGCTGAGATCAAGAGTTGGTTGCTAGGGATCCCTGGGTGGCGCAGCGGTTTGGTGCCTGCCTTTGGCCCAGGGCGCGATCCTGGAGACCCGGGATCGAATCCCACGTCAGGCTCCCGGTGCATGGAGCCTGCTTCTCCCTCTGCCTGTGTCTCTGCCTCTCTCTCTCTCTCTCTCTCTCTCTCTCTCTCTCTCTGTGACTATCATAAATAAATAAAAATTAAAAAAAAAAAAAAGAAAAAAAAGAGTTGGTTGCTGATCTGACTGAGCCACCAGATGCCCCTAGACTAGTATAGTCTTGTTTCCAGTTTTAAGACTAGACAAACCAGGGCAGTGAATCTGTAGCATAAAAATAATCATTTGTAAAGAGGAGTAAGGGCACCTATTTGTGTATGCAAAATGATTTATTCATGTAAGAGAATATTAAAATCTCTACTTGCATTTTCAACTAAAGGAATGAGAAAAATCAATATTTTCTGGTACTTAACTATCAATATGATTTTACACTGCTGTCTCATTCAGTCTATGTCCAAATATATAATTCAGATAATTATGTCATGCAAGATTGCTATACCAAAGAATGAAAGGAAGCTTCACTCTGCAGAGTTTGCCATAGTGGTCTCACTCATTTATTTGCTTTCAACATAGAGTGTCTTTCAGTGAACAAGTAACCAAAGAGGAGATTTATGTACAATGGTATACAGTTTTAAGTAAACTAATTCTTATTAAATTGGTAAATAAATACAGAATATTTTTGTAAAAAATCATGAGTTAACGATATGGGAACAGGATAAAATTGAATGATAGGAAAATTGCAAGACTAATTGTTTTTCTATTCTCTAACGTATGCTTCTCATCAGCCATATTGAAAGATAAGCCATGATAATCTAATCATACTTGACAATAAGTTGTCCAAGATCTTGAAATTATCTAGAAAGCTTTTGAAATATGAATTTTTATATTAATTACAATAAATATTTGTATAGAGAGTAACTTTAATAATACGTGAAATAGTAACTTGTTTCCAAATAACTTCATGCTACAGAGAAAGCATACCGGAGGGGAAAAAAATTGGAAATATCTGCTTTTATGTGCAGTTACTGCTAAAATTTATACATATCAACATTGAAAAAGAAAAGTATATATCTGTAGACTTTTATCCAAAGGAAGGGTTTTGATAGTTACATTTGTTTGACATCCAGCATTTGTTTACAAGAATAAATTATTGACTCCCAGAGGAGATGAGAAGAAGATGAATTTCATCTACAAGTTTTTGCATATTGGTGAATTCAGTTTAAAAGTTAATATCATGTTATACTAACTGCAGCAGTGAAATATTTTTCCCATGTATTTTTTGCAGCATTGTTGAAATATAATTGGTGTATAACATAATATAAGCTTAAGGTGTAATCTGTGATGATTTGATACACAGATACATTGTTAAATGATTACTATCATAAGGTTAGTTAACACCTCTATCATCTCACATAATTACTACTGTGTGTTATGTGTGTATGATGAGAACATTTAAAATCTACCCTCTTAGTATTGTCAGCTAACCATGCTGAACATTAGATCCCCAGAACTTACTTTAACTGGAAGTTTATACCCTATATTTCTTCCACTATGAAAATTCAAACTAAAAATCAAAATAAACTGAAATCTGAACCTGTTAAGTCACTTTATCAGATGTAATTTCAACCAAGAGTTTTAGAGGCACCTTGGTGGTTCATTTGGTTAAATGCCTGCCTTTGGCTCAGGTCATGATCCCAGGGTCCTGGGATGGAACTGCAATGGGCTCCTTGCTCAGCAGGGAGCCTGCTGCTCCCACTGCTTGTATGTCTCTCTTTCTCTCTCCCTCTGTCAAATAAATAAAAATATTAAAAAAATAAAAATAAGCCAATATTTTAAAAAATAATAAAGCATATTCAAATGCAGTGCATTCTCAGAAATGTTATTAATAATTGTTTCATTGGTGGAAGTTTGTTCTACTAATAAAAGTAAATAAAATTATTTTAAGGTGTTATTATTCTATATTAACCTTAAAAACTTCTCTTATGAAAATAGCACATAATAATTTATTAATAGGGAATTTTAGATATATTGAAAGTATTCTCAAAGTTGTCTACTCATTACAGTGTGTTATCAAAAAAGTTTGGGGTCACTGCCTTAGAGAATATTGCATACCATAGGCTTATTACTCTCTGTACATGCTTTATGGTACATAATCATTTAATATAATAGAAATAAACCAGCATTTAGTGATCTAGATTCTAGTCCAATTTAAAAAGCTGTAAAATCCCAGGCAAGTCAACTTACCTCACTGGGACATTTTTGCCCATCTGTAAAATAAAATGTTTGGCCTGACTGATCCCTACTAACCCATCCAGTCCTAAAATTCTGGTTTTAAGATGTTCTTTCTATGAGACTATGAATTTACAGCTTCATATTTTTAAACCATAATCAAATAATAACTCCTCATAGAACAAGTGACTTTAACAATAACAAAGACAATCAGAAAAGCCAAAATGAATTTTGAGAAAATGAATATAAATGTATATTAGATATCTGATCTCAAGAGTGAAAATCTGATTGATCATTTTATAAGCATTATTGCCTGCCAAATACTAGGCTCGGTGTTTTGTTTTTGGAGGAGACAGGAGGTTGCTGTTCCTGACATCCCAGAGTTCTCAATTACACTCTACATAATATTTGATAAATAAATAATACCAACACTGGTTGAAAGCTCGTATCATTGCTTAATTCTCATTTTACATTTATTTATTTACATTAATTCTTTTTTTTAGTAGATTTACACCCTCATATGCAAAGGGAAGGCAATAAAGCAACCTATTTAGATGACCTGAACAAAAATGCATTAGAGGATGTTCTTGTTTCTGAGTGAAATGCAAAAGAAGTTTCATGTATCATTTATCTAGGCTCTGTTCCAAAATCACCTCCTAAATCATACCTTTGTTTACAAAGAACTAAGTGTCTGCTTCTTTTGGCCCTTTAATGTTTTCAGTCTTCCTACTGAGGATGATCAATAAGTAGTCAGGACTATAAAAAATGCCACTCAATAATAAAAGACAATGTACCAAATTTACTATAGTTTATATTTGTAAACATACTCTAAAAAGAACATTCACCCTAAAATGTGCATGCCTCTGAGATAGTCTTGGGGAAACAACCTTTTAGTTACATAACGAAATCATTCCTACCATGGAGACTGAGCCTGAGGGCAGTTCTATTCAGCAAAAGTAGATGTAAACATAATTAAAATATACAGCTAACCTGATGTACAATCATTTGAAAAAAAAACTCCATGATTCACTGGAATTACTTTATTCACTCATCAATTCAACAAATACCCACTCTACACCATGCACTGTTGTAAACTAGGGAATCACTAGTGAAGAAGACACAACTCTTGTCCTTCAAGAGTTTCCATTCTGGAGAGAAATAAAGTTATGAATCAAGCAAATCAATAAAAAATATAATCCTTGATAGTGATGAGAGATCTAAGGGAAAATATAGCAAGATTTTAGGAGTTAGAATGGCTATAATGACAGTAAGGAATTTTCAATAAAATGATAAAGATAGGAATCTGATGAGGTGTCCAGAAGTTTTAGTCATGAAAAGGATTGAAGAAGTCTGGAATTTCAGGTGTTTTCAGAGTTCTAGATGATACTATGTAATGAGTAGAACATAGCTTACAGGATTTGGAATAGAGTAAGAAATTCTAATGTGAAAGCATCAATCAGGTGGTCCAGCAACAGGAATATTAAATGTTGGGGAGGGATGAAGAGAGAGATTCAGGCAAGAAGCAAAAATCTTGATAAATATGAGGAAGTAACCGTTGTTAGAAGACAGTCACTTTAAACAGTAGGAAACAAAGCTGGACTCTATTAGCCTGGAATGATGAATGGGTTTTACTGAGAAATTGAAGAAGAATAATTTCACTGCAATCACTTTAAAAATATTTAAAGAAAAAAATATTTAAAGAATGCCTAATTGATCTAAAACTATAGTAAATCTAAAAAACTATGCCTATAGGAGAATGAGCAGTATTTAGTTTAAATGACTTCATGGGCCAAATTGTCCCCAGTGGACGAAGGAGACTAAGTCAGGGAGGAGAAAGAATGTCATAAATATTTTGTGAAGAAGTAAAACAAAAATAGGAGCCATCACAAGAGTTGGGCCAAAGGTTAGCAATGGAAGAATGAATCCTGAGATAAAGGAAAGCCCAGAATAAAATGAAGATTAAAGTTTTTAGAATAGGGTAGGTGTGTCTAACTGGCTTAGTGGGTAGAGCATGCAACTCCTGATCTTGGGGTCTTGATTTTGAGCCCCACGTTGTACATAGAGATTACTAAAAAATAAACACATTTTAAAAACAAAGAGAAAAAAAAAGAGGAAAAACAAACAAACAAAAAGATAATAGGATAATCAGAGGGACTTCTATTTTGTGTTCATGAATGATAGGAATACAAAGAGTAAAGAGATACAAAAATATAAAGTCAATTCAAATCACTTATAGTAGCAAACTAAGTTCTATAATATACAGTGTAATTTATATAATATATATCAGGCATATATAGTGTTATATATGCTGTTGAACAACACAGGTTTGAACCAAACAGGTCCTCTTATTCATAGAATTTTTTTTTTTTTTTAACAGTACAGCACTGGAAATGTATTTTTCTCTTCCCTATGGTTTTCTTAATAACATTTTCTTTTCTCTAGCTAATTTATTGTAAGATACAATGTGTAATACTTGAAATATACAAAATATACGTTTATCGACTGCTTATGTTATTAGTAAGCCTTCTAGTCAACTGTAGGCTAGTAGTCATTACATTTTGGAAGAATGAAAAAAATTATACTGAGATTTTCAACTGTGTGGAGGTCAGTGCTCCTAATCCTCACCTTGTTCAAGGATCAACTGTATTTTTTTTTTTTTCCTTCTTAGGATGTTTAAGAAGACCTCATTTAAAAAAAAAAAACAAAAAAAAACAAAAAACAAAAAAAAAAAGAAGACCTCATTTATTCATTTACTATTTCAAGAACTATTTTTGGAACATCTACTTACTACTTACAGGAATAGTCAGGCGAACATGAACACGCAAAAACATTCAATAACCACAAGTTTCATAACAATTGTACTAAAACAATGAAGAATATATTCATGCTAAAATAATGATATCACTTGGGTTATTTCCCTTTCCTAACCCAGATCCTTTTACTGCTAGCTGATTGATTTATGACTGAGAAAGATTGAAGTGTACGCACCTATTCACAGATCTCTAACGAGAACTTTTACTAAGTCCTTAAGCTTAGAATCTTCCACTTACGGTAACATAACCAGGGTGGGCATGTGAACTTGGATTGTTAACCAGTATATTAAGTTTAAATCTGTTTTCCCATTTTTTTCTTTATCTTTTAGAAATTATAAGAACCCTTACTAAGCATCTTGATGGTATAAAAATAGGATCGTCCCACAGTCCAAATCAGTCATCCAGTGGCTAAAACTCTTTAACAGATACCTTCTATTTCCCGAGTGTTAAAAACAAGACAACAGGCCCAAAATGGAGCCACATATATGAGTCCATATCACTAAATCAGAACTTAATTATAATGCTGAGCACTAATTAGGTAATCTACCTAATAGACTCTGGATCTCCTAAAGGAAAGTGCCTTTGACAGAACCGATCTACTTTTTGCCTCCTTGTTCTGACTCCCTTCTATGAAAGTTTTCATTTTGTACAGCTCCTTGGAGCTGCTAGATGGGATGCCGCGGAGTCCATAAATCACCATAAATCATTGAAAAAAATCATTAGGATCTTTGAAATTTACTCAGTTGAATTTTGTTTTTTAATTGAATAATTTATTAATTTACTAAGTCTATTATCAATAAATTTTTTTCTAGATTTTATTTATTTATTCATGAGAAACACAGGCAGAGGGAGAAGCAGATTCCCTCCGGGGAGCCCAACACAGGACTCTATCCCAGGACCCTAGGATCAGGACTGAACCACCCAGCTGCTCCTGTTACCAAGAAATTTCTGTAGAAGTAGTCACAGTTAATATGCCTTAGTACCAATGCTTTTTTCATCTTTAGTTTTTAAGTTAAACAACATGATGTGCTGAACCTCTGAAGGTGAAAACCAGTTTGAAGTACTCTTCATTGAGAGGACAAGACAGATTGTTACCACCAGCCTACTTCCCTGAAAATTCCACAAAAACGATCAGGATAAAATCTGTCCTACACTAAGTAAAAAAAAAGAAAGAAAGAAAAAAGAAAACAAAGAAATGCAGAAAACCAATCAAACAATAGGAAAAATAAAATGAATTATTTGATCATGTCAAACGACTTACATTTTCAGTAAAAATAGCTAATTGTCTCTTTTTTCTTTTTTTGTAAAGTTTACCTTTTCCAGTCACTGTCACCAGAATATCTGTAGCAATGTAAACCTGTGTTTATGCTGAAACTGCCTATAGAGTAGTAGCAGTTGATATTACAACTACTCCACAAGGAAATTTCAAGGGATATATTTTTTATGGGGGAAGAGAGAGACAGAAAGAGAAGCAGAGAGATAATTTACCACAAGAACCATTTCCCCTTTAGTGTAGTCCAGGTAAATAGCTTAAAACTAATGTAGCGTAACAAACGATCATTTCCTTTTTCTCTTTTCATTCACTCCGTTTTCACTGAAAAAGAAAAAACTTCATAAAGAAACTTCTCTCAATAAACATCTAAGAAATATATGAACTCTTCAAGGCAACACCATCCCGTAGGCTTATACAGGCTTTGGGATCTTAAAGGAAATTTTACATCTTAAAAGAATTCACTGCTAATTAAATCAACCTTTATGCTACACTTAGGAATAAAGACAGCAAAATGTAAGAAAGACATTTCCCAAGATCACTCTCTCCGCACACAGCCGTTCCTACCATTCTGTTAGCAAATATATCACTCTTTTGTTAACTGCAGATAAATTCTTGGTCTTCCTCCTTGCTTGCTTTTTCACCCTTTTATTCTATCTAGAGGGTTGGGTTTGTTTTTCCTGACAGCACTTGAGATTTCTAAGCTACCACAGCGGTGCCAGCCCATACTGTGCACAGTAAGTGAAGAAGAAACAATCTGGCTGTTGTTTTAACACTTTGCAAATAGCAGCTTATTTCTCCTGCTTGATTTTTTGCCCCTGGACATCCGGCAGAGCAATATTCAACCCACCAAATAAAAAACAGGTTTCCCCTTCATCTTCTCCACATGTAAATTTGGCAATTTGAGATGAATATTTAAAATTCAAAGGAAAGTTTTGTTTTTCTTAATCATGCATTGGGATTCTTTTATACAATAAGAAATCTGTTACCTTTCTCAAAAATTTTCACTTAATTCTAATCACTCCTTGGAATTTATGCCAACTGCAAGAACAAAAGCAAGTCTTTTTTATTTTTTTTTAAATGGGTCCCAATGACAAGGCCCTTGATCTACATTGCTAAACTTCATTGCAAACAGAGGATAAGAACATCGTTTTCTCCATTTTGTTGAGTGCAACAGAGGTATCAGAAAGAGTACTTATTAAGCTTGCATTTATACACCGGAGTTTTAGTAAGTGTTCAATAAAATGGCCCCTCTGTTACAAACTACTGATTTTCCCCAGCAACTCTTACTAAGTATTTTAGGTTACTATTCTCAATATTTGGTGTGCAAATCAATCACCTGGTCTGATTAAAATTGAGATTTTTGCCCCAAACCTAGAAATTTTGTTTCAGTAAATATGTGAGTGGAACTCTTGAACTTGCATTTGGTCAGATCAGTTGAACAGAGGTGGCTCAGAAAGTGGATTTGATAAACACTGTTGGCTACTCTTATTGGCTTATAAGCTTACTAGGAGACACACAGTATTATGAAGGGAATTGAGCGTCCTTCTCTCTCCTCCCCTCTCTACCCAAAAGAAAATCTTATATTGAAGTCCTAACATTCAGTGTGGCTGTGTTTGAAAATGGGGCCTCAGAACACCTGACACCTGGGTGACTCGGTGGTTGAGCGTCCGCCTTCAGCCCAGGACATGATCCTGGAGTCCTGGGATCACGTCCCACATCGGGCTCCCAGTGGGGAGCCTGCTTCTCCCTCTGCCTGTGTCTCTGCCTCTCTCTGTGTGTCTCTCATGAATAAATAAAATCAGAAAAGAAAAAAGAAAAGAAAAGAAAAGAAAAGAAAGAAAAGAAAAGAAGAAAAGAAAAGAAAAGAAAGAAAAGAAAAGAAAAGAAAAGAAAAGAAAAGAAAAGAAAAGAAAAGAAAAGAAAAGAAAAAAGAAAAGAAAAGAAAATGGGGCCTCTAAGTAATTAAGGTTAAATGTGGTCATAATATTGGGGTCTTGCTCCAATAGGATTAATGTCTTTATAAGAAGAGACAGACACCAGAGAGGGAGCTCTCTCTGCATGTGCACACTACTGAGGAAAGGCCATGGTGGGAGATAGCAAGAAGGCAGCTATCTGAAAGCCAGGAAGAATGGCCTCACCAAAACCCAAATCAGCTGGAATCTTGAGGTTGGACTTCTTGCCTCCAGAACTGTGAGAAAATAAATATGTTGTTTAAGCCACTCAGTTTGTGGTACTTTGTTAATGGCAGCGCAAACAGATTAATATACACAACTCGTATCAGAAATTAGTTATTCCAGGTCTCTGGAAACCATCTCCGGCCTCCTCCTCTTCACCCCTCTGCCTTTGACAACTTACCCCCTTGGACTAGCCAAGTGCTAGTATTCCTAGTGCATTAGTATTAGTATTCCTCAGTGCACTCATTAACCTACCTGGTTCCCTGAATATTTGATTTCATCTTGGGTATATAATACATGGGGTTCAGTTTTTAATACTTTAAATCAGAATAATAACACAGAGCTACAGAAAGACCCAGAGAAGGGGTAAAAACTGCTTAAGTGAATCATTTACTCTCCTTGTAGCCCACTTTTTTCTTTCTTTTGACTTTCAAACTTGATTTATTTGGTATTGGATTATTAGGATATATTGAGCAGAGGTTCTTAACCTGAGATCAATGCATAAATTCCAAGAATACCCAAATATCGTTTGCAAAATTTTGGTTACAGAATAATGTCCCTGGTGAAAGAATTTCAGTGGGGTCCACTGATATGACTTCCTTTAAAATGTAAAAACCTACCTACTTGAATTAGAGGATGTGTTTTGCCAGGTTCTTAGTGTATAAATAAGAGTTTCTTTTGCCAAATTAACCTGGTAAAATAACCCTACTAAAAAAGAAATAAAATCACCTATAAATGTTTAAAGGCTTGGGTCTTAAGATGGAAAAGAAAAAAGTACAGTAACTATAATAGACTATTTCAAGTCCTATCACTTCTTGGATCTTTCCTGACCTCTCCAATTCAAGCACATCAACCTTTTCTCAAATCCTCTACCTTCCTATCTGTGCTGCCATTGGTGCTTATACTCTATATCTAGCTATCACCAGTTTATCTTTCCTTAGCAGACATTCTTTGCCTTTTGTAATAACTATGACTTGTATGATGGAGATTGGAAACCGAGCTGGAATTGCAAATAACACAAAAACAGTCTTTGAGAGAAAACCAGTACAATAGCCATAGAACAGGATTTCTTTTTTAACGCAAACAATAATATATGTTCCCTTTTAATTGGATTTACAGGCACTATTTATAAACTGTTGTGTCTTACCAAGCAACCATCCATACTGTCACAGAAAGAAATGAGTGAAATGAGGGAATATAACCTATTAGATCTAAGAAAAAGGAAAGTTTTTCAAAAATGGTAATATTTAAAAAGCAATAATTACCTTCTATAACCAAACTGGCAATAGTATTGATGTACATGTCATGAATTTGACAATTTGAGACCACAATAAAGTAGGCTTAAAGAAGATTATACGTCAACTTTTCTTGGTAATTGGAAGAAAAGTAAACTATTTAAAAGCAATATAGAAAGTAGTTTTTAACAATTACAAAATATCAATCTGTTCACTTGAAGAGATAAAAGGTATGACTTGAATTAAAAAGAGTGACAAAAAAAAAAAAGACTGACAAAACTTTAGATCTGCCTTATATGGTACTGATTCTACTCTATAGCAAATGCTTATGGTGAAGTTCATGAAATCAGTCCATAAAAATAGAAAACTTAGGCTAAAGTTATTTTTCCAAATTGAGATTCTTTTAGAAATGTTAAAAACACAAGAGACTTTATCAATCACTGAATTAATGACACTAATTTAGACTTAAAGCTCTAAATGAACTCAATCTGACATTGCCTCTTAAGGTCTGCAAAACTGGCAAAATAATTTTAACCCTTTTTTTTTTACAACAGAAATGAATTCAACACTCTGAAAATATATAGTTCCAGGTAATACCCACTGAACTTAAAATCGACCATGTCATATTAATCATTTTCCTGAGGAACATACAAAATAATTTTTACAAGTAATTCAAACATTGCATTTAGATTAGTTTATGATCTACAACTATGACAACTCACAATAAATAACCTTGGATTTTGACCATTTACCTTAATTCTTAAGTCTTCCTTACTGACAAGAGAACTTTACTTAATTTTTTTTATAAATAAGGAAATCCTAACACTCAAACTATAATTCAACATTTGATGTCTCCTATGTCACTTTGTTTTCATTGGAATGTAGGTGATTATGAATTTATGTCATGTTATCAAATCTTCTTCCTCTCAGACTGAATGTCCCTTTAACTTCCTGAAGGATATCTTTTAAAAGGGAAGAAACAAGAAAAGTGATACAGTAGTGGTCCATTTGAAAGCGGATAAAAGCAGCCCCTTGGAAACTTAGTGCAAACAACTTGGTCTGGGAATAACTTGGCTTTCTCATGTGAAATAAAATTGAGAAAGATACGTGTGCTAAGGAACAGGAGCAGCTAGCTATGAGTAGGCGTAACATTTCAGACTCTCAAAATGAGGGAACTACCCAGTTTCTTCCTCAACCTGAAGAGCCACACTAGAATACGAGCTGGTGACTGGGGTCAGAATAGTCTCTCAAACGCTGAAGTTGACTTCCAATTTCTGCAATGCATCAGAAATCCTCCTGGTACAGAATACCTAAGAATAGTGCATAAAATGTGCATTTTAAGAAAACTTTTTTAAAAAATGCATTGATGAGCTAGTAGAAAAAGGGGAATTCTCAGAATTGTCAACAAAGTACAAATCCAGCAAGTCCAGAAGCACTAAAACTGGCATCCCCAAGGCTTTGAGTCTAACTGACCACAGACTGATTTAGAAAAGCATTAAAAAAAAAAAAAAAAGGCTAATCTCCTGCAAGTTGGGAAATCAGAACATCATGCTGGACACCCAAACACCTCTGACCTTGGCGGATGTGACCCAGACAATATTACACGTTCATCATAACCTTTCCCCTTCCTGGGCATTGAGGAAGATGCTCTTTCCCAGCCTCCCCTGCAGTTTGTTTGGGGCCGTGTGACAGCATTCTGGCCAGTAGAATGTGGGTGGAAATAATGTACTCCATTTCCAGACCTGGCTCTCTGGAGGTAATGTGTTCCACATATTAAAGTAAAAAATGTGGGAAAACAGCCCACTCCACATCAGACTTGGCTTGGGGAAAATAAGCCATCATTTTCTTAAGCCACTGAAATTTTGCGGCTTATTTTAACTACACTTAGTCTAATAATTTTGATTATTATAATCATTGAATCAGGAGGGGAAAAAAACTTAAAAAAAAAAAAAACCTTGCTCTGCAGAGAAAAATAATAGGAACACCTGCCTTCAATAGGATATAATGCTGGAATTAATACTAATAGGTATGATGGGGGGAAAAATTCAAGCAAAAAATTACTTCAGAGTGTCCCAAAATTCTTAGAGGTCCCAGGCATGTTGCAGATGAAATGCAAAATTTCCCTCTGGAAACAAACTGTAAATCTAAGATTAAATATTCTCAAAGATACAATTCTAGGATTATATTACAAAAAAAAATATCAAACCACAAAAGGAAAAAAGCCACATGCATGAGAGCTGAAGCAATAAACTGCAGAAGCAGAAATACAAAAGCTACATATATTAGAATTATCACAGAGAGTTTATAAATGTTTATATTAATAAACTACAGTAAAAATCATAATTAAGCAGTAACAGAATCCCTAAGTTTCCCGTGTGGATTTGGAAAGAACCAAATATAAATTCTAGAAACTAAAATATACTAACTGAATTTAGAAATTCCAGATTAGACACTAATTACATCATGAAGATAGAACAAATGAACTGAAGGAAATGAAAATAATATTTAGAATGTAGCACACACAGAAAAAAACAGAAAATATAAGGAAAGGCTAAGAAATCTGTAAGCTAGATTCAGCTGTTCCAAAGTAGGCTTATAAAAGTTGATGTCGGTAATTAGAAATAGGACCAAACAGAAATTCTTGAAATTTAAAACTCTTCGAATGGACTTAACAGAATAAATACAACAGGGAAACCAGTAAGCTGGCAGATAGTCAGAAGAAACTATCCCAAATACAACTTAGAGGGAAAAGAAGCAGCAAAATACAGACAAGAGAGTAAAATATTTAGACGGTATGGTGAGATGATATAATAAACATTTAACTGGACTTCTAGAAAGAGAATTAGAGAGAAAGACATCATAATATCATACATAATGACAAAAATTTCCAGAACTGATAAGAGAACTTTTAGATTCAGGAAGCTGAATACATCTCAAGCAAAAGAAAAAAAATAGTCAAATAAATAATCTATAATCAAACCCATCCAAAGAAACTGAATAATACCAAATACAAAAGAAAATCTTAAAAGCTCAACAGAAAGGACAGGACCCTTAGAAAGGACTAACATTTAGACCGACAATGTATTTAACAATGGAAGGCAAGAGAGAGTTGAATTAAATCATCAAGGCAGAGAGACAAAATTTTCAGTATATACCCAATTAAACCATATTTCGGGAACTGGAATGAATTAAAGATGCTTTAATGCAAACATTTACCAAGACTAGTATCATCAACAAATGCTCATTAAAGGAATTTCTAAAGAATGAACTTTAAGAAATCAATTTAAAAGGAAAGCTAAGATGAAAAATGCCTTTTAAGGCTAGAAAATGGCAGATATAACAAATCATTGAAAGCTGGACTTTACCAAACAATAATATTAACAATGCGTAATTGATGGAATTAAAACTAATGATGAGGGGACTTCTGTTTTAGAACAGAATAGGTCAACACAGGAAAGGACTGTGGCCGCAAACGGGTCACAACCAGATAAATTATAAACATATTTTTAAAGCATCAGAGAAGTTCATAAGCAATACACTAAAATTCCAGAAAAAAGAAAAACCCTTTTATGTGAGCAAGGATTTTTACGTTTTTTTCCCCTATGGGTACTTTCTGATTCGGGGTGTTTGCTCAAGAACTGGCTTGATCAGTGGAGCCCCAGCTTTGGAAATGAGAAGCCAGCAAAACAGTGAAAGGGTCCACATGACCAATAGGACCAACTGGAAACCAGCGGGGTTCCAAATGCACAACTGCTCTTCTTCACAAAACATTTGCTATCTTTTGGTGCTATAGAGGAAGCTGTGGACTAAGCCAAAAGCTTCCAGAGGTAAAGTGCAATCTCCAGGAGTCTTATAGAAATGGCCTAATTGGGGGTGCCTGGGTGGCTCAGTCAGTTAAGTGTCCGCCTACAGCTCGGGTCATGAGCTCAGGGGTCCTGGGACCCAGCCCAGCATCAGGCTCCCTGCTCAATGTGGGGAGCCTCCTTCTCTCTCCCTCTTTTTTGCCCCTCACCCCTGCTTCTGCTTTCTCTCTCTCTCTCTCCTAAGTAAATAAAATCTTTAAAAAATAAATTTAAAAAAAGAAGAAGAAAAAGAAGTGGCCTAATTCAAACATACTATCTTACCTTCAGAGAAGTCACTATATTTTGAAGCAATTTTAAGTAGGAGAACCGGAGAGCTGGGCTGATCCCCTCTGAAAGGCAGAGCTGAATTCTCTGCAGTCTTCCAAACCTGAGACAGAGATCCACCAACCTAGAACCAAAACCCCATGCAGGAAGAGAGAGAGCACCGCAAACATGAGCAGGGGGCAAGTAGAAGTGGCCTGAGTTTACTAATACTGAAACCCAGCCCCCAGCCTTGATTAGTGTCTGATTGGATTCATGTGCCCCAACCTTCATTCTACTCACCAACAAAGGAAGATGGTAGCCTCTAAAGCCTCTGGTGTAATATCACATACAATGTCTAACATGTATTAAGAAATTTCTAGAGGGGCAACCCAGGTGTGGCCCATTGGTTTCGCATTGCCTTCAGCCCAGGGCCTGATCCTTGAGGCCCAGGATCGAGTCCCACATCCGGCTCCCTGCATGGAGCCTGCTTCTCCCTCTGCCTGTGTCTCTGCCTCTCTCTCTCTCTCTGTGTCTCCCATGAATAAATAAAATCAAGAGAAAGAAAAGACAAAGAAAAGAAAGAAAAGAAAAGAAAAGAAAAGAAAAGAGAAAGGAAAAAGAAAAGAAAAAAAGAAAAGAGAAATTTCTAGAAATGTAGGGATGAGGAAAAATGCCCAACTCATGAAGAAAAAGAAGGAAGAAGGAAGAAGGAAGAAGAAGAAGAAAGAAGAGAGATGACCCAGATAATGGAGTTAGCAAACAAGGACTTTCAATCACCTCTGGTTAATATGTTAAAAACAATAGAGAAAAAAGAGAGATACAACAGCCCAAAGGGTGGAGAATTTGGGAATTAAAATCTATACAAGAGGATCATATGAACATTCTGTAAATAAAAAGGAAAATATCTGTACTGAATAAATTAAAAATGAGTTGAACAGCAGACCAAGTGTAGCTGAGAACAGTGAACGGGAACTAGGTTCTAGTTTTTTCCCTCAACTAAGAAAAAGGTTTTGAAAAATGGAAGCAAAAAGAAAAAAAAAAAAAACTGGGCAAGAAAGCACACACCTGTACAAAAATCTAAAAGATAGTAAGCCGTTGTCTTTGTTCAGGTAGCCCAGAAAACCGACTCTGATGAAAAGACCTGCATTCGGATGTGATTGGTGAGAGCTCTCGGAAAATCTCTGTTGGGAAGGGAAGCGTGACTGAGCGGAGGGAGAAGGGGGAGAGGCCTGGGTCGATGCTGTGGGAGCTCTGGAGTTGAGATTGGCCTTTGGAGATGTCCCCGAAAGAGGCAAAGCTGCTGGGCATTTGTACCTCCTCACTGACCTGTCATTGAATGCAGGTGCCTTTGGGGAAGACCTTGGCCAACAACCCCGCACAGCAGGAGCTCAGCCGTGGGTTGTCAGAGTCAGCATTCCGGGCAGCTGGGGGAAGCAGTGGGGCGTCAGGGGTTCCCCCAGGCCGGTTCACCACAGCCTCCACCAAAGCCCACACGTCTGCGCTTGAACCCACCTGCTTTACACAAGTTCACCCACCTGGGAAGGCCTCCAGGATTCTGGTTTCTCTCTTTTCCTGTGTCAATTTACAAGGACAAAGTTCTGATGTTCATAGTCTCTCTCCTCTGCCAGTCATTCCAGACTTTGCCCTGGGCTGGCTCAGGGTCAGGTGGTGTACGTGCTAGGGCGACACAGGCGCTTATTCTGAGCTTCTGTTCACCAAATCTTTCTTTGGCCATGGCTGCCCCCTTCATCGATTTACCATCCAGAGTGGGCAAAGAAATATCCAAGGCAACAGCACAAGGTCATTCGGGTTCTAAGAACATTCTTCTCTCCCTTTACTGTGTAGCAGAAGCTCTGTCTTCTAAGGGATAGAGTCCATTATTGTTGCCAATATAGTGACTTTTTCTGGCCAGCTCATCTCTTAGAATGAGGAACCATCAGTGATCACGTGGCAACCGTGGACTAAAATTTCACAAGACTGACTCTGTCCCCCATCAGAAGCGTTCTTTCTCTGGGAATGAGGGTGTCCATGAGCTTACAGTTCCAGGTCCCGGAAATACAAAATCCCCAAGCAGATAACCAAGAGGGATGGTAAATGAGGCTGCTCCTATTTCCAGGCCTTACTTCTGATTCTTTGTATTCGAGCTACTTGAGACAGAGCACATTTTCATATTTCTGCTCAGGCTGTATGATGCGTTCGAGAGGACGGTGCCCTGTCTTTGCAGGATATCACTTCCAAGCAGGCACTTTGGTTGCACCTTTAAAAATCCATGCCATTGGGATGCTTGGGTGGCTCAGCGGTTGAGCATCTGCCTTCAACCCAAGGCGTGATCCTGGGGTCCTGGGATTGAGTCCCACATCGGGCTCACTGCAAGGAGCCTGCTTCTCCCTCTGCCTGTGTCTCTGCCTCTCTCTCTCTTTCTCTCTGTGTGGTGTGTGTGTGTGTGTGTGTCTCATGAATAAATAAAATCTTAAAAAAAAAAATCTATGCCATTACTTGCATCAGACCAGCAGTTTCTGTGTGCTGTGGTAGGTGAGAGGACCAATGGATCCCAAGTCATGTACCTACTGCTACAATCATTTTGATTAAAGGGGCAGAGCAGCAATTCACAACTAACTGGAAATGGTAAAAGATAGAGTCCAAAGCAAATCTTCAGGCACAGGGAAGTTGAATTAATAGATGGTTCAGACAATCCATTGCTTCATTGCCCCATCCCTTTGAATCCATACTTATGGCCTAATAAGATTTCCTTACAATCGATTGGCCACGAGAGAAAAACAACAGAGGCTTAGTTTGCAGAAGATGCCACAAGATATTACAGTGAAATGGTTTATGTTTATACAACACTATTCAACACTAAAAAATTAATGAACAATAACTATATACAAGTGACATCACCAAGGTGGTGACATAGGTCATTCCTGATTTTCCATCCTCTTGTAAGAAGAACAACTAACAATGATTCAAGAATAAGCAAATCCACTTGGCGAATCACAGAACACGGGGATAAGACTGAAGCGCCCCCTGCATCACAGATACCAAGACACACTGCACTTGATGTGAGAGGTTGACAGCGTTGCCCTTCTCCCAGACCAGCACAGTGTCACATGGTGGAGAGCACACCCCTGAGCCTGCAGCTCCTTCGGTGGGAAGAGAGAACTGAGACACAACCAGCCCTGCCGTCCCCAGCACTGGCTCAGGAGGTGTCACTACTCTCAACTTGCCCCAAAGGGAATCTGCTGGGCTCAGTCAGTGGGAATCCGGCTGTGATGGAGAAAGGGGGAGAGGTTAGCAACAACTAGCACACGAACTCTGGCAGAGTTTATACCACAGTGTCCAAGTAGAAGGCCCCAGCGGTGGTTTTGCTCATCTGCAGCACCAAATTAGTGGTGCCCTCTGACCAGGGAACTCTGTAGAGTGAAGATCTGCTTGATTCAGATCCTCTAACGAGGAGTTCTGCTATCCCGAGGGCCTGGTTTGCCCACACCCAGGCCAGAAGCTGAGTCACAGCCCCACCTCCTGTGGAGAGTGCCTCCCAGACACATCTGACCAGAAGAGCTATGTAGCAGATCATGCTAAAACCAAGGGGTAGGTGGGCAGAGCTGATCACCCCCAGAGCAAAGCCAGGACCAGGCATGGAGGGTTTCTGTGCTGCACACAGGCTGGGGATTGATTCATAGCCAAAGCCATGGGCTCTTGGATCCTTCCAACTGGAGTGTGTTTGAGAGTTGCCTGGAATGGCCGCTCCCCTTCCCACCCAGGCGAGGGAGCTGAGGCAGCTCCACCCGCCCACAGTGGCTCCCCATCCCATCTGCCTAGAAGGGCTGGCGAGAACATCTGGAAGCTGTGTGGCCCAGAGGTGCTGGAGCTGAAGGAAGGGCAGGAAGGGCCAATAGTTCGTAGGGCAAAACCATCGGACCTATTTGGCCAGGGAACTATCATGTCACATGCCTTCAACAATGATATTTCTCAGTAAAACTGGGCGGGGTGGGGGGGTCTATATGCATCAAATAGATTCACCTCCAGAAGTTAATTCAGTGAAATATATTATAGAAGACATTTTTTTAAAGATTTTATTTATTTATTCATGGGAGACCCAGAGAGAGAGGCCGACAAACAGGCAGAGGGAGAAGCAGGCTCCATGCGGGGAGCCCACTACGGACTCCATCCAGGACCCCAGGATCACCCCCTGAGCCAAAGGCAGACACTCAACCACTGGGCTACCAGTCTTCCCTATAGAAGACTTTTTTACTAGTGGCTCTCAATCTGGGCTGCACAGTACATTTCTCTAAAGAGCTTAAAAAAACAAAAAACAAAAACCGATGCCCGAGCACCAATTTAATTATCCTGAGGTGTTCGTATCGATATCTGTAGGAGCTCCTAATGATAACTAGGCTTGAGAAACATCACTTTGTGCCCTTAATATACCCTTTTGTGAATATTTTGTATTTCAGAATTTTTTACATTTTTTTGAATTTTTTATTGGTGTTCAATTTGCCAACATATAGAATAACACCCAGTGCTCATCCCATCAAGTGCCCCCCTCAGTGCCCATCATCCGGTCACCCCCACCCCTGCCCACCTCCCTTTCTACCAACCCTTGTTCATTTCCCAGAGTTAGGAGTCTCTCATGTTCTGTCTCTCTTTCTGATATTTCCCACTCATTTTTTTGTATTTCATAATTTTGTAAATGACCAAAGAAACAGGAAATAAACCAATTCTCTAGCAGACTCGCTCTGATGTATTGACCCATTTTGCTCAGTGCTTCATGGCAGCCAGGTCATGTTTATTGGCCTTTAGAGACAAGCCATATAAATGTTCTCATGAGGTAATGACTGCTCCCGGCCCAACTCAGTCAACTCTGTTTGCTCTTTCTCTTTAGTCACCACCTCATCCATAGATGAAATCCACCCGGGCCTTGCAAACTCCCTGCGTCAGAAATACAGGCATTTTTCATTATGCTGTTTGATCTCTGATTTTTTTAATATTTCTCTTTTCTCTCTTCTTGTTGCATTTTCCCCTGACTTACGCCTTCAAGTTCTATCACTTTGGCTTTCTTCTTTCCTTCCTGACAATAGCTTTAGGTACTTTTCTTTCCACTACTTTGCCTTCATGGAAATGTCTACACATTCCCAATGAAGTTGACCATTTTAGATAGAAAAGAAGAATTAAAACTCATTAACTGAGGACCTTGTCTTCTCAACCGGTGAAAGAAAAAAAAATAATCTCATGAAATGAGGGTATTAATTCTGAAACCCTACCACAGGTTTTTCTCTACTTTCATAAGTTCCTAAGAATTACACAGGTGTGGGATCAACAGTCAAGTTTTTAGATGTCACTTCGTCAGGGTAGGGCTTTAATATCCCATAGAAACAATATATTTTAAATATCCCTGAATTCAAATCAAAGATATCAAATGTATAGACAGGGAAGTAGGATCAACCAAGAAGAAACTCAAGGAACTGAGCCCAATCAAATCAAGTCTAGCTTTATTTTTATCATCTAAGCAAAGTCTGAAAACTCAAGCAAGTAACACTTTGGGGACATTCAAGACATGAAGCATTTCAAATTCCCATTACCGAATGTGAGTTGCTTAAATGTTAATGGTATGCTGAGAATAATTGCAATATTTCATCAGTACTTTAGAGAATTATACTGGGACATAGTAAAGGTTTTTGTTATGCGAGATCTTGCAAATGAATTATTTTTCTAATACCTTTGAAGGGCTGCTTTGTCACAGTATTTAATTAAAAATAGAAAATAGAATATTTTCTGAAATATCTCTAATTTTTCAGGTATTTTAATTTATTTCCAGGAGGCATCTTGAAAAAAATAAGATATATGCTAGGCTTATTCAGCTGTTTATGACATTTTCCAAAATATTTTCTTCATATAATTGTTAATAGAAACAAAGTTTAGAGATCACAATTTCCCAAACATGGTAACAGAAAAAGACAGAAAAATATCAGTTACCAAGAAACTAACATTAGAAGTATTATGTAAAAGTAGTTAACTTGAAAGATAAAAACTAATTCATTCAAGTATATTTCAAAAGATTCCTAGCTTCCAAAAAGGAAACTTGCATAGGTCAAACTAGTCTTTTCAGGAAAGAAAGTAAAATTAGGCAATTAACCTTTTAATCCACTTAACATTCTAATTCCCTTCATTTCCGAGTTATGCAGGCAGCACAAGGATAATTGCTGAAATTTAAAGGAATGTGAGAGAGAGAGTATGGTAGGGTGTGTGTGCATGTGTGTATATACAGAGGAATTTGATAATAAAAAGTAAAAAATACAAAGACTATATGAGGAGATTTTAAAACATTCTTCTATAAGAATATATTTTTATGAAGGTCAAATTTGAGGTTATTATTTTTATACCTCAATAACTTAAGATGATGATAAGTATTATATCCTGGATTTTTAAAAAAGAAAAAAAATATATAACACTTAGAAAAATAAAAACATCTACCTAGTAGAATCCAGTTACGATAATTGTACAAAGCTGACCTAGGGCAGAACTAGAGCACATAATGTACTCTTGGAAGTGACTGTGAGAAGAAGGTGCATTTATCAAATAGGGACAATGAGGAAGCATCAGGATCTTCATGCTTCTATCCAAATGGGGATACTTGAATTTAGCTTGGGTAGAAAGCAAGCAGGAACTTTTCAAATTTATAGAACTTTAAAGTAAGCAATTGCTCCCATAATACAGGGGCTAACTTACCTTAAACATCTAGGACATAGATTATTTCACAGCATATGACATCCAGAGGAAAAGCAGACCCCATATTGGTTGATTTGTGAGCACAGTTACATTATTCAAGGGTCAATTTGGGATGTAGTTTTCCTAAATCTTTCTGTACATCCGTCCTTGATCTTGTCTTCATGCTGGTGCTCGTGGTAGGATAACTGCGTAACTTCTAGGTTTGGGATCCAGATCCAGCAACATGCCTAGGTTTGGGATCCAGATCCAGCAACATGCCTGTGAAGAAGGGAACACACCTCTTTCAGTGGTTCTTCTAAGAGTAAGAATATTTTCCCCAGAATTCCCCAGCACTTCTCACATTTCATAGGTCAAAATAGCCATCCTCTTTTTGGAACAAATCACTGCAAAGGGATAATTTAATACCATGTAACTGGGTCATCAATGGGGTCATCAACATAGATAGATGTTGAGGCGATAACACCAGCTTTAACTCTATTGTATTGCTCAGCACATACAGCATGTATCATTCCATTTATTTAATAAATATTTCTTAGGTGTCCATCATGTGTCAAAAGAGATATAGTAGTAAACAATGCAGTGTTTGGCTTTGATCTCATGTAACAGTCTACTGGAATTTTGGAATAATTGAATAAATTTTTTAAAATACTATTTTAAAAATACTATGATACATAACAAAATACGTACCATATGACTAAAACTACCAAAGTCTGATAAAACAAATTTTTAAAAACTAAAAAATGAAGAGATATTCCATGTTCATGTATAAAAGAGTCAATATTGTCAAGATGTCAGTTCTTCCCAACTTGACCTATATATTCAATGCAATCCCAGGCAAAATCCCAGCAAGTTATTTTGTAAATATCAACAAACTGATTCTAAAGTTTATATGGAGAAGTAAAAAACTTAGAATACCCAACCCAGTATGAAAGAAGAATAAACTCAGAGGACTGACACTGGCTGACTTTAAGACTTACTATAAATCTATGGTAATCAATACAGTGCAGTACTGTTGAGAGAATAAACAAATAGAGCAATAAGACAGAATAGAAATCACAGAAATTTGATTTTTGACAAATGAGCAAAGGTAATACAATAGAGCAACAATAGTATTTTCAACAATGGCGCCAAAACAACTGGACATCATATGCAAAAAAAATAAAAAATAAAAAGAATCTAGGCACAGACTTTAAATATTCACAAAAATTAAAATGGATCATAGACCTAAAGACAAAATTGTAAAATTCCTAGAAGATAATAGTAGGAGAAGGCCTTCATACCTTCATGACCTTGGATATATGGCAATGACTTTTTTTTTTTAAGATATTTTATTTATTTATTCATTCATGACAGACACACAGAGAGAGAGAGGCAGAGACACAGGCAGAGGGAGAAGCAGGCTCCATGCAGGGAACGCGACGTGGGACTCGATCCCGGATCTCCAGGATCATGCCCTGGGCTGCAGGCGGTGCTAAACCGCTGGGCTACCGGGGCTGCCCGGCAATGACTTTTAGATACAACACCAAAGACATGATCTATGGAAAAGTAAATGATAATCAAGACTATTAAATTAAAACTTCTGCACTCCAAAAGACACTGTTAAGAGAATGAAGGGACAAGCCACAGACTGGTAACAAATATTTGCAAAAGATATATCTGATAAAAGACTGTTGTCCAAAATGTATAAAGAATTCTTAAAATTCAATAATAAGAAAACAAACATCCTGTCTAAAGAATGAGCCAGACTTTAGTAGATACCTCACCAAAGAAGATATACAGATGGCAAATAAGCATTTGAAAGGAGGCTCCACATCATACATCAACAGGGAAATTCAAATTAAAACAATGAGATGCCGCTGCATTCCTATTAAAGTGCCAAAATCTAGAACATTGACAATACTCAAAACTGGTAAGGATGTGGGACAATAGGAAATGGAATGCAAAATTCCATTTTAGAAGGCAGTTTGGCAATTTCTTAGAAAACTAAACATCCTACCATATGATCCAGCAATCATGCTCCTTGGTCCTTAGCCAGATGAGCTGAAAACTACATCCACACCAAAACTGGCACGCAGATGTTTATAGGAGCTTTATTCATAATTACCAATACTTGGAAACAACCAAGATGTCCTTCAGTAGGTGAATAGATAAACTGTAATACATCTGGATAGTGGAATATTATTCACACTAAAAAGAAATGAGCTATCAAGCCATGAAAAGACATAGAGAAACTTTACATGCGTATTTCTAAGTGGAAGAAGCCAACCTTAAAAGGCTATATGGTATATGATTTCAATGATACAACATTCTGGAAAAGGCAAAACTGTGAGCATAGTAAAAAAGATTAGTGGTTTCAAGGGTTGGGGGAAGGAGGGGGATGAATAGTCAGAGCACAGAAGTTTTTAGGGCAGCAAAACTATTGTTTCTGTATAATACTATGGTGGATCCCTGTCATTATACATTTCTTAAAACACATGCAACGTACAAGACCAAGAGTAAGCCCTAATGTAAACTATGAACTTTGGGTGATTATCAACATAGGTTCATAAACTATTATAAATGTATGCACTGAGGCTGTGCATATATTGGGGCAGGGAGTATACAGGACTATTTAATAGACTAAAGTCTATTAAAAAATACTAAGAACACTAATTAGGTGCTGGGATAGGAGTATAGAAGTTGGGGGTGGGGGGACAGTCAGAGAAGGATTCCTTAAGGAAACGGCTTCAGACTGAGACACATAAGGTGCTTAAGAAATGCCAGGCAAAGAGGGTGGGTAACAGAGGGTGGCAGAGGGAGACAGAGAGCCAGTGTATCACTGGCTCATGTTTATATTGTCTATCCATATCCATCTTCTCTTTCGTCTCAGGTAGTAGGATGATTGTCTATATTCTGGAGCAGAAATTTAGACACAACAACATGGGGAGGAATAATAACCTTTAAAGAAAACTGTCTAACCCAAATTTTTAGCTGCACCTGAAATAAGATCACATTTCCCAGCATTCTTTGCACCCAGGGATGGCCATCCAATTAAACTTAATACATGGTATGGATACAGAAATGCTATTTGGTACTTTGTCTTTTGTCTTTTTTTTTTTTTTTTTTCCGTCCTGCTCCTAAGTCAGAGATGCCACATAGACAGTGAGGTTGAGGACACACATGGTGTATGGTGGAGCATCAAGATAGAAGAGTTATGGGTCTCAGCCAACATATCCCTAGAAGCATACTTGAACTTATATGTAAAAGAGAAATAAACTCTCTTCTTTAAGCCAGGGTCATTGGTCTTTCCATTACACAGCAGACCTTAATTCCAACTAATTTCATAAGCAATGACTTGGGGAGGAGAAGAATATGGCATACGGCAGGAACTGAAAGGAGATCAATGTGGCTGGTGTAGAATAGGCAGGAGACTGGAAAGGGTTCAAGAGGAGGTAGGTAGCATTTATATGAAGCCCTGTAGGCCATGTTTAAAAATCTAGACATGATCCTAGGAGCAACGTGAAGACATTAAAGAGTTTCAAGCATAGGAGGGAAGGGATAAAATTCACGTTTGAAAACGATTTCTCTAGCTATCATGCTAAGAAAGGATTGCACGGGTGGCACACGTAGATGTAGTGAGCCTCATTAGGGACCAGTGGAAGTCACCCATGAAAGGGATTTGTTAGCTTAGACTCAGGAGGTGGGAATAGGGTTAGAGAGAAAAAAGCTGACTTGAAGAGTCTTGGAGAGAAAGAAAAGCATTGGTGATGGATTGGAGATGAGTTGAGGAATCAGGCATTGTGCCCAGGTTTCTCAATTGAGAGACACCTATGTACTAGGTTAGGGAACCCTGAAGGAAGAATGGCTATGGGATACGTTGCCACTTTTTGAATATGTCCAATTTCACAATCGTTTGAGACATTCAAGGGGGAAAACCGCCAAGTAACTAATATCGGATGGAATCCTACTTATAAAGGAGACTTATAAAGGGGAAAATTGATGGGAGTTACAAACCTGGAAGTCACCGATTAGAGATAATAAGTGAAGTCATGAGAGAAAATAGTGTGGGCCTTCGTTTTTTGTTTTTTTTTTTGTTTTTTTTTTTGGGGCCTTCGTTTTTTAGTCACAGTGACCTAGGGGGTCTCCCCATCTCCTCATTTCCTCAGTTCAGCACAATATGATGTTTATAAAAATATCACATTTTAGGGGCACCCGGGTGGCTCGGTCAGTTAGGTTTTCCACAGTCTAACCTTAATCTCTTTGTGGTGAGTCCCTAAAGTCAAACTAGATTCTAATAACAGCTTAATTAATCACAGAATCTCAGAATTGGAGGAAAACTTAAGTGTCTTGTGCAGAACTATCTCTTCCAAAATAAAACTGTAAACAAATTTAATCTGAAAATTATGCTGTCTGCATTTGTCCAAACATGTAAAATGAATACAAAACAGCCCAGGATAAGCATCAATAACCAAGAAAGGCTCATAAAAAGTCAAATAATTATTTTAGGTCTTAGGTGTAGTTCCATAAGAAAGATTTTTTTGTTATTTAAAATAAAAAGCAGTGCACAAATGGCATCAACAATTATGCTGAAATATTTTTTCACATTCTTCTGACAAATGTGGGATTTTATATGCAGGACAAATATCCAGTGAAAATACTAAAGGGTCCCACAACATTTCAGGACCTGAAGCACAGTATCTCTCAGTGACAGGTATAGAATGGGCTTAAATACATTTATTAAAACAAATGATTATATGAAATATTAATCTTACTCTACTTAATTAACATGCTAATGGATTAGTTCCTCACCTTTCTTCTTATACATAAATTACCCTTCAGCTTGCTCATCATTTTTCATTTCCCCAAAATACAGAGTATTAATTACTTGTAGCCAAGATGTAGTCTCTTCTCAACTCCCATAATTGAAGTCATATTCAGACATAGTTCAACCCCTGTATTTAAACAAAGTATATGCTGGATTCAGACAGAGATAAACAGTAAGTACATCTTAAAATGAAAGGAAAAAAGATTTTTGAAATTAAAAAAAATAAATGTTGTATGTTGATTTGCAGCCTGGAAGCTGGTCCTAGCCACAGAGAAACCCTTTCTTTAAAGCCACACTTGGATCAGATATGAGACAACATGGTTGTTTCAAGTAATTTCCTTTGAAAAATCCAACTTCAAATATATTTTTTTTTCACTGCAGTGAAATGATCATGGAAAAAATGATTGCGTTGTTCCGTTCGATGTGAGAGGGATTGCTGATGCTTTGGTACATCTTCTAACTGGACTGTGATGTGTTGACAAGCAAGGGAAGTACCGCCTTTGACAAGTCAGGTGTAATTCCACCAAAATGTTCAAAGAGGAAAGGAGGCAAAGAATGCTGCGTAATTCTTATAATCAGTACACTGAAATTTGACTCAGGCTGCCCTTTATTGATTATATGAGCTGAGGTAGCTGATGAAATGATGGAGAAATCATCCAGTTCCTCAGCTTATCTCTAAAAATCAAGCACTG
The DNA here is from genome assembly GCF_011100685.1 of Canis lupus familiaris. Lineage (NCBI taxonomy): Eukaryota > Metazoa > Chordata > Mammalia > Carnivora > Canidae > Canis > Canis lupus. The sequence goes on along the minus strand of NC_049236.1, from coordinate 25,300,784 downwards.
CAGGCAAGCTACAAATAAAAACAAACTGCCTTCCATTTTTCTCTCTTATCAGAATTCAGTTACTAAAACCATGGGTTTGTGAGAATCTGAGAAAGTGCTGCCTCATTCAGAGGGACCTACATCACCCTTGCTTTGTCCTTGAGAAGATCCTCATTTAATAGAAAATTAACATGTGGCTGCTTTCAAATGACCGTCTTTGTGAATATGAAAATCCATTTAATTAATAGACCTTGACCTTTATGCATATGAAAACCCATATGCATATGAAAACCCATATAGCTGAACTAGGAATATGAATATACAAAATATTCCAAGGAAAACTCCATTGTTTTAAAGAAAAACTTGCTGTGTCTCTGATCTATTTACTACTGGTTTCAACAAGTGAAAGCAAGGAAGTTTTTCAAATTTTACACGTACATATACATATTTCACTTACTCTAATAACTTCTCTAAGAAAAATTGCCCCCAATTTCTCTTTATTTCATCCTATGCTTTTAGAGCTAGAAAGAACATTAGACATCATCTAATTCAACTCCATCTTTTATAATCAATAAAATTGAAAGTAAAGAAAATTGCATATCTTGTCCAGCCTAGAATGCAGGATTCCCAAGTATCAGTCCAATTTTCTACATCTGTAATTTAGACTAATCTGTCTCTTTTTTTAAAATCCCCAGCTATCCACTATTGTACTCAAGTTGTTAGAGAAAGAGAATAACTGCCCAGTTGCTCAAACTTATATAAAATCACCACAAGCCCGGGGGCCTGCCCTTGGTTTTCAGATTTAAGAAGTCAGGGGTTTTAGATTATTCAGGGGTCACCTCTCAGAGGGATCTTCCTTTTTCTTTTTTTTTTTTTTTGTTATTTTTTTTTAAATTTTTATAAATTTATTTTGTATTGGTGTTCAATTTGCCAACATATAGAATAACATCCAGTGCTCATCCCATCCTTTTTCTAATACAAAGCAGCTCACCCCTCAGTAGCAATACCCTTCACGTTACTCTACCCTTTTGCTCGTACTCAGTTTTTTCAGAGCAATTATTGGTATGTAACCTTGCAACCTTTATTATTCCAAAGGCTGTTCCGAGGATCTTTGTAAAAGAGTCTTGATGCGCATGTTCACCAGTTTCTCTGATTAAGAATCTCTAATATAATGTATCATAATTATTGTGGTGAACAGTGTTTGTTTAGGTTTCCTCATATGCTTCACCATTTCCTTTGCTCACCATTGCTCTCTGCATATCAATGTTCCTCCTGGTGTGTGTCCCTTATTGTTGAAGTATATGCCATAGGTATTCCTCTAGGAATATATCTCTTATCAATAAAGGCTCTTAATTTTTGAAAACATCTATATTTTATGTTTTCTTCTTGAAAAAAAAATTCGCTGGGAATATAATTCCAGAATGGCAATTATCTCTTAATTTTGACCGTTAGCCTGGATTTCTTGATTACGCTGAGAACTTCTTTGTTGTTATTGATAACTTGTCTCTTGATCTAATTGTAGTTCCTGTATAAGTAATCTCTCTTCCTCCTGTGTTTAAGATCTGTCTATTATTATTATTATTATTATTATTATTATTATTGAGATAGAGAAAGAGAGCACAAGCAGGGGCAGAGGCAGAGGGAGAGGGAGAGGGCTCCCAGCCAAGCAGGGAGCCTGATGCGGGGCTCCATCCCAGGACCCTGAGATCATACCCAAGCCAAAGGTGGATGCTTAACCAACTTAACCACCCAGATGCCCCTAGATCTGTTCTTTGTCTCTGGTATTTAATATTTTCACTCTGTTGGTTCTAGGTGTGAATTTCTTCTGTTTATCCTACTAGATACTGGAGTGGCGTGGTGCTTCTTGAATCTGGGACAAGAAGTAAGGGACAGTCCTTTTCTAGTTGACCACTCCTTTTTCTAATGCTGAGGACAGTGATATCATATAACACACACTCAACACAAGTTTAGAATGAATACATGTCAGGCACTGTGCCACTTGCTACAAATAGAACAGTGACCAATACACAGTAAACACAATCCCTACTTTCAGGGAACTTACAGCTGAGAAGATGAAAAATAAAACAGGAAGTTTTACCTACAATAAATGTGACAAACAACATGATAAAAGGAATATAGTGTTCAACGCTTTTTTTTTTTTTACTTTGTCAATTTATTTTTTTCTGAGGCCAGTGAGGCAACTGATTTGCAGTTCGCATTGCTCTATAAATTAACAGTAATGACTCTCATCGTAGTGGACCCCAAAATATTTGATGGTCAAAATTATTATTTGTTGCCTTTCCTATTTGTGGTTGCTCTCACCTCCACAGCCCATGTCAGTGTTGTATATACAATACCTGAGACACCCAATAGGCTTACAACTAATGGATCTTACTATTGATGACATCTAAGCAATAACATTATGATGGGGATGTTACAGAGGCCACTTATAGGACCAATGATAAGGATGGGCTTGGCTTCCACATGAAAGGTTGACGTTCATTCAGTTGCTACCATGGTTTTGGTTTCTTTAATTTGATTGAAAACTTGCTCACATGCTACCACTGGTACATATTAATGGCCTAATGAATATTTGCTAAATAGATGTATTGATACTCTTTTTGGTATCACATTGTAAATACCACCCAAGGAAAGGGGAACTGGATTCAGTTCACTTCTGTCATTAAGCACTCCTTTGATTAATAGTGTGCTGCCCAAGTAGCATAATTTGGAGTATTTAATCCTATATTGTTGGCATAATACTTTGGCTGTCTTCCAAAGTATTAGAAGACAAAGTATTGGAATACTTTTGCTGTTCTTCTAGCAAGCTTAAAATCAATAACAGGTGGTTAATTCTGGAATCTTCTCAGTACTGAAACTGAAGCTGACTGCTCTATAATGACAAAAGTCACTTTTGTCCACTTATTTATTTTACCTTTTAGGAAACAGTGCTTCAGAGAGTGTATTTTATATGTTTAGTGTCTACAAAATTTACAACTGTCTTTGCATATGAACAATTTCTTGTACAGCTGCTCAATTTCTTTCTTGTTTGTTTCCATAGAATATTTGTGCCCCGGGCTCAGGATATTTTTCTTCTTTCCCCCGTCATGATACTATTTAGAATACCAAGGATGTTTGCCATGATAAGAGGATTCCAACAAGGACTTGTCATAGTCAATAGCATGCAATTTGGTTGAGTATGAGGTTGAGTGTGTGGATTTTGTCCTTGACATAGCATCTCTGCTAAATTACTGGCAGTAGTTTGTGGCTGTTACGACTGTTCGGGAATATCAAGCCCTGAAATATATTATTCTCTTCTTTTTGATGTCTGGAGCACCCACAGGAGACATAATGTATACTTTCTAAATTATTCTTGCCCTTTCAGACCCTTTTCTTGTCTCAAGTGCTCTTTTTTCCTTTCTCATCTCCTTGTTTCTTATTCTCCGCCTTAACTATACTTTCTTCCCCACAAGGAAAGAGGCTTTTCCCTTCATGTCTTTCGTTTGTAATTCCACAAAGACCAAGGGCTATGAGATCGCATTTTCGGAGAATGACCTAAACTGATTTGAACCAGGTAACTTCATCTCTCTTATCTTCTTTTATGTAAGCTTCAGTGGATAGCTTCCTCCGGAAATTTCAGATATTTTCCTGACATTATTCTTAACTCCTTTAGCGTTAAAATGAATGTCTAATAATAATATAATAATTACAACGTATCTTTTCTCCATAATTTTAACAAAAATTATCTGATTTAAGTAAGCACACATGCATATATTATTTTTTTGAAATTTGAAATACAATTTGTATCTTCCTTTTCTTATTTTATGATTAACTGGCCTTTTAAAAATATTTGCATAGCACTTTCCTAAGTTCAGAAGTAGTTTTCATAATACCTGCTAGACCAGTGCTTATCAAACTTTAATGTACATATGAATCACCTGGGAATCTTGTTAAAATATGGATTCTGATTCAGGACATCTGAGGAGGGCCTGAGATTCTGGATTTTTAAAAAGCTCCCAGGGGTTGCTGATGTTACCAATGAGCATTGCTCATCAAATGGCAGAGTGTAGGTAGTAAAAGCTATAAAGAGCAAAGAACCAGACTACCTTGTTCACCCCTACATCTGTTTTATCTACTGTAGTGTCTGTTACATGCATGATTTCCAATAAATATGTATTAATAGTGAACTCACTGAATCATGTACACGGCACCATGAGACATTCACGATAGCCACCCATTTTACAGAGGTTTCAAAAAAGCAAAGTGATTTGCCTGTGGGGTTACACAGTAGCAGAAGCATGGCTTAATCTGATTATTTAGTATGTATTAATGAAAGATGGTAACAGCTCCATTCCCCAATATCTGCCTACTTATTTTTCTCTTGAAGATACTAGAGGTTTCCAGTGATTTTTGAGGTGTGTAGCTCTGCATTTGATTTCCATGAGTTGCAGATGACATGGTCTAGGAGGAATCAAATTTATCTTTGAAGTGCTTCTATACCCACTCCTGTACAAATGCTCTTGGAAGAGTCGGCCTGCATTTTCCCAGAGACCAGTTGTGCCTTTTGCTCTTTGAAGGTAAAATTTGGGAATATTATTTAGGATGGAGGAAGATTTAAGATTCTAATTTACAAACAGGATTCCTTTAACATCATCACATCACTCCTCCTAAAAAAAAAATTCACAAAGCACAAAAATTCAAAAATGTAATCACCTTGTTAAATTTGGAATTGCAAAGACATTGTAATCAAGAAAGAACATGAAGCTGTTCTGTCAAGATTGTGATTTAGGAGCTGCTATTAGCAGCTTCTGAAGTGGTGGGAGTAAATCATTTTCAAATGTTGGAAGCCAATTAACTGTAATGAAATATAGTTGAATAACAATTAGTAATTCTACTTCAAAGTATAGTAATGGGTAGAAAATAAACTTTCCAAAGAAGCACATTCGTTGTGTAATTCTTTAAAAAACCACTTTAATTGTCAGGTCCCTTTTGAGTCAAGGTGTTCTAAATCATATTTTAGCAGGAATTCTGACAGCTGGGGAAAATCCACCTGCTGAGTTATTACCTTTTAATTATCCAAATAAAGAACAAAATAGAAAGCATGACAAACTTGAATAGAAAAAAAAACGAATATAAAATTAAGAAAGATATTACTCATGCATTTCAAGATTAACTTAGCTCTCCCGTGGATATGAGAAGAAAACCAAGTTTATTATTTACAACACTCCTTACACCTTTCCCCATAACTCCCTAAGGAAAATAGATCTCAAGGAAACTCATTTGCTCTGCTGGGTAGAGCGGCAAGATAATTTTGGAGAATGCAGGGGTGTTGAGAGTCAGGAAGAGAAATAAGCCACTGCTAAATTGTTTCAAATGAGAAAAGGAAGTGTAGCCTCTGAGAGGAAGGGTGGAGTATCCCGAAGATTGGAGTTGTGGAAACAGATGTGACAGCTGCCAAGGATAGAGAGTAGGGGCAATTAAGATGCATTTTAAGAAAGTTGACAGGGTGAGCGGTCTTGTAATCCCCCTTTCCATCCAATCTAGGGTTTCTCAACCTGAGCATATTGACACTGGGGACGAGATAGCTCTTCACTGTGGGACATTCCAAGGCATTTTAGAAGCTTAGCAGCAGGTGTTAGCCACTAGAGACAATAGCCTTCCCCACTAACTGTGACAACCAAAATATCTCCAGACATTGCCAAAATGTCTCCTGGAGGGAAAATCGCTGTCACTTGAGAATCACTGATCTAATCTCAAACTTTTTTTTCCCTTTATTTGAGGGGTGGGGGGCAGAGGGAGAGCAAGGGAAGAATCTCAAGCAGACTCTACACTGAGCACAGAGTCCAATGCCCGGCTGGATCTCAGACTCTGAGATCATGACCTGAGCTGAAATCAAGAGTCAGACACTTTATCCTACTGAGCCAACTAGGCGCCCGAATTTCAACCTTTTGACAAAGGTCTACATTAGTTTCTGTGCCTTCAAGTTCAGTAGGTATTATATGTGTAATGTATTAATTTACCTTAGCATTCACATTTGTTTGTTTCCTTGAGTGTGCGGATTGGTCTCAGTGCAATCCAAAGCAAGGGCAGAGGTTTCCAGGTGGGTCCAAGGTTATACATTAACCCTTGAGGGTTTCTGTCTAGAATATGTGCTCTAAATGAAGGTCCAGCTGCAACTGGAGTTGCAAGTTGAATTATCAACTTAGAATTAAGTCAAAAGTACATCTCTATAATGACCGTGAAGGGAGAATCAGTGGACATTGAACTGACAAGAAATGTAATGACAGATCATGTCAAACTTAGAATAAGATTGTGGAAAACCCCCCTCACTCACTTTTTCAGTTTTTACAGATAACAGAGTTAAAATGGTGTTCAACACTGACCATTTCTATTGAAAACGCGTATGCATACAATGCCATAAAATATTTCTCTAATGAAGTAATTCAAGAGAATATATGAAATTTCAGATGAGAAATTGTATTTTTACCTAGTCCCTCCAGACATGGTGTGTCTCAATAAATTATGATGTTTCCTGGGGGTGCCTGGATGGCTCTAATCAGTTGAGCTTCTGACTCTTGGTTTCAGCTCAGCATGATCTCAGAGTTGTGAGATTGAGCCCTGCTTCAAGCTTTGCACTCAGTGAGGAGTCTGCTTGAAGATTCTTTTCCTCTGCCCCTCACCCCACTTGCACACAAATGTTCTTTCTCTCTCTCTCTCTCTCTCTCTCTCTCTCTCAAATAAATAAATAAATAAATAATATTTTTTAAAAATTGTTATTTCTTGGAAAAGGAAGATTAAAAGTAAAAGATCATATATAAGCAAATGTGTGCTGACAAAAATGTTTTATGAAGGAATTCAAAACAAAAGGTACTGATTTGTAACATATATTTGCCAATTTCTGTGGCATAAATACTCCCGCTATGGCCAGTTTCAACGTTGATATTTTCACTACCATGATGTCACTAAAAGCCAGGCTGGGAATAGTTGCTCACAATTGGCTCTCCTGAGTCAACAGGTACAGGCTCCCACACACCACTAGGTATGAAGCATGAATGTGTGAAGTGGATCAGAGCCTTGCTCTATTTACCCGCTCAAACAATGATGCATTGGACGGAGAAATATCTGAAGGCCAAGACGTGTATTATCAAGAAAGTTTTGAAAACACTGATCCACCAGCCTCCTTATCATTTCAAAATCTTTCCCTATTCTGTCTCTTATCTTTTATTTTGTAGAATAATTTAGCGACCTTTATCATTGAAATCTCTGGAGGTATTAGGATCTGGCTCAGACTGACTACAAACCTTGAGCCTCGGGAAAATATTTATTTTGGTACGTATCATTTATAATCAGTATGTTAGACACCTAAAATGCTGGAACTTGAAAATACACACATACATGGAATGTTACCTTCTGTGTCACGATTAGATCCTAAATCTGAGTATTGTATTGGTATATCAAACCTCACAAGTAGACAAGTAACAGAGAGGACTTAGGAATGTATAGGATTTGAGTACTATGATTATATGGGAAGTCAATGCCCCAAAGCTCTGTGTCTATAGAAGAAAATTGCACTTAATTTAAAAGAGCTTAAAGATGAAGACATGTGTGGTTTCTTATATTTATAAGCATGTATAAACACTAGAGAGAGTTGTTCTGAATATTTATACAGAATCAAAAGATTTTTGTAACAAGATTTGGAAGGTTAAGTGGGGTGCAGTTTGAAGGATTGGAAATGAGTGGAACAAGTCAGAATAAATGAAGTATGAGCACATTGGCATGAGTGACTGCAAAAGCTTAGGATTCCCCAGAGCCTACATAGCTCTAACAGATTAGTGAAGTCGATCAGAAAGAAGAGGAAGAAAAGGAGAACGTGTTTGCACTGAAGGAATAAGAAAATCATGCAAAGCACCAGAACAGTAGGCTGATGTAGGCCTGCTTTAGCAGCCCAAGGTTGGCTTCTTGACCACTGAGGTCCCCAGGATGGGGGATCAGTTTCCAACCCAAGCCAAGGGCTCCCCAGAGCCAGCCTGGGCCCTCAAATCTGCATTTAAATATGTTGAAATATGACACAAGATCACCATGATCTCCCAGGCACTATTCACCTAGAACCAAACCACAGGCTGACAGGAAAAAGTTTAAAAAGTAACCCAATATTGCTCAACTATTGGGAGATGGAAATTCTCCCCGAATTTCAGAGTCAGAAAGTAACTCTGAGAAAACCATCTGATCCCTATTGAAGATATAGGTGAAGCTAAGAGCTGATGTATGCAATTATTTCGCTCAATCCCATTGAAATTCTGATACCAAATGCATTTGCCTGAGTCCCAAGGTCAGTATATGCTAGATAATAATAATCCTGGAGGTTTCGGTGATAAAGTGGGGAGTAGTTGGACCATTTGCCAGAATAAATAGTACCCCCCAGCCGAAGGAAGTATAAGATTTTTTTTACTAAAGAAACTATTATGGGGAAAAATATTTATGTTACGCACCTAAAATTAAAAATACATTTGATTGCAACTTAACACATATACACACAACTGAAGCAAAAATTTGTAAATCTTATTTATTTTCTGTTCTATTCTACTTCATTCAAAACACTGGTCTTACCCATTACATTAATCTCAGGATCCATTAATGGGTGAATACCGACATTTTGGAAACTATGTTATATAAAACATCCTATTTCAAGGTGAACTGATCCTCAGGCTAAGTATTTCTATGTGATAAGAGATTATAGATATCTGAAGAGAAAGAAACAAGAAAAATCAATGTAAATAAGGTATTGTACAGAATATCTCAAAATTTGAAGAGCTTTTCAGCTAATTCAGGGTAATTAAATCTTTAAAGATAAAATAAGGTCTAATCCAATATAACTGGGGTCCTTATAAGAAGACATTAGAACACAGACATGTAGACAGAGAGGAAAGACCGTGTAAGGACAGAGTGAAAAGCAATCATCTGCAAGCCAAGGAGAGAGGTCTCAGAAGAAGCCAACACCTTGATCGTGGACTTGCAGTATCCAGAACTGTGAGAAAATAAATTTCTGTTGTTCAATAGCCAGAAAAATCTAGGCTTGAAATCTAGTTCCAGCACAAAAACGGTTTATAAATTGGCCAATATTTGCTCTAAATATCCAGAGCAAATCTCTCTCTAGTGTTTCTATATGCTTATAAATATAAGTAACCCCACATGTCTCCATGTTACCTGAGCTTCCAAATACCTTTAGTTTTAAAGGATCAGTAATAATACCTACTAAAAAGGAGTCATGAGAAAATATACCTGAAGTACTCAGGAAATTTAGTTACTATTAAAAATTGTTACATTTTTTTGAACCCTAATTGAACCATATCTGAAATGCATAAAAATATCTCCATCATGAGGTCCAATAATTTTACCCAATAGAAAAATAATGCAGACACAGATATATATCACAAGATACTGATCACAGTGTGTTTCATATTAACTGAGAGTAGAAAAAATACAGGTATTTAAAATTAGAGTAATGTAGGTAAGTTATGATATAACTATAGATAGAATATTTTGTAGTTTTTAAAAAGTACTGTAATAATACGTATTACACATTAAGTAAAAACAAAACTTAATATTCTAGTATGATCTTAACAAAATAAAATATACCTAGAAAAAAGATTAAAAGGATACAGAGTATGCCAAGTTACTAATAGTGTTTGCCTTTCCCTAAAAGTATAATGGATGAGATTTTTCCCTATTTTTCTTTCTTCTCTACTCTTCAGTATCTATATAGTTAAAACGTTAAAAAAAAAAAACACCTTTTTCTTAATTTACTATTTCTTTTTTTATACATGTATAGATAGATATGCATCAGATACAGATATATTTGTCTATCTATCTGATCTCAATTTTAAAAGGAAACTCAGTGGTACAAACAAAATTCCCAGTAAAAGTATTGACATGGCTCTCTATGCCCTTCCAACATTTGAAGATGTGAGCTCTCCAAAGATAAGCAATATATATTTAATAATCTTCTTTATTTCCTTATTAAAGATTTACTTACTTGAGAGAGAAAGAACATGAGCTAGAAGGGCAGAGGGAGAGGGAAAGAGAATCCCAAGCAGGCTTCACACCGAGCGCAGAGCCCGAGGTGGGGATTGATCTCATAACATTCAGATCATGATCTGAGCCAAAATTAAGAGTCTGACTGCACCACAGAGGTGCACCTTAATAATCTCTTTTAAATCACCTAGGACTCAGGGGTGCCTCGGTAGCTCAGTCAGTTAAGTATCTGCCTTCAGCTCAGGTCATGATCCCAGGGTCCTGGGATGAGCCCCACATTGGGCTCCCTGGTAGGCAGGGAGTCTGCTTCTTCCTCTCTCTTACTCCTCCCCCTGCTAGTACATACTCTCTCTCTCTTTCTCTCTCATAAACAAACAAACAAAGAAACATCTTTTAAAAGATCACGTAGGACTCAGCTCAGTGAAATATCCTGAGTAGTTGTTAATAAGTGGTTGAATATATGAATATGAATAGGACTATTCAAATAAGCAAGTATTTGTGGTATAGATCTGATAAAGTACCATTGTAAAGGATTCTTAGAGCTTGCCCTACACTGGTCTTGTTAATGCAAAAGGTAGAAAAGGGATAGATTGGGGCACATGGGTGGATCAGTCAGCTAAGTGACAGACTGTTGATTTTGACTCAGGTCATGATCTCAGGGTTGTGAGATCAAGCCCTCCATCGGGCTCCATGCTGGGCAGAGAGCCCGTTTCAGAATATCTCTCTCCACATTTGATGTGATGAGCATTGGGTATTATACTACATTTTGGCAAATTGAATTTAATAACATATTAGAAAAAAAGATTCTCTCCCTCCCTTTAATGACCTTTAAAAAAATAAAAATAAAAAAAATAAAGTGTATAACTCATTAAAAAAAGAGAAAAGTGATAGATCTTGCATGTATTCTCTAGCCTTTGGAGATTTAAACAGTCCTGTGCTAACAGAAATTAAATATTTTCTAAGATTTTTGTAACATTTATAAATTAGTTCAGTGTAGAATGTATGTGTGTAGATAATGAACTTCTTCAAATGTTGAGCTTTTAAATGGCTGTTTAAGATGGAAACCTGTCACTGAATTTTTCTATCAGTGACACATTATGCAGTGATAGCAAATAAATAAGATGAGAAAAATAACATTTGATATGAAATGCAAGTTTTAAGAGATTGGTACCATTTGGGATATGAATTTTCTTATTAAACTGGCAATAATGACCAACATATACTGCATTCTTTTAGTTGATATGAATGTCATTCTAAAGAGGCCAGGAAAAAAATTAAAATCCTCTATAGATCAGTTAGATTTTCTTTGTTCCATGGCCACAGACTTAGTTCATACACTAACAAACACATGCCATTACACCCAAGAAGACTAGGTAAAAATATATGGTCGATTTGCACAGCATCTTTCCTACCCTCTGGAAAACAATTTAGATTTTTAAGCAAACAATGTCTTAAAGCAGTATGACAGATTATATAAGAAATTCAAAAGAAATATAAAAACTATTTCCTCTTGTTTCTAATTCATATCTTACTACATAGGCTAGAAGTCCTAGATCAATGTCTAAAAAATAATAACAGTTTCATCAAATTAACAAATGCCAAAGTTTGGTCCACAATTTCTTGATGAGATAGAGAAAAAGAGAATTTTTATATATTGCTAACCGAAGTGTAAATTGGTGGCATTAAATCTCTGTAGCATTTTCTGTTCAACTTAAAATGCATGCAGCTTTTGACATGGCAATTCTATTTCTAAATATTTTGTGTACAGATATATGTGCATGTGTGAACACGTACATCAATGTTCAGTACAGCAGTGCTATAGTCTCTTTATGTCCCCACTACTTAAAGAAATCCCTTATAGAAGAGACCCCAAAGAACACCTTTGTCCCTTCTTCTATGATGAGGACACAAGGAAAATTCTACAACCCAGAAGAGCGCATGCTGGGTGGCATCCTAACCTTGGACTTCCAGCCTCCAAAACTGTGAGAAATAAATTTCTGTTGTTTACAAGCCACCTAGTCTGGGTGATATTTTGTTATAGCCACTCAGATGGATGAAAAGAAGCAGTGTTATAATAAAATATTGAAAACCACCGAAATATCTATAAATATAGGAGTTAATCCACTATAGCTGCCCCCTTCAATGAGACACTATGTAGTCATTAAAAGAATGAGGAGCTCTCCATCTATTATTATAGATGTAAGATATACTGAAAAATGATAAAAGCAAAATCTCTAACTAGCAGAAATAAAAAGAACATGCACACTCACCTGGATTCTGTAGAATACCTCTGAAGATATGCAAGAAACTGATGATAACAGAAATCCCTGGAGAGGATGAGGTGAGACAGATGCAGCTGGAGAAGAGGTTAGAAAGAAGTTTGCTTTTTTCTGTATACACTTCTATGCTTTTGACTTCGTAACATGTGCACCCCAAACCAAGTAACTCTAATTATAAATTACTAAAGATGTTATTGATTATCCTATTTTCATAATATAAAAAAAGAAATAATTCAGATGTTTTGATAATTCCTACAGCATAAAGCATAAGCATTGCAAGACTGAATAATAACTAGAAGAACTATTTTACTTCAGATCAACAAAATTACATTTGGCTCCTATTAGGTGATAGACTCTTACATACTTGGAATGCTGGAGATGTGTTGTGTCTTCATGGGAGAGCTACGAATATTTTAGGAAATGAGACAAACACAAAAGAGAGACAGCTCTATATTAACAGGGCCTGAGCCTAAGTAATCCACTCTATATCTAATATTGAAATTATGCTATAATTTATTATTATAAAATGTGAACTATCCAGAGCCATATTTCTTAAGGCATTTAATTTGTGTTACCCACAAGTTTTCATTAATTCCAAATGATATGTAAATGAACAAAGATAATTTTTATATCTCCCACCTTCTTTTTAATAAGTGTTTATAAATATAAGATTTATCATCATTATGTGATGCTAGATCTTATATAAAAATAAATAAGATCACAATGTAATAGGAAAGACCAAAACTAAGTAAATTATTTCACACTAAAACTAATGTCAGTTTACCAGCAGATTTTAGTACTTAGGCCTTTATGAGTGAAAAATTAATCAAAAGGAATGCAATTGTTTATTTTTTCAGAGTACAAGAGTCAAAGTTGAATGGTGTGAAAAATTGTTAGTCATTAAACACATTACTAATTAAAATTCTTCTACAACTTGCTATATGAACGACTACTAAAATAGAATTGGATTTGGTCTAATTAAGAATTTCTCCTTTTATGGTTTTTCATAGATGCATGGTTTTAAAGAATGAAGAATGATATAATAAACAAATTGCAAATTGTTATCTTAATCATGCCAATCTTTGCATAATTGGTAATAGCCTTAGACACATTATTGATAAGAAATGTCAAGACATGCCTACTGCTTTCATTTCCTCAATATTTTCAGGTTGCAAAATAGAAAAAAGTCATAATAACTAGGCTGATTTTTTTCAAGTAATATTTAATGAGTTACACAATAAGCATGAAGATGCTAAGTAAATGAAACTAACAAATCTCTTGCCCTTAATAGAGATGTCATTCTAGTGGGTAAGCCAAACAATAAATAAGGGAATAAAAATATGGCCAAGCTAGAAGTTATGGTTAAGTGCTGTGAAGGGAAAAGAGCAGGTGGTAGTAAAATACAAAAAGAAGTGAGAAAGTACAATCTAGAGAGTAAGGTAAGTTATCTCTGAGAAAAAGATACTAGAAATTGAAACCAGGCTGACTTTATGGTCAGGAGGGAGAGTGTCATGGTGATACTGGGGCTGTGGGAAGGAGAAGATCATGCCGGTACTTGGCTTCCATGTGAGATACGATAGGAAGCCAATAGAGGCTCCAAGAATGGAGGTACCATGATTGAATTTGTGTTTCACACATTAATCTTGGTTTCATTTTGGGAATAGTTTAGAATGGGACAAAAATTAGAAATAGGGAAAGCAGTAAGGAGGTTCTTACAAGGATCCAGGAAAGGTTTGACGGTGGACTAGGGTGGAAGCCTTGGGAATTGAAATCTCTGAATGTAATTTGATCAGCTTGCTGATGGATTAAATGCAAATAATGAAGAAGAGGAAGAAATCAGGCAATATTCTAGATTTCTACTGGAGCAAGTCGGTGAATAGTGGTGTTATTTCAAAAAAAAAAAAAAGAAAAAATAGGTTTTACAGTCATTTGTGTGAGTTTGAAATGCCATAAGATAACCAAATGATTCCATATAGGACGTTGGATATGCTACGAGGAGAAGATTGGGATATAGATATTATTGCAGGATCACTTGTATTTATTTCAATAATTGGCTAACATGTCTGTCTTTCCCGCTACAACAAGAACTGCCCGAGGACTGATACATTTCTTGTTCAACACTGCTTCCCAAATTTCTTATACTCACTATTCAATAAAGGTATGAGTGAATGAATGAATACTATGACCTTAAACCCCAGCTTGAGCATGCACATTTTACATTGTGCCATGTAAGAATTAATAATCTTAACGATATTTAGCCTTTTTTTTTTAATGCTGCCAAACAGCTGTATCAACTCCTGAAACTGACATTCAGATCTGGAAAATATTTTAAAAGTCACCTAATAAAACTCCTCTTTTCACGGAATAGGAAACTAGGGCTCAGACAAAGAGTTAGTCAAGGTTATAGTTGTTAGTATCAGAGCTGAAACTAGAACCAAGTTTTCTTACTCCACAACTGGAGATCATTCTATATCCTTCTGATCAAAATCCAGCAAAAATGCTTCAAGTAGTTTGCGTGGCACAGATATAACTAAAAGTTTCCCAGAAGATCACAAACGCCATAAATTATAAACTTGCTTATAAAACAAATTCTCAAATGTGGAATATGAACACACCACTTTTTAATTTACTTGCTCAAAGGACTTCATAAATTAAAGAGAAAAACACCCACATACACACTAAATGACTAAATGTTCTTTGGTTTCCAAGGAATTCTCTCACCAGACCTTAGAGTAGAGACATTTATGATGGAAGATGAAGTCACTTTTAAAAAGAAAACATTGGTTCTTTTGAATATATGGAAAACCAAATGTGTGTCAATATGCTGCTGAGTCAATCAGACCACAGTAACCATATTAGAATATTCCTCAGTGTTCTCAGACTTCTGAATACCTATTACATTTTCCCATATTAAAAGTTTGCCGAAATGACAACAACAATAAAAATGGGTGCAACGTAAACATTGCTACACTCTAGAGGCACATCGCAGATCTCTTATTTCTAGTAGAGCTGATGAAACCTGTGTCACAGTCTATGTAACTGTTCATAAAAAATGGTACTCTTTTCGTCTCACATTGTCATTTATAGAGAGCTTTGAAATACCCAATTGCTCCTTCAGTGCTTAAGAACACAACAAACTTGGTAGTTCATGAATGCCTATGAAACACTTAGAAATAGCTAAGCTTTACACTATCGACACCATATAGGGTTTTCCAACTACGCTGGACACAGTTTAAGAAAATAGCGTGGGTTCCCAGAAACTGACCAGTGCTTTATAGTGACTGTAAATTCAGCCATGTGTGGCACATCTGGAAGGGTAGTCTGTCTGTAGGAGAAAATGAAGAGACTCTTGTGCAAGAATTAATCCAAAGAGGATAGAGTGTAGATACACAGTGTGGTCCAAGGAGATTAGCACCACCATAAATCCAAATTCTCCAAACTCAACTTGGAACTAAACAGTGACAGAAATTCTATGTTGTTTCCCTACCTAACATTCATTCCAATCCTCCCCAACAACCATTGCAAACTCTGCTTTCCTAAAACCTCGAAGTCCCTCAGATATTTTTACCTCCCACCTCAGAGAGCTATCAGAAGCCATCAGATATGAAAACCCTCAACTTCCCACTACCCAAATCAGTAAACCTAGTGACCTCCCCAGACATCTCTCTTCCCTTTAACACTGTTTCAGGAGAAATGACATCCTTCTTCACGTTCGTTTCTTAATTAATTCAACATCAAATCATTGTCGAATGATTTGGATTTCACCCTTCAAGGTTTTGGGGAACTCACCCACCGGTTATCTTCCTTGTCCCACATCTTCAGCCCCTCCCTCTTTACTGAATCCTTCCCACTACCACTTAAACAAGTCCAAATTTGCCACACCTTAAAGAAGCAGATATTTGAAAAAATGAAGCACTTATTCCTT
The DNA here is from genome assembly GCF_011100685.1 of Canis lupus familiaris. NCBI lineage: Eukaryota > Metazoa > Chordata > Mammalia > Carnivora > Canidae > Canis > Canis lupus. Next base: position 25,284,569 of record NC_049236.1, on the reverse strand, counting down.
TCATCCTCTTCCTAGGCCTTCAGCACCTGCCTATTTTGTCCCTTCCTTCCCAAACTATTCCACATGTCTGTACATCTTGCCTCCATTTCCACTCCTCCATTTAATTGTCAACCTACCCTACATAGCTTTTAGCCCAAACATTGTTCTGAAAATATTCATGTATGTGTATATGTATGTATGTATTTGAAGTACAATTAACATTAAAAATGCTCACTTCCAGATTACCAATGACTGGTACATAGCAATCTACAACAGATACTTTTCATCCTTTCTCTTGTTTAAAGTATCATCAGCACTCAAAACTCACAGCCACAGCCTTTTTATGGAAATTACTTACTCCCTTGGCCTTCCTGACTCCATATTCCCCCTCCCTTTTCTCTGATTTCTATGGCCTCTCCTCAGCTTCCATTGCAAGCATGACATCGTAGTATCCCAAAGGGCTCAGTCCTAGCCCATATTTTCTCCAAATCCCGTGTACTCTATCCAATCAAAATTAATTACTTTCCACACTGTGTGCTGATGACTCACAAACCATCTTCATTTCCAAATTTCCTACTGACCATTAGACCCATGTCTATATATCTCTGACATCTCTGCTTGGGGAAAGCAACCCAAATTAATTTTTCAAAAGTTGGTTATTACCTCTGCCCACTCCCAAAGTTGTCACCCCAATCCTTGTCTTCTGTATCAGTAAATAGAAGGGCAAGTGACCAAATTATTCAAGCCAGGAACTCGAAAGTCACTTGATTCTTTCCCATCCCTCACACCCTCATAGCTCAACACCATATCCTAAAAATTCTACTTTATAAATAGCTCTAGAATCACTCTACTTTTCTCACTAATCAGAGTTACAGTCATTGTTCAACTACCCTACCAAAATAGTTTCCTAACTGGTCTACCCTGGTGATTGCATTCTCAAGCCTATAGTCAGAGTGAGCTTTTAAAATGCAGTATCTCCCTGCTTAGAAGTTTTTAATGTTTTTATATTTTTACTATATATATCTGCCTCCATAAATAAGAGATACTATTTTTTATGCTTTTAGATTTTTCATACATGAAATATATACTGTGTATTCTTCTGGAACTTGCCTTTTTAACTAAGCATCTTATTTTTTAGTGTTATCCTCATCAATTCATAAGATGTAAGGCATTTTTTCAACTGATGTATAGGGTTCTATTGTGGGACTAAACCAGGATTTCTTTATTCATCTCTCTACTGAGGGCTATTATGTTAGTACCACTTTTTATTGCACTGAACTATGCAGTGTTTAAGTTTCTTGAAAACGTCTCTCATGTGTGAAGGCTTCTCTAAAAAAGATAGCAAGAAGACAAATTGCAGGGTCACATGGATTATATATTTTGAGCTTCACTAGATACCTCATCATTGCACAAGAATGATAAACTCTAATTTTAGGATTGTGGTTATTTGGTAAAAAAGGGAGGGAGGGAGGAGAAAGGATATGGATTTGAGATTTTAGCTGAAATGAAACATTTTATTTGTACAAAAAGAAGTGAAGCAAAATAACAAGCTCCATGATGACTAGAGTCATCTAATGCATTGTTTTTCATATTATTTTGTATTTGTAGAATATTTCACGATTTAAAGTTTTTTAAGTAAGGTTTTCAATGAGTTCTCATTACCTTAGAACAATATCCAAGCCTTTTACTGAGACTTAAAGGCCTGCCCCTGCCCCCTCCCACCCAGATCTGGTTTTCATTGACCTTTCCAGTCTCACTGAAGAAAGCATACTGCTCTTGTCTGACCTCCTCAAATGGGGTTCACTCTCTGGGGGTATAGGATCTTATACATTTTACCTCTACTTGAGGCATCATTGCTTTTTTCCCAATTTCTCCCACAGCCACTTACCTATTTAATTCCTTCTCATCCTCAGATCTCAGCCTAAATGTTATTTCCTCAAGGATCCTTCCCTGACCTTCTGAGATTAATTTTCCCTCTTTATACCTCCTCATGGCACTCTCTACTTCCCTTTTTGAAACAATGTTTACATTTGTGATTATTTCTTCAATATCTTTCTTTAAACAATAATTTATTGATTGGTTTACTTATTTGTATCTATCACTCCCTAAGGCCCCTGAGGGCAAAGATGATGTATTGTAAGCCTCCTTAGGGCAAAATGATGTTTTGTCCAAAACTCTGTTTTTAGCAACCAGCACAATCTCTAGTACATAGGTGCTCAATAAATCGTCACTGGAAATGAAACAGTCAGAGAAACATTTGTGAGTAATGTTAGACAGGAGATTCTGGATCCTCCAGTCCAGCTCCCAAACCCCAATAGACCAATGGAGATCTAGGGCAAAGGCATGAAAGTTTTAAAAATAATAATAATAAAATGAAAGTCATCTTACCATAGATCCGTAAAAGCATAGAGCAGCAAGGCGCTGTGACCCATGGAAGTGCCTGTGATTTGAGATGATATTAAGTCAACTCTCTACATCTGATGTCCTAATTGCTGTAGGATGGAACAGGGACTGGACACACAATGGTCTAAAAGCAGGACACCAGATCTGGAATCAAACACTAGACTTTTGAGGGGCAGGAGGCATCACTGGGAGAATCAGAGAAGTGACCAGAATGGGAGAATATCATGTCTAGGACAGGAACTCCACAGTTAAAAGCCCTTGTGAGAAGGTGTCAGTTTATCAGAGTGGGTAGGGCAAAATCATAGAAATCAAGAACTGTTACTCATATTGCTATCCTACCATGCGAATACGACGATTTTGTTCCTAGATCACAAAATAAAGACTTGCTGAGTGAAATATTGTCACGATTCCATGTGAGGTGACAAAGCTGGAAACCATAGGTATATGCTACTTTTTTTTTTGCATTTGCTATTAGTTGTATCTAAAATGCAGACATGCAAAGTATGTTAGATCTTCAAATAAGGGCAGATCAAAAGCAAAGAGAGGTCAAGCTTTGCAAACGATCTATGGTTTTCCATTAAAACATCTGTCTTCAACTTCGTCTATGCCTTAGCAGTGGCTGCAAATGTCCTACTTCTTAAGAAAACACTTCTCTATGCTACGTATGTGTGCAGAGCTGAATAACCACGCCTGGAAATATCTCTCTCCCTAAAATTTGATCTTGATAAAATTAGTTATTTTGTCTAGCTGATCCTAAGTCACTGAACGGATTGAATTCCCACACTGTGGCTTATTGTTTTAGTTATTCTGTTAATTATTTCACTGCCAAAATATTTCTGAATATCCACCTGGCATAGACCATGAAAATGTAAGCAGCCTAAAGAGGCCGCTCTTTAAAACTACCATCTCTCTCACTTTTCTTGTTCTTACCCTAGTGCGGTTATAAAACATATTACTTTCCTGCCCTCATTAGAAATTCCTTGGGGCCAGTATCCTAGACCCCATAATTCACTCAAAGGCTATGTTATTGTCAAGGCAGCGGTTATATCCCCAAGAGTTTTGATAAATAATTCACTGAATGCATTCATTTCCAGAAGACCCACTCAGCTGTGAACCTGGTTCTTCTTCAAGACAGAGCAAATATTGCCTCAAAATTGAAGAGCCAGTTCAGCATGGACCAACTATTGGGAGAGCTAACGTGGAAAGACAATTTTTAGTATCTAAACATTGAAGTAGATTGTAAATTCCTGTTTACTTGCAAATTTATTGCTGTCTCCCAGAGCAGCATCTGCAAGAACAGAGCGGAAGGGAGGAGAGAATCCTGAGACTGGGGCCAGGGGGGTGGGGGGGAGGGGCAGTTGCAGAATAAAAGCAGTTACTGGCAATGCCCTGGGGAAGAAGCAAAACCCCAGATGGCTGTTGCTTCAAGAGAGGAAAGAAAGATCCAGGATCAGGGTTTCACCTTTTCCCTTCTCTCCAGCTGATAGGCATTCACTTTCTTCCTGTGTAGCCTTACTGAAATCAGAGTAACAGCCCTGCTGCCTGTTATTTTTAAACAAGCAAAACTCTAGTCAACCTAACATTTGTCATCTGAGGAACACTACGTCTTTCAGCAAAAATGACTGCCATTTGTATGGCTGTAGCACACCCCCAGCTTTTTCACTGAGCACTTACCTCTTCTTGACACTCCTGCCCATCATCTAAGCTGTGGCATTGATCTTCCCTGGTCACCGCAGAGATACATGCCACCCCCTCAATGTGGTCTCTGGGGTCTGAAGACTTCTGCCTCAGAGTCCCTGCTGGAGCTTGGGAGCCCTTTAGAAAGACTAGGATTCCATTTGTGCTGGTTACAAACATCACCAGGAGGGGCACTCAGGTGAAATTTTTGCCTCGTTGTTGAACCTAATACAGTGTCTGTCAAAAGTATCTAATCCATCATTCTTTTTCAGTATTCTGTTTTTTCCCATTTTGAATATAATATAGCAACATAACGGAAGAAACTAAATCTTTCTTGCTCGCTATGTACCTGGAACACGGTAGAGATTTAAGAAGTATTTGTTGAATGAGTAAGTGTGTTGGATGGATGGATGGGTGGATGGATAGGTAAGAGGTGGTACTTTCTCACAGATCTTTGGGTCTCATAAAGTTCAGTATTATCTGAAATGAATCACCCCAGTACAGCATTAAGGATGCTGATCCCAGAATGAGGAAGAAAGTCTTTTTAAACCTTCACTTTGACTCCACTAGGCACAATTAATGAAAGAAAAGGAAGGAAGAACACTTAGGAGCTCTGTGTTTATTCAACTCACTAGGACTCCTAATCTGAATATTATTTGCATTATGTAATCTTAAAATTTTTAATTCTAGCAAATTAATATGTGAGCATGTTGCTAGAGGAGAAAGTATTTGCATTTTTGCTGCGATCTGCCCTGCCAATCACATCTCTAAATGCAATTATAATAATTAGTGCTTTTAATCAATTTCCAGACCTCTTTGCTCCATAGACCGTAAAGTGCAGTTAAGGAGCGTCATAAGTGAGACGATGGCAAAGACTCAATATCTTTCCCAGTGGTGGGTGTGTGTATAAGGCAGGAGAGGGAGGTCCCTCTGTTATTGGGCTTTCATATTCTTTCTGTGGGGCAGCAACATAATTAGAACGATGTCTTTGAAAATCTAAAACATAAATTAGTTCTCTCTCGGATGCCTTAGTGCCACGACAATATTAGTTTTGTTGGTCTAGGGAGGGAAAAGAACTTCTAAGGCATTTTATTTTTTGTGAATTTGGGGCTACACATAAACACATTATTATTATTTTTTGATGAGGTGTCCCTGTCAATATTTAATAATGGGACCCTGTGCTATAAAAATAGATTCCTTGGTTGAAGAATGGACATAGGCAACACTCTACACAGCAGGCAAGGCCAAAACACAACTTTCTTTTTCTTCCTTCTCCTTTTCCTCCTTCTTTTCCTTGTTATCATTATTATTTTACCTCAGTAATACTGATCTAAGGCAACTGGTTCCATGGGAAATGTGTGTGGACCTGCACATACACATAAACACTGCCAGAAAATGGCAGAAATATTGAACATCCATTTAAAGACCAAAGAAGATAATTGTTAGACTAATTAATAATATACCACTCAGGGTTACTGGTTCTTGGCAGATTGGCTATTTTAATTTGTTCGCTCTTCTTAGATTTGTCAGAAGTTATGGTGGAGATTCTTTTCCCTGTACAGGGAAAGGGAAAATAAGAATGAAGAAGCAAAGTCTGTATTACCACCTTGAAAAAGAATAGGAAAATTGTGGTCTAATGAAACACGGTAAAAGAATCTGGAAAACTGGGTAGTGTGCTATAACTTGGTGGCTGTTTTCCCTAAAATGAAATAAAGAATTCACGGAAATGCGAGGTGCCCTTTGACCTTCACCACCCTTAGAGTTCCAGTACACTGAAAAAATCTGTTCTCCTAATTTTGATCTTCATCTTCAAGATTGCAATTGCCTCCCAGGACTTTGTTTTATACATAAAGTTATTATCCCCTTTTGAATCAGTTCTGCTGTAAATGTTCATTATAATCACTGCTGCTTAATTTAGCAGATGGTTGGAACTGAACAATTCTTCTCCGAGGAATTAAATATGGTTATGTCATTTCCCAAGCTGATTTAAAAGAAGTAATCCGAGATCAAGTAATGTTTCATTTTCCCTATTAGTTCAGAATCGTTGCCATAGATGTTTTCTTTTCCTCACATCTATAATTTTGAATATCTGTGATGAATTCCATTGGTCTTGCATTTTTTTTTTTTAGCTCTTGATGTTTTTCAATAAATAAATAAAAATGAATCAGTCATTGTACCCAAATCTCACTTTTTGCTACATGATTCATTCGGAGCCCCAAAAGGGATTTTCCTATTATATTTTCACAGCACTGTTTCTCATCTGTTGTCAGCAAATTCAAGGTGGATAGAAATTATTTCTTACATCAAACTGTAGATACATGTTAGTTCCAACTCCCATGAATACCCTGGACTGCTCTCAAGATATCAGCGATCAAATACAATTAGCATGAAACAGAGAAGCCTCATCTAAAAATATTCTCGGTATCCCCTACCTACTCAAAATGCCACCTATGTTTTTGTTCAATGGATGTTCAATTGGCCAAGGACTGTTTTAGCAGGATCGCACATTTTGAAAGACAAGAAACTAAAAAGGCAGAGATTGCTTGTAGTTTCAGATCTGTATCTAAGTAACAGGGTCACTTCTTTCCACCCTAGGGCTCTTCCAAAAAAAAGGTGGTTTTTCTAAACCAAGATTTCACTATTCATAAGGGCTTATTCTTATATGTAATTCAACCTTTTTGAACTTCCAATTTCTATGCTCTCCCAGCCTCCTACTGTTCCTGTTGATCTTCACTGTGGACGCAGTAGGAAGCCAAGGGAGGGTAATATTTGAGGGTGTGCATAGATGGTTGATTTAGTCAAGGGAGCTCATTACTATGCCATTATGTTTTGTATATAGAAGCTTTCTTCTGAGGAAGTACAGGATCTTAATTTCAAATAGGAAGTAAGCTTCGCAATTCCCCTGTGGAACTGGCAAATTGTATTAAAACAGACAGATGTCTTCCAGGGAGTTTTGAGATTGTAAGAGAAAGTAGTTAGGAGACCTTGGTTTGTGTCTGTGTCTGCACTTGCTAGCTCTTTAGATCCTCTGTTTTTGTACCTGCTTCACAACCACAAATTATGGGCATGAAGATTAATGGGATTGTGCGTGTGCAAAATACAAATGTATTTAAAATGCATATACATGGACAATCTCTATGAAGCATAAAAATACTGGTTGTGCGTAAGTTGTTTTTAACATTATTTTTGGCAGTAGCCTTTCTTCTCTCTGCCGAAAGCTTGAGAAAAAGGAGTGATAAGATGCCATCTGCGAGCACCCTTGGGACCTGCTTAAACTGCTTTCATTACTTCCCACCTTGGCATTCCCCTGAGGAGATAGAGGAAGAGATGCAAACTCTTCCCCATGCCTGGTCAGCTAAACCCCTTGTATCCCAGGCCCGAGGACGGCCGCCCCTGTGGTGGTGATGAATGGCAACAAGGCCGGCTGAAATCAGTTTGCAGTTGGCTCCCCAAGAGAAACAGCCTCTCAGCCTGGCAGAGGGGAAACAGTAAAAGTTTTACAGTCGAACAAACTCATTTTCTAATCATGGTATATCTACTTACCTATCAGCAGCTGAATCCTGAACAATTACTCAATCTTTTTGGTAGTTCTTATACTCTCGGCTCCCTCCTGCTAAACTAGAAAGAATTGAACAACTTTTCCAAATGATGAAAGAGTTAAGGGGGAAAAGAGAGGGGAGCATCTGACACAGTTGCAGTCACCTAGTAGGTCTTCAATAAATGGTGCATCCTGTCTCTATCCCATCCCCATTCTTCTATTCTGTTGACAGCATCTAGTCTTCGCAGACCCCCCTCTCCCTGAACCGGTACTCCCCACCCCACCCCACAAAGCATCATCTCCCCGAAACAAAGTATTCTGTTTTTCTTCCTATAAACTTCAGTGGTGCTCACTGGAAAAGTTATCCTTTTGTCATGATTTCTTGGCATACAGAGTAGCTTTCTAATTGTTTATTAGAATTATTATTGCGTTTTGTAAAACAGAAAATGGGAGAAAGAGCTAGAGAGCTCTTACGTGTTTTTCTTTTACACTGTAATATTTCCATTTAAGTTTTTGTCTCAAATTTAGTTTCATCCGAAAACAAGGCAAAGCTTTTCATCCGTAGCCCATTCTTTTATGGGGATTTATGAACTTTTACAGTCAGTTTTGCTGAAGGTTTGTATTTATTTTGCTTTGGTTCCCTAATGGATAAGCCAAGAATGCAATCAGTTGTGTGATTCTGAGATAAGTTCTTCTAGCAACTTATAAAAAAGAGTAATTGCTATTAACATTTCATATGATAAATGAGTCAATTGAAAGGATCAGAATTTAGAACCATATGAGACCTTAAAGATTCCTTACTCAATACTTTATTTTTAAACAGCTCCCATTATAGAACATTTTCAAATGTCATGGAGCATTCTGCTCAACACATCACATATATTGTTTAAGTTCCACATTATCTCCATTTAACAGATTAAAAAACTGAGGACACAAAAGGTTTAATTGTCCAAGGTTGGGTGGCAGGGAAAGATTTAAAGATTATTGATTCTTAACCTTGGCTCTTCTCACTTAATAATGTTGTGTCCTTTTATATGAGAGGACACTGAGACCGAGGGTTCCTAGTTGGTTTGTAGAGGCTTATAGAGCTGGAATGAGATGTTGGGGCTCCTGAAAACCCAGTTCAGTCTTCATTCTGACCATGTTGTCCATGAAAATCATAAGAGAAGGACTTCTGTTATATTTTCTCCTGAGGATTTTCACTTAATACTGAGGAATTAAGCAAAAACTTGGTTCCCAATCTTTTTACTTTGTCCCAATTTTCCATTTGTATTCATGTTTTCTTTCTCATAATTCTTCACTTCAGTTTCCATTGTATCATTTCCTTTCGTTACATACAAAACTTCTTAGACATAAATGCTATTGCACACTTAACAGACTACAGTGTAGTGTAAAAATAACTTTTATAGGAACTAAGGAACCAAAAAATTCATTTGACTCCCTTTATTGTGACATTCGCTATACTGGGATATTTGCTTTCTTGCAACATTCACTTTACTGTGGTAGTCTGGAAACAAATCCATAATATCTCATACCTGTGATCCACGAGCAAAATTTTTGCCTCTTATTCTTTCACCTTATGCTTTACTGGCCTGGGAGTTTTAGTTTTAGTGGAGAAATCCTTTTACTAGGGGATATGACAATGACTCCATTGAACTGAAAGTTAAGAATGTTGCTTGTCCTTATGCCTCTGAATCAACAAGACTGGCTCAGGTGATCGATCCTGACCACTAAGGGGGGAAACTGGACTCCTACTCCACAATGGAGGTGAGAGGAGGTCTGTCTGGAATAGAGGAGATCCCTTAGGGTACCCCTTAATAGGACCATGCCCTGTGATTAAGGTCAATGGAAAATTGTAATAATCCAATCCAGGCAGGACTATGTCAGAGATGGAGGTTCAGGTCACCCCACCAGGTAAAGATCCAAGACCAGATGAGGTACCTGATAAAGGCAAGAGAATACATAATGGGTAATGGGGAAAGGTAGCTATAAATACCAGCTATGACCATGTGACTAGTTACAGAAACAAGGACTGTAACCGTCATGACTATTTGCTTCTTATTTTTGTTATGAATATGTGGGTACGTGGCATATATGCATACACACGAAGCAAATATTGCCTTCTTATACGCTTATATAACGTAAGATGCATTGACTTTATATCATGGGATTTCAGTGCTGTTAATTTGCAGCAGAGTATTTAAGTTACAGGCTATCAAGGAGAAGGGTTTAAACGTCACTCAAGGGTCTTACCTTTTCTTCTAGGGAAGGGGTTACTACATTTGTGGTCGTTTGTGAGATAGCTGTATCATGTTCAGTGGAATTATGATCTTGTTATTGTCTATATTTGGAGATTAAGTATGGCTTAAGCAGGTGCATATTGCTGCCAAGATAACAAGAGGTGGACTTATGGTGGTTAATTTTATGTGTCAACTTGACTAGGGCCATGGGTTTCCAGACATTTGGTGAAATATCATTCTGAGTGTGTCTATGAGGGTGTTCTGGATGAAATTCACATTTAAATTGTTAGACTGAATAAAACAGAGCATGCTCCCAATGTGAGCAGGCTTCATCCAATCCATTGAAGGACTGAATAGAACAAAAAATTGAGTAAAGGAGAATTTGCTCTCTACCTATCCTCAAGCTGGGGCAACAGTCTTCTCCTGCCTTCAGACTCACTCAGATCACAACTTAGGTCATTGGCTCTCCTGTCTCTCCAGCAAATCCTAGGACTATTGGGACTACTCAGCCTCCATAGTTTTGTGAGCCAATTCCTTATGATAGCTCTATCTATCTATCCGTCTCTCTCTTTTGAATCCATCTCTCGATCTATCATCTATCCTATTGGTTTTAGTTTTGGTTCTATTCCTCTGGAGAATGCTGACTAATCTACCTGCTTATGCCTAATCACTATTTGTGATTAAACAAACAATTATTTGTGAGATCATTTATGGACTGATTACATGTCCTCTGAGTGTAGGAATAGTAATAATAGCTGTGATACTATTATTACAATATAATAATTACAAAACCATCCACAACAACAGCAATAATTATATCCAACCCTTGTTTTACAATTAAAATATTCCAGGCACTGTTTTAAGTGCTCTTACAAGCATTAATTCGTACAATCCAGATGGAACTGGAGGGTATTATGCTGAGTGAAATAAGTCAATTGGAGAAGGACAAACATTATATGGTCTCATGCATTTGGGGAATATAAAAAATAGTGAAAGGGAATAAAGGGGAAAGGAGAAAAAAATGAGTGGGAAATATCAGAAAGGGAGACAGAACATGAGAGACTCCTAACTCTGGGAAACTAACAAGGGGTGGTAGAAAGGCAGGTGGGCAGGGGTTGGGGGTGCCTCGGTGATGGGCACTGAGGGGGGCACTTGATGGGATGAGCACTGGGTGTTATTCTATATGTTGACAAATTGAACACCAATAAAAAATTAAAAAAAAAATTCGTACCATCCATACAACACTTTGAGTTAGAAATTATTATGAACCCAATTTACTAAAAAGGAAACTGAGGCACAGAGGAGTTTACTAATATGCTCAAAGTTATACAGTACATGCTACAACCAGGACCTAAAACCTAGCATGCTGGATTTAAATCTCCCACAAACCACATCTTACACACCTTATGTTATTATGGTTTGGAACCCCTAACAGAGGGTAGTGGTTTTCTTCATACTGCATGTATTCCCTACATGTAGTGTATCAGAGAAGCAGCTTGAAAATATGGTGTGAGAAAATAGGTAGTATCCTGGAACTAGACCTACTGGATATGAATTCCAGTCCTAACTCAATCACATCATTGTGTGATTTGAGCCAAGGTACTTAAACATCTCAGTGTCTCGGGTTTTTCATCTGCAAAATGGGGATGCCAACGGGTTTATTGTTAGGATTAAATAAATCAATACTTGTAAAGTGCTTAGAAGGTATCTAGCATTTCGTAAGCACTCAATAAATGCTAGCTTTTATGATGATGCTGGTTTTACTCATCACTTTATCCCCAACACCCCAACTATCATAGAATATGGCACTCAGCAAATATCTGTTAACTTAAAGAATATGCTTGTTGTCTCCACATTGTATTTGTTCATCAAACAATTGGCTGCTGCCTACCGTCCTCCCATTCATTCCTTCATCACCTATAATACAGGAGACACTGTGCTAGATGCTAACATGCAGAGATCAACGAGACATGCTCTTGTCCCTAAAGGCATCCAGAGCCTAGTATGCAAACTGACATAATACACATGAGGTAGTGAATGGAAAAGGCCCTTGAACCTAAACATTATAGGAAAACAGAAGGTAGAATGTATAAGTCTAGGGGAGGGGAGGTGGGGACAGGGAGTAGGGTGCCACTACCAACACCCATGTAGATGACCTCCTGTTATGAACTGTTTGTAATGACAAAGGAAAACAGAGTGTTCTCAGTAACCATTTCCCCAGGTATCAAGATAATGCCACTGGGGAAAACCAGTTTGTTAGGATGAGCAAATGCAAGTGTGACTTTACCAGTGGAGAGATTAGATGGCTATCTACTTACCGCATTTTGCAAAAATACCTCTGGCCTGCATGACTCTTCTTATGCAAATAAGAGTGAATAGGTTCTGTGCCTAAAGGAAAGAAAGAGGAGGGCCTGTCAGTGAGGAAGACATTTGCCTGCAGGGAGGACGGAATGCCCAATGAAGGCCGCCTTACAGACCAGGGTAATTTTTCTCACATAATGGGAAGTCTGGTATGAAAGCAGGTATTGGCCTTGGTTCAGTTGTTTAAAAATTTTATCAGGAACTCAGGGATCTTTCCTTTTCTTTTTAGGGTGCTGGCTTTTGCTTTTATATTCATAACCCCATGGTTGCAAGACGGTTGCTCTCATATCCAGATTTCACTTTTATTTTCAAGACCTGAGGAGCGTAAGATGCCAGCCTTTTATGAAGAAAGCAAAGTCTTTCCAGAATTTCCCCCAGCAGACCTCTGCTTGCATTTCATTGTCACATGGGCACTGCCAGCTGGATTGGAGCCTGGAAAAGCAAGAGACAGGACTATCACAATTGGCTTCGACCGGGGGTCGGCAAACTTCTTCTGTAACAGGCCAGATAGTAAATATTTTAGGCTTCGCAGGCCATACGGTCTCTGTTGTAATCACTCAATTCCACCATTCTAGCACGAAAGCCGCCATAGATAATCCATAAATGATTGAGTGTTGCTCTTTTCCAATAACACTTTATTTATGGACACTGAAATTTGATAGAACTCTCACATATTATGAAACACTATTCTTCTTTTGATTTTTTTTTTCAACCACTCAAAAACGTATGAACTAATCTCAGTTCCCAGTCCGTATAAAAACAGATGGCAGGCCTGATTTGGCCCATGAGCCCATAGTTTGCTGATCCCTGGCTGGGACCAATGACAACCCATCAATTGGATCTGGGCAAAAAGCTATGACAAAGTTGGTCTTCTAATAATTGTCTCTAAGGAAGAAGTGAATGCTGCATAGACAACTAACAATGCTGCAGTTAAGGGTTGGCTTTATTTTCTCCATGCATGGACTTCATAGAAAGTAGTTGGTATTACGATCAGGCTAAAATATTTTCATTCCTTTCTCTTTCTTCCATTTTAATCTAGAATTTTTTTCTTATTCACAAAAGAGCTTTTCTCTACTCTATTAGAGCAGCTGGTATCCAGACCCTGGTTTTTAAGTAATTAATATTAGAAAAGTCTTTGGTAGGGATATCTTTCAATCAATACGAGATTGATTACTCTGTTGCTACACTTTAAGGGAAAGCTGGAGAACCCTAAAATTATGAATTAGAAACTCTGTTCAAGTTCCATAAATGTTTCACTGTTTTCTTCCTGGACTTCCAGTGGTGAGGGAAATGCAAATGGAACCCCAGGATTCTGCTTGGGCTCAATATCATTATACATTCTCCACTTAGGGAGAGAGAGGGGAAAAAAAAAATTTGCAGCAAGCAAAAAAAAAAAAAAAAAAAAAAAAAAAAAGTCTCCCTTTTTATACATTGAATTACAAAGGCAATTTCCTTTATAGCCTACTTACAGGAATCCCTCTTAGCGTGTTGCCAACAGTATCACAACTTGTTTATTCAAAGGTTATGTGTGAATGAGAGCTTTTTGATATTAATCACGTAATTTGCTAGCGTTGCTGGGAAAAGGAAAATGTTAGCTTTATCCTGAAAAATGAAACAGCCCATTAATCAAGTTCACTCTATTGAAGACAATTATGGGGAGAGAGAGGGCAAATAAACCTTTCAGATAAGAAATTCCTAAACTGATGAAACTTTTAATAGGGTTTGGCATAGATGTCTGCACAGAAAGTGATTAACTTTAATCACCTTACAAATTATATAGATCAGGTATTTATGGATTCAAAGTTTTACTGTTTATTATTAATTGAAAACGAATCTTACTGAATGTATCAAATTCAAAAACAAAACTCTGGCATATGGACTATTTTGTCGGTATTCATTTATTATCTCCAGTTAAAGTCAAAAGGTGAAATAGATATGCATGTTCTTAAGCAACTGTTTCTTTTTTTTTTTGGTTCCCTCAGCAGCAAACTCTTTGTAGGTTTGAGACTGGGTTTCCATCAATCAAAATTAAATTCTGCAGTAGGAGGCATTTAAAATTATTTGTATAAATGTAGCTGAATGGGATAAGGTTGTGAGATAAGGGATATGAAAAATAACTCTGTTCTGAGGCAATCTGGTGCATAATAAGGGGGGGATGTCTTTTTTCTTTGTTCTAGCATGATGAATTGCAAAAATCCATTAGTCAAACACCAAGAGAGAGTTAAGTTTTATAAGCCAGGCATTATCTGAATTAGTTAATAATATGAAAGCTATGTAGGGAAAGAGAAAATTAGTCTCTTTATCCAATATTTTACGATATTGCCTCTTATTTCCCCAATTCACTTGCAAATTTATTGTTATTAAAGTTTAAATTTTAAAATGATGTTAGTCATCAGGGAAATGCAAATAAATACCACGATGAGATGCCACTTCACACCCACTAGGATAGCTGTAATCAAAAAAGCAGAAAACATCAAGCGTTGGTGCGGATGTAGAGAAACTGGAATTTGTGTACATTGCCAGTGGGAAGGTGAAAAGCCACGAGACAACAGCAAAAGCAGGGGGCTCAGAACCTCAGGATGTGAGAGGCAGGTATTCACAAAAGCCAGAGAGTAACACCAAACACCCCGTGGAAGATGGGATGGCCAAACATCAGGCTGAGCTCAGCTGATGCCTGGATTGCGAGAAAAAGCTTCAAGAGGCCCAACTCTTTAATAAGAAGCAATTAATACCAGACCTCCAGCACCAACAAGTAAAGGTAACAAGGTGTCTGGAAAAAAACTAAATTATTTTTGTGAGCCCATTCATTCTTATAATTGAGAATATAATTGATTGTTCCCCAATCCTCTCACCATATAGGGATGTAGATGGAATCGGTCTCCAGTTTTGAGTGAAATATCTTTCAGATGGAAACACTCCTCAATCCTATCTGAGCCTTAGAGACTAAAGAGTAAGATACGGGAGCAAAACACCCCTAGTGTATTGATTGTGTCCATATCCATTAATGCCTGCCAGGGTTTAGACTAAAGTCATAAGATTAGGAGAAAGACCTCTTTTCCTTCTGAATGTGATCTTGTGCGAGTTATATGGCTATTCTGATCTCTTCTTCCTCATCTGGAGTTTGCATTTGAGGATAATTATGTTTCTCTTGCCAACTTTGCCAACTTGTTTTCAAAGCTAAATGTAAAAACTATGAAGCCTTTTGAAAACTCTAAAATGCTCTGCGTACAGAAAATATAATTACAACAGGAACAAAATATTCAGAATGAAAGGGTGAAAACTCGGTTCATTCTGATTTAGATCTCTGGGCCAGGCCCCAGAGCCCAGACATCTCAAGGAGCAAGTTGAACGGAGTTGCCATGTATGAGACACAATATCACCTGGGGAGGGAAAGCCAAAGAAGGGTGACACAATTTGGAGTGTCCCAGTGGTCACTTCATTTTCATCAGCGCTCAGAATTAGTGTGTGGTTTTCGGTACTAGGAAATCCATACTGTTTGATCATTTGACTAATGTCTCCAAAAAGAAATACATTTTAAAATAAGATATTTAAAGATCACTTTGGTAATTAGTCTTATTCCGAAAATGGAGAGCAACTAATCTACATTTGCCATATCTTCTCTTTATCTGAGTGGCATTTCTTTTGCAGAATAAGGACAGGAAAGTGCCTTATATAAAAGAGTGATTTGATGAATCACAGCAGCTGCTTGATTGTGACAGGCGGAGGAAAGTGTGAATAGAGATTTGCTAAGGTGTTTATAACAGTATCTTAATAAATGTCTGCCCTCATCTCCTTTTGACTCCTGCTTGTCTGGATTTCAGTCACTCACCCAAGGACAAAAGCTTTGATCTCACTTTATTTCCTCTGTTAATCAAAACACCTCAAATTATGTCTCATTCTTCATAATGACTTCCTCTCTAGAGGATCAAATGTTTGGACTTACGTTTAGTTGCAGACTTCCCAGACAGAGTGTATATGTGTGTGTGTGTGTGTGTGTGTGCGCGCGTGCATGCACATGTGCATAACAGGAAGAAAGTAGACGGCTGAAAGGGAATCAAATAGATTCGCCAATCATCAGAAAGGTTTTTAGCAAATACATTTACTGTTGTTATACTGCAATCAGAAGAGGACATGCTTTATAATTATTCTCCGGCCTATAAAGAGCTAGTGTAACTAGTATACATGTAACTAGTATACTCCAAAATCCTTGAATTTCACATAGAATAGATTCAGTTAAAATAAAGAAAAAACTTTCTAATTTCTTCATGATCATCATCCAACATGTTCACGTCTCCTGGAATCTTACACGTTGCACCTGCCACAACAGGCACATGAACTTTGGATCACTGATGCAACACGGCTGGGTCAGAAGAAATAACCAAGCACTATGATCAGATGACAGGAATGGATCTTTGAAAATGATTTAATCTACCCAAATACTTCCGTGTACCACTTTTACTTAGACCAGCTGTGTTTGCTTAGATATGCTTCATAAACTTATTCTAAAATGAAGAGTTCATGTCTTAAACGAGGTACCCAAACTGAATTTAGTGACATAGGCATTTCAGACAGTAATATCTTCCATGTATGCAATCCATAAAGAATCCATGATCAAATCTTTCCTGGCAAACTTTGTGTCTACCCTCTACTCCAAAGAAGAGATGTTTTCACAAACTCTGGATGGTTGGTTTTGGGCCATGAAAGATGTAACCTGCAGCTGGTACTTGAACATGTTATCTGCTACCCTGGATCCACTGTGAATGTGTAAGTTTAGCTAAGTCATTTGTCCCAAACTATAGTTTTCTCACTTATAAAGTGCAGAGGTCAAATCTAATGTTCTCTCTTGCTCTCTGATGTCACTACTGTAATTTCTACAAGGATGACTTTGTGGCCACTTGAGAAATAGCAGAGGGCTAACTCATCTGCAGCATCATTCACAGAGCAAAATTTTGGAACAAATACAAGTCCAAACAATAATTAGTTCTATAAACAGAAGTGACAACAAAGTAGCCAAAATTTCCTTGACTAACTTTGTAGAAGGAGATAGGCACTGCTGGTATATTCACATTTTATAAATATCACTGACAGGGTAATTGGGAGAGTTATACCCAAAGGCATATAATAAACATGATATTGACTTTTCCATATCATGTAATATAAAATTATTCAATTAGATATTAATAGAATGCTGTAACATCTAAATATTGGCAGCATAGGCCAGATTTCAAAAAATATACTTTGAAACACCATTATTCCCAAGTGAAATTTCCCAAATTGTCATTATCATAAAGTATGGGCAAAGGCACATTTACAGAAAAGTAGCCTATTGCAAAGAAAACATAAATTAGCCAAACATTAAGCGTAACAACGTATTTAAAATAACAGAGAATTTTACAAATGAAAATGGGGCACCTGGGTGGCTCAGCGGTTTAGTGCTGCCTTCGGCCCAGGGTGTGATCCTGGAGACCCAGGATCGAGTCCCACATCCAGATCCCTGCATGGAGCCTGCTTCTCCCTCTGCTTGTGTCTCTGCCTCTCTCCCTCTCTCTGTGTGTCTCTTATAAATAAATAAAATATTTTAAAAATAAATAAAAATGAAAATGTATTGTGATTATTAATTTGTTCTATGTAATTTGATAAGTTGATGCCTGCAGAGTTAAAAAGCCCATTATTATTGTGAGAATCGGTATGGCCATTACTCGCTAAAGGAGATTAGAACAAAAGGACCTACAGGAAAACCAAAGGTAATCGCACTTGTTTCTGTTCCTCACACACGTATCCTCATCTCTCTCCTTCCTCGCCAACCCTGATTCTTCTGGTAATGAATGATCTTTTATACTATACGAGAGAAGTATCCAGATGCAAAAGGCATTTCGATGCTTTTATGAGATTTTTTGGTATTTTTGAAAACAAACTAACTTGCTTGATTTTTCAGTACACATTTCCAACAATCTCATTATTAGTCTCTAGCTGCCTAGCGATACTACCAAGAGAAAGTTCTCAGAGGAGTTACTTTACTTGGAGTCTCCCTAGATGGAAAAGGAAGAGACATGATAGAAATTATTAGAAAAAGCATTTCTAGAATTCTTGAGCTATTATTTGAAACATAGAACTCTATTCTCTCCATCCGACTGGAGACCAGCTGACAGCTTTGTCTTGAATGAGCACAACTCCTGTCAAATCCAAAAGAGGCAGGAGAAAATTTCAATATATTTCAGATCAGAATAGATAGCCAGTTCTGGTCTAGACTTCAATCAGCCGAACCTGTTTTCAGCCTCTGCTGTGGTTGTATTATAAACCACTCTCTTATTTTACCACTTTTTCCCCTTACAATATAGTGATAGATTATTGGGCAACCACAAAGGACACAGTCTCAAGCTGTTCTAATCAGATCCTCCACCTCTAAGACAAAAATTTAATTATTTCCAGTGGCAATTAATAGTCAATTCCCCACGCGTCTATCCTTTCTCTTTCCACCTTGACTTTCTCCTTTTAGGATCTCTAGCAACTTTTCCCAAACACCATTTGAGATATTATGTTAACTTCTTAGATTCCTATAGGTATATATTAATGACCCCTTCATTCATCTCAAATATTTGCAACTTTTATTCGACCCAACAATTTTCTTGCTAAACAAAAGCTCTTCTGTCCATTCTTTGGAAGTAGACACAGTAATGTCAGAGAGCAGTTGTAAAAAATTGAAGAAGTGTTTTGAAAAACTTAGGAGAAAAATGTCACAGAAATTTCAAGTTAACAGAACTTCAAATCCCAGCAGTGCTTCAGGGAGAAAAACACATCCCAAAGTTCTACAAATAACAACAGAAGGCCAATATGTGGTGAAGTGGCAGATGGAATATGAAAGCTGACTCGAAGGCCTCTCTGATTACATCCTGCAGGAAGACCACCCAAAATGACATGGCAAGAAGGTTAAAGTCCTGGTACACATGCCTCTTTCTCTACTGCAAAACTAAGCATAACAGAGTTAGTACAATTGCATCAGCCTTTCAGCTTGTCCTTTCCTTCTAGTGTGTGGCAGGTCTAAGACTTAACCTAAGATAATCTAGCAATACCCATGAGTTTTAAATAGTAGGAGGCAACTTCTAGAAATTGAAAATATGTAAATTAAGTGGCATCTCATATTCCAAAGGTACAAACAAATGAATTGGAATTACTGGAATTCTTAAATTATCCCTAGAAACCCAGTTTCTTCCCTTGTAATAGCAAAAATGACCAAGACTTAGATACATTTTTCTTTTGTACTAGAAATGGGTACAGTGAGAAAATACAGCTCTAAGGCAAAAATATCAAGTGAAAAGAGTTGCTGAATTCCCAGTCTCAACTATTTTAGAAAGCAATTTAAAAAAAAAAATCAGGTTGATCATGAGCAAATAACAGATGGAGTTCTTTCATTTACAGGGTATTTTACGTGCTACTCA
Source organism: Canis lupus familiaris (assembly GCF_011100685.1). Lineage (NCBI taxonomy): Eukaryota > Metazoa > Chordata > Mammalia > Carnivora > Canidae > Canis > Canis lupus. The sequence continues at coordinate 25,264,935 of NC_049236.1, read as the reverse complement.
GCAACAGTGTGCCAGGCTGAAGCAGCAGTGCCAGAAAGGAAAGACATGGCCATGACGGGTTTTAGAGCAGAGGGCTTTCAATTCTGGTTAAAACTATAGTTTGATTTAAAAATAGAATGATGTAATTAGTTCAGGTAGCAGGCTCTCTTAATAATTGACATTTCTACAGCCTGTTATGTAACTGCCACTAACTAGTTCTGGGAGCTTAGTTGAGTTACCTCATTTGAGGGCCTTCTGTTCTTCAGGTTGAAGGTAAATGGGTTTAACTGCCTGTTCACTGAAGTCTTTTCTGGCTCTCACAACCTAAAATTCTAAGACTTTTTTCATGCACTACCTCCGTCTTAGTCCGTGTGGGCTGCTGTAGCAAAGTACCTCGGACGAAGCAGCTTATACACAACAGTGATGTATTTCTTCCAAAGGCTGGGAACCTGGATGAGGGGGCCAGCTTGGCCACGGGAGGAACCACTTCTGGATGACACGCTGCTCACTGTATTCACCTGGAGGGAGGGGTAAGAGAATTCTTTGGTGCCTCTCTTATCAGAGTGTTAATCCCACTCATGAGGGATCTGCCCTCAAGAACTAATCATTGCCCTGCTCCCCCACCTCCTACTAACATAAACTATGGGCACATGAATTTTGGGGGGACGGCAATTTCCTTCAATCTTCTTACCTGCAGTGTGAGAGGTAGAGAATGTGATTTGGGGAAAATGGAATAGCTAGACAAATGCCAAGGTGGACGAGAAACCTCATCTCTGGACTTGGGTTCAGAGCCTGAGCGCTCACATGACACAAGATATGTAAGCACAGGACACCATGGGGACAGGCTTGCTAGCTTTGTGACCCGGACAAGTGATTTCATACCTCTGAGCCCTGCTTTTCTTAACTATACAGCTGGAATATAACCATGCACATCCATATGATGTTTAAAAGTAAAATCCTTATAGCTAAATTTATCCTTAATAAAGGAAGTAGGCAATATGTAATTATGTGGTTATGTAGTGACAATTTTAACAAGACGATCAAATTTCCTGCCCGTTTGCACCTTGTCTAGGACTCAACATTTTTTTTTATAGCTGATACCCGAATGTGCCATACCCATGTCTCTCAACAGAACAGGGTTGTGCTTCCTTCTAAGATCAGAACTAGAGTATCAGGGTCTTCTAGATATGGCCATTTTAACCAAATGACCTATGAAGCAGAGAGAATGGGCTGTGCTTGGGCTATTTCCTGACACTTATCTATAGTCCATCAATAAAACAAAAATTATGTCATCTTTTTTGGAAAGTGGCAAATCTGATGTTATAGGCAACCCTTAATGTCATTATAACTATTACAAATTGATGATGTGTCTCTTTGACTTTTAATCTCCACCTTTTTAAAAAATTTTTTTTCAATCTCCACCTTTTTAAAACTTTTTCCAATTTCTGTTAAAATCCACGAGAGCGTCAAGTATTGTTGCTATAGAAGATGTAAAAAAGGCTTATACGACACATTTGTTATCAATGCTTTATTGTTGAAAACAAAATTGAAATTCTCTGGCACATAAAACAATTATTTCTACAAAAGGAAAGCCTACAAATCTTGATAATTTATACAAATAACAGTTTCTCAAAAAATAAAACTTTAATTTAGTAAACTTGTCTTGTGCTCTATATTTTTAGCACTGTCTGCAATAATCCACCATAAATCCCTGAGCGGAGACATTTTTTGACCGTGTTCTTTAGTGCCCCCCCCACCCCCCCAAGTTGGTCAGTTACTAATAAGCCAGCCCTGTAGTGAAAGGTGTCAGGGTCATTTAGCTATTAAAGATCCATGCATTTTATGACACAGGCCCAATTATTAATGCTACTTGGGAACTGGGTCAACATGAAGTGCCTCTACTGTGTGCAATCAGCGAACCTATTAAGAACCAAGTGTCTGAAAGGAAGAACATTAACAACAAAAAAGACATAAAATGTTAAGACTAGGAAGTCATCATAGGTCAATAACTATTTAAATAAATAAAAAATGTTAGACATTGAATTTATCTCTATATCCTTATATTAAATTCCTTATTTATCTACTTATTATTATTATTATTATTTTTTTTAGCAATTGCCAATGCGCTAGAAGATGAAAAATACACTTCAACCCACACTTTTGGTTTGACCACGGGTTTGTTGTTGTTAAATGTTAAATATCATTCTGAAAACACAGTGATTTAGTTATAATTTAACTTTTAGCCCTTCCATGAAATGTTTACAAGGTAATATACATATTAGGAGGGCCTTTCTTATTAATGCCATCAACAAACTTCTTTCACTACATCTGGCCTTCTCACAAAAACACTAATGCCATAGGAATACTACTTTAAATTCTTTATCCCACTTTATTCGGATATGTAGCAACACATATAAGATATGGAGAAAACATAATATGATCCACTTGTATGGCATACAAGTCCAGCTTCCTTTTAGTGGGGATGCTGACCTGATATTTACAGGAAGTATTAAAGGAAAGAAGAAGAAGCTAATTTTCAGTTCCAAAGAACTGAACTTCATGAATCAGGCGTTTGGTTATTTTACTATGGTAGAATAATAAATAAATAAATATGTAGGGTACAGTCTAGCTACTTTCTCTATGAAGAAGTTGATAGTGAACTGCTTTTTGGCAAAGTTAATATTTAGTAGCAGAGTTTGCAAGTCAAAATAATGTTCAATAAAATGCCTTACTTCATTTTCCCTTGTATCATGATCCCTGGAGTGGTTACTAATAGGTAGAGAAATAAAATATCAATATGCTAGTGAAGGATAGCTTTCAACTGTGAAAAAAAGCACTTGGCAAAAGACCTAGAAACACACAGGCTGATGCTGTACTCTACTGCAGCTTAAAAGAAGTCATTTTCAACGTCTTTTAGGAAGAGCAAAATACAGTAAAAATAATTCCTTAAAAACATCAGCATGGCTGTTTAGGAACCTATCAGAAAGTAATTAGCATTTTATACCAACTCTTTCCAAAATATACAATCACTGGCAGCCGTTATTATACACTCCTTTGTGCAGACTTGATTTTTTAATCAGTAACATCTGGGAAGCACATAGCATCTTCCCTTTTGTCTAATAGCTGCTGGTTAGTTATGGAACTAGAACACTTTTAAGCTCTTTAGATTTAATCCTTATATAAGCATGCGCATTAACCAGGAATAGCCATTTCCAAAGCCTAAGCATTAATATAATTAATTCTCCTAGGCAGTTTGGGGGAAAATGTTGGTGACATTAAAAAAAAAAAAAAAAAAATGACTGCCTGACACGGATAAGGTCTCCCCAACCCCTCCTGCAACACCAGTGTGAAGCACGGTTAGCTCAGCTCAGAACATGAGAAGCAAACGTTGTCCAAAATAAATGAAGACTGTGACATCCAAATCATAAAATGTTATGTGCATTAATCAAGAAACAACTATAGATTGACAGATCCTGACATACTAAAAAAAAAAAAAAAAAAAATTTCCGTCTAAGTTTCAGAAATTGATAAGCAGGCTGTCCCAAAGAGGGAAGACAGCAGCGTCAGGACAACCGGCCAGTTCACTGGGATTCACACACCACACTTTAATCATTCCCTATTAACACTTGATCTTAATTGTTTATCAGGGCTGAATGGACACTCTGACTTCCTCTCACAGTGTTTAAGGAACAATATAATTTCTAAATTAGCTTTCAAAAATGAACAAAATTTGTAACTTGGATTCCCTCCCTGCCCCCACCCCCCTCCCACCCCCCAATGCCGTAAGATCCTGTTTTAAGTGCTCTGGTTTATAGTTCTATGGGTAACAATTACATCCTTCAGGAAGTTTCCAATGTTCCCCTTTTTGGTGTTAACGGCTGTGCCAACAGCAAAGTGAATACTCCCAGAAGTGGCAGTGACCTCAGTGACCTCTGCCCCCGTCCTGAAGTCCATACTAGCTCTTGTCATAGCACTGCTGGTAAGTTCTGTTCATTAATGAAGCCAGCTTTAAAATATGGAGGAGGACGAGGTACTGCCCTCCTGTGTCAGGTCTTGGAAGTCTTTAAACCTTGCTTTTCCATGATATTCCACAGTTTGCGGAGATTGGACTGCGTGATGACGTCATCAGGCTTGAGCTGCAGAGCCCTCAGGTAGTTGGCCTCAGCCTTCTGGAGGCGCCCATTGAGATGGAGAATAGCCCCCAGGTTCATGAGAGCCGCCGGATACTGAAAACAGAGAGGGAGGAAAATGATTAAGAGGCTTGTTTCAAGCCTTCCTTCCTTCATGGAAGACAAAAATCTTCATCCACTTATGCAAATGATTCCCTTATGTCTGGAGGCATTTTATGGAAGCAATTTAGCAATTTATACAAATAGACCAAGATAACTAGAAAGAAAAAAAAAAAGTTTTCAAACAGCTGGTGTACTTTGTGTTTTAAACAGGGCAGGCAGCTAGAAAAATATTCTTCAGTGAGAAAGCATGGGTTACATACGAAAACCTAGCAACCAAGTCAGACTGTACTTTTCGAAGAAAAATAAGTGAAAAGTCCTACACTGTCAGAAAGAACTGAACTTTCTTTTTTCAACTCAATGCCAAGAAATACTAAGTTGGAGAAGTTGACAAATCTATGTCTACCCACTCTTTGTTTCCTCTTCTTAGCAATATTCCAGGCCATTTAGGCAAACATAAGTAAATAAGTTAAGAAACTGTAAAATCTTACTGATGTTTTCAGGGTAAAAACCTTGAAGAAAAATTCAAATGTAATCGCTAACATCCTTTCCAAATCTAATCCAAGTAGCTTAATGAGACAAAGTTCTCATTTTTAAGTCAATTTTTAAACTTCTAATGGCAAATATTTATTATAAATACAGCAAATAAAAACATACCAAAACAGATAAAATGTAGTACAGAAAAATATAACCTCTATAAGAAAAGTTTTATATTACTTATTTAAAAGTAGTTGTGATTTCTTGAACACAGATTTTTTTTTTTGTGATGTGTGATATTTGCAAAACAAACTTATCACATGAACAGCCAAGTTAAAAAACAAATTTATGAGTTAAGTACCACTAGCTTAACACAAGGGTCTCCAGCCCAAAATTCTCAGACATTAGTTAACAACAGCAGAAGTCATTCCCAAAGGAAAAAATATGTTCCTTGCTATCTACAAATAAAGGCTGTTCTGCTCTTCTCTTGTCGCTAGAACTTTCTGGCTAAGACAGAACAGCTAATATTTTGGCAGTTATACAAATGCATATTTCAAATATCAGATAAAACTAAAAATGTTTATGCTAAGATTGTGTTTTTGTTTTACAGATGGTGTCAACTGTTAATTGTCCTGGCAACTCTGATGCAGTGTAAAATAATTCACAATTATTTTTATAATTTAGTATTTTCACAAAATGTATGCATTTTTCAGCTGAGTCCATGTGACTCCACTCTTTTCTGTAAAAACAATTACTTCTGAACCAAAACAATGCTGGGGGCAGGACTGAATAGCTCAGAGTAAACCAACTGTAAAGAGATGATCAGATTTGGATTTTAAGAGGTCTGTATTTGAATTCTTGCTCAACCACCGACTGTGACCTTGGGTGAGGTCCCCTATCATATTTTTCCTCCTTTTTTTTTCTCTACTTGAGGTATATAGCATATGCATGCTTGTGATTTTTATGCTGTTATACATACTTTAAAATTTTTATTTCAATGGCTACGTAATACGTCTCTGGATGTAGAGCAAAATTCTCTTAAGTCCTCAACTATGGGGTATTATTTTCAAACCTGTCTAGATCCTTTTTTCTTTTCCAAAAATAATGTTGCAAATATAAGCTATTCCTGACCTTCAAAAAGCTTTTGGTCAGGATGACTCCATACTTATCAAGAAAAATACAGATGGTCAATTTCTAATTTTAAGCCCCAATCCAAATAAACATAGCTCTAAATGACATGTACAATGAAGCTCCACCCTGGAAACCTAAAATAACACCACCTACTCTATGTTCCTAAAAGAACTTTGTTATCATTCCACCCATTATTATCTTGGGTTTCTTGATGCCTAGACACATTTCTGAATTATATTCCCTCATAGAGCTTAGCACAATGATCAGTAAACAGCTACTAAATGGATGGCAAAGTGTGTTCACAGCCTGAATTACTAGAGATGCTAAATGGATAAAGTATTCAGACTTCTGCTATCCTGGGTGGGAGGAGAGGATATGGGGAGGGAGGACCACGGTTGGAGACCATTCCTGGCTCACCATAAATAGAAGAGGCCCAGTGACGGGGGCTGAGAGAAACCAGATGGCTCTGTGGGATAGTCGTTATTTCTTGAATCACTTTATTATCAAAGTATCTGTGCTTAACTATAATTACAATTCAAAGGGATTATTAAAAACCCTCCAAAGTTACAGAGTCACAATGTCTAGGTACCAGTGTCAGCTCTGCCCAAGATGTGAGCACTTGGACAAGTTGATTTAACATTTGAGACCTCTGTTTCTTTTATTTTATTTATTTATTTATTTTTTTAAGATTTAATTGATTTACTTAAGAGAAGGGAGCCTGATTTGAGGCTGGATCCCTGAGATCATGACCTGAGCTGAAGGTGGACACTTAACTGACTGAGCCACCCAGGAGCTCTGAGACCTCAGTTTTTTCTAGAAATGGGATGAGAACAGTATTTGCTTCATAGATTTGCTGCTGAGATTATATGAGAACACAACTTTGTTATTGTCCTTTTCTTCTTTTCTTTCTCCTTATCATCTCAAAAACACAAAGGAAAATCTCCTATCAGTAGGCCTGAGTGACCACTGAATGTAAGCGCTGTGGATCTGTGACCTGGCTCTACCTTTCTAGCATTGTGGCCTTTTCTCAGGCTAAACCTGGAAGGGGGAGATGTGAAAACACGTGGTGAAGTATGCCCAGCCACATAAATAGGCTTTACTATTGTTACTGAATTGCAGCGCGGGTTCTTCTGTCCTTGGAATACTTTGAAGACACTTTCCTGCCATCAAATGATGAAAAAAGAAAAGTGGATATTGTTCTAAAAAAAAACCCCACACAATTAGGAAGTTAAATCTGTCATCAAAATGAGTTCTGAATGCTAATTATAACAGCATTCTTGGAATTACTTTAGTTTCGTATTATTTACCCTCGTATGTAACTCATTAAACAAAAAATAATCAAAAATTGACATTATGAAGTTAAAATGGGATAACAGATCCCATAAAAGTTCATATATATTCATTAGCTGTGTTTGTTAGAATAAAAATCCAACTGAACTAAAAATGTATTTAAGAATATAATACATATTTTTAAAGATTTTTATTTTATTTTATTTATTCATGACAGACACAGAAAGGGAGGCAGAGGGAGAGGCAGAAAGAGAAGCAGGCTCCATGCAGGGAGCCTAATGTAGGACTCGATCCCCAGACCCCAGGATCACACCCTGAGCCAAAGGCAGATGCTCAACCACTGAGCCACACAGGTATCCCCCAAACATAATATTTTTAAACCTCTATAGATTTCTATGGTTGGATGTAACATTTTGGTTTGATATTGTCTAATCCTACCGTAAAAATAAAAAAAAAAGTTTTTTATTTTAAAAACCTACAAACATACATTATTATGGAATGCTTTTCAAAACCTCACTATAGTTTCTTATTTGAGTGAGTGGAAACTGAGGAAATTTGCACGTATGCTCAAACGTAACCTAATTAACAGGTACCACTGCCTTAGGTAACTGAAAGTGTCAACATTTATTTTGACATAAACAATTTCATGTGTTTGTTAAAAATTTACGAATAAAACTAGATATAGACTATTTTGCTATATGGTTGTTTTCTCTCTTCATAGACAAGCCTTCCCAGCAGTGACCAGGGGTAGCTTACTGGATGCCCAAGGGACTGAGTGCCTGCAGGTCCCCTAGCCTTGCCTCTAGCTCAGGGAGCGACACAAGCATCCCCTGGAAGCTTGGTAGAAATGTGGAATTTCAAGTGTTAAATGAGCGAATCAGAATCTGAATTTTAACAAGATCCCCAGGGGGTTTTGTATGCTCATTACAATGGAGAAGCACTGTCCTAGAGGTTTTTTCCTGATCTTGGATCATATTATTTTCCAACTTTTGAGTTTCCTACAGGAGGATGAAGTCCTGTATTGAACAAAGAATGTCAGATCAAATGCCTATTCTCCCACAAAGTCAATTCTTTTGGCCACGCAGTTAATTATAGTAAATGTTCAAATGAAACTTTATTAACAGAAGTTGTAAATGACTAAATTTGACAGGAGAGGACATAAAAAGCCTTTTCATAACCAAATGGGGCCATGCAAAAGTTTTTAAACAGAATTAAAGACTACCTAGCTCTGTCACTGAAATGCAAGAAACCCAGGTGACTGACTGTCTGAAGCCACACTGGTGCCCTTGCTCTGTGCCCCCTGTGACTCATGGGCAAAGAAAGAGAAACCCAACCACAGTGGCTGATGTCTTCCCTCACACACACATCCTCTTTTATTAAAGACAGCTGATGAAATTTTCAGCATGTTAACAAAAGACAGTCTGCAGCTTGCAACCCAGTAAAATGGAGCTTGTGGCTCCGCACAACCAATGATACCGCCTCCCACTTCACAGCCCAGAGACGAGAAGCAGATCTTTCTTGTTTCCTTGAAGAGGACAGATGCTTCACATCCAAGGGGCTGACTGGTAGCCCTACTGCGGTAACAAATGACATTTTTTTCAAGTCTCTAAGGAATTATGACTTTATTGTTACTGGACTATGGTATTTGGCTTCTTTCTCCAACACTGGAGGAAATAAGTAAAATTCAAATAATAGGTATATATTGGGGTGGAGTAAGCAAAGGCAAGTTTATGCAGGTCTGATTCTAACCTAACACCTTTGAGGCTCCCAGGGAAGTCAGCTGAGCTCACTGGGCATCCCAAGCACACAGGATTAGAAGACAAAGTTATTTTCCTGGCCTTTGCCTGGAAAGATACCCATGGAGGAGGAATCGTAAAGCCACAGGGGGAGTTAGGATTGGGCACTCATGTTTCCATTGAGAACAGGACTAAAATGTAGACAGAGGATTTGGGGAGAGCCTAGGAAAAGGAAAAGGGATTGGCTGAAATGGTCTTGTTAGGCAGGAGTTGGAAATCCACACAGTGTTTGGGTTTTCTTATCCCATTAGTCCTTGTGAACCACTTCTGTTTTGTGAAGGTAAATCAATAGGCAACAGAAGCTTTGAAAAAGTGAAAACAGAAATATTTGATCAATATTTCTAATTTTATGGGGATCCCAGGGTGGCTAGGTGGTTTGGCGCCTGCCTTCGGCCCAGGGCTTGATCCTGGAGACCCGGGATTGAGTCCCACATCGGGCTCCCTGCATGGAGCCTGCTTCTCCCTCTGCCTGTGTCTCTGCCTCTCTGTCTCTTTCATGAATAAATAAATAAAATCTTAAAAAATTTCTTCTAATTTTATAAATCTATTTCCATTCAAAGTGTTGCTGAATTTATTGATATAGTTGTATATTTATTGTCATATGAACTAAATAACTTTTGAGGAAGGATTTCTGAAGTTATCCAGCTATTAACAAACACACTACAAATTTGGGGGACATTTGCAAGATAACCACCTTTAACTTCTCTTCTGAATATAATTTGCAAAATTTAAATGACTTTACTCAGTCTGAAGTTTTTAATGGTTTCACACTTTTTTCAAATAGTTACCGAATAAGTTAACGAAGGCTACGTACTGCCGCTCAACTGTATTCAGTTGAAATTGGCTTAGCCAATTGAATTTACTGGAGCAGTAACTGTATCACGATGCTTAAAAAATAATGGTAAAAAACTTTGAAGAAATTATTCATGAAAAAGAGTATTTATGCATAAATTTAAAATTCTCTATTGTGCCTTGTACATGGCAGATATTTAATAAATAATTACTGAATGAAAGACTATCTGTCAGGCTATGGAAAAAGAAGTGTACCATGAACTCAAAGCTTGATACCTTATTCCTCCTGTGTTCCAGCATCATTCCTCCTCCTCTGTCTCACTGGCATGCTTATCGGTCAATGCCAAGCTAGAATCCTGAGTAAACTATCCTTGATTCCTTGCCCTCCTTCATACACACACATATATATGTACATCCAACTATTAAGTCTTGACACCTTTACCCAACTATTTCCCTTAAACTTGTCTTCTAATCATAGTCCCTTTCTTCCTACTTGTTTTTTTTTTTTTTTAAGATTTTATTTATTTATTCATGAGAGACACAGAGAGAGAGGCAGAGACACAGGCAGAGGAAGAAGCAGGCTCCATGCAGGGAGCCTGATGTAGGACTCGATCCCAAGACACCAGGATCATGCCCTGAGCCAAAGGCAGATGCTCTACCACTGAGCCACCCATGCATCACTCCCTACTCGGTTCAAGCCCTAACCACTATTTCTTGGATTACTTAAATAAAATTAATTTGAGAAAGAAGAATAATAAGTGAATGGGTAGCTGAACTAATTAACGGGTGACAGATTTAATGAATGAATGAACACATGAGTAAAGCCATATGCAGGATTTTTACTATAAATATTGTAGTCATACAAACAAAACTTTCAGCGAATACAAGAAAAACTGTGTACTTGCCTAGCAAATGAAAATTTATAAAGACAACTGAAACCCCCAAATGTCTCTCACTATCCTATTCCTGAACTCACCTCCATTCTCCCAAGAAAACCACTATCCTGGGACGTCTGGGTGGCTCAGTGGTTGAGCGTCTGCCTTTGACTCAGGGTGTGATCCTGGGGGTCCTGGGATCGAGTCCCACATTGGGCTCCCTGCATGGAGCCTGCTTCTCTCTCTGCCCGTGTTTCTGCCTCTCTCTCTCTGTGTCTCTCATGAATAGATAAACAATATCTTAAAAATAACCCCACTATCCTGAAGTTGGTATTTATCATTCCATCATTCTGTATATCTTACAATTCTGGTTTTTTGCGTACCCATAATCAATGTATGATCTTACACATTTACAAGTTTTAATTTCATAAATTTGTCATCACCATCACCATCATGCCAAGCAGGCAGATGAAACTTGGATATTTTGCTCATCATTTTGTCTTTCAGACTTATCCATGTTGATACAGGCAAGGTTTAGTTCTTTTACATGAATTCCATTCAACGACTACCCAGTCTCTTAAGGATGAACTTAAAGGCTCTTTATAAGAGGGCTTCCATCCATGTTCTTGTGACACATGCCTATAAGGAGAGTTTTGAGGATTGGAAATGATGGGTCACAGAGGATCTGCAACTTTGCAGATATTATCAAATTGTTCTTCAGTGTGGGTGTATCCAAAGGCAGCATCAGCATGTAACAGGGGCCCATCCCTTTATTCCATGACCTTCATGACACTTGACATTGTCTGACTCCTTCATTTTTGCAAATTGAAAGTTGTAAAACAGTATCTTATTCTGTATTTGGTTTCTTTCCCTCTGATTACTACCAAGGCCAGTAACATTTTCATAAGTTTATTAGCTTTTCCCTTTTTCCTTTCAGTGATCCTCCTGTTCTTTAACATCTAGATGGAATAAGTTCTGTAACGGTTGTCATCTACATGGTGGTACTTGAAAGGTAATTACACAGAACTCCTACTACCTCAAAACAGCCCTAAATACAACTGTCTGGCCTAGTGTTCTCCTGGTCAGGCACTTTCCCAAGACAGACAACCAGGTAAGTAAGCACTGTTTCTAAGATGAAAAATCTGTTAAACACAAAATGGGAAAATCCTTGATAGAGGTGGATTTTCAATGTGGGTGGGAGGAGGACAGAAATCTGGGCAGTGGAGAAGGGCAACAGGACCCACGACAACATTTCACAGCAACGCTGGGGAGTCTTGGATGACTGTCTGTGGGAGAAGGCTGGCGGCTCCTGGTTAGCCCCACACAGAACCGACTTTTCTTTATAGTCTGCTTCTCTGTCTTTATCTGTTTTCTGGCTTTCTTCTCAGTTATTGTTTTTAGGGACAACAAGAAAATCTGAAATTAACAATATTTTCATATTCTCCCCTCTCTTTATCACCCTCCACTTCTACTGGCACTGCCTCGTCTAGAGCATCTCATCCATTCCTAAGTTTTTGTCCGTCTCCTTTTGCCCTCCTGTCTTCAACTCCTGCTTTACCTATCACCCACAGACCATCTATCTCTTTTAAAAACACAAATGGTTTTTTTTTTTTTTTAAGATTTATTCATGAGAGACACAGAGACAGAGAGAGAGAGAGAAAGACAGAGACACAGGCAGAGAGAGAAACAGGCTCCCTACAGGGATCCCAACTTGGGACTTGATCCCGGGCCTCCAGGATCACGCCCTGGGCCAAAGGCAGGTGTTAAACCACTGAGCCACCCAGGGATCCCTCACAAATGGGGTTTCAGAAGGTCAACCTGCACCTACAGAAAAGAATCCAGGCTCTTCTGCTCAATGCTAAGAAACTGATTATTATGTGGCGCCCCAAAAAAAGCCCTCAGTGTGTGTGTGTGCATGTGCATGTGCGTGCGTGTATCTGCATGAGCCATAAGAAGAGAAACCTTCTCTTTCTGCCATGTGCACTTTTGAGCACTCATCTTTTATCAGACTGTTTCTCTGACAAAGCCCTTCTTCCATTTTTTTTTCAACAAACTTCTGCTCATTTAAAAAAGGAGTTTAACAATCTCTTATTCATAGCTTACTTCTCTGTGTTCCCACAATACTGTCTACATACATTAATTGCAACACTTACCACAATGAATAACATCTACTTGTTATAAGCATCTGTCTTCTTTACTGGAGAGTGAAACAGACAGTGAATTTATTTTAGCTGTCTTTATAGTGCTAGTGCCAGGCTTTGGCATATGAAAGACATTCTCAATGAATGCTTGCTGAAAGAAGAAAAAAATGTTACGATTTAGCAGAAAGAGCTGACCTAGAAGAGGGTATATCCTAGCCCGATCTTAAAGTAACTTAATAAACATTTACTAAGCACCTACTATATGTCAAGGTTGCTGTCAGACACTCTAGCTAAGTGCTGAACAAGAACAATATTTTTTCAGTCTGTATATAGTTTTAGCTAACATTAACTGCACGGTTGGCATTTATCACAAACCATTAGGGGGTGTGCATACCTCTCATTTATGTGCCTCAAACCTACCGGGTCAGTGTCACTGTTACCCATTCATTGTTCTAGGCATTGTTCTAACGCTACAGGAGAGTTTACAGACGGATTCGCTGCCCCCACGGTGTTTATAGTGCAGTGCGTGAATACAAATTTTTCTACTACAGAGAAGAAATCAGACACGTCTAGAAGGGTGAGATGTGGAGGAGAGGAGAGGTTACTTCCTATGGTCATGGGCCTATGAGACACGATGAAGTGCCAGGTTGCTTCAAGTCTTTAATTCTTCCAAAATGAGAATGGCATAAAAACTTCTGAAATTGGTTGTCACATCAAAATCAGCTTGTTAACTTTTGAAAAGTGTTTTTAGCCAACTGCTGACAACACAGCCGACAATGGACAGAAGTCCTAATAGAGAAGAGTCTGCATTGCGATTAGTTCGGAGATGAAGATGTCCATAGTGAGAGCCATGCTGTAACCCTTTTGCGATCCAATCAAAATAGACCCCCCCAAAAAATCATATTAAGAAATGAAATACTGATACAATAATGGAGAGATGTCGGAAAATTCCAAGATAAAACAAGAGTCCACATGCACTGCAACGGTCTCAATTCAGCAGTGGTAGTTCTTCATAGTCATGTTTTGACTACAGTCATATTTTGAATAAAGTATCTCCGCAGAAAGATTTACCAAATTGTACACACAACAGGGGAAAACAACATTGGGAATCTAGCAATGGCCTGGCAAACTGTGACAGATAATAGAGATGATTCATTGTTATTCTCAGTTTCAACACGGTGTTTGCGTTTTTGAAATAGCCTTGAATAAAACAAAAGAGCTACAGGTGACAAGCAAGACACAACGCTGTATTAAGGGAGCAGTTTCAAGTTCTCAGTGACACATTTTATCCTGTGTGTTCAATCCTTCTCTCCTACATCTGCCCCATCCCAGTGGCTGTTGCAAGAATGTTCATTTAACTTTTATGATGGGTGTGATTGCCGCAGCGTGGAGTGCTATCCATTTCTATGGTGATCAAAATGCCAAAAGCTGTGGTTTGGGGGACAGCAAACAGTGACTGGAACAGAGTCATTTCAAAGGTGGTAGTTATTTCCAACAGACTTTAAAGTGCACATACTAAATTAAGAATATGAACTCAGAAATTAATCTTTACCGGAGATGATCCTATTTCAAAGACAGGTTTTCCTGATGTCCTTAATTTCATAAGAACATCTCCCACATGATCCAAATGAGGGAACTTAGGTCCCAGGCCACACAAGTGTCCCTCGTAGCTTTTAAGAAAAGGCAATCAGTACACCATTTATCTTGATTTGCAATGAACATGTAGCTCGTCACCTGAAGCAAAACTACAAACAAAAGCTCTACATAAAGTGAGAAAAATACGTGACCTAAATTAGTGCATGCAGATTAGAAGACTGAAAATAAGTAGAACTTACTGAAGGTAAGGACATTAAAGGAATGAAATTTAGGTAAGAATCTGTACAACAGGCAAAATCACCTCTATCTCTAAAACACCAGGAGCTGTCTGCCCTTACTACCGTGGATAGCTTCTCCCTTTCTTTGAACCAAATTCCTTGTCTGTTTCCAAATATGATTTAAACAACATAATTCACTCTACACTTTATTCGTTTCTTTCTGGTATGAAGGGGAGGGAAGAACATGTGCACGCTTTCTCAATCATAATCGTATTATGCAGAAGGATTTCCAGCTGCATGGGCCATTCACATGTGTATGTGTGAAGCATGAGTTTGAATAAAACTCATCTAATAAAATGATGCTCATCCCAAGGAGTTGAAACACATCCCTGGGATAATCATGGTGTTATTAAAATGTATCTCAGAGATATGCTGGAAGTTGAGATTTGAGTTTACGATATTTAAGAACTTAATTGTCATGGGAGGCAGAGAAAAACATTTTTTTCCCTTTTTTTTGTGGGGGGGGAGGGACTGGCCCTTTTTGTGATGCAAATTGATCATCTTTTTAAAAACACAATGCAGCAAGAACTAAAGGCATACTACATTGAGTGCTGAGTTTGAGAAGTTGATGAGCACTGGGTGTTTGTTATACGCAACTGATGAATTATTGAACATTACATCTGAAACTAATGATGTACTATATGTTAGCTAATCGAATTTTTTTAAAAAAAGACATACTGCACTGGCAAAATCAAAGTTACCATTGGAGTAAAGATTCAACATATACTATGACAATCAAATGCAGGAAAAATGTTTTTAACCTTATGTATGTATCACTTCCCCCACTGACTTCTGTGTTTGCCAATAAATAGTTGTAATCAAGTGGAGGTCAACTGAGAGACTCCAGTTTGCATATTGTTGAAATGACAGACTTGTTTCTGAATAGGCCTTATTGAAAATAATGATTTAAAAAAACATGGACATGAGTACGTTAGAGACCTCAAAGCAGTGGATGAAATGAAATTTAGGGTCAGTATACATGCTTGAAAGATGGGTAAGACATTTTTTTCCTCTGACAACGTGGACGGAGTGAAGAAGGGTTCATTCAAGGGTGACAGTGTCATTTGGATCAATTACACTTCAGCATGACATTAGAAGGCAGCAACTGTCCACCCACGGAACGAATATGAAGAAGCGTGTTTCACAAAGAGAATTCACCACGGGCTTCACGCATATATAGCAAGTGGCAACTTTTGCTAACACTGAGTTAGGATGGACCAGATCAAACATAATGAGCAGAAACAAAGCAATTCCTACAGAAACTACATATCTTTCCAGGGACTAAAAATAAAATGTAAACATACTGTCTGATACATGGCATTCTATTTGCACTTTTATAAGACCAAGACTTTGTTGATACATGCTTGGAAAAATAATGATGCAAGGTCTTCACACATCATTTCAGAAAATATTCCATCAGGACACACCAGTCAAGGTGAAGCCATGCTCTACGCCAAGCCAGTACACTTGACAAAGTGTCACACTTGCTGAAAATATAAAAATAAACATGGGTTGTGTGTATCTAAACTCATGGCAAATCAAGGGAGGCTTAACGGCAGAACTTTTGCCACTCACACAGTATAACCTCACGTATTACCCTCAATCTCTCTACATTCAATCACATATCTTGCCTTTATTTTTGACATGTTCATACCTGAAATTGCCACATTCAGACTACATCAGTCATCTAATGTAGAGCCTGTACAGTCAGCACATTTTTATATCTTTAAGCTTTTCAAGATGGGCTTGATGACATTTTTCTACATAATAGCTTCCTCAATTATGCACAATACTGATTTTGTATTGCCTTTACCTACTCTACCAATGTCTTACCTTCTCTCTGAGCAACTCCGTCTTTGAAAATGTATACCCTTACTTTCTTGCCTCCCTTCCTTGGTCTCTTCAGTTAATATAAAACAAGGAAGCAAACAAATAACAAGCAATCAATAAAGCAATCACACGGACCCAGAGTCCAAGCAATTGCTGGCCTCAGATATATTTTATTGGATACTTATCCACCCATATACCACAAATAACAACCCAAACAAGACTTGAAAAAGAAGGAAGAACAAAATAAATTATTTTGAGCCCAATGATTAATACTCATATGCTAACTCTGATTTCTTTTAGACTCATCTTCAATACTGAGTTAGGGAACCATAATGATTATATGATACGTGTCAACTATGTTTACAAAGTCACACAGAAATACATTTTACCTCCTCACAAAAACATAAGTTTGTACCGGCAATGCAACGAACTTCAGAAAAGAAGTTAACACAGAAAAACTTGACCACATATCATCTCTACCTATGATTCATGTTGAACAAATAAAACAAAAAAGTCTTTTCTAGAAGTACAAGGCACATGTTTTTAATTCTTTCATGTAAGAAACCAGAAACAAGATCTTTTTTCTGTTATTATGTATTTGTTATTCTTAAAATAAATTATCTTATTAATACTTCACTAAATTGTAGGCCATTTATCTTATACATGTTTAATGTCCATTATATATAATAATTAAAATCCAGTTCAGTATCTTGAAATGGTTCACAGAAATTAAGCCATGCTCTAATGCCTATAATTTAACACTTGTATTTACTTTAAAGAAGATCAAGAACATTGTTAATTTCTTTGGTTCATCTAAGAGAAGTAGGAATGAAATGGTAATTATGAAGTCAATACTCTTAGAAAATTAAGTCCAGGATTCTATGGAATATGATCACTTATAGTGGCCATTTGAAAAAGCAGCCTGCAGCAGGAGTACATGTGGCTAATCTGTAGGTTTATTTGACTCCAGAACCTAAGGAACAATGAGAGGCCAGGAAGTATGGCCATCCCATGAAAAGAGGAATTGATGCATAAAGGTATCTCTTACTAAATAAATGGGATTTAGCAGAAATGAATAGATTATTTATAACAAAGACATAATAATGAAGAATTTAATGAGAAAGTCATGGATGGAGCCTTTTGCAGGCTGCAAATGGTCAAAATGATATCTCTCCTGTGTTCCTCGAAACTGTAATTTCCAAAATAAATTTGAGTTCTTCAATGATTTCAACCCCCATGGCCCATTTTCTTTTTAAAATATATTTTTTCATTCATTCAACATTTAATTTTTGAGCACCTACATTGGGAATTCAGCAGTACACAACATGGTTAAAAATCCTGGGCCTCATGGAGCTTGTATCTTGTTCCTAAGACATAGATAATAAGCACAAAAATATGAGCCAAATATATAGTATATTATATTGTGATATATAGTATATTAAAAAATACAGCAAAGAAAAGGGTGAAGGGATGTATGAAAGGAGGCCAGTCAACAAACTATAGCCTGGGAGCGATATCTAGCCTAGCCCTTTTACTAAAAAAAAAAAAAAAAAAAAAAAAATCACAGCACATGAAGATTACATAAAATTCAAATTTCAATGCCCATAAATAAAATAAATAAATTTTTATGGAAAAAAGCCACACTTAATCATGTATGTATCATCTATGGCTGCTTTCGTGTTACCACAGCACAACTAAGTAGCTGTAGAGAGACTTCATGGCTGCAAAACCTAAAATATTTACTGCCTGGTCTGCTACAACAGAAGTATGCTGAACCCTCCTATACAATATTAAACAAGAAGATCTCTAAAGGTCTTAAGAGAAGACAGCATTTGAGTGTAGAAATGAAGGAGGCGATGGAGTAAATTGCACAAGGATCACCGCTTGTGATCACTCGTTGGTCTGACATGTTTTGAATGTTGTATCAAAAGCAGACTAATGAAGGAGTCAACTGCTATATTATAGATCAGCAATGACGGTGATGTCTTTGACAAGGAAAGGAGCAGTGGAAGTTGGCTCATGCAATTAGAAGAATGAAGCAATTTGCTGTAGTGGGAAAGACTACAGGATGAGAAGGTGTGGGAAGAAGATCATGACTTCCATTCTGAACTAGTAGCTTGAGGGGTCTGTACTAGTGCAGATACTAAGTTAAATGCCGGGTAGATTAGTCTGGAGTCCAAAGAAAAGACCCCAGCTGGAAATTTAAATTTGGGAGCCATCAGTATATCAATGCTATTTAAAGCCACGAGAGAGGATAAGATATCTGAGAAAGTGACAATATAGGGAAAAGAAGGTCAAGAAAAAAGAAAAAAAAATCAAGGTCAAGAGATTGGATAGATGGGAAAGAACAAGCCAGAGGGATGAAGGTTAGGAGGAACCAGAGCTAAAAATCTGGAAACTAAGTGAAGAAAGTGTTTCCAGGAGGAATGAGTAATCAGCTGTGTCAAATGCTACTGATAGGACAAGTAAAATTAGAACTGAGAACAAATGGATTTAATGTTGTTGAGTGTTGTTCCAGTAACTTTGACAAGAGGAGCTTTGGTGACATCACTGGAGAAAAAGCCTGCTTGGAAGAGGTTCAAATGAAAATGGAAAGTTATGCTATAAAGGGAAGGAGGAAAATGGAGTGGTAGCTAGAGGCATAAACAGGCTTGAGAGACTTTTTGTTTTTCAATTTGGGGAGTGATAACATCATGTTTAAATGTCGATGGGATATTTCAGTAGGAAGGAAAAATCTGTTAATACAGGAGAGACAGTGAAAAAGAGGGAGTGAGAGAGAAGAGAGAGAGAGAGAGAGACAGGAGGCAAGTAGCTGTGGGACTAATGTCCTTCAACAGTTAAGGAATCTAGAGAAGAAATTGAAGAGGCTGCTTTGAGCTAGAAGTATAGACAGTTTATAACAATGGGAAAAAAGTATCAGTTAAAGGCACAAATGCCAATGGATGGTTAGATGTGAAGATGGAAACTTGTGAAACTTCTAATTACGTTTGCATTCTCAATGAAAAAGGATGCAAGGCTGTCAGTTGAGTGGGATGACGGGGAAAAAGATGTTGGAAATTTTATATGAGTAAAGTGTGAGGTTATCTAGAAAAATATCAGAAAGAATGAGCTAAAAAATGATAACATGATTGCCATCCAGCCCTGAGGGCTCACCTGAGGCCAGTGTTATTGAACTTTAAAGCAAGTTGTGTTTTTCTCTAGCTATGTCTAGTTTCAAGATGCAGACATGGAGCAAGATGCATCCATCCAAAGATGGATGTAGCCAGGTGTTGATGTGGCCGACAAGTATGATGAGGCAAAGGGACACCTGGGTGGCTCAGTGGTTGAGCATCTGCCTTTGGCCCAGGTCATGATCCTGGAGTCCCAGGATCGAGTCCCACATCGGGCTCCTCGCATGGAGCCCGCTTTTCCCTCTGCCTGTGTCTGTGCCTCTCTCTCTCTCTCTCTCTCTCTCATGAATAAAGAAATGAAATCTTAAAAAAAAAAAAAACATGATGAGGCAAAAACAAGCAAAGGAATGATTATCATGACTGATCTTGGCATTTATTTAAATAAGGAGGTATGTGAGGCATAATGTGGTCTAGGACACTGAAACGCTGGTGATTTCTATGGACTGTAGATCTTGGGTGTGGTTGGAGCATTTGGGATGTTGGTGCCACAAGTGGAGATGGCAGTCAGGTCATGGGATGTTTGAGTGAAACTGTGAGTTTCAGGAAACAGCAACCAGGCAAGAGGGCTCCCCTAGGAGACCAAGTCAGTAAAATATTTCAAGAGTTGGAAGGTGATAGCTGATGCAGGCAAAAGAGGAATACACAGAGTTTTATGGGGATTAGATTCTAGGCATAATGGACGACTTGTGAGAACTGGGCTTTTGGGGTGACGCAGATAGTCGTGACAGTACCAAGGAGAAAACAATACGACAATTTTATTAACAAATACTAGTAAAAATGGGCTTTCATTAGGATAACGGTTTTAGTAAAGTTAGGGTTTTTAAAAGATATTCTCCACTTGTTAACAACTCACCTTAAGCACAAAAGTAGCTGCTATTGAAGACTCTGGAACTTCCACCAAGAATGCAAGCAAGGCACCAAAAGCATATCCTAAGATGATTCTAATAATTAACACATTTCTTAATTTTGTTATTAGATTGTTCTAGAGGCTTTGCAGTTGGTGTTTTCGAATCTTAATTCTCCTTGTACTTCAGAGGCTAGCTGAAAACAATACTGATCACATTTTATTTGGTGTCCACTAGAATTTAATAAATGAAAACTAAATGTATATGTTAAGTAAATTAAAAGAACCATGGATTTAGCATAATAACCAGTTCTATTATTTTAGAGTTACAAACTAAATTTCAATATTCAGTGTGGTGATTCAAATAGTGATTATCTCTTGTGGGGAGAGACTAGTGGTTGGGTTAGGAAGCACAGAGGTAGATGGAAGTTAATGGCAATGGTTAGTCTTAGAAAGTTCCATGATGTTCACAAGCACAGATTTCATTGTTTATTATTATGCATCTTTACTACAAAATGTTAGTATATTCTATGTGTTTAGGTGTTGTATTTTAAATATATCGTAACACCATGCTTCTGTTGGGCTCTTCTATTAGCAAAACCAAAAAAAAAAAAAAAAAAGTTCTACATTTCCAGAGAAGAAATTCCCGCCTGCCATATACCTATGTCTGAAGTCAAGTAGGCACAGGTGAATGAGATGCCACACCATCCTGTGACCCAACATTAAACACACAAAAATCATCACTGTCATTAGATTACATAATGTTTATTTAGATTTATATCTATGTTTGCTGTTTTATCTGCTTCCCACTCCTTCTTGCATCTGAGCTTCTCCTTTTTAGAGGTTTCTTTAGTGTAAAAGATTATTGACGGTAATATTTTTCAATTTTTTTTAAATTTTTATTTATTTATGATAGTCACAGAGAGAGAAAGAGAGGCAGAGACACAGGCAGAGAGAAGCAGGCTCCATGCACCGGGAGCCCGACGTGGGAATCGATCCTGGGTCTCCAGGATCGCGCCCTAGGCCAAAGGCAGGTGCCAAACCGCTGCGCCACCCAGGGATCCCATGTTTTTCAATTTTTGATGATATGATGTGTCTTTATTTTACCATCATTGCTGAAAAATATTCCTGGATGCTAGAAGAGTATTATAGAAATTTTCTTTTAACATCTTAAAGAAATTATTTCATTATCTTGTGTCTTTCAGGGTTGCATTAATTTTATGTGATCTTGGTCAAACTAGCTTTCCTTCATAGGTAGGTTTTCTTTCTGGCTGCTTTTAGGTTATCATTTGCTTCTGGTTTCCTATAATGCACCATGCTGAGCCTGCATATAGATTTCTATGTATTCAATTTGGGACATATTGTGCTGTACATCTTCTAATTATCTTAGAAAATTCTTGGATATTCACTATGCTATCCTTAATGTCTGGGGCTCTGAATAGATATTACATATTCTCATTGTATTCTCCAGTTTTCTTAACTTTTGTATTCTTCATTTTCCCTTTTTAAAAATATTTTTATTTATTCATGAAAGACACAGAGAGAGAGGCAGAGACATAGGCAGAGGGAGAAGCAGTCTCCCCACAGGGAGCTTGATATGGGACTTGATCCCAGACCCCAGGATAATGCCCTGAGCCAAAGGCAGACGCTCAACCCCTGAGCCACCCAGGCATCCCCCTCATTTTTCTTTTCTGAATGGCAGTCTAGGTATCTTAAATTCCATTAATATTCTCATTTGTGACTAATCTATTTAATTTACCCCTTGGGCTTTGAATTCAAGAATTCTTTCCTTTTCAAGACCACCCTATTATCTACTTAAATATTTCATACAAAGCAATCCTGTGTTCTGTTTCTGACATTTCAGTATCTGTAGTCTTTGAAGGTTTAAATATTTTGTTTTTGCGGGCTCTCACTTGTGGTTACTTCCTTGGGGCCTTAGTGATCTTTGAGTTTTCTTTAACTAATGAATTGTTTGATCTTAATCTGAGGAATCCAGAAGGACTGAATTAGGGATGCTTTTCTCCAGAGAGGACTTGCATCTACAAATAGAAAATACCACCAACCTAAAACTACCACATTCTGCCTTGAGGGTCCTGACTCACTTACACTTATAAGCTCTGTTTTACCACCTTGGTGCAAGCACAAGATTCATTAACCAGAAGGCAAGGCCGCTATTGAACCCCATACTCAGGATAACCCTGCTCCTACAGGTGACTTGCCATTGAGAATCCCAAAGTCCAGTTCAAAGTTTTCTTTCTTCTTTGATTTTGCTTTGCTCCTTAACCCCTACCCATTACTTTTTTTGAAAGAATGGTTATTCTCGTCCTCTTGAAAGCCCAACAAAGGAAAAATATTATTTTATCCTCTACCTGAGGAGAGAATTGCTGTGGTCTGTTATGCTGACAAGAAGTAGGAATCTTTGTGATTACAATGAAAGTCATTGAAATTTTGACAGTTTTAAGAGTTGGCTTCAAAATTCAAGAGCATATGAATGAAGAGCTGGTTCATGACTATGTAGCCTGAATCCTGTAAATTATACCATTCTAAGTAACAGGGGAAGGAAAGTGGATCTTGCTCTCAGAATGGTTTCAAAGGGAAGAAGTAGCAAATATAGAAAAGCAACATAAACAAATAAAAGCATACAGAGAACACTTTGACATCCTCCTGGAATATTATCCACTTTTGGCAGGACTCTACTTTGTTTAGCTTATAATTGAGAACCACTACACAACCAAAGTTTATTTATCAAAAAATATGTAGTACCTTAAAAGAAGTACATAGTGCTTTTCTTATAAGAACACTTACCATCATGGGAATAAAAGGCACAACATAGGAAATAAAATCAATGGTACTGTAATAGGCTTATACGGTGACAGATAGTAACTACACTTGTGGTAACTACAGCATAATGTATAGAGAACTTGAATCTCTATGACGTATACCTAAAACTATCGGAATAATGAGTGTAACTATACTCAAATAAAAAAAATTTAAAAAGAGCATGGGGGTACCTGGGTGGTTGAGTGGTTTAAGTGTCCAACTCTTGATTTCAGTTAAGGTCATGATCCTAGGGGTTGTGGGATGGAGCCCCGTGCTGGGTTCTCTTGTGCTGAGCATGGAGTCTGCTTAAGATTCTCTCTTCCTCTCCCTCTACCCCTCCCCCCATATAAATAAATAAATAAATAAATAAATAGCACTTATCACATGCTTGACTACTTTGCATTTTGGCACAATCCCTTTCTTACAGTTCATGGAAATTTTAGTTTCATATTTTGTTGTCAGCAGAGCAATTCTCCCTCTTGCTGAGATAAAAACTAATTTCAGACCCACAAAATGAGAACAAGGGAATTTCCTTCATCTATTCTCTCTCTTTATCACTAAGCAGCAAATTAGAGTAGCAAGTACTGCTACTTCACAGAACACATATATTTGTTCCTTTCTTCACCTACAGAAAGAGTTAAAAAAAAATAGCCTACTTCCTGTGCTGTCAGGACTGAGGTTCACAGAATGGATAAGGGATTCATGTCCTACTTCCCTTGTTGGCTACCTCAAATCAAACTTTTTCTCATGTGAGGACAAATGCACCTACAAGCACATATGCACTCTAAGGGACTGCAAGGGGCAAAGTTGTACCCAGATGCAAAGAACAAATGTCAATAAAACCCAGTCACTTATGGATTACTGTCAGCTGAAATATTTAGGAATTATTCATACAATATTAACTTGTTATCTGCTTTCTACATGTAATTTCCTAAGTGAAAACAGCATTAGCTGGCTGTTAACTTCTACATGGAAAATCATTTTCAATCTCAATGCAGCTACTTAGTATGTATTGTACATAAAGCCTCTATATCTTCTTTAGTCTTAGTTTCCTAATGGGTCAAAAAGTCTATCACCATCATCATCATGATGTCATTATTTATACTGCAGGTACTTTACATTTGTTTGCTACTTTTAAATCGTTCAAAGCACATTCACTTACATGGTTTCATTTCATCCTTGCAGGTGACCAGAGATATTTGGATCTTGAAGGATAAAGTAGGTAGTTCAGGGTAACACAACCAGTAATCAGTATTTCTGGGCCCAAACCCCAGTTTTCCACTCCATTTCCACTCTACTATTCCAATTTATTATGACGGTGCCTGTTTTCATTTTGGTAAACATAGGTAGTTGTTCATAATGCTTGTCATAAGCATCTGGGTACATTGGGTTGACAAGACCCTATAACCATAATTTAAGGGCATATGGTTGACTAAAAGATAGAGATAATGACAGACAGAGTATTGACAAATAGAGAAAATCTATTTGCACCAACATGAATTTTGTATGATTTTTCTGAAACATACTAAAAAGCATTTGGGTCATAAAATTATTCTTAATTTAGCTTTTATTTCTTCATGTACTCAGAATAAAAATAAATATCTACTTGAAGAAAAAGAAAATATGTATCTTTATAGTCGGTCCACTGTTCGCAAACAGTATGGTTAAAATTATACTGCTTAGGTATTGAGAAACAAAACACTGCTGTTCAAGATTATTTAATTATACCAAATATTCTATTGAAGTTTTATCTTTGCAAAATAATGTCACTAGCAATCATGCTAAATGCCTGTTATTTTAATGTACTTATACATTTATAAATTTGCTTTCCATGATGTCCTATTGAATGAGGATTGATTAAAATGTGATCAATATTATTAAACATGAATTATAATGTTGCTAAAGCAATTCAATAACAAAATAATTGATTAATCAATTAGAAGCATCGATATGTGCAGGTAGAACCATGCTTACTTTCTGAGATTAGGTTCCAGAGGTTTCGTAAGAGCTACTTTCAGTGTTTATTAGGTGTTAGAGATGAAAAGATTACCTTAATTGCAGCCTATTCTTACTAGCATTTGTTAGTTAAAAACAAAAAACAAAAAACATTTTCTAGATAGTAAAATATAGTAAAATATAGGTCCATATACACTAGTTTAGGGAGCATTAACAATAGGATTTTTCTCCATGATGTTTTATCTACATAATTACACTTTGTTCAGACAGATCATTCTTGCTGGAAATAGGAGAAACACCTTAGATTATAAAGGGGTTGATAAATTTATTTCCAAAAGAGGAGGAAATGTTTTAAGATAAATGTACCAAAAGCCATATCTATATCTATCTATATAGGTCTATACATATATCTTCAAAATGGCAAGTGGAAACAGCTCTGGATTAGCAATAGAAGATCTGGTCTTTAATCCCTACCTTCCCATTTCCCACCTGTATTACTCTGGAAAAATTACCCAACGTTGCCCACGTCAGTTTCTTGTATGAAAACCCAAACCAAACTAACCAAACAAAAACCCCAGCAGAAACAGCTATCATTTTTCTTATTGGATATTATGAAGAATAAGTAATAGAGTAGGTATGCAAACAATATGCAAATGTGAAAAACTCTACAGAAATGTTAGTTATTATTTTGCAGCATGTTACCAAAAAAAAAAAAAAAGCTGCAATATTTCAGTGGTAATTTGCAAACTTTGAGATGGTACTTCCTTAGCATGCATGCACACACTCACACATAAATACATACATACATACATTGTTTATAAGAGGAGGGTAATCTAAAACTGGAAAAAAATCAACAATATTTTTTTCTAGTGATTTGCGGAATATAAATTCTGTTTTGTGAATTCTTCAGTTGAAGAAGAACAGTAATAGGCCTTGGAGAATCTCTTAATCTAGCTTACTCTCAAGAGGCATCTGAGGAAACATAAATATCTGTGCATATATAACTGTGCATAGAGCATATACGCAAATATATTTCTTTTTCCTTCCTAATGCTGGAGGAATTTGGACTCTAGGAAAAAGTAAAATTTATTAATAGTAGCACAAAGAAATTCAAAACAGCATATGTTTAAATGTTGACTCTAAATCACAAGTGTACACTTAAAATCCAAAATGAGTAGACTGTGTCAATATTGTACACAGTAAGACTTTTATAATAGAAAAAAATTAAATTGTACTCATTTTTTTGCCTATGGGGTTGTTTCTATTCAGTTTGGAAAATTTCATTACTGTTATAAATCTTTACCATAAATTCCAAAGAATAACACCTACTGTGTAAGAAAAGAGAATGAAATTAAGCTTTTAATCAAGAAATTAGGAGCTCCCTGGGAAATAGTTGAGAAAGTATGTCATATTTCATTCTTTTGCAAAGTAGAAAAGTCTGAAAAAATATTGAACCCTTATAAAAGGATATTGGCTTTAAGAGAATCTGATGATTATGAAGCAAAATCACTACCTCTCAGCAAAAGAAATGGATCTCTCTTCATAGAGCATATTCATTAAATACATCATTAAAAATTTGACAGTGTCTAATTTACTCTGAATTCATTAAAAAGATATGAAATACCCTAATCTAACAAGTCTCCTCAGTGGGTATTTAGGTTGTTTCTATTTTCCTTGTTAATAGAAACAATACTACAATACACAGAAATATTTGAGATAGATTTTTAAGGATTAATTCATGCAGCTGGAGAAGAGCAGGGCAGGATGTATGAGCAGATGAATTTCAAAGGAATAAAGGGTAAATTATATGGAATTTTAGAGTATGTTGAGTTTTTGGATGGCAAGTAGCACTGGGGGTTGGAAGGTAGTAACAGCTAGTACCTTGTCGTACTATGGTTGTAAGCAGTGAGACAAGGCATAGAACATCCTTTCCTAAGGAGGAAATATGTGCATCTTTCACATATTTGGTTCTGCTAAAACTTTTGTTAGAAAAATGGCTTTGTCTCTAGCAAAAACTATGGGAAAAGATTATCAGCAATGAGAAGTCAGAGAGTACTTTTAATAGTAATTTGAAAGTACTGTGTTTAGAAAGATGCAATTCTTGTCGCGAGACTGAAGAATAGATTTGAGGGACTGAGATATGAGGCAGAGAGAGTAGTTAGAGACCTCTTAAAGATTTCATGTAAGGAATTAGGAAACCTAAGCTCAGGCAATGAAAAGAGAAATGAAGAACTATTAGATCAAGTCATTTGGGATTAATCCTAATCTGGTACGATATAGTGATCTGCTGATCAAGGGTGAAGAAAAGGAAGGAAAAGTGAAGGTAACTGAAGTTATTAGTTTGACCAACTTGAGTGGAGGGTAAATGTGATAACCAATGTGATAATTACTTTTAAATAACTTCAGTATACCCTTTCCAGGACACAGAATCAAACTGAAACTCCTCTATCCCTAATTTCTCTCTAGATGACCAGTAGTCTAAATTGAAACCTTGGCTGTGCCACTAGTTAGGTGTGTGACTTCAGGCAGATCCCTATTTTTACAGATTTATTCAATAACTATTTAGTAAGTGCTCCCCAGGGACAGACACTGCATTGGTGGAACGGATGCACTTTGAACTAAACAACCATAGATTCTGTCCTCGTGGAGCCTACACTCTTTCAGGGAAATAAACAATCAAATAATCACACAAGTAAATAAACATCAACTATGGTAAGAACTACAAATATGAAGCAAAGTATAAGGGAGTAAAGTGGTTCAGAGGTTTCCTGATAATGATTGCCAAGTTGAGATCACATAAATGAGAGAAATTAAGAGATCTTCATCAGAGGTACCTTCACTCAGAAGTAGAAGTTCAAAGCTGTGAGTTGGGACTGAGCATGGAATGTTCAAGACCTTGATAGAAAACCAGGCTGATAGGTGCTCAGAGAGCAAAGGAAAAAGAAATGGAAGATAAGACTGCAAAGATCACTCAAAACCATATCGTAAGGATTTTAGTGAATGAAGGAGCCCCTACACGTGGTCTTTCATTGGGAGCTCCATATCTCTCACAATGGTAAGACCACTTGTACTTTGGTGGATGATGCCAATGGTGAGCTTCCTAAATTGGCATGGAACCTATTATTTCAAACTGTGACTCTAAAAAGTAGGAACTGTAAACTCTCTGATATGTAAAAGACATATTTGAATAATCTGTGAAGTACCTGTAAAGTGAATTGAGTAAAAGCAACTGGTATTTGTGTTGGTTCAAAGGGGTACATCTGTGACATTTGCAGGGTTTTCATCTCAATCACATACGTGCTCATGATGTCAAATTTTTATAATAGTAAGAAGTCATCAGTCTGACTTCAGATCTAGAGGCAGTCTTCCTCATCTGAGTTTAAATTTCCATTTCTAATATCTAAGAAGAAAGAGCTTGTTAAGCAAATTAATATTGTGAAGAGGGTTTCCTGGAGGCATATTTAACCTACTTGCAAGGCCAACTACTTTATAATGCATGGCTTACATGCAAATGGGAAGCTACTAAATGTAAATTAGTTTGTTCATTACAACGGTCTAGTAAGGCTTTCAAACACATTATCATCAGTTAAGTCGCTGTGATAAAGTTTTAAAGCTGCATTTCTATTAAAAATCATTCATTCTTTATTTCTTTCACTCATTCACTTACTCAATGAACCTGCTCCTTGGGAAGTCTTTCCCAGCTCAGGATATAGCAACTCCATCCTTCTAAAATTGCTCAGGATAAAAAACATGGTGTCTCCTTGACTTTTCTCTCTCACACCCTACTTCAAATCCATCAGCCAATACTGCAGGCTCCAGCTTAAACACACATGTACATATGAGCACAGACACATATGTACACATATGTACACATATATGTGCATAATCATCCCACCTCTTGAATCTCAGTCATCCTTGTAAACGTATCTTTTGAAACTAATATATCAAGTTTGGAAATCAAAGAAGTGCTATCTTTCCAAGAACTCTAGGTTCAGACCATTTATTCTGTGTTCTGAGTTTTGCCATGACTTCCAAACTTGGATTTCCAGTCCTGATTCTCCCCTAATCTTCAGGCTCATATTTAGTTGTCTATAGGAATTCAGGACATCCAACTTAAATGCATTATCTTCCATATTGATATGTTCATCCTTCAAGATCCCTATTTAAACAAGTGCTGGAATCCACTTGGTCATCCAACCTACAAGCTCCTCTCTCTTCCTTACTCCCATGCCCCTATTAAGGAATCATCAGATGCTGCCCATTTGATCTCCTACATATTTCCCAAATATGTCTCTTCTCCCTTCCCTGCTTGCAAGTGCCCTAGTTTTAGGGAGCTTATTAAAGTTCTCTTCATTTCCTGGACCTTAATTTACCTCTCCCTTTGTTCAGGCAAGAGGAACAGGAGGGGAGTTGCCTCTGCAGAGATTTAGTGGGTAAAAGCTTAGCATAAACCCATCGATCACAATCCCTTGCTACTTTTCAAGACTCTCACAGCAGAAACAAACCCAACAATAAGCTGACAACTTATTTAATACACAGAAAAAATTTGAAGCAAGAGTTATAAAAATATTTTAGTGCCTTTTCTTCCCTGTTTTATATGATACATTTGGGGATTCATTGGAGGTAGTGTTTCATTCGGTGAACTTGGCAGTTTCAACTCTCAGGCACAAAGGAAATGGAAATGTCTGGAGATGTCTGAAGGGTTGTGTTTTACTTTCTCTTTTCCTTTTCTTCTTTTTCAGGAAAGCTCTGCCACGGTTGAAGATATAAAAATATAATATTTAAAACACAATTTTACAGACTTGATGACAATAAATTTAACTGTGCATCTTACATTTGCAAAGATTATCTTCTGTAATGTTTCATTATTCATTACTTGTTTAACTATTCCACATGTTCCCAAGGTAAAATAGACTTTGATGAATGTGTGCGCGTGCTCGCACGTGCGCGTGCGCACACACACACACACATATCCCTACACCCCTGAACTAGCAACAGTTATTCACATGCCTCCCAAGAGACAATGTGGGGATCCTCAAAGCTTTGGTATTTAACACATTTATCTTAAAAATCCTGCCACATTACCACCATTTAATTTCAAGTCAGTCTGCAAATAGCCATGTGCATAGTCATAGAGGGGTGAATGCTTTATGCTTTCACTTAACTTTGCCCCTTATGTATTTCTTGAGACCAGAGAAACCCAAGTTTTTCTTGTCTCTTTACAGTTGTCATAAATACAACTTGATAGTAGTTCAGAGAGATGCCTGATAAGGGATCCAGGATAAAATGGTTCTTTTTTAATCACAGGAATAGCAAAAACATGGATAATATTTTTATTTAAGCAAAACAACCTATTATAAATAGAAACTCGTAAGATAGAATAGCAAAGCAAGAGTAAACAATGAAAATCATGTAAATAATATGGTGATGACTGCTGATTGTTCCCCTAGTACAATCTGGGTTTCCCTTCTTTCTGGGTACATAGTTGAAAGCCACAAGCAATATTTCCCACTTTTGCTCATGGCTAGGTTTGCTCATGTGCTTAAGTGCTCATCAATGAAACGTGAGTAGAAAGGACATGTATAACTTGCATAAAAAGAAATCCTTACCCTGAACTGCTTTTCTTTTAGGCTCCATACATTAGGGCAGGGGCGTGTGTGCAATTAGCTGTGACCATGCAAAAGAGGCCCATGCTCTTAGGGATGGAAGAGCAACAGAATAGAAAATGGAGGCCCTAAGACTCTGTTTGAGGCTGGGAGCTGTTAGTCCTGTTTTTTGTGTAGGAGATATTCTGCAAAAATATTTTTTTGCAAAAAAAAAAATATTTTTTGCAGAATAGGCAAAAGGCAGGGTCATCTCTACAGTATAGCGGCAACCATGAAGATAGGAGGCTCTTTGGGGCTGCCCTGTGAGAAGAGTGGTTCTTTCAGGAACACAAATGTGTTTTTCCAAAGAAGGCTCATAATTTCCATTTTTTCCTTCCCATCCAAACCAATATGTATATGTTACTACTTTTTCTCTCTTATTGACCCTTTTAAAATTTATTTTCTTATTTTCACTTAGTTATCCTTTCATCCCCCTTCCTCTGAGTGTATAAACTGGGGGTGTTAAAATATAGTGACAAATCTACATCTTGCATTTTCACTAATCATATATCTGTTTCCAGATGACATCTTATAAACAGAGTATGTTCTTAATAGCTGTGCAACATCTATGAACTCTGACCCAAAACCATAAAAAAATAAATTCCACATGAATTAAAAATCTAAACTGAAAATTAAAAAACAAAACAAAATCTTCGTGTGAGAGAGGCCTTTTTCAGCAAGAGAGGAAACTCACATGTCATGGTGGAAAAGACAGGTATCTTGATAAGAAGAAAGCCCAGCAGAAAAAAATGGGCAAAAGATCTATGAGAGGCAAGTCTCAGAGACTGGTAAAGGATTAATTTATGAATATCTAAGATATGTTAACTCAGTAGTAGTCAGAAAGATGCAACTTTAAACAATGGATAGTAACTTTTGCTCTTCATGCTGATGATAATATAAAAGATGGATATTATTCATATCAGCAATGGTGTTGGTGGGAATGTGGATCATAATAACTTCTAAGGAAATATAAAAGTAGCACTGTAACACTGTTTATAACAGAAGTTAGGAAGAAAAAAAAGAGAAACATGTAATGTTCATCAATCAGGTAAAATTTGATAAAATGATGGTAATACCCTGAGTTAATTTTTTTTCTTTCAAATGACCTTCGGTCATATTCCAGCACCTCTTACTAAGTTTACCTACAAGTCAAAGAGTAGAGTCACTTGAGCAAAAGGTAGTTAAGGAAGGGGATTTGAGGCATGGCATGCTGGGAAAAGAGATGGGAAAGGAGCAGTGAAAGGAGGTGCTGGGCTTTAGTGCAAGGAGGGTTTGGACAGAGAAAGGCTTTTTTTTTTTAAATTAATTAATTTATTTATTCATGGGGGGGGGGGGCAGAGACACAGGCAGAGGGAGAATCAGGCTCCATGCAGGAAGCCTGATATGGGACTTGATCCTGGGTCTCCAGGATCAGGCCCTGGGCTGAAGGCGGCGCTGAACCACTGAGCCACCCAGGCTGCCCCTAGAAAGGCTTATATAGTAACTAAGAAACCACCCAGAGACTTCTGGAAAACAGACAACCATTTTATGGGGGAAAACTCTGAAATTATGTGAAAGGTTAAGTTCAGTCATATATTAAAGGAAATGTAACTTTATTTGGCAATCACAGGATTTGAGGTCTTGCGTTATATCTGATATGACTGAATGTATTTGCTGATTTTATGAATATTTCAATAGAGTCTCAGAGTACGAAAGGAAGTCTTGGAGTACTGGGCATAAGAGGAATCTGACAAGTGTGGACTTCGTTCAGGAAATTAATATGACCAGATTTACATGCTAGAAGTACCACTCTCCAAGAACCTAAGAAATAGGTCTAAGAAGGAAGCAGACAACTTGTACAATGGTAGGATCATACTGCGGATCTGTATGAGGGTAGGGTTGGCAGAGATAGAGTAGGGGAAGGCAGATTTGAGAAATGAAAGATGAAATCCCTAGCAAAATGGCAGACTTGGGGCTGCTTTTTAAGTCTCCTGCTTCATTGCCTAGGTAAGATGATGGCACCATTCACAAACTGAGAATTCCAGAGAAAGAGTTGGTCTTAAAGAACCATCGTATTGAAGCAGGTTAACTTTTTGCAGACGACTTTGATATGTCAGCTGCATGACTCTTAATTCATAATAATGGAAATAGAAACTTCAATATTAAATTACAGCAAATGAGTTTTCTCTCTAAAGGGCATGAATGTGACACTCTTTAGTAGGATGTGATGTTAGAATAAAGTACTGTAGTGATTATACTTCATTTGATTTCTCCAACTGTAATTGGTTTCTTTCTTTTCTCCTTTACTCAGCGCACGGATTGAAGTAATTTCTTCAAGACACAGACTAAATATAGGGAAGTATACCTACATCAAACCTTCCCCTTCTAACGCTTCTGAAAATTAGATATCTTAATGTCACCCTTAAAACATCTAAACCATGGTAACAATCTTACAGTATATTAGGACTGTGCATAGTCTTTCTAAAATATATTATCAAGAATTTGGTGTGAAAATAAAAGCATAAAAATGCTAAATATGGAGACAAGAAAATGCTTTTTTCTCTACATGTCTCCTATTACAACTGAAGTTCAAGCCCTTGAGCCCATGCTGACTATAACCTAGTGTATATACATTGATTTCTAGAAAATGTACATAGTAGAAAGAACATATACAGAAACACAAAGCATAAAAATCTGTCCCCCTTTTTTTAATACTGACAAGCCAACTCCTTATTATACCTTTACCAAGTCAAGATATATGATTGCAAACCCCAAGAGTTAGCACTGCCTACTGAAAGGTCGTGACTTATAAGAGGTCAGCATTTGGAATTTCAAGGATCTTCTTTGGCTTGCCACCATGCAATACTTCAAAGTGATTCTCAGGATGAGACTAGAGATTTTAAGGATTTAAAATTTAAGGATTTTATGGCTTATGTTTCTGTTCTTATACGTCATAGCTAGGCACCATGATGGCTAAAGAGAGTAGGTGATTAGAACTTGATTTAGTTTCCAAGTGCTTATTATGTCTATGTGATAGCTTAGTTTGGTTACAAGCACATACAGAATACAAAAATATATCTGCCATACTGTGAATTAGTTGTCTTCTGAGACACCACAGCTAAGAATAGCAATAGTACCTAATAAAAGCAATATAGTAACATTCATTGAGTGCTTACTATGTGTCATTCAATTTTTAAAATTAATTTTC
The DNA here is from genome assembly GCF_011100685.1 of Canis lupus familiaris. NCBI lineage: Eukaryota > Metazoa > Chordata > Mammalia > Carnivora > Canidae > Canis > Canis lupus. The sequence continues at coordinate 25,230,899 of NC_049236.1, read as the reverse complement.
ACACAAACTCTGTGCAACAGATATAATGAGAAAATTGAGTTAGTTTGTGCCAGGTCATACAACATTTAAATAAAAAGCAAAAGTTTCAGTGAGTTTTATAATACAGGCATACCTCAAAGATATTGTGGGTTCGGTTCCAGACCACCGCAATAAAGTGAATATCGCAGTAAAATGAGTCAAATGAATTTTTTGGTTTCCCAGTGCATATAAAGTTATGTTTACACTATCCTGCAGTCTATTAAGTGTGCAATAGCATTATGCCTAAAGGAAAAAATAACAATGTATATGCCTTAATTAAAAAGTACTTTATTGCTAAAAAAAATGCTAACCATCACTTGAGCTTTTAGTGAGTCATAATCTTTTTGCTGACTGATGAGGGTGGTGGCTGCTGAAGGTGACTGTGCCAATTTCTTAAAATAAGGCAAAAAATTAAGTCTGCAGTATCGACTGACTCTCCCTTTTACAAATGATTTCTCTGGAGCATGTGATGCTGTTTGATAAAATTTTACCCACGATGGAACTGTCTCGAGTACTTGAGTCAATGCTCTCAAGCGGTGCCACCCCTTCAGTTTTATCCACTAAGCTCATGCAATATTCTAAATACTTTGTTCCCATTTCAACAATCTCCAGAGCATCTTCATCAGGAGTAGATGCCATCTCAGGCAACTACTTTCTTTGCTCATCCATAAGAAGCAACTCCTCATCCATTCAGGTTTAATCATGAGATTGCCACAATTCAGTTATATCTTCAGGTTCCACTTCTAATTTTAGTTCTTTTGCTATGCCCACCATATCTGCAGTTACTTCCTCTATTGAACTCTTGAACTCCTCAAAGTCATCTCTGAGGGTTGCAATCAACTTTTTCCAAACTTCTATTACTGTTGACATTTTGACTTTTTCCCACAAGTCACAAGTGTTCTGAATGGTATTTAGAATGGTGAATCCTCTCCAGAAAGTTTTTAGTGTACATTGCTCGGACCCATCAGAGGGATCACCATCTATGGCATCTATGAAAACACATCTATGAAATGTGTTTCCTAAATAATAAGACTTAAAAGTCAAAATGACTCCTTGATCCAGAGGCTGCAAAATGCATGTTGGGTTAGCAGTAATGAAAACAACACTAATCCCATTGCCCATCCCATCAGAGCTCTTGGGTGGCCAGATGCATTATCAATGAGCAGGAATATTGTGAAGGAATTTTTTTTTCTTAAACAGATCTCAACGGTGGACCTAAAATATTCAGTAAACCATACTGTAAACAGATGTGCTGTCATCCAATCTTGTTATTCCATTCACAGAGCACAGGCAAAACAGAGTTAGCATAATTCTTTTTTTTTTTTTTTTTAAGATTTTACTTATTTATTCATGAGAGAGAGAGGGAGAGAGGCAGAGACACAGGCAGAGGGAGAGGGAGAAGCAGGCTCCATGCAGGGAGCCCGACGTGGGACTTGGATCACACCCTGGGCTGAAGACGCTAAACTGCTGAGCCACTGGGGCTGCCCCAGAGTTGGCATAATTCTTAATGGCCCCAGGATTTTCCTAATGGTCAGTGAACACTGGGAACTACTAAACATCACCAGCTGCAATAGCTCCTAATAAGAGAGTCAGCCTGTCCTCTGAAGCTTGGAAGCCAGGCATTGATTTCTCTTCTCTAGCTATGAAAGCCCTAGAAGGCATCTTCTTCCAACAGGGCTCTTTCATCTATACCAGTTTGTTTAGGGCAGCCACCTTCATTAACTCTCCTAGCTAGATCTTCTAGAAAACTTGTTCCAACTTCTACATCAGCACTTGCTGCTTCACCTTGCACCTTCACGACCAAGAGATGGGCTTCTTTCCTTAAACCTCATATGCAAATCTCTGCCACCTTCAAATTTTTCTTCTGCAGCTTCCTCACAGCTTCTCAGCCTTCAATAATTGAAGAGAGTTATGGCCTTACTTCAGGTTAGGCTTGGGCCTGAGGGAATGCTGGGGCTGGTTTCATGTCCTCTCCAGACCACTAGAACTTTCTCCATATCAGCTGTGTCACTTTATTATTATTATTTGTGTTCACTGGAATAGTACTTTTAATATCCTTCAAAAACTTTTCCTTTGCATCCACAACGTGGCTAACACATCAAGAAACCTAGCTTCCAGCCTATTTCAGAGGCTTTCAACAAGTCTTCCAATATACATAATAGAAATCTATTTGGCAAATAAAAAAACTTTGAGAAAAAGGTAAGAAATCTATATACACTGTCCTTAATCACTTTTAGCTTTTAAAGTGAGAGATGTGTGACTCTTCCTTTTACTTGAACACTTAAAAAGATCACTGTGAGGTTGCTAATTAGCCTAATTTCAATACTGTTGTGTCTCAGGAAATAGATGAAAGACCATTTGAAAGGACCAGACATGAAAGACCGGTAGTCAATGGAGCAGTGAGAACACATACATTAAGTTCGTCATCTCACAGGAGCACAGTCCATGGAGCCCCCAAAACAATTTAAATAATAAAATCAAAGATCACAACACAGATCGCCGTAAACATAATGAAGAAAATGTTTGAAGTATTGTGAGAACTACCAATATGTGACACTGAGGCACGAATGGAGCAAATGCTGTTGGAAAAATGGTACCGATAGGCTTCCTCGATGCAGGGTTGCCACAGACTTTCCATTGGTAAAAAATGGCAGAGTGCAATAAAATGAAGGGCAATAAAATGAGGTATGCTTGCATAGGGAAAGCACAAATGCACAGATGTTGCAGAAGAACACAGGTTAAGAGCTATATATAAGGAAGCAATTCAAAGCCTGATTATTATCATTGGCTTTTAAAAACTGAGATGATAATGCTGATGACAGCTAACCTGTATTGCACACTTATTATGTTTCAGGCACTATTTTACATTTTTAAAATTCAGTAACTCACTGGATTCTCAAAATGATTTTACGATTTAAGCCGTATTAGTGCCCTATCCTACAGAAAAGAGAATTGAAAGAGAGGTTAAAGTACAAACCCAAGATCACACAGTAAATGGCTTAGCTACAACTGAATGATGGAAGCAAAGCCTATCAAGAACAGAATGGCCTTTAAACTAGTGGTTCACAACCTTACTACACATTAGATTCACCTGGGGAACTTTAAAAACTAGGATGATGAGCTCCATATTTGACCAATTAAAATCAGAGTATCTGGTAAGACCCAGGGCTCAGCACATTACAAAAGCTCCCTTGGTAATTCTAATGGAGGTAGGGCTGAGGCCCTCTACATTACACAAAGGCAAGACTGGTATTTTTATTCTCAAGAAATAACATTTGGGCTCAAGGTCAATGACAGGAGGTAGATTGAAAAAAAAAAAAACACAACACAGTAAATAATAGAACTGTACCACTGTTGCCTTTGCTGTGGTAGAAAATTTATTAGCATTGATTGTAAGCAAGAAAATTATAGATAACTTAAAACAAAGAGTCCCAGAGTGGATGTAGGATCTCAGGTTTATTTAATGAATGTCAAAGCCAACTTTCTTATCAGTTTTAATTGGATAGTAAATTCACCCTGTTGTTTCCGGGAACAGTTCAGGAAGATCATGTTAAGGGAGGCTTTGCAGGATCTTTTGTTAATTGAGCTCAAGCAGATGGTGAATTTCTAAAATGTTCATTTCTTTCTGTGGGTTCCATTTTTCATGCCAGGTTATTTTTTTGTTGTTGTTGTTAACTTTTTAATTTTCATTCCAGTACAGTTAACAGTGCTATATATAAGTTTCAGGTGTACAAGACAGTGATTCAACGACTTTACACCGTGCCACTTTATTTTTGATAGATATAGGGGGCAATATTTTCAAGGCATACGAAACATTACTCTGAATTCAAATAAGTACACACCACTATTTTCCCACTGTTTTATGAATAGGGTTTCAAACAACAAATGAAGTCCTCAAGAGAAGTCTAGGATGTCAAACTGTTTGTAGCATGATGGAAACTATTTGTGACCATAATTAAAAAACTATGTGCTCTTTCTTTGGCAAAAAAAAAAAAAAAAAAAAAAAAAAACACTATGAGAAAAAGGTAAGATAGATGAAGGATAATGGTTAGCAAGCCTTATCTGTTGGGGAAAATGTGGTCAATACTAACCCCGTTAAGACATTTTCTCAAAGTCGTAATTTAAGAAAATGTAACCACATTCCCTGATCCCCACCGTCTTATTTTAGTTTTCTTCAATCAGTGGAACTCCCTGGACAACAAACAGCAAATCTAAACTGTGGAGGAGGCTAAAAGTGGGTGCTCTTTTCCAGGGATAGGGATTTGTTTCAATGATCCCACGAAAGTAAAAACATCACAGCCAAACCCCACAGAGGAGGTGCAGTTGGCGCTCTGGCCCTTGCTTCTGACCCCAACAGACTCCCCACCAGGCTGGCCACAGTAAAGGCAGAAAGAGTCTGGAAAAAGTCTCCCGGGAAAGCACACATTCTAGTTTAGCTGATTAGTTATTCTCATCTTTAAAATTATTTCTTGACCACAGTCAGGTTTCTTAAAGTGTAGGCTACTTTTCTTTTACAGACTCTGGCTTTTCTCTCTCAATGGCTGATGTGAACTCACTGGTCCCCAGGGCCGTGCCTTGTCCTGTCAGGTCCCTGGGGCGCTTTCCCTCTCAGGACAGGTGCCTCACCTGTGATTTTTGTCATTTCCTTCCCACTGGTGTTCTCCTCCCGTTGTGGTGGGAGGATGTTTGACAAACATCAAAACAGTCACCCAGAGTCAGAAGCACAGGGAACTAAATTACAAAATGCAGGGGTTCTTTTCCCTCATAAACTTGACTAATGGGGAGGAACACTTCTTGGCTCCTTAGTCACATCCTAAATTTTCTCACGTACTCTTATTTCCAGTATTGCAATATTTCTGTCCTTTTTTAAAAAAAAAAATTATTTATTGTTCATGAGAGACAGAGATAGAGGCAGAGACACAGGCAGAGGGAGAAGCCCGATGTGGCACTTGATCCCAGGACTCCGGGATCACAACCTGAGCCAAAGGCAGACACTCAACTACTGAGCCACCCAGGTGCCCCACTTCTGTCATTTTTTTAAAAAGAAATCTTTTATAGGGTAAATTGCCTCTTGAGAGGGAGGTATATGCCCTTTTAGGGGTCATTTTTTTGAAAACCATGGAAAATTTTTCAGTCAAGTCTGAACGGATTCAGAAAATGCACTTTATTATCTAGTTTGTGTCTTTCGGAGTACTCTGAGGCCTGCAAAGAAGCCAAGCAGAGAAGTTTAGAGTTATACTGCTTTCTTGATAATACATAGCAAATGCATCTTATTTAGAATGTAGAGCTGAGTAGCAGCTGTCCCAAAGGTTTATTTTATAGGCTTATTCTTTTTTTTTTTTTTTTTAATTTTTTTTTTATTTATTTATGATAGTCACAGAGAGAGAAAGGGAGAGAGGCAGAGACATAGGCAGAGGGAGAGGCAGGCTCCATGCACCGGGAGCCTGATGTGGGATTCGATCCCGGGTCTCCAGGATCGCGCCCTGGGCCAAAGGCAGGAGCCAAACCGCTGTGCCACCCAGGGATCCCCTTATAGGCTTATTCTATTAGATTTGTTGTCACTTCTACGTATGAACACTTGGTAAGACACCCAGCCAGCTACCTAGTGACTCCGAATTTCATGAGAATATGAACTCATTTAAAAATAGAGCTCCCAGGGACACCTGGGTGGCTCGGCAGTTGAGCACCTGCCTGTGACTCAGGTCATGATCCCGGGGTCCTGAGATCGAGTCCCATATCAGGCTCCCCATGGGGAGCCTGCTTCTCCCTCTGCCTGTGTCTCTGCCTCTCTCTGTGTCTCTCATGAATAAATAAATAAAATCTTAAAAAAAAAAGAATAGAGCTCCCAGGTCACTGTGATCACTGTCTCCGATCCTCTAGTAGAGAGACCGAAAGAACCAAGAGATCCAGGGGGATGCACGTCAGGGATAAGGAGAGAAGATTTCAAGTTTCCACATTCATTGAGAGTTCACAATCAACATCATCTTTGAAAATCTCATAAAAATCACTCAAATGGCTCTTCAGCTACCGCGCAGCCTCTCAACGTGTTCTTGGCATTCAGCCTGTGTTTTGGTTTTAGTTCCAGCATTGTAAAAGATCAACGTGTTTTGTGCGGCGCAGCTCCTGCTGTGGTTGGCCTGCATGTAGAAGCCAGGTTTTACCGGGGGAGAGGAGGACGTACGCAACATGTTTAGAACAGGAGCCCCCCATGAAGTCCTGCGAGATGCCCACAACGGGGAAGGACAGGAGCCCCCTGTGAATTCCTTCACACTAGTGACCGAGCACCTGCTGTGTCCCAGGCACCACTTTAGGTCCTAGGGAAAGCATGGCACAGAGAAGAGCATCCCTGCCAGCCTGGGGCTCACGTCCTGGAGGGTGGAGGCAGCTGATGCAAATATATCGGAGGGAATACACAGACCGTAGATGATGATATGTGCCAAGGGGAAAAAGCAGAGCAGGATGAAAGGGAGGGCCTGTGAGGGCTACAGGGCTGTTTCATATTGGGCAGGAAGGGAAGTCTTACTGATAGAAAGCACTATGGGAGAAGGCATTTAAGATAACACCTGAACAGGCCAGGCCACCATCTGCAGGAAAGCAGGAGCGCGGCAGGAAAGAGTGAATATCAACGTCCTGAGGAAGGAGTGTGCGTAAGCCTGAGATGGGCAATGCCAATCTGCCCACTGTCTACATAGCCTGGCAGGTGGAAGTGACTTCTGTATTTAAAATTATTCTATGTTAAGAATACAGAGATGTATTCCTGTAATGCAAATAATTTAGCACTTCCTATGGACCGTGCAGCATTCTAAGTGCTTCTTTTAAAAAAAGACCTTATTTATTCATGAGGGACACAGAGACACAGGCAGAGGGGGAAACAGGCTCCCCACGGGGAGCCTGACGTGGGATTCAATCCCAAGACCCTGGGATCATGACCTGAGCCAAAGGCAGGTGCTCAACCACTAGCCACCCAGGCGTCACTCTATTTGCTCTATATGTATTGTTAAGTTCCATAAAAAACCCTCTGAGGTGTTTATTGCTAACTCTGTTTACAGATGAGCATATGCAGGTTAGAGATGTAAGCAACATACCCAAGATCCTAGAGCCAGAGGAGGGAAAGCCTGGGTTAGTGTGCTCACCATTTGATCCCGGAGCGCAAACTGCCAAAGGTCTACTGCCTACCAGGGCGTGTGAATAAAACATGATTCCACAGGAGTTCCCTGCAGAGAATGCTCTTCTGAAAGCAGTGAAGTATACAACTTCTTTTTTTAACTGCTGTCATATCATGAGAATACAGTTGATGTCCAAACACTCACTAAATTTTGATGTTATCAATATACATGAAATACATATTCATTATTAAGATTTATACTTTTTTAAAAAAGATCTTATTTATTTATTCATGAAAGACACACACACACACACAGATAGAGAGAGGCAGAGACACAGGCAGAGGCAGAAGCAGGCTCCACACATGGAGCACGACGTGGGACTCAATCCCAGGACCCCGGGATCACGCCCTGGGCCAAAGTCGGTGCTAAACCGCTGAGCCACCCGGGCTGTCCAAGATTTATACTTTTGAAATGCAACATAGAAAGGCTAAACTACTGCTATTGCTAACAACACATTAAAATTTCTAAAAATTGATGTATGTTTGTAAAGCCCTGTCTACACCATATCAAAGATCATTTATCATGCACTGTTATTTTATCAAAAGTTTTAATTCAACACAGGCCTTCAATATTTGCAATAATGAATTGTCCTTTGATTGTCAAACTTCAGAGATGGTATGAATCGTAGTGTTCCATCAGTATTCCTGCCTTTACCAAAGAACCCTGACTTGTTCTGAGGCTCCTGCCAATGCCCATCTGCCAGAACTTTGGTTATTCCCAGGGCTTAGCATGTTCTAATAGGCACATGTAGTGCTAAAGCATGCACGTGTTTGAACAGGTAATAAACTTCCATTAAAACAGAGCTGAAAATTCAAACCAAATTTTAAAAAGAACTGAGTCATAAAATACCTTCCTGCAGTATTCCTACCAAATAAACATCTTCACCATATCCAGTAACTTCAATTTAGATATATGAGACAAGTGCTAAAATTAGTTAAATTAATAGTAAAGACCAAAAGATCAATTCTGAATTACTTAATAAAAGCTTTTTGCTGTAATACTCTATTGATACAACTTCATCAAATAGTTTAAAAACCTACAATCAATTTAGCATATTTCTAAGGGAGTTATTTTTTTTCTTTTCAAGGTATATATATATATTTTTTTAAAAAGAATGGATATTGGGTTCCCTGGGGGGCTCAGCGGTTTAGCGCTGCCTTCAGCACAGGGTGTGGTCCTGGAGTCCCGGGATCGAGTCCCACGTCGGGCTCCCTGCATGGAGCCTGCTTCTCCCTCTGTCTGTGTCTCTGTCTCTCTCTCTCTCTGTGTCTCTCATGAATAAATAAATAAAATCTTAAAAAAAAAAAAGAAAGCATATTGCTTTTTTTATATGTAGGGAAATTTTAGATTCTGATGTATTTGAACATTTTTTTTACAGGACATGAAATCACAATAACCTTAATATATGAACTTTTTCTTAAATATATCTCCAGATCATAATAAACATATATAGTAGAAATAAAATAAATCTGATATGATGTACCCATGTCTTTCTACCACAACTCTTACTTTAAAAACCAATTCGGTAATAGCAAAACTTCCCAAAGAAACTGCCAAGAAAGTAAGAACCTATTGTCCAAAGCGGCTTTCCAAATCTTAAAACAACATTTCCCTAAATCCTGCTTTCTCCAATTTTTCTAAGGACTTACTAAAGAAAAGGAAATAAGTTTCTTTTTATGAGAAAATGAGCAGCATATTCTCTGTGATCGTATGAAACAAAGGTAAAGTAATCAATACATTTCAAGCAATACAAAATAGTAATTTGCTACGTTTCTAGAAGTCCCTAAACAGGCTTTCAACACACAAAATGACAAGGTGATTGAGTTCATGGGTTTTTAGGCATCGTTGGATAAGCTGTAGAAGATGCAAACTTTCAAGCCTCGTAACCTAGATAAATCACTCATGAAAAAAACTAAGGAAGAATTAAATACTAATCCTACATCTGCTACATCTCTAAGAGGGCAGGGATCACAATGTCTTTGTTTCTCATCATAGCCCTGGAGCCTATTTTAGAAACAGACAAATAGGTCTGCTTCTCTACATTTAAAGTCTATACCATTTCACTTCTCCAAGGTTTCTCCAACTGGGATCTATAGGCCATATGAAGAGGGGTGGATAGAAGCATACGTTCGAGGGTCTACGACTGAACTTTAAGAATTTGTCAATTTTGCTAAACAGCACTTTTCAGAATGATTAATACACAAACATTCTAGGTGATTGGAATTACCACATTTTAAATAACTATCCTTTGATTTCAGTGTCTGAGGTTTTATTGGTGGGCATTATTGAATTTTTGGTAGGCAATCTTATAAAAGAAGCAGAAAAGCTAAGAACACAGGTTCTGAAACCAGACTGCCTGGCTTTGTATTTTGGCTCTACCACTAGCTGTGACATCCTGGACACGTTGGCCTGTCGCAGTGTCCCCATCTGTAAAAATGTAGTAGAACTTAACTTTGAATATTTCACAAGTATACATGTCATTAGGCTGACATTTTCTAATAGAAAAAAAAAGAGACTATTTTCTGGTGTCTAAGTTAGACAAAATTTTCAAATCATTAATAGACATAATACCTAGCAATATGGACCTAGAAGAGTTATCAACTTTAAAACCTCTCAATATTATTATTCTCACTTAGGTGAATGCTCTTTTTTTTCCTTTTAACATCATTAGGTGTATGTGAAAAAGGTACCTAAATTCCAAACATGGAAACCCAGTTTATACACACAAATGTAAATAATAGGTTTAAAGCAATGATATGATGTATAGTGCTTAAGGGTATAATGCATCATCTGCTTTCCATAAAAGTTCCCTAAGAGTAGCAAATGTTTGGGAGTTACTATGTCAATCAGCATATTGTAAAATAAAATGTTAATGTCATATTATTTAACGAAGAGAAAACTCAGCATACGCACATGTCTCCAGTAAAGATTTCCAAGACTAATTAAAGTGCATAATTCTTCGGTAGCAAAATAATTCCATCCTCAAGACCTGAGGAATCTACTGCTCTCAATACAAGCCTGATAATGCTGTATCAAAAATGAGATATTAAAGTGGAGACAAGTAACTGAATATAGGTGAGAAGTTATAAATTCTTAATAGGAATATTTCTCCATAAAAATTAAATTAAAATAGATGTCCATGTATTTTGAATTTAAGTAGAGTAGACCTACCTTTAAGTAGGTCTATAGAAATACATTTTAAAAATCCCTTATCTTTTATTAGTGTCATACTGATATTTTTCTGAATAGTTTTTTTTTGTAATGTCTGGTATTTTAATAATGCATCTAATCATGGATGAAGAAGTATCAACCCATATTATGGGTTTATTTATTATTGCAGGTCTGATTTGCTGATAGTTTGATAGCACAGTTGTGTTGCAAAAGAAAGCACAGCCAATGAAATAAGAAGAAACCTATGATTAGGGGCACTGGGTGGTACAGTCGGTTAAGCAGCCAACCCTTGGTTTGGGCTCAGGTCGTGATCTCAAGGTCCTGAGTTCTAGTTCCATGTCTGGCTCTGTGCTGAGCATAGAGTTTGCTTGAGATTCTCTCACTGCCCTTTCCCCTGCTTGTGCTGTCTCTTTCTCTCTCTCAATGAACAAATTTCAAAAAATTTGTTTCTTTAAAATAAAATCTGTGATTACAAAAACTTAACAGACAGTATAACCCTTTGGGAAAAGATAGTTGAATCTTGTTAAGAGAAAACAATCATTGGTTCCTGGAATTAAGGTGGAAAATGCACTATATTTTTAAGCGAAAGAATTTGTCACACAGAAAAGTAAATTATAACATATGTTGAGGGTTTTTAGGTGTTTCCCTTAGTGGGTTTTATTAGCATTATTATATAAACAACCAATGAAAATTAAACCACAATTAAGAAATAACTGGTGTAAGAATAGATTCCATGAAGAAGATTCAGCTGTCTCTTCTTTGATGAAATATGAAGTAGTTAAGGACAGAGTACCTTAGATCGAGCAATAAGAAAAAAAAAGTGATGGACAAAGCTAGTAATAACCTTTAACATCCATTCTTGAACTTGTTGAGATCTGTCAAACCACTCTTTCAAAAACACAGCAGATTATTGCTGCATATCATTTAAGCACTTAATTTTTTTTTTTTTTTTTAGTCATGGATTGTTAGAAGTAGCTTATATAGATATTTGGTGAATCATTCTAACAAATTTTTTCAAGTTTGCTGATCTTTAAAATTCAACATTCCTAAACCGAGCAAGTTACTTTTCAGGTGAAACCAATTTAATCCTCGTGTGACCATTTCAAACTATCTCATCACAGATCTCTCATGACACCACACTTGCCCTCACTAACTTGCCATTCACTCTTCAAAAAGAAAACGTGTATACATTGTAGAGCTGCATTTCTGGGTGTTATTTCAGAGGAAATCCTTTAAGAAAGTGAAAACAAAAAAGTAGAGATGAAAACCAGGGATGAACAATGATAGACTTGGTCTCCCATTCTTAAGAAATTCAGTTCTCTACAGTTTTAAGTTTTGATGTAACCATAATGTGGGTGCAGGATTGTTTTTAAAACTCTGGAGTATCACAGTAGCCATTTGTTGGCACTGGATAGTCAAGGAAATAACCATTGATTGTAAGACCAAAACTGAAAAACTGTGTAGCATCCACATTCCCCCCTCTTAAAGACGTCACTCCTCTCATACTATTCTACTGCTTATTGGCAAAGACTATGTTACAGCCATATATTTAAAGAAATTCTTCTCAAGTGATAAAGAGGAACTCTTGATTCTGATACTACCCAGTGATAGGAAACTTAGCATTTTTAACAACTTGGTCGGGGAGAATGATGTCATCCCAGATGAAAACATCACTCCCTGACCAAAAAGAGACAGGATCCTCCAAGCCCTCTTTTTGACTAAGGCCTCATCCTTGGGCCTTGTCTGTGGCCTGCCGAGCCCAGCTAGAGCAAAAATCCTAAGTTCATTCAGTGAGACTCCTTACCTTTGGTATCTGATCAAGTTCTTCATCCTTCCTGCTTGTTGGCTATAACCCCCTCCTGTTTTTATTGTTTTTGAGGTAAAACGCCATCTCTCCCCAAATTGTGACTAATCACAATAATCCTGAATAATGCCTTGCTTACCTTTTAAAAAAGTGTTAATAATTGTTTTTCTTTAACAAGGACATAGGACTTTGATAAGTTAATCTACCCATTCACTAATTTTTCAGGATCTGCCAAACTTGTACTTGTCTTTAGGGTAAAGGATACTATAATTTTATCTGCAGATATAAGTGAGAGTTCTGATAGGTATCAAGGAGCTAGAACTAGAGGAAAAATAAGGAAACAAACAAACAAAAAAAAGGAGGTGAGGAAAATCAGAAGAGGGAGGGAATAAAGATTCATAGACAAGTATAGCTTTTGGTTAATGTTTCAGTATACATTTAGAAAAACATAACCCCATGAGATCAGCCAAGGATCAGAAACCTAGATGCCTAAAAGGATAACAGAAATGGAGGAAACCAGCTGTCAAAATAACTGAAGGGGATTATAAAGAATGTGATGGCTGGGGTGGGGGAAGGGCACATCCTTCCAATGGTGGCACCTCCCAGTCCACCTAGCTGATACTCCCAGGTAGGAATGTGGGCCAGTGTGGTTAGATTAGCTGAGTTTTCCCCAAAAAAAACCCCCAGGAATCCAGTTACTCTGGAGAAGGAACTAGATGCAATTTTAGTGTGTGGTCCCACAATTCAAACAATTATAGTTATAAATCCATGCAAAGGATACCCCCATGAAGAAATGTGAGTAAAAATAAACATGCTTGGAATCAGAGAACATAATTAAGTGGAATTGCCCAGAGGTTTTGATGTTCCTCAACCCAAAGTACTCAAGCTGATTTTCTTTATAGCCAAGAGCCACTTATGTTCCTGTCTGTGCCTCACACCTCCTCCCCACCCCATCCTTTTCTGGTTGTGATTCTGCAACGCACACACAGTGCACATACATACATTCAAAAAATACTATTTGAGGATGATTGCATGTGGATTGTGATGAATAACAATGCCCCGAGTATGGAAAAACTGTAAATACGGCTTCGTTTAGCCCAACTGTATGATCCCAGGCTAGGCAAAAACTGTCACCACAGCAACCGTTAGTAAACAACTGGATTCTACTAATCATCTTTGTCTTCTAAGCATGAAGACTTATACAAGATAATAAACAGAAAAAAAAATAGCAAGCACTTCAAAAATACTTTTTTTTTTCTGGTTTATCTAACATTTCCAAAATAGAAGTACAACACAAAACAAACTCAACTGTGCAACTTGTTAGATGAACAGTGCTGCACATCTAAGTGATTTGGGAAAAATCACAGTGGAAAGTGGTCTGAAGACAGGTCCAGGTGGGATAGGACTAAAGGTGGGATAAGTCCCCCCTGGACCTGGTGGGATAGGACTAAAACTGATCCTGGCGTAACAAGCTATCAGGGAAGTGAGCATCTATCTTGCAGAAATTAGACAAGAATTAGATACCTTCTTTCTCCTGATGTGTGCATATATATACATATTAATGTGATGAAGCCTGTTTAGGAACTAAAGTAGAATAAGTGTTTGTTGACTTAATTGTGTGCCTGTGAATAAACAACAGTCTCATTTCAATCATATTTCTGGGCCCATTTTATAAAACCAGGTAAAGTGTGAGGGAAAACGAATGGCAATTTCTCTCTTGATTGAAACCAGTTTATTCTGGGTTTGTCAACTTCCCTCGTTGCATTTTCTAACTGTAAACTATAAAGACGTATTTGAAACTGAAATAAGTAGTGAGAGTGGGAAATACATGTGCGATATTAAAGCGCGTTTTACTCATGAAGTCAATGTGGTGATTCTGGGATCCGTATATTATTAACGTCAGAAAGTCAAGAGACACATGGTATATAATTTTCCCACATCACAGAAGCCTGTGGAAACTTTCGGAAGAGGCCATGTGGTTCCTCCTCCATTTACAAGCAGAAATGTGGTTTAATTGCTTCCCAGACAAATTATTATTAACCCTTCCTTTTCCTCCCCCAACAAAATGACAAGCTCAGTAACCCCCACCCCCCAAAAAAGAAATTCTCTTATATCGTCAAATCTGAATCTGTCCTGTTTAACTTAATTTCAAGGTCCCTTGTTCTAATTAGGATGGAACAATAACTTTCCCATCAGTAAACAACTATATTCAAAATATTTTCTATCCCTTCCAACAGTACAGCCCAAATTATTCTTTTTAAGATTTTATTTATTCATGAGAGACAGAGAGAGTCAGAGACATAGGCAGAGGGAGCCTGATATAGGACTTGATCCCAGATTGCTGGGATCACGACCTAAACCGAAGGCGGATGCTCAACCACTGAGCCACCCAGGTGCCCCCCAGATAATTCATTCTCAACTGCTCCCTCATCGCCCAATCCCAGATTTAGTGGTTATTTCTACTGAGCAGTCATCTCCTCTCATCGTCCCTCTTGTCCCACACTTAGGATAAAAAGGGCAGTCCAAATTGAAAGTGATACATTGCAGAATATGTTGACTATCCATAGCGCAGCTGCAACTCTTATATAGGAGGCTGATTTCTTTGAATCCCATATTTCTTATTTTATCTGTGACCTAACATCATTGCCAAAGAGCCCAAATAGAGAACACGGACTTTGATTTTATAATAACACTTTGAAGTAATTTACGCTTTAAGTGCCTAGGAAAGTTATAATGTGTATATGACATTTTTTACTGGATAATCTGATCCTTGGAGCAGATTCCCCTTTAATTCATATATGATAATTGTCATGATAGAACATTTATAAAATACTATACATCGTAGAGATCTCAATCTCTAATATCACGTCTAGCATAAAAGTCAGAGAAGATGAATCAAAATGACAATAATCTGGGATCCCTGGGTGGCTCAGCGGTTTGGTGCCTGCCTTTGGCCCGGGGTGCGATCCTGGGGTCCCGGGATCAAGTCCCACGTCGGGCTCCAGGCATGGAGCCTGCTTCTCCCTCCTCCTGTGTCTCTGCCTCTCTCTCTCTCTCTATCTCTATCATAAATAAATAAATAAATCTAGAAAAAAAATCTAAAAAAAAATGAGAATAATCTATCGGTGACTTTGGAACTTCATTTAGAACTATTGCAAAAGGGGGAGCCCAGGTGGCTCAGTCGGTTAGGCATCCAACTCTTGATGTCAGCTCGTTTTTTTTTTTTTTAAATATTATTTAAATTAATTAGAATATAGCATATGATTAGTTTCAGACATAGAGTTCAGTTATTCATCTCAGCTCAGGTCTTCATTTCAGGGTTGTGAGTTCGAGCCCCGTGGTGGAGCCTACTTAAAAAAATATAAATAAAAAAAATAAAATGATCACAAAATGACAAACGGTGTAATAACATATCTCACAACACTGTACTTCCTATTGGCATTTATCACATATAGATAGGCCAGACCTAAATCAATTATGACCTACTGTGCACCTCAGCACATCAGCTGTCCACAGGTCTCTGACTTCAAACTCTCTCCTTCTTCCCATAGCACCAGCAGATAAGCAAATAACCTGGGAGAGAAGTAATTTGCTACCTCAGCTTCTGCTCCCTATATTTCTAATGTTTGTTTTTTCCTCACCTTTTTTTCTTCAGTCTATTTTCTGTTCTTCAGTCCTTGGGGAGAAAATGATCTTTGAAGATTTTCAGTATTTCTTTGCTCTTTCCTCTATGAGGACATAACCTCATATTTAGACACATGCATGTTTCTTAACACCTACCTTTAATATTTAATAAACATATGCTTAATATTTCTTTGCAGTTTCCCTGTCTATTTCATTCACCTCCAAACTTAACTTACAGAATAATTTTACACTCTCTGTTCCCACTTCTCCACCTCCTTAACACAGTACAACTTGTGCCCACATCAACTGCACAAAGGTGTACCAGGTAGCCGAGGACAGCTGATTCTCTGAAGTCACTGGACAGTCTCAGTCTGTTTTCCTTTACCTTTAGCAGCAGTGGAAATTGCTCATTAACACGGACTTCATTGTCTCATATCCTACATTCCACATGTAGAGTTTCCCAGTTTTTTTTTTTTTAAGGTTTTATTTATTTATTCATGAGAGACAGAGAGAGAGAGAGAGAGAGGCAGAGATGCAGGCAGAGGGAGGAGCAGGCTCCATGCAGGGAGTCTGATGTGGGACTTGATCCCAGGACCCCAGCATCATGACCTGAACTGAAGGCAGCACTCAACTGCTGAACCACCGGGGCTGCCCATTTCCCAGGGTTTGAAATGGTCTCCCTTCTCTACATCTCTCCCCAGTGATATCTCTCTCTTTTTTTTTTTTTTTAAGATTTTATTTATTTATTCATGAGAGACACAGAGAGAGAGAGAAAGGCAGAGACACAGGCAGAGGGAGAAGCAGGCCCCTTGCAGGGAATCTGATGCAGGACTCGATCCCAGGACCCTGGGATCACAGCTTAAACCAAAGGCAGGTGCTCAACCACTGAGTCACCCAGGTGCCCCTCCCCTCAGTGATCTTAATCACTGCTTTGGCATGATCTCCTTTCTGCAAATAACGCCACATCTCTATTCCTAGCTATGGCCTTTCCCTCTGACTGCCTCCTTGATAGGAATGTCCCCTGGACAATGATGATATCCTCTCATTTAGAAACAGTTTGGTACAAACTTAACATTTTTTTTTTTTTCTTGAAATAAACATGTTCTTCTGACTGGGGTCCTTGTTTTTCCTTTTTCCAAGTTTCCTATATACCAAATTTTGGAACATTCATCAGGCCAACTGATTTTCCTATTCACATCCCATCAAATAATCCACTTATTTTCCCTGCATATTCTTTTCAACTCCACTGTGTTTCTGTACTTTCACATTATACCTTCTGCTTAAACTATTACGGTATCTTTTTATTTGGTTTTCTCAAGATGGCTTCTTGCAACTCTACTTTCCCCAACGCAACCCACATTCCTCATTACATCTTATAAATGGCCATCCTAAATTATCACTTTCATTATGTCATCCTGTTCAACGTAGGAATGCAAACTCCTAATTCTTGGGAGGTATGCAATACCTTTCATCTGGTTTTATCTTCATTTCCAGTTCTATCTTCCCCTGCTTGTCTTCTCTGCCCCTAGCCCCAGGGCAATATAAACTCTTGTTTACTGTTTCTTGAGCCTATGTTCATGTTTTCTCAGCACCATGTCCTTATTCACACATATGCCTCTACCTGCCTCTTCCCCAAATTCTCTCTTCTCTCCTTCTCTTGCTAAAATCTTCACCTATAAACATTCTATCATCTCGTGATTATCTAACTTTCCCACTCCGACACAATGCTTTCTAGGACCAACCTGTTGAAGGTAATTTTTCTCTCCTGCACACTTTTCTAGCACTACCTTCCATCACTCACAAAGTACTCATAACATAGTATTTCCTGGCCTGAATTGTGAGAATTTGGATCCACGCGTTCTCTCCTCCATTCCCTCCCTGCATTTAGATAGTACATTTCCCAAGGTCAGGGTTAATTTTTCATAACTTTGAAATCCCTCTGCACTTGGCATAGAGTCTTACACAAAACTGGAACCTGATACAAAATAAATTAAATGAAATCAGGCTAAAAACAACTACATCCGGAAAAATACAAGATATATAGACCTAATCATTAGTAATTACCCTTTCTAACTTCTGGAGTTCACTAAAAGCCAAGTACAGTGGGTGACTTTGTACTATGCAAATTACCCATTCTTCCCATTAGAAAAAAAATTAAAAATCTATAAGTTAATGTAGAATTTGGCTTAATTCCCACAGGAGGAACAAAATTGTTTCATTTAAATGTTCCCTCTAGTCCTCAAGAGTCAGCACTTTTCGATGTTCATAAGTGAGAGGGAAGACAGTGTTATCTTTTTAAAGTAACCTTCACAGAGAGATCAATCTTATTTACACAAATGAAAAATGAAAGTGGAAAAACTTAAAATGGCAATTTTGGTCAAGAGTTTTCCCATTATAAAAAAATGTTTTACTGTACTATGAGGAGTAAGTCTAGGGTTTTCCCGTCTACCCCCCAGAAAGTCAAATAAATAGGATTAAAAATTTAATGGTCTCATTTTAGTAACAAATATATTTCTCTAGCTGTATACTTTAATAAATGACAATGTACTGAATATCCCTGATGAAACAATATCATAATCTAACACTGAAAATTATATGTGTATGCTAATTTAGACTTCTATTACTTTAGCATTTGATCACCGGAATTCTTTGCATATAAAATTTTTCTAGGAGTCCATTTGTAATTTTAAAGCAAATTGTATGAAAAAATAGGGCTTTTGTAGAATAAACTAAATAAAGAAATTCACCACGGGATGTACTGAAGAAGTGGAATAGGTTTTTTATTAAGAGAGAAATATATTCCACAAATAACAATGTTTTCAATACGATGATAGTAAGTGGCGGTGCACAGGGTTACAGCGCATATTTTACTGTGGATAGTCACGATCTGACATGAACATTGCTAAAACACCCACAGGGTCCTCCACATACAGCTACTGATTGTGAAAGTTGGACATTCAAACAATAGAAGAAAATGCCCTTTTGAAAAATAAGATTAGATTACTGTGTAGACAAGAGAAATGAAAAGACAGTGAAACTACTGCAATAGAGAAGGAGAATGGAGGTCTGTTTACTAGGTCCTTTTATAAGCAGGGAACTGAAATTTATTCAGCAAAAACACAGAAATAACATAGAAGGTTCTTAGGGCAAAGGGAAGAACAGCTATGATCAAGATAAATGTTAGATGGATGCTTTAATTTGGATCAGATGCTAACCGCTAATAAATCATTACAGGGACTATTGTTTAAACAAGTCTCCTTGGTTCAGAACACAAACTTCTATTATTGCCCGTGTCTTTATGAGTCTTGCCATGGTGGCATCTTACTTATTCTATATACATACAGGAAACCCAAAACACAATTCATAAAAAAGATTAGGGAAAGACCCCATCTGCCCATCAGGTGACCCACAACTGTAGCATCGTTTACTCATTGTTAAATTTGAGCTTCCTATTCTAACCAAATCCATAAAATACTTATTGTTATTAGATAAAGGAAGTAGCATTTGAATAAACATGTTTTTCAAAAACAGTCTGCAGCATGTTTATGAAGAAACTATTTGGGATTTCAGAAAAAATGGCTTTAAATGGGAAGATTAAATGTTGATTTTATGATTTGGCTGGCCATTTAAAATAAATACTCTCATGAGTCTGGTTTAAATCTGGGGTGCCTCAGTGTCTTTTTCATTTTTTTTTTTTTTTTTTAGGTCAGGTCAGACAGCTCAGATAGCTCTGTGCTCACTATTCTGTTATAATGTGTTGAAGAAGACCATTTGATCAACCACTTAACAAAAATAAAAGTGACATTTAAGTGACTGGTACTCAATGAGTAAAGGCTGAACAGAACGTCATTATATTCATCCATGTGACGGGAACAAAAAAAAAGGAAAGAAAGACAAAAAACCCTGATTCTTGCCCTCGATGAAGTTATAATAAAGATCTTGGGGGGCTTGGGTGGCCCAGTCAACCGGTTAAGCATCCTTCTCTTGGTTTTTGGCTCAGGTCATGATCTCAGGGTCTTGAGATCAAGCCCCACACTGGGTTCCATGCTCAGGTACAGAGTCTACTTCTCTCTTCTCTTCCTCTCCCTCTGCCCCTGCTCCCTACACAGGTGTGCGTGTGCCCCCCCCTCTCTAAAATAAATCTAAAAAAAAATATTCAAGAACTCATATTCAACTGTTGGAAATGCTATACAAAGATGCCCATCTTGGGCATTTATAAAGCTATGCCTCCTGCCTGTCTCCCCCCTGCACCTCCTAAGTCCTTTATCCTGCCATTTGTCCACAAAGCACTTATCACTGTCTGATACCATATATGCTTTACTGGTTTTTCTACTTCGTCTTCTCAGACTAGATGGTAAGCTCCTAATGGTCAGGGACTCTAGTTAATTTTGTGCCCTTCCGTGTATGTAGTGCCTGGAATGCTGCGGGCACTTCGCAGGTACTCTAAATATTTACTGAATACATAAATGAGAGGATCATTATTATTTTCACTTCCCAATCTTCTGGCTTGCATTTCCTATGATGTAACTGCATTTTCCCCTCAAGCTTTCTCTTGTGCACCGAGCAGCCTGAGTTACAATGGGATCCCACTTACCAGCTGGGGTGATGAAGGACTTACTAATTTCTCTGGGCTTGGGCAGAGTGGGGACCACAGAAGCACCTGTGGGTTGTTCTGAGAAATGAATGAGGGAATTCACGTGACGTACTTAGCACGATGCCTGACGCATAATCAGTGTGCAATAAATTTGAACTGTTATTGTTCTTACCATTATAACTATTAAATTATTTTCTTCTGTTGCAAACAGCTCACCAATTTCTGAAGTACCTCATAAGTAATGAAACCGGGGACACCAACATTCAGGGCAAAGGTTACATGTGGTTTTATCTGCTTGGGGAAAAAAAAAAGCTTCTCCCCCTGTGGATCGGGTTCAGGGAGCATTAATTCTCTTCTTTTGTGTTCCCACAGGACTGTGTATACCTCTGTGTAGGAATTGCCACATTGTATTTCAACTAGTTGATTATTTTCAGTGTTCTCTGCTACATTATGTGGTCTTTTAGGGAATGAAATCTCTGTATCCCATCACAAAGCAGGCACTCTATAGATGTTTGCCCAGTGGGATGAGTTACTGTATAGAAATGAAACTTATCCCACTATTTGTAGTCATGTCACACATGCACTTTCATTACTGTTTCAAAATTACATTTCTCAATAGATGGTCTAGACCCAGAGAGTAAGGGGAGAAGGTTTTAGTGTTGGAGGGTGATGCAGAGCAGTGCGTATGAGAATAAAAGCAACGCGCTGGAGGTCGGTGATGTGTGGCGAATAAAAAAGTGCTTAGAAGACAGATATAAAACCAGTTCTGATTTTCTCATAAATGGCTCCTCTATTTCAATAGTAATGATCTAATTTATATCCATCCCACTTTATGGAAGTGTGACTACCCAGGGAAAAATTCTAATAAAAACATACTTGATAAGGTTGAAAAGCATCATTATTAGAAATGAGGACTGTGGAAGAGGAAAGAGGCCCAGCTCGAGGTCTGAGTGTATATAAGGATCAAAAAAAGAAAAGAAAAAAGTGTATGATGTTAGGAAGTCCTGAGGTATTTAACACCAGAGCGAAAAACACTTTCAAGGAACTGCTTTCAAAAGCCAACCAAATGCCAAGTATTTGATAATGCTACAACCTGTATTCAAATGATAAAACTGCATGGTGCTTTTTACACAGGATAGAAAAACAGCAATTTGGACCTCTGCAAAAAGAAAGAAGCTTGAGCGGGGCAGATGTGATTGTTGAATTAGCCATTTAGTGAGTATTCAAGAATAGGAGATCAGAGGGAAAAAGCCTAGTATCATGAGGCTTCTGTATCTAAAGCTATCACCTGCTGTGAATCCATCCCTTTGAGTAATGTTTCTCGTTAGGAAAGTACTTACATTAGGTCTTAGTCTGGCTGCCAGATCATAATACTTCTCGGCGGCTTCGTTGAGGCTAGCCTGTCTGTTGAAGAGTTAAAAAAAAAAAAAATCAAACTCTACCGTTTATTTTAAAATTGTACAGAGGTGAACCAGAATCACTATGCAGCAAACTAATATTAACTTTAAAGAAAAAAATTACAATCATACCAATCAAACCATAAGTTGCCCCAAGCAGAAAAAGTAGTACATTAAATTGCATGCAAATACTTACTGTCTTTAAGGCATTATAAATAGTAGCTCAACATAATCCTATTCAGTAGTTATTATTCATTTAAATGTACGTATTAGGAATTAGAAATGTCATTTTTCTTTTCCAAGCTAACCCAAATAATGTTATAAGGGTTGGGATTCTCTAGCTTCAACTGTAGGTCTCAGAAACATCTTGATTTTAAAAAATAAAATGTTAAAAAGTTATAGATCTATCTAGAAATCCACTTTCTTTCAGTTCAGGTGGGGAACCTTCCACTGTGTGTAGCCTACAGGGGAGAAAAGGCTAGATTTTTCCTCTCCCTGCTCTCTTCACCAGGGTACACACACCCATGGCAAAACTCAGCTAACAGGATGTTCTTGTTTGGAACTTTCATTGCTGAATAAGGGACAGAAAGCTGAAAGGATGGCTAGAGTTCATGGACAATGGTGGAAGCAATAGGCAATATCCTGGTCAGATTCCTCCTGTAAACAATTACTATTGCATGTCCTGCTTCTAGACTGTTCCAAGGCTACCTTGTTTCCTGCTCATTCAAGCTATGGTCTCTGGAGTTAGCAAATTCTGAAGTTCCCACATCCTTCAAATAGCCAGTTTCTCTTGACTATCACTAAATACCACGAGTGGTGCAACTGACTTATACAAATAAGATGCACGCTGAATTTTAATAAGTTTATGCATTATCTATTCTTGCAATTCAGAGCAAACCCCTAAATTCAGCCAACTGGGTAGCAGGAGAAATCAAATGTCAGGGTCGGGTGGAAGCCTGGCCAATTAGCCATCAAAAACACAGTATGTTTTTCAATCATGCCATGCTGCTTTAGGAAACCTTCAAAGATGGTAGGTAACAAGGGCTAGAAGCTCTTGCAGTTGTACTGTAATCTGGTGACTATATTTGCAGAGTACTGAGATGCTATACAAAATGTCAAATTCAACTTCAGATGATGTATACAGTATACCTATAATGTGAACAATAACACTAAATGGCTTGGGGTCTGCAGTTAAAAGGGAGTAGTTTCTTTTGAAACTGATTTTATGAAGCCTCTGATGGGAATTCCATGGAATATTACTCAGCCACAAAAAAGAATGAGATCTTGCCATCTGCAACAACATGGATAGATCTAAAAGGTGTAACGCCAAGTAAAGTCAGAGAGAGACAAATACCATATGATTTCACTCATATGTTGAATTTAAGATAAAAAGGAACAAAGAAAAAAAAAAGAGAACAAACCGCCTCCCACAAACTCTTAAATACAAAGAACAAAGTGGTGGTTGCCAGAGGTGAGATGGGTAGGGGGATGGGTAAAATAGAAAATGGAGATTAAGAGTACACTTATCCTAATGAACACTGAGTAATATATAGAAATAGTTAATCATTATATTTGTTATATTGTACACCTGAAACTAACATAATTATGTTGTATGTTAATTATACCTGCACACAAATGGATAAATACGAAAACAGGGTGGGCAGGGGAGGGGGAGGGAAGAAGCTTTTGAGGTGAGAAGATGCAGAGAGGTCAGGAATAAAGAGAAGAAACAAAAATCAACTCTGTCAATTAGAAAATCACATTCAGGCTTTAAAAGAGTAGGTTCACTAGCCTATAAAATTGAATTTGCACTTTGGTCAAGTGCAAATAAAAACTATAAAGACATATCCCATGCAACCATATAAATTTTAGGAATAAATAAAGATAACATCTCTCTGGAGACCAAGTCATATTTTTCTAATTTTTAAAGGAAAAATAATTAAAAACACTGCTATTTTTAATGGGGTTATAGAGAAAGTAAAAACCCTTGACCTAAGGCTCTACTGGACTCATGACAGTTACAACGTGCTGTTGCAATTTATATTCTCATAAATGTTGGAAGTTCAATTTCAATATGTCAAGAAAAGTACTTTAGTCTGGTATAAAACAGTAAAAATTCCCTTGCCAGGGTATTTAATGAAGGTTCCCTCCACCAAATTATAGAATCACTTTGGTTCAAATTCACTTGGAAATTTGAACCAGAATTCATTAGGTCATGCCCTGGAAGGGTTTTCTCCAGAGGAAAATAAAAGGCAGGGAGGTAGGAAATTAGAGGAACTTAATATTACAAAGGAGTTAAGTTACTTTGAAGCAAAATCAACCAATAGATATCTAACATGAAAAGTATAGCAAATATTACTATTCATTTTAATGGACATACAAATTCATCAGGTAGGTAAGAATCAAAGAGAAACCGAAGAATTCACTAGATGACAAGCCTTTAAAATAATAATCAACACAATTGAAAAAAGAAAAAGTTTTCTCCCCCAAAAGGGTTGTTAGTTTTTAAAGTCTTCATTGTCTTTAGTGACTTAATCCCCAAAGGAAAT
The DNA here is from genome assembly GCF_011100685.1 of Canis lupus familiaris. Taxonomy (NCBI): domain Eukaryota; kingdom Metazoa; phylum Chordata; class Mammalia; order Carnivora; family Canidae; genus Canis; species Canis lupus. Next base: position 25,206,576 of record NC_049236.1, on the reverse strand, counting down.
ATCTAGTTTAGAAGGCTTCGTACCTTAAGGTAGAAGTAGAATTGATGATAATCTAATGAAATAGAGAAAAAGTAGAGTTTATTAGATTTGTCATATAACTGTGAAAATTAATTTTCACTCTAGGACCACAGGGAAAAGAGTGTAAATTCTACCCACCAAATGTTCATTTATATTCTTGTTTTATTCTTAGACAAGGGAGAAAACTGATGAGGAACTGTCCTTTCATACTTGCCTCTCAAGAAGCATCATGGACGTGCTTAATAAATCTTAACTGCAAAGATGACTGTATCATTAATCAACATTCGAAAACTGAGGAAATTAGCAATATTTTGCTAGTTGCTTAGAGGATTCTTGAAGTGTCAAGAACCTCAACCGCTGAATTGTTAGGACTGACTGTAGGACTCAGGTTGCCAAGACTATTAGAATAGAATTATTTAAAGAAGCTGATGAATAACTTTTCCTGAATATCCATAAACTCTTTCTTCACTATTTCCTTTCTGGGACAGAAAATTTCTAAAACCTATGTGTCACTTATAAAATACCAGGAATTTATTATTCCATGTTCCAACAACACCATGAAATGCTATTACTATCCCCATTTTACAGATGGTTAAAATGTGGTTTAGAGAAGTTGATAACTTCCCCAAGGTTACATAGCTGGGAAGTGACTGATCTGGGAGTCACAGACTCTACAGCTAAGTGTTTGAACCACAAGATCATGCTGATATCGCTGTATATATGGCAATGTAGTAGAGTGATACATGATACGTTGTTCTCTGGCAGATGACCCCAACAGTTTCTACATCAAAGACTAAGAAAAGAAGAAAACCTGCTTTTTGATTATAATGTTTAAAAACCACAATTTAAGTGTAAGAGATGAGATTTGAAAAGAGGAGGATATGGAGGACATTTGCAATGACAGGTTCTACTTCTTGCTCACCTCCATCTCTCACACTGATAGAAGTGAACTTCACTAGACCAAATTTAGCAAATGACAGTTTTAAGAATGAAATGAAATGCACTACTGTGTTTTGCCTCATGCACCCCCAAAAGGGGGAAGGGGAGGCTATGAGGGGAAAGGCAAAGAAATAAGGAATGAGGAAAAGTGAGAATACTGCTGGATACTCACTTCTTTTTTTTTTTTTTTTTTAAAGATTTATTTATTTATTCATTCAGAGAGAGCGAGAGAGAGGCAGAGACACAGACAGAGGGAGAAGCAGGCTCCATGCAGGAAGCCCGACGTGGGACTCAATCCCGGGTCTCCAGGATCACACCCCGGGGCGGCAGGCGGCGCTAAACCGCTGTGCCACCGGGGCTGCCGTGGATACTCCCTTCTTTACCCTCACCACCTCTCAACTTTAGGGGAGGGTCACAGTTAGATATGGAGAGCAACCATAAGTTTCCTGTATGTCTAAGCAGAAGACGTGGAAAGTAGGCAAAGGGGAAAAGCAGTCGGCTCTGCCAAGAAATCTCCCAGGTCAAATGTACACAACCTTGTGTTTTGACAACACACTTTACAAAGCCAGAAATGAATGAGATAATGAGTAATAACAATCATTCATAGCAGGAAACTACACTAGCTCCAGATAGGTGACTAGCCCCATCTAACATGCCACCCTTAAGAGTCATCATAAAGTTATGTTCCATATCATCTATGCCAACAATGGACTTTTCAACTGGAGACTTGGATGGAGGCTCCTATCTCATTGCCAGCTCCTGTCACTCATGTATGTAGGGCCTTCCCCTTCTTTACACTATCTGTGACTTCTCAGGACCAGGAAAGGTGAGAAGTAAAAAGAGCCTAGATGGTATTTGTAAACTGGACTATGACGTAAACCTTGAACTCCCAAGAAATCACTGAATTGTGCTATCTTTTAAAAGTCTTTACATTCAGTTTTTAAGCAATCAGTGAAAAGGTGTATTCAGAATGCAAAACAGAATGAAAGTCACAAACAAATGTCATTATTTGATTACCAGAGAACTCTACTTTGCACATGAGACTGTGAAACATATTTCTGTTTTTTAAATTTTTTAAAAGATTTCATTTATTTATTCATGAGAGAGAGAGAGAGAGAGAGAGACGCAGGGAGAGGGAGAAGCAGGAAGCCTGATATCGGACTCGATCCCGGGACTCCAGGATCACGCCCTGAGCTGAAGGCAGGCGCTTAACTGCTAAGCCACCCAGGCGTCCCAATTTCTATTTTTTTTTTTTAACAGATATGCATTTTACATATCTAATTCCCCTCCCTGGTCTTATTTTACAATAGAAAAGTATCTTTTGGAACACAGTTTTATGGGCCAATATTCTTAAAAGATTATATATATATATATATATATATATATTTGATTTGTCTATATTATGTAAATATATATATACAGTTGTATATATATTATTTTTTTGGTTCTCTCTCATTTTTTAGGGAGGGAGGCAGTACCAAGTTACATTGAGCTGTAATTAAGGAACATTCTGTATAATTTATGACACATTTCTATAATTGTAGGAATTCTATCATTTTATGGACATACGAGAAAAATGCCTTTTTATAAAATTCCATTTTCTGAGAAAAAATATATATCTTTATATATATAAAGGAAATTTGGGAACCAATGATATTGTGAAATAACTTAATATATTCTGTGAAATGTTTGAGGGGAATCTGATTAAGAGAATCATTTATAATTACTGACATTTGTATGTATCCTGTGAGAATTATAAAATTAAAGGTTGCTAAATTCAAAATTACTTCCTTGAAAATATAAAAAATAAAAATGCTACTGGCATTTAGAAGACTCTACAATTATTAGCAGCTGTGAATTGTCAATTTTACATTAAAAGTTATTTAATATGGATAATAACCACTGACTCATACAAAAGATAATTTTTTATTAAAGTCTTGGTGATTATTCTCAAAGATAACTTACAAAGCTGCTTCTTCTTCTTCTTCTAACTAGAAAACTATCTGTTCTTATATCATGAAAGTAAGATAAACAGTAGCTGAAATGTAGCTTAAGTAACTCAAAGCGGCACTAAATTTTAATTTTAATTGCTAAGTGTATAGTAAGAATAGAAGGAGAATTGAAATAATCGAGGACATAAAAATGTGTGGAAAATCTTAAAACAGCAAAACCAGAGTCACACATATATGAAAACAATGAAGCCTAAAAGATCCGTATAATGAAACTCCTAGAAGATACTGTTGATGACCATCAAGCCATCTTAAATGAACATCTGTCAAGACATCAAAACTAGCCTCATGATCTGCTGGTATCCATCTCCGTTCTAAACACAAAAGATGGTCAGGTAAAGCAGAAATGTAGCAATCACAGACTAGGCTGATGGTACAATTCACAAAAGATTCCTCTGAGTCAGAAACTTCTTGATGCCCCATGAGAGTCTGAGCTCATTTTTTCATGGCCCTGAATCATTCAGGGCTGCTAAGGACAGGTTAAGCCTATATCCAAAAAGACTACATAACAAAACGTACTGGGAAAATGAAAAGGGGGGAAATGTTGATTGGCAATGTCAATTATTATAATATCCATACATAGTGAATAACTCCTCATGTTCCATTTGTGATGCTTGGGTGGGGAGAAGGAGTTGGGAGGGATGGAAAGAAGAGAGGCAAAAAGTAGAACTTGCTTGCAGGAGTGGCCCTAGAACCAACAGTAGAAGTATCACCTGGGACTTGTCGGGAAGTGTAAAACCTTAGACCCTGTTGCTAAACCACCATTTAACAAGATCCCCAGGTGATTCACACGCACAGTGATGCTGGAGAGGCGCTGGGTGGAAGATGCTTACCTTCAACTGCATCTGCCACTGCGCTTTGCTTTGAAGACCTTACAACCATTATAACCCAGCCCTCTTTGGACCAGAAGTTGGCACTAAAGTGCTATTTAAATTGAAAAATCGGGGCGCCTGGGTGGCTCAGACAGTTAAGTGTCTGCTTTCGACTCACATCATGAGCCTGGAGTCTTGGGATACAGCCCCGCATCTGGCGACCTGCTCAGCGGGGAGCCTGCTTCTCCCTCTCCCTCTACCCTTCTCCCCGGCTCATGCTCTCTCTCTCTCTCAAATAAATAAATCTTTTTTAAAAAATTAAAAGAAAATAAAAATCCAGTGACTTTTCAAGAGGTTTTTGGTGATTTTGGAAGTATTGAAGAAGAAAGGTCTAGAAAACTTTGAAAAAAAAATATATATATCCCACACAATGTGTGTGTACACTCCCAATCTGTTTTGAGGAATGATCTGATTTGGTTCCTTTCTCTATTAAGAATTTCGATTTTAAGACACTTCCAGTGGAATTTATAAAGAAATTGGGCACACTGAAATTCTCTATTTTTAATATGTTTGATTTCATAAGATTATGTGGAGCACAGAGATTTAAAGATAACTTTTTTTTTCTTCCATATATTCACTTTGCTCTCTAGAAATCAGGGGAAGCAAAGGGAACCAGTTGGTATGGTGCAGTTTTGCTTTCCTTACTACCTTGGGGAACAGTGACAACCTGGGCCCTAAGTCCTGGAATTGTAAGTTTATGCTTAGCTCAGCTTTAAGCGTGTCCTTTGTCAGACTGTACCATTCTAAAAACTCAATATATCTCCAGAGTACAAAGGTGGCATTCTCTCTCCTGTGAATGTAAATCTACTTTCTATCATTTACCACAAAGTGGTAATTTAATAATATTGGAAGGGCCTCACTCTTTAGAATTTACACATTTGATAACCTGTTACTCTATAAATCCTTTCTCCAACAATAAATTTAAGAATCACAGCCTCTGGATAGTCACCCAGTTGTAAAGACATGAGGGAGCCAATGTGACACAGTGAAAACAGTATTATACTAGGCCAGAAAACACTAAATTCAAATCCCAGCTTTGCCAACTGTGGGAAACCCTCTTCTTAAGCCTCAGTATCTTCATATATAAAATGGGAATATTGTTGTCTACCTCACATAGGTGTGATTATAACTAAGAGAGTGACAGATACAAGATGCAAAATATAGTAGGAGGCAGACAGGAGATATTTAAATAGATGCTACTTTTGTTCTTCCCTTACCCTGTGAGTGGATTAAAAAAAAAAAAAAAAAAAAAGATTCTCTGAGAGCCCAGGAATGCTATGAATCAGGTAAAGTTTGAGTGCCTCTGGAAGTCCTCCTGGGATCCAGTATCTTTCTGCTCTATCACCTAGTTTTAGGAGAACACTGAATGGGCTCATTCCTACAAAATGCTAACAGAATAATTGACTCAATATGTTCTTCTTACAACTCTATAGTTAAAACTCAACTGGTGTTCTAGCATTTTTAAATGCCTCTGATATTTTCCTTTGATGAAACCAATCTTCTTTCTTAGAATACCCTCATCTGGAGTATAGTACCCTTATCTAGAACTTTCCCCATTTTATCTGAACTACTAAAAATGTCAACACATATAGTTAATGTCTGTAATGTGAGGCCACTCAACCTCTGTGATCACCCTCTCTATAAATATTTTTGGTAATTAGCCACCATGTGGAGCCCACCTTCTGAAGGCAGAAGCCAGAAATTCCCACTTCTTCCGACTTTCTGGTAGCTGAGATTCCAGGACATGACACCCATTCCACCAATCAGATGCAACCTCAAGACAAGTCAGAAGCCAGCCTAGCCCAGAGGCCGCTGCGTCCAAGAGAATCACGGAAGCCATGTGGCGCTTGCTCGGCTTGGTTTCTTGGAGGTGATGGTGATGGTGGTGGGGCTCGGGACTATAAAATCTGCTCACTCCCAGGGAAAGCTAGATAGATGGTTGGGTATTATTTCTGACGGTGTAGAGTGCTCTCAAGCCCGAGAATGAGCCTGTGGGCTATGGAATACTCTTTCATAAATCCTGTTTCTGCTTAAACTGGCAAGGATGTATTCTTTAGTCGGCAACAAAAAAGTATAACCTGAACGTGGAGACAAGTTTAAGAACAAATCTATTTTCAGCAGTTTTGCTTTCAATACGATGATTGAAGGCCTTCATCCTAGCTGGGAAATGTCCTCTATTTGTTGATAATTGCTTACATGTTCTACGCTTGCCTCCAGAAATTTCCTATTTATATTAATGCTCATATACAAAACCAAAAGAAACTATATATATGTATAAATCCTAAATATAATTATATACACATATATAGAATGTAATTATATATTTATGTATATACAAATAAAACTATATATCATATACTATATATATACCACATATATACATATCTATATATTATATATATAATTATACTAACACGTATGTAATGTTGAGTGTTTATATAATGTTCTCAATCTAGCCTCCAATCTTTTATCCTTTCAGGTGTCATTTTGATGTCTTTAGTACTTTCCATTAAATTCTGAGAAGAGATCTACGACTTCTATTTAAATTATCAGCCTCTCAATGATGTCTTGTCTCCAATGCAGTTACAAACTCAGAGATCCTGTTAATCTCTTAGTAATCTTTTCTAATGTCATATTATTCCTCTTTCAAGCTCCCTATTTTATTTTCACAGATGTATTTTGTGTCAGTCAGGCTAGGTTAGGGTACACTGTTGTAATTTAAATACATCCTAAGTCTCAGTGAGTCGAGAAAACAAGGTTTATTTCTCACTCACTCAATGCAGATGAGTAGGGAGGTTTGTCCCTCTGGTCATTTCATAATCTATTTTCACAGTTTCCAAGTTAGAAAAGGAAAGAGCATGGACTCTTATAGCTTTGGCTCAAAAGTGACATACATCATGTTCACACACATTCAACAATCCAAATAAGAACCATGAAGTTCTTCAACTTGAAAGAAGGCAGAAAAATACAATCCTACTATGTTTTTTGAAGGTGGAAGGCCTGCACATTTGGTGAACAGCACTGATATTTCCACACCACACAGCATTCTTGTGAATCACCTTGATAACAGGAATTACAGATATTCCAAGTGGCTCTTAGGTTTTAATGTAAGTCTCACCTCATTGATGAGGGCTCTTTACTTGGATACATCTGATTTGTCATTCTTATCTGAACTGTCCGTTTGAAACCCTGTGTTTCAAGGCTTTCTATGTGCTGATTATACAGAGAAAAATCATTCATTATTCACTATTGAGAGTTGAAATGGGTCTGTTAGAAACTTCTCAAATTTCAAGCCTCTTGGAGGTCCAAACACGATACAGATTTGTCCCTTGATGGCTAGCCCCAGGATCTCCTTGTCTCTTCCAGTCTAGTTTTAAGGTGGAAAGCCTTTTTTTTTTTTTTTTTTTTTTTTTGCATTTGTAGTGAGTTTTTCTTCCTTGATAGATTCTATAAGTCATTTCACTAGGAATTAGCCAAATCATTTCTTGAACTCTAACATTCCCTCAATTGCTGATTTTGGATATGAGGGTAGCCAATAATCCAGCTTACCAAGACACAACCAGGGAGACAGCTATTCTTTCCCTCATACCCTGCCTCATACTCTTTACCTCACCAAACTGCCAGTTTTGTCTCCTAAGTATCTTACAAAAGAAGTGAGCTCTGAGGGAAGAATTAATAACAAAGTCAATTTACAATAATTTGGCATCCCCAGAGGAAATCACATGTAACAATAAATAAGCAAAATCTTGATAGCTAAGGATTTTGATAAGGTTGCTTTCAAGGTAAAAACCAGTAACCTTCTTACTCCTTTCAGCAAAGTCCTATAAATGCTCTTGACGAATAAGGAAAGAGGCTGGTGTACAACTTGCACGGTTAAGTGCTCAAGAAATAACAAGAATTTAATAAAGTCAAAAAACAGAAAAATTAAGGAAAAACATTCATGGGGGCTGCCATCACGTGGAGTAGGACATAGCTGGGCTGCTGTGGTCATAATTGCAATCAAGATTAGGAAATGAGTCAACCGGAGAAGGACAAACATTATATGTTCTCATTCATTTGGGTAATATAAATAAAGGTGAAAGGGAATAGAAGGGAAGGGAGAAGAAATGGGTAGGGAATATCAGAAAACGAGACAGAACATAAAGACTCCTAACTCTGGGAAATGAACTAGGGGTGGTGGAAGGGGAGGAGGGCGGGGGGTGGGAGTGAATGGGTGACGGGCACTGAGGGGGGCACTTGACGGGATGAGCACTGGGTGTTATTCTGTATGTTGGTAAACTGAACACCAATAAAAAATAAATTTATTATTAAAAAAATAATAAAAATAAAAATAAGACACTTAAAAAAAAAAAGATTAGGAAAGTGCTGATGGCAGGATAATGAGGAATGCAGACTGCAGAAAGCCAGAAGGAAGGTTCTGAAAAACAAACCCTAAAGAGTTCCACATCACTAATGTATAATAGGAATTTTCCACTGGTTACCAGCACTATGGTAGCTAAGGAAAAGTTGGAAGTGACCTATTTAACCAGGACCTTTTTTTGTAACTTTCTCCTAGTGGTAGTGAATTTCAGATACTGATTTAATATGTAGCAAAACGCCTTGTTGAGGAAAGTACCTGTTGTGTTTAAGAGGAGTTGTTAGCCTATAGAAAGTTGTGTATCTCCATCCTGGCAAATGGTATACTGTGACTTAAAGCACAGTGTTTTATTCACAAAGAACAAAAAGTCCTCTCCCTAGAACAGCACCTACACCTGTCATGCAAATGCAGGATCTTTAAAAAATTATCCTTGCATTGAAGGTTCTTGAGATTGACTATGGTTTATTTTATAAATATGCCAGTAGTTGATTGAATGCTCATTTCTCTTTGTAGATACCAGCTTTAGGAATGTGAAATGTTAAATGTGGAGTGAGCGCATTCAACTGAAACCTCACAGTGCACTTTGCTCTCAAACAGGCTTTGAATTTCCTGTTTGAAATTTGTAAACAGCTAAGTAGGAAGCCATTAGGTTATAAAAGGACAACACAAGGGATGCTTGTGATATTGGAAATAGTCTGTACTCTGACTGGTGATGGATACACAAACCTACATATATGTGATTAAAAAAGCAGAGAATACACACACACACACACACACACACACACACACACAAGCACGGGTACAAGCAAAACTAGGGAAACTCAGTTAAGACCAGTGGATTGCATCAGTATCAATACCCTGGTTTTGATATTCTGTCATTCTATGATATATTACCATTGGGGAAACTGGATAAATGGTACAAGGGATATCTCTGTATTATTTCTTACAACTGCATAAAAATCTACAATGATCTGAGAAAAGTAAACAAAACTACTTTTCTTGAAAGTCCATGTGTTAAGGCCATCCAAATGTGAAGAAATTCTTCTGGCATTTTTCTTCCCTTGTAAGGGTAATCTACATAATTACAATCCTATTCCTAAAGCCAAGCACAGAGCCCACAGTGTGGATGTCAGCTAATGAAGCATTTAGGTGGAGATTTAATCGAATGAAATTCAGGTATGAGTATGGGAGAAGGGGAACACATATGGCTAACACAACAAATAACGCTTTAAAAAAAAACTGTAGAAATCATTTGAGTTTCTTAGAAACATTCTCCTTTAACCTAAAACATCACTTATGGATGCATTAACTTTCTTTTTATATTCACAATAAAAATTGTTGATCTACCTTTTAATTGTTTTTGCTATTATTATAGTTAGCCTTCATAATATTATTCTGAATACAGAAGTACTAAAAGGTCTACAAAGATGTAGTTTCCATACATAGCAACAGTGCTAAGTACAGTGCTATCCTGAGACTTTGATAGGCTTTAGGTATATTTGTACCTATCAATCCTCTCTGCCACCAAATATAATAAAATGCTTTCACATACCACATTCAGTATAATTAACATAAAACACAAATACCGAGATGCAGTTGACTAGTCAACCTGTTTTGTTTTAGACATTTACTTAAACGGTTATTAATTTTAATTTTGCAATTTCCTTTTTGCATTTTATAGTCAATTCTGAAAGGAAAGGAAAATGATTTTCAATAATTTTCAGAGTCCTGAATGCTTATATGCCCTACATACTGGGCACATAAACTATAACGAATAAAATACTCCTGGCTGATTTTAGCATGGTAAAACAGCATAATTCACTTCAAGAATGTGGAATAAAGCAGTATGACAGGGGAATTAGTCTACCTAACTGCTTTCCCCAAGCCACAATGTCAGTCTTCTACAGTAAGTAGCAAAACTCACCTGAGCATGTGGGCAGCACTGAAGACCACATCAAACTCCGTGCTGTCCAACTCAGCTGCTTTTTTTGCCATCTCAGCGGCTTCTATAAGGCGAGCTTCTTCCAAGAGAAACTGACCTGCAGAGCAGAAAACTAAGTGAGCTTCAACTTGGAAACCACTACTTTAATCCTATGAAACAAAGTCACTACAGAGAAAAACACAGAGATCAACATGATTTGAAGCTAAGATTTATGGGTGCTGTACATCTACATCTCATTATTTGGTCATATTTTTTATGCCTTTTCCTTCATTGCAGGATATCCCAATGTATCTGTCTGGTATATTCACAGAGTTGGTTTTGTTTTTGTTTTTTTTCTTTAAAAAAATCCTGCATAGACTATTAAACCAAGAAATAAAGCAGATACAGTTAAACATATATTACAATTAAGAGTTGAGTTATTTTCATTATTGGTCATTTAAAATAGCTTCTCTCTCTGAAGCACATTAAAAACAAGGCTATCTGTATTGAGATGTATTAATTTCATATATTTAAGCAGCACTAAAAATATTGAAAGAACATATAAAGCTCCATTTAGCATTTGCTTAATTAGACTAACTAATAAACATGGAATAAATATTAACAAGTTCACATTTCTGAGGTTACTTTCAGGTCTGCTTTGCAAGGTTAGAATTGTTGCAGATAGAGCCATACTACTCTTTGAAACTATACTTCAAGAAGTGATATGCAGTGCTATCCCAGAAACATACAAAAAGACCAAAAAGAATTGGGTCCAATTTTAAGGCTGTAAATAGGAAAACAGAGCGAACAGCCTGTTTCTTTGTTTGTTTTATACAGCTAGGGATTTATTAACAGCAAAAATAATGATGTTAAGCCCTCTCTGACATGCATATTCAAATGAAAACCAAATCAACGCATAACAGAGAGATGCTAAAATCGCTCATGTAACTTTTGGTCTTGTAGACTTGTGGTCTAATGATTATTTCTTTTTGCCTTGGGTTTCCTGTTTGCTGGAAGTTCAAGATTTTAACAATATGAAAAAAAAAAGTCATACAAATGATTTGCAAGTCCTGAGCTGCACAGGGAAAAACAAATTTTAAAATGGTAAATGGTAAATCCTCCCTGATGGTGCTGGTTTGAAAGAGCCCATGATTTACCGCTTATCTAATAAATATTCCAAATTGTCTTCTAACCCAAAAGGACCAGTCCTTAAAACACAAGAGGGCATTTTCTGTTTTAAGGATTTATGATAAGCCATAGACTCTGCCTGTATCTAAACTTCAATTGGTAAGAAATGGTGAGTAAAGATAAGCCGACTTATTAAAATGAAGTGACAGTTTTAACACCAGGACTAAGAGACTTCTTAGCTATTTCTATAAAAAATTGTCCAACACTTTCCTAGTTTATCACTCACATTCTGTACCTTTCTCAGGTCTCAAACATAATTGTTAGGTCTGAAAATTATTAAGAACACTGATTTGTAAATACACTTGACTTTTGGACAACACAGGTTTGAACAGCATGGGTCCACTCATATATAGTTTTTACAATTTTTAAGTCCTCTTGTTGAATAGATCCTTTAAGTATGATATAGTGTCCCTCTTCATCTCTCACTACAGTCTTTGGGGTAAATTTTAGTTTATCTGATATAAGGATGGCTACCCCTGCTTTCTTTTGAGGACCATTCGAATGGTAAATGGTTCTCCAACCTTTTATTTTCAGGCTGTAGGTGTCCTTCTGTCTAAAATGAGTCTCTTGTAGACAGCAAATAGATGGGTCTACAATTTTTAAAATAATTATGGTACAGTACAATAAATGTATTTTCCCTTATGATCATCTTAACTTTTTTCTGTAGCTTGCTTTAAGAATACAGTATGTAATACATATAACTTACAAAATATGTGTAAATGGTCTATGTCATCAGTGAGGCTTTGAGTCAACAGTAGGCTATCAGTAGTTCTGGGGGTGTCAAAAGTTAATACACAGATTTTCTTTTTTCTTTTTTTTTTTAATAATACACAGATTTTCAATGGTGCCGGGATCAGTGCCACTCACCCTCATGCTGTTCAAGGGCCAACTGTACTTACGTTTATAAGTAGAAAAACATTACTTATGAAATTCATGTATATGCTAACTATAAATATCCTGATAGGAGATTCAACTGAAAGTATATGCTGTGTTGTTTTTTTTTTTAAGATTTATTTATTTATTTATTCAGAGAGAGAGAGAGAGAGAGAGAGAGAAGAGAGAGAGAGGCAGAGACACAGGCAGAGGGAGAAGCAGGCTCCATGCAGGGAGCCCGACGTGGGACTCCAACCCAGGTCTCCAGGATAACACCCCGGGCTGCAGGCGGCACTAAAGCGCTGCGCCACCGGGGCTGCCCGTATATGTTGTTTAAAAATAGTAAAACTTGGGATCCCTGGGTGGCGCAGCGGTTTAGCACCTGCCTTTGGCCCAGGGCGCGATCCTAGAGACCCAGGATCGAATCCCACGTCGGGCTTCCGGTGCATGGAGCCTGCTTCTCCCTCTGCCTGTGTCTCTGCCTCTCTCTCTTACTGTGTGCCTATCATAAATAAAATAAAATAAAAATTAAAAAAAAATAAATAAAAACAGTAAAACTAGAATTAGATACTCTATGGCATGCTGAGAAATTAATATCTCATCATATATATTTTAGTAAAGGATACTAGACTATTCTTTAGTTAATTATTCTAATTATAGGTTTTCAAAATTAAAACATAATATTAATTGCTACCTGCCCTCAAAGAATAATGTTTGCCTAAGTAAATGCATTAATAAATATGTTAATTACTTATGTGATATTTAAACAAAGGATAATGTAGGAGTTTATCGATTGTTCTTCTTCCTTTCCAGACAGCTATTAACTCTGAAATGCGTTCTGTATTAGTAGTTAGGAAAATGCAACAATTAACTGAATAATGAAGGTTATTTAGTAAAATTCATTACTCTAGACTGTAGAGGATCTAGAGAAGATATACTAGCTCTGGTAAAAAAAAAAAAAAAAAAAGAGAGAGAGAGAGAGAGAGAGAAAAAAGAGGGACATGGTATCTATACTGTCCACATAGAAACAGGACCATGACAAGAAGCTTATGTGATGAAGATAATGATGCTCAATGGCATAAGAGATCAGTTTATGTGCAATACCCCAAGGGCAAAGCCTTTCAACCTTTGTCATTACTCAACACACCTTTAATGCTCAACAACAGCAACAAAGGATAACAACCTTAACTAGTCGCATAAAATCAAATATACAATTTTATCATGATTTTAAAACATTTATGCTTTCTTTAAAACAGCTTTGTCATGCAAAACAATTGCGTACAGTTTGCAAGGTCCCAAAACCACATGAAACATGTAATTTTTACTAATCAGCAACAGAAAAGAAATCGCCATATGATCATTTTCAACAGAATTCATTCATCATATTAACATTCAGAAAACCAATATCACAACATATTAGTTAGGTATTTGCATAATTCTCCCCATTCTATTCTCGACAGGCCATATATCTCAATACTCCAGCATTACTGTTCTGCTATGATAAAGGCATAAAATATTATGCAGTGTAGACCATTTGGTATCTATTTTTGAACTGAACTTAAAAATGTGAACCAAACTTGAAATTGAGTTATTATTCTGCTGTGTTATACAATGATTGTTTGTTTGAAATATAGTCCAGAAATGATGGAAAATGGAGCAATAAGCATTTCAAATACAGAGAGCCAACATAAATAGGGAAACAAAGACATACTAGGTTTCTTCTTAATAATGATCCAAAGAGCCTATATTGATATACTATTGGGGGAACAATGAGGAACAAAATTTGCCTTTACTTCTTCTGGAAAACTTTGCCTTAAGTCACTCTGCCACCAGCTTCATCTATTTTTGTTCCCACCAGACACTGGCTCCTGACTTCTTGAACCACTTCATCTTCCCTTAATGTAACCTGCTATTTCACATCCTCATTTATCCTGAACTCTCAGGCTCTAAGGTTTCTTTAGTCCCATCCCAAACACCAGTCCCTCGTGCCTACCTATTGTCACTGGATACCATTTATTTGTAAGCCCTAAAACATTTGCTTCTCGGGGAATCTTTCTTTGGCCACTTCCCAACGGTATTAGAATTACTTATGATTTCAGTTCACTGCAATATAATTTATCATCTAAACTGAGCACTTATGGGATTATTCATGAGGCAGGAATAAAAGGGTATAAAGCAGAATTATCTCAATCTGGCTATCCCGCTTAGCGCATATGTGACAGGACGTGGGTATCAATCCTCTCACCTTTATCACTACTGAGCAGTGAATCGTTTAATATACTGTTTTTGAGTCACTGTTGGCTGAAGTGATTGATATTAACAAAAGAGACGCAGCTGCTTTTTCCTGAAGAATGTACACATCTATAGAGAGCCCACCAAGACTGAGCCAGATGCTCAGGCTCAGTGGGTTGGAGCAGCTGCTTGGGCTTTGACGGGTGGGGGCAAACTACAAGGAGGGGCCAGGGCAGTATGGGGAGTATATAGGAAGGCAGGCACTTTGAGGACGTCCACAGTGGTTGATTCTGCAAAGTGTGACAGGTTACATTTTCCAGTGGTTCATAAGCCTTAGTACACATCAAAATCACCTAGAAGATTCTATAGAAGAGAGAGCTAGGCCCCATCCCCAGAGTTTCAGATTCAGGGAGTTTGGGGTAGAGCCCATGATTTGCCTTTTTTTTTTTTTTTTTAATATAAGATAAGTGTACTCTTCAATCCCATCACCTATTTCACACATCTCCCCACACCATCACCCCCTTCTGGTAATCATCAGTTTGTTCTCTATGTTAAGACTCTGTTTTCTTGGTTTGTCTTTTTCTTTTGCTCATTTGTTTTGTTTCTTAAATTCCACGTGTAAATGAAATCATATGGTATTTGTCCTCTGATTTGGCTTAAATTATTCTCTCTGGCTCTAACCATGTTGTGGCAAATAGCAAGATTTCCTTCTATGCATTTATGGCTGAATAATATTCCATTATAAATAGACACCACCTCTTCTTGATCCATTCATCTATCAATGGACACCTGGGCTGCTTCCATAGTTTGGCTATTGTAGATAATGCTTCAATAAACACAGGGGCATATACATCCTCTTGAATTCATATTCTCATATTCTTTGGGGGAAATGCCAACTAAGGTAATTACTGTATCATATAGTAGCTCTATTTTTAGCTTTTTGAGGAACCTCCATACTGTTTTCCACAGCGGTTGCAACCAGTTTGCATTCCCACCAACAGTGTAGGAGGGTTCCATTTTCTCTGCATTCTTGTCAATACCTGTTGTTTCTTGGGTTGTTGATTTCAGCCATTTTGACAGGTGTGAAGTGATATCTCATTGTAGTTTTGATTTGCATTTCTCTGATGATGAGTGATGTTGAACATCTTTTCATTTATCTGTGGGCTGTCTGGATGTCTTCTTTGGAGAAATGTCTGGTTTTTGCCCATTTTTTAATTGGATTTTTTTGTTTATTGGCTTTTGAGCTGTAGCAGCTCATTACATATTTTGGACACTAACCCTTCATTAGATATGTCATGTGCCAATGTCTTCCCCTATTCAGTAGGTTGTCTTTAAGTATTTTAGATCGTTTCCTTTATTTTGATATAGTCCCAATAGTTTATTTTTGCTTTTATTTCCCTTGCCTCAGGAGTCATATCTAGAAAAATGTTGCTATGGCTGATGTCAGAGAAATTACTGCTTGTGTTCTTTTCTAGAATTTATATAGTTTCTAGTTTCACATTTAGGTCTCTATCCATTTTGAGTTTATTTTTGTGTATGGTGAAAGAAAATGGTCCCATTTCATTCTTTGCATGTTGCTATCCAGTTTTCCCAACACCATTTATTGAAGAGATTGTTTGTCCCCACTGTATATTCATTCCTCTGACAAATTCACTTAACAAAGGAAGAATGAACATGATTTGCATTTTTAACAAGTTCCTACTGATACTATTACTTCACTGTCCAGAGTCTGGGAACAGTGTCTGATGGAACAACAGGATTATTATTTTGTACCATATTCTGGATGCCCTGCCTGGGATTGGCTCCCAGTTAGATTAAGCTTTTCTGGTCAATCAACTGCATATGGCATGCCCTTCCCTATATTACATGGATTAATGATCGGGTTACACATAGATGTGTAGATAGATACATCTGTATGAATAAGATATATGCAGTAAACAGAAGTTGGCTCTTTCAAACTCTTAAAGATACTTAAGAATTTTATCTCTCAAACGTAGAAGAGTTATGAGAAATCACTTCTTTTCACATAAACACATTCTTTGTGTTTGGTAATTGAGCAGAATTTCAAATAAAGAAACCACGAAAATCTTAAGTAAAATATATTTTGCTCTCATGTATATCTTGTGCTACCACACTTTCTCATTATTTGTTTGGTTTATAATTTGTCTTACCCAAGTTAATTATCATCATCTTATTTAATTATCTTCAATCAAAGGGAGAACAAAGGCAAAAACAAGATGAGAAATTACAAAGGGGAAAAAAAAGTAATCTGAGTAGAGAAACACAGAGAAGTATATTTAAAGAGAAAGCATTCTCTAGAGATCCAGACACAAAGAATGTTAAGTCTCCCCTTCCCAAAAAAGGAAGAGGGAAAAACCAGTTGACAATTCTAAAGTTAGTGCTTCTGTATTATAGTTATACCAATTCTTCTCCAGACAATTCTCTCACTGAACCATTTAACTATGTGGCAGATTTTTACCAACATTTCAATATGACAAGCTGGTGCAAATCAATCCTTCATTAATTCCTGGCTTTAAGAAACAGCCTGAAAGATAGAAATCCATAACGAATGTAAGCTGTCTTTAAGCCTAGGTTCAAATACTGCTTTGTAAAAATTTTGCATATAAACTCCCCAGATTAGTTGGGATTGGCATTTCTTACTAAAATATATGAAAAATTCACTATTCTGATCAATGCAACTAAATTAAGGAGCTAACACAATCTGTAATAGGTGTCATGATGATACAATTCTCTTTGGGAAAAATCATTCATATGTAGCTTTAAAAAAGTGTTCAAAGACAAATGAAAATCTTACTTGTAAAATAACTAGAACTTAACATTTGCATTAAAATAATTCCCTTTGGCAGAAGACATCAGATCACCTAAATAGATCCAGAATTGTCTATGGCTACCACCTTGTCTCAAGCCATCATGTCACTGTGGATTGTAGCAATAACCTCCCAGCCAGTTTCTGTACTTCTGCCCTTGACCCTACAAGGTATTCTCAACACAGCAGTCAGAATGATCCTATTAAAATGGGACTCAGAGCCCATCATGCTACAGCTGACTTAGGGAAAGCGAATTCTTATACTGGACTACACAGCCTGATGTAGTCAGCAGGGAGTTCCTCCCCCTAACCTCTTACCTCATTCTCTGACCCTCATCTTCTCGGTCTCCTACTACTCTCCCTCTTGGTCACTTATTCAATGTATACGGGCCTATTGCTCTTGTCTAACACATTGGAGAAACAAAGCCCCCTGCTTCAGAGTGTTTGTCGTTCCCTCCACCTGGAGTGCTCTTCTCCCAGATACCACAGTGCTCACTCTCTTCTTAGCACACTGTGGGGGTTTAATACATACACATTCAATAACAGGACTGAATTACCTGTATCCCCATGTGGCTACCTTTTTCATCTGCAAAAGCAAGCTAGCATCTAGCCAGCATAGGTTACCAGGCACTTGTCTATTCATATCCTCTCACCTTAGAGTAATTTTAGGCAGGGCTGCAGTAAATGGCCACAACATGCTGGGTATTACAAAATTTCCAAGGTTGCCCTTTATGGTGAGGTCTCTGTGAACTGTGCCTCCTAAATAAAAGCAACATGGCAGCCCTGGTTTTAGATCTCTACATTTCCCTTGGAATATGACAAATAATCCAGACATCAATCACGACTTCAAAGATACCTTAATTCCAGAACAGTTCAAACTACACAATTTGGCTGAAATCTATTATATCCCATTGTGCTTTGGAATAAATTCAATAATTTGGGAAAAGAAGAAGAAACTATAGATTAACGTATCCAGCCCAAGAAATGTATATTGTGCCTAATACACATAAGATGTGGTGATACTTGCAGTGTAGGAGGGGGAAGATAAATGCAACATTTACCCTTAAAACAGTTCCAACTTAGTTGAGGAAAGAGAAGATTTAACCACAAAAGACATATACGTTTGAGGAGACGCAAGGTCTCACAGGCTAAGCACATCATATCTGGATGGAGGTAGATGTTTCTTTGGTTTTATTCAACTTATAATTAAAATTGAATATACATAGAGTAGAGGGCACAAGTGAGGGTACCACTCGAATTTTCACAAAGTGGCTATGGGATAAAACAGTAGCCAGGGCAGGAAAAGGAATATCAATAACCGGAAGCAACAGTCTAAACTTTTTCAAAGATCCAGATGACCAGAGAGGGAGGAAAAACTGGAGGATGGTGGGGAATATGTGGGGGGATTGTGGTGACATCTGATGGCAACAAGACAGGGGGGTAAGGTGGAATGGAAATGTTTTAATATTATTAAGGAAGGTGAATAATGCATGCCTGATGAAACAGGGTAGGGGGTTATGCAATGACCAGGATTTAGACAACCTGCCCCAAGGAGATACTGCTAAAGAGAGGTTGTTAATGTACGTTTATTAGACCTGGGAGGATTAAAAATATGGAGGGGAATCATCTCCTCTGCTTCTCTGAAGGGAGGCCTGTTGGATGTCTTTCTGAGAATCCCTTGCATTTTTAGGTATGTTTTTCTTTCTTTCTTTTTTTTTTTTTTTTTTAAAGTAATCTCTACACCTAACAGGAGATTTGAACTCATGACCTTGAGATCAAGAGTCACAGGCTCTACTGATGGAGCCAGCCAGGCACCCCTGCTCTTACTCTTTAAAACCAATCAATCAATCAATCAATCAATCAATAAAACCAATCTATCTCTCTCTCTCTGTTCTTCCCCCACTCCCCTCTCCCTCTCCACCTGAGCAGCTCAGTTGGTTAAAGGGTTTTAAGCATCTGACTCTTGATTTCAGCTCAGGTCATGATCTTAGGGTCATGAGATTCAGCCCAGAGTCAGACACTGAGTGGAGTCTGCATGAGACTGTCTCTCTCCTTCTCCCTCTGCCCTCCAACCCCTGCTCCCACACATGCCTTCTCTCTCTCTCTCTCTCTCTCTCTCTCAAAACAACAAAAAAACCAACCCTAATCTCTCTCCCGTTCCCTTCTATTAGTTTTGTTGCTTTGTGTTTTTGTGCTCTTGGCAGCCTGATTTAATAACAGCTCTGGTTTACTGAGACAAACCCAATGTGATAAACGTGCAGTAGTTACTGGCCAAGAAAACAGGTGGGCCAGATGAACACGGAAAGGATGCCCAGGAGAGCAATCCAGACTGCTCACTTTGAGGCTGGGAAGGCCTGAATCTGTCCCTATGTGAACATGAGACCAAAATTTTGCTCTGAATTGGACAGGTGGCAAGGAAGGTGTCTACCGCAAAGGAGATTAGAGGAATGCAGGCCAGGGCTTTGTGCTCAAGTGCAGAGGAGGTCAGGAAGGCTAGGGATGCTTTATTGCATTTATTTCTCCCCTGACTCTTTCCAGAAGGGTTATGAGATGCCAGAAAACCATTGAGGGAGTTATGAAGACTGTCAGATGGCAGGTGGGAAATAGAGGGAGGCAAGGAGGTCAAGGAGGGGGGGTACTGGGGAGGAAGTAAAGACAAAGAAGGGAAAGGAGGAGTGTGGGGAAGGGGCAGGGAGGGAGGAGCAGCCTAATCACTAAAGGTGTCAGTAACCTACAGATTTAATAGAGATCATGTGCACTGTATAAGGAAAACCAGCTCATGCGAGGCTTCAACCATCTGAAGAGTCTTGAAAGATGAAGGGCAAGATGTAACTAGATGAGGAATGGGACCTCATCAGAGACACAGGGATGAGTAGTGTCAGTCCCTAGACAAGGGTGGAAGGAAAGAGCTGAGTAGGCATGCGGGCCCAGACACAGGGCAAGTAAGGGAGTGCCTGGGGACTCACTCAGGGTGCCAAGGGGAACCAAGAGCCCATGCGCCCACCCTCTGCCTCAGAAGAGCTCCGAGTCTTCCCATCACCCTCCAACACCAGGTCCTTGGGCTCCTCTGAGGGATTCATTTACGGATCTGTCACTGAGGCACACAAGAGCTAATGACAGGGTAGCGAACTTCTGGGAACAATTGTTTTCAATTAAGTGGAGGGGAAAACATAAACAAGAATCTCAAAGTGTATTCAATTGCTAAATCGAAATAGCTAAGACTGGAAAAACAGGATCTCCTTTTTTCCCCTCTCTGCCTTCCTCCCTTTCCCTCCCTTCTCCCTTTTCCCCCACCCCCTGCTCCCAATTACTTGTTCCTTATAATACTCATTCTTCTTGCAAGCCATTATTCCTTTTCCATTATCTGTCTGCATGTTGATGGATACAGATTCCTCTTTTTCTTAATACCTAGATTTTTATTGTCTCTTCTTCCCCTCATTTCTGTCTCTTTTTCATATGCCTTATTCAAAACTTTTTCTATAGGATTCGTTCCTCCTCCAAGATAATTCTTACGGGCTCTCTTAACATTTTAAGAATAAAAAATGGCCGTTGTGACAACTTACTGAGCACACAGGACATGTGAGTTATTTTATAAAATTGTAAATGAGTCCTCGGCAACCTGAGGCAGTAACAATCATCTCCAGATTAAGAAATTGAGGAACAGAGAGGCTAGCAAGAGGTAGACCATGCTCAAGGAATAATCAACAGAGGGGCTGGGAGAGCCTCCTGCCAAAATCCACTGTACTCTCTACTCTGTAATCTAAAGCTTAACTCAGTTCTTATCCTCTTGCTTTTGTGGCTTCTTGAGTCCAGTACAAAGGCAGATTCAATGTAGGGGCGCCTGGGTGGTTGTCAGTTAAGTGTCTGCTTTTGGCTCAGACCATGATCCCAGGGTCTTGAGATGGAGCCCCGAGTTGGGCTCCCTGCTTGATTGGGAGACTTGGTTGAGAAGCTCCCTGCTTCTCCCTCTCCCTCTGCTGTTCCCCCTGCTCATGCTTGTGCGCTCTCTCTCTCTCTCAAATAAATAAAATCTTAAAAAGAAAAATGTGTATACGTAAATTGTCGCTATAGTTTGAATGTCTGTGCCCCCTCCCTTCCCCTCACCCCCAGTTCATGTTTTGAAATCCTGGAGCCACCATGAATGGGATCAGTGTCCTGATGATAAAAGAGACCCCGGAGAGCCACCTTGTCCCATCCACCAGAAGCAGAGATGAGAAAAGGAAGGAGTAAAACTAACTAAAGGTCAGTCCATCCTTCTGTAGTCATTCTTTTATTGCCAAAATACTGATGGGCTGTCTTCTTTGTGCGAGGCACTGTGGCAAGTGCAGGAATCATGATTCTTTGATTCTGAGCCACAGTTTCTTCACTTTGCAAACAGGGATAACCTTGCTGTGGATCGGAAGGAGTAAGTGAGACAATGTCAGTGCCTTGGGTGGGCTGAGGTCTGGTGCCCTGTCTCCTCGTGGTTCTTTTCACTCCTCTTTCCAGGAGCTCCTTCCCTCCCTCTGTACCATTAGGGCTCTCTTTGTCTTGATGATGTCAAGCTGCCCTTCCTTCCTGAGCCTGGTAAGTACTCGATTATGAGAGCTCCATGAGTTTCTCCACCAGCAGTCCTCCAAAGCCTCCACATTCTGGGTCTTTGCCACCACTGGGGACCCACCAGGCCTACACTGAGTAAGAGTGTATCTTTAAAAGTGCAAGACAAACCATTAACACATTACGGGCTTAAGAGTCAAAGGAGGTTCAAATCCTTCCTCTGCCAACTTGCTGGGCCTTCAATATTGTCACATACGCTCTTGATACCTTAAATCCCATACCTGCAAAATAGGGGCAATATTATTTCTGCACAGTGTTGGATTAGGGAAATGACACAAGGTATGTTAAAGCACCCGGCGTTGGTGCAGAGATGTAACTGTTGAACACTGAGCTTCAATAACGGCAGTAGCATTAAAGAGCACAGATGTGCCCAGCAGGACACCAAAAACCTTTTTCATGTAAATTCACAAAACTCTGGAGTCAGGTCATACCATATTGCTTGACTTAGTCATCCTAATATTTAGTCATCCTAATATTGTGAAATATCTTATAATCCTCGTATATTTTATAATAAGAGTATCAATAGTATTTCTTTTTAGAGTTATGTGAAATATAATCCTCGTATATTTTATAATAAGAGTATCAATAGTATTTCTTTTTAGAGTTATGATAAAATACGGTGGGTGGTATGGTCTGAATGTTTGTGCTCTTCCCCAAATCCGTATGTTGAAATCCTAACACCTAAGTTGATGGTAATTAAAAAAAAAAAAAAAAAAAAAGGAGGAATGATTCCCAACTTTCAGTGTATTTGATACGTCATCTTATGTATCATTAAACCTCCCAACAGAGCATGTATGGATGGAAAACGCTCTGTTAATCTCTTCTATTGAATAAGAGACAGTGTAGTGTAGTAGTCAGGAGGGCCCTGGGTCAAGTGCTGCCTCTACTATTAACTGGCACTGAAACCTTGGGTAATTTACCTTACAGCTTGCTGACTGCACTTTCCTCATCTGTGAAATGGAGACCATCAGGTAACCTCCTGACTTGGCTTTTGTGGGGATTAAATGAAAATTCCATGAGAACTGCTCAGGACACAAAAGTCCTATGTAAATGCTTGTGATATTGTTACATTTGATGAGTTCATCATGGAATATGGTATTTAATAGAGAATTCTTTTTATTCCTTTCTTATTTAATTTTTACATATTACATGTTGAGTTCAGTTAAATAATTTTAGGATAATTATTTAATTTTTCTGCTATCCTTTCTACAAACTATCTGAACAATAGTTTAAGACATTTTCACATTTTATCAAGTATATATTCCTTTATAATGTACTCATCAAAGAAAATATTAGAAATTAAGCCCATAAAAAAAAAAAAAGGCTAGAAGAGTCCAAAAAAGCTAAAACATCTATTATTAACATTGTTTGGTTTTCTTTTCTTTTCTTTTTTTCTTCTTTTTTTCCTCAAGAGTATGCATGTGTGTGTGTGGGGTGGGGGCAGAGGGAGAGAGAGCATCTCAAGCAGGTTCCACGCCTAGCACAGAGGCTGACACGGGGCTCAATGTCACAACTCTGAGATCATGACCTGAACTGAAATCAAGAATTAGACACTAAACTGTCTGAGTCACCCAGGTGCCCCTTGCTTTGCTTTACTAATGATGTATTTTGTAAAATTTAATCACCCTTCATGTATAATAACATAGGCAGTTGTCTCTGTTATTATATGTTCTTTAGAAATTTAACTTAGGATGTTAAATATTTCATCAAATGGAAATAACAGTAATTTATTTAATCATTTCCCTCTTTCCAGCACATGTAGAGGTATTTTTTCCATTTTTGCCTCTAACATTAAATAGCAAGGCTGTGCTCCAATTATTACCTTTTGTGGATAGTCTTAAACAGAAAAAAAATTTTTCTTAACATACATTTTCAAGAGAATTACTGAGAATAAATGCTAGAGTAACTTCAGGGAATATATTGTTATTTGAATGTTAATTTCTTTATTTCTAATGAAATTCTCTATTTACCTATCTTTTAAATTTTGTTATATTTCCTCTTTGGGGAATTATTTGTTCATGTCCATTGGTCTTTATATTCTGTTTTCCTTGTAGTTTTACAACTTCTTAGGTCTTAGGTACACTGATGTTTTATTTTGTGATTTTATGGAAATTATTTCCTAACACTTAACTGTTCTTTAACTGTATTTCTTTTGGAAATACATTAATCCTTTAATTTTTCCTTTACTTTTTATTTATTAGCTTAGAAAAACTCTTTCCTGGTTTTCCCATTTTATTCATGATCGAGTTTTAATTCTAAAAGGCTTTGGAAAATATCTCACATAAAATACACACAGGTGTGAAGATTAAATAATAATAACCTATTATATGCATTGTAGAAATAGCAAATTTTAAAATTGCTGAATTTAATACAAAAAAATTGTAGTTAAGAAATGAAATAGTTTAGGTAAGAAATGAAATGACATTTAGAAATATATTCTAAATAAAAGAAATATATTCTAATTATACATCTGTGAACTGTCTGTGCTGTCCTTGGAGCAATAAAGGGACACAAATACTGATATTTTAATAAAATATTTTGGTCTTAAGCATTAAACATAATCGTATCTCAATGTAATTTTTGCAAAAACTCGCCAAAAATGTATTTTCACTTTGAATCAAGGAAATACCATTATTTAGTTCATGATTTATTTTTTTAATTACTCTTGAGGAGTTTATGACGTGATTAAAACAAAATGTTCTGATACAATCAACCTTAGTTCACTTCCATCTACTGACTAGCTTTTATTATAAGAAAAAATAACTACGGACCTCTTACCAATTCATCCTATCACATATTTTCAACTTCTGTTTTTAGTGTTCCTTGACAAAATATCAAATATAACATTTTAATTTTCTCCCTGACCTACTTTTTTAAAAGTTTTTATTATTTATTTGAGAGAGAGAGAGCATGAGTGGGAGAGGCAGAGGGAGAGTGGAGAGAATCTCAAGCAGACTCTGTGCTGAGTGTGGGGCCTGATCCCAGGCTTCATCTGATGACCTGAGCTGAAACCAAGAGTCGGGTGCTTGCTTAACTGACTATGCCAACCAGGCACCCCCAGGACTTACTTTTTGAAATGAAATTTAAGAGCATGCTGAAGAAAAACAGACTAAAATATTCATAATAGAAAGTTCTGGACTTAGAAGTTGAAAGAGCTGGACTCTTCGAGTTCTTTTCCCACTATGTATATTGAAAATTTCTGATCCAGGGAGTCATTTGGAAATTCTGAACTTCCATTATTTCAGTCAAATGGAGTTGAGATCTATTCCTACCTCACAGGAATTACATAATGATCAATAAAGATCAGGATAAATGTAGTATATTTTCAGGATTCTAAAATTGTTAAGTAGAGCCAAATAATAATCCAGATAATCACAATTTTAAAAATTCTATACTTCTCTATGGGTTCAAGAGGAAGTAGGACCAAATGACTGCTCCTCTGTATTAGAAGTGATTTCATGGTTGTCTGGATCAGCCCTCTTCCATTCCCAATGCTTGAATTCTTTCTAACATTCTTATAAACCCACAGTTGAAAGATCTTCAAAGGGCATTTATTTCATAAGCTGGTGGCTCTCATAAGTTGCATTTTCCTCCTTCTATGGAGCTAGGATGTACCTTCTGAGTTTCTAGCTATGGTCCTAGTTCTGTCCTTGAACTATCCTCCAGACATATGTTGTGCCTCCTGCATCCAGCACTTTCTGTTTTATTGTTCTCCAACATATCCCCTTGTATCTATAATTTTTTCTCGTGACTCCTACTACTCATTAAAATATAGTTTCCATTGGAGCCATAGGAAATCCATGAAGAATCCCTTGATTTACAGGCCGACATGACATATCAAGGCACCAAATCCTCATCTTTGACATTTATAAACTAAATTCTATAAAGACTTCACATGATTTGTTTTATACGGACATGGGATACACTATAAGCTTGATGACATATGAATTTAACATTATACTACTACTGATACCATAGTCTGAAACCTGCTTTCTACACATTCTTTAAATTTTTTGATGAAAGATCAATGAGAAATTTGAGAATATATTAGCAACAACATGAAATCTTAGTACTGAAAAACATTTTAAAAGGCCACATCAACTCTCACACTTTATGGATAAGGAATCTTAAACCCAGAGATTACAGGCACTAGAAAGCCCTATGTTTAACAAGCTTATTGAATGAGTTTTCTAAACCTATCCTCTTTCTTTGTTGCAAGCCAACCTGAAGAAAAAAAAGACAATCTGCCACGCATCCCTTCCTCCAAAACACAAATCTAGTGGATTAAATATACAAATAACTGACAGTACTTTTAAACACTGCCTTCTAATGGTCATTGCAGCTAATATAGAGTCTATAATTCCCTGTCTCATCCCAAATGGACGATATTTTTTAAGTCACTTGTATCATTAACAAGTAAATTAAAAGCACATAAACACCCAGGAGAATGAATTTCCAGTAGAACAAAACTCACTCATGCTGGTATTTTCATGGGCATTTGCAAAAGTATTGAAAAAAAAAGATACAAACGACATGTATATTTTATTTAAACATTTGTTTTTAAGCTGAGGAAGTATTATTATTCATTCAATCTGTGGGTATAAATACCCTAAGAATATCCATCACCAGTAAGTTGACGGAGAACTGATAGGAATCATAATATGTACTTTCTTGGACAAGAAGTAATAAAAATGCTAATGGAACAACTTTTTGGTCTATTTTGGAACCTACATTCAATTCTAAAATGGAAAACATCTCTAACTGAACTTAACCAACATTTATTGCACATTATCGTGAGTAGGGCAATATGCTAGACATTGATAGTGCAAAAATGCAAATCACACTTACAGATTCCAAATATCACCTCTTCATAAATGTTCTCCTTGACTATCTGTTGTCAAGAAGCACCCCATCTCCCATCACACCACCTTCAAAAAATGACATCACCCTATTTATTTTGTACATAAGCACTACTCACTTTCTGAAAACAGAACAGTACCTTGCACCATCAGACACATCTTACACACATGAAAATGAATAAAAATCCTTCCCTAAACATTTTAAGCTGAATTATGATTTATATGCATTTGGAAAGGACCTACTAATCAAAAGTATCTATCTACTTTCCTACCTATGTATCTGCTTGTGTATCTCCTCATGTTGTGAGAGAAATGGAACATATATTAGAGAAGAAAAGGCAATAGCAATTATCAAGGGAACCAAAGGTTAGTTACTTTCAACTAACTAGGACAAACCAATTGTTGCATTCTCTAGGCTTTGGTCGACTTACTTGTACATCAGAGGGATTCTCTAAGACCATTTAAAAGAACTTTTCAGTTCTAAAATTCAGTCATTTGAAGTAGATTTCCCCAAATTAAATGTATATTTTTTATAACATGAGCACCAAGCACTTAGTTCTGGGCTTCCTGTCCATTTGTGGATTATTTTCCCTTAACTACTACTTTTTGATACATCTAGAGTCTTTCTTATTTTCCATTCCAGAGTGGGAATAAATATTGAAAATGTTTCATAAAATTACAGGGAATTATATAGTCATTCCTCCCATAGAAGACACGTGTACTTCTAGTAGTGTATGTGTGTTAAAAACTTTAAAATAATCCAGGAGTGCTAAGAAGAATCTGTTTTGCCACATACATTTACAGAGTGTGTGTTATCACTATTTTTCAAATAACTTATACAATACAGAATTTGTTGCACTTTCTGTTAAAACTAAATCCAAAAATTTCTCTCTCTGGGAAAAAAATCAGGACGATGATGTAATATTAAAAAAAAACAACCATAAATAAAACAACAGAGTGGGTAAAGACAGATAAATGAGAATAATAAAGAGGCAAACTCTAAAAATGAACACATGATTTTTTTCCCATTGCAATTCAAATGAAGCAATAATGAAATGTAAAGGAATAGACTGTGAAAAACCTAAAGCATATAATAAAATTATAGGAACAAGATTAGAAGATGTATTAAGTAGAATTAGTTTGAGGTAAAGGAAGCGCAGAAGGCAAGATGGGGAAAAAATTCTACTTCAAAAGATTCAATAAGAAGAGGTTCTTTAGCACTCAGAAAAATAATCATGGGCCTACTTTAATGCACAGTAGGGGTGCCCAAAATAGCATGCATGAGAAAATCTCATTTAAAATACTTCATATGAGAAATCCTGTAAAAATAAAATAGATTCTGCAGCAAACTTAAATTAGTTGACTGCCAACTTAACATGGCAATAACTGCATCGTGAAACAAAATCCGGAGTAGTTATGCAATAACCTGTGTGAAATTATAGGCTGCATTATGCTGGAAAGATAAAGCATCCCGACCCTAGGATTATAAACATACACGCAAAATGTAAATAAACAAACGGACCTGTGGTTGGTAACGTGTATCCTCTGTCTTACTTTTTCCATTTTTCCACTCACAGCCTGTCACTGAATTTAATTTTCCAGTTGTAAGATGGAAGAAAGAATTATCTTTAAGAAGAAGGGTATTAGCTTTATTTCCTCAAGATTTAACTACCATCTATCCTTCAGTTTACTACTTGATGATAACACATCAAAGACAAGAATGATTAAAAAATCATTTTTCCCCCAAAGGATCAGTAAAATTAAGTGCTTTTTGGTTCCTTGAAAGCCATGCCAACTACAAATCTGGTAGAAATAAGTACATCTTACCCAACATCAACCAGCTATATACTTCACCTCGTTTAACACATGACTCACTACTAATGACAGAGTGGAGTGTGACAGAGCTGTTATTTAAGTTTATTCTGGACTGATTAAGGCCAAGACTAAACTGAATGAGAAAGCTGATTTTCTTTCATACCATTTACAGTTTATCCTTGACCCCAATCTCAGGTATCTTGAGGCCCGGATACATTTTTCTTTTCTACAAAGCAAGATTTTGTGGTCAAAATGTAAACCTCTAAAACTTCAAAATGATATGGTCAATGAAAAATACATTATCATTTACAAATAAAAGAGGGCTAATACTCTGGTTCCATACCTTGCATCAGGCAAAGAGCAAGATGCTTTTCTGATGAGACCTTATTTACCCTTCACACTGGACTTGAAAGAAACAGCTGTGAAAATGCCTCTCCTCTCTGAAGTCCTATGAAAACTACTAATGGAAAATATAATGCATAGCCCTTGATAACATGATTGCTTGGAACGAGAAGCTAAGACTTTTTTTTGCATGAGGCAAAATCTGCAACAATCAAGTCCATGCCCTCTCAAAATGTTCTTTGCCAGCAAATCCTAAAACTTACATCAACATTAACAGTAAATGTGGGGGACATGGAAAAAACTCTCAACCACTCACCATAATGCATGTAACAGTTTCCTTTGGTGGGATCCAGCTCAATAGCCTTCAAGAAGAACTTTTCAGCCTCACTCTTACGACCCTTGAAAAACAGAGAAAATGGATGATTCAGCAGTAGATCATGAAGGATTCTTTACCTCCTGGGCCCAAATGAAGTAAGTAGACTGAGGTCTACTTAGTAATCATCTCTCTCTCTCTCTCTCTCTCTCTCTCTCTCTCACACACACACACACACACACACACACACACACAGTGTTTATCTAAACAAGGATGATCAAGGAGAGTATTTGAGACACAAGACTGAAATCAGAATCCTGGGAAACACCAAGATTGGAAGAACAGACAGTGAGAGTGAGTTCACCAAAGAGATCAGAGAAAGGCCAGGAAGGCAATAGAAAAGAGCTCCACAAAAACCAAAAGGATGAGATAGTTTTAAGCAATGGTGGAAACCATTATTTGCATTTTCTATTTTATTTTCTTCCTTCCATTTGTTTCCTCTTCATTTCTTTTTCCTTATTAAAGAATTTGGATCATTTTAGCTTTTGACATGATTTGTCCTAATGGTTCACTTTACATATGAAGAAACTAGGTCACGGTTTGTTGAATCTCAAGCAACTACTGCTTATTCTTGCTGACGTCATTCTGGACTAAAATATTCCTAAACCAGGATTTTAATCTGAGGCTGGCACTTCTTCCGAGATATAGTTTTAATTTTAAGTAAACATGACCATCATCCTCAGAAGAAAATAAGCAAAAAGTAGGGAGGGGGGGAGGCTTCTATGCAATACATGGATTTTTCATGAAACATTATCAGTCTTAGCAGATCCTGAAACTATATATTCCTTACCGGGTTATAGCTTCTGAACCAAAATTGCCTACAGAGTAACATAAAGGGGTGGTTTGGGGTAGAAGAGCCCCCAGAAGAACTTTCGTGTGGCAAGTCTGTCTTGTCCTGCAAGGTTGGAATGAAGAGCTATGCCTTCCAAGAGTGGCAGTGAGGCACTGGGTGGCAGAGGTGTCCAGGAGTCATGGTATAGAGTCAGGGAACTCATCTTATCTTCCTGTTCCTTCTAACTTATATACTACCTATCACATGAACTTTAGGCAACATTTTTCTCTTTCTTCAGCTGTATTTCTTAAACCACTGTTATGGAGATAGATCTTCCAAAAGTAGAGGTGTGTTGTTAACCTAAGAGTCTACGTTGCATTCATCTTTGACTGATTTTTCCTTCCCCTACTCCTCCTTTTTGTTGATCCACTCATTTAAAAAATTCACTGTTGCTACATCCTTTATTCACCCATTCCTCTAGCCAGTAGGACCCAGTCCCCATACAGCTTCTATCCTCTATAGCAGACAGCAGACACTTGACATTTTCATTTCTTCTTTCATTTTAATAATGCTACTCTGGTCAATAACATCTCTTTAACTAACAAGTCTTGCCAAATATCCAGTAATTAAAATCTTAATTCCCTGCAATATTTTCTCACAATATTTTAACTTCAAAGGAAAAGAAGGAAAGTACAGGCAAAATGCTCCCTGTAGAGACCATACTTTCATTAGTAAGACTTCGCAAGACTCTTACAAAGGGAAGAGTCCTTAAAATAATTAAATAACTGTGGTGAATCAGGCAGTGTAATGAGTGTAATGTGTAAGTTCAGATCATCGATTCTAGGCAGGCACAACAGCGACCCTACCGGTGTAACCACGTGACCCTTAGAAAACTGTATCATCTTTTAGCTGTTATGTTTTCTATTATAAAAATGAAGATAGGTGGAACACCGAGAATTTCTAGGGCAGTGAAACTGTTCTGTAGGATACATTAATAGTGGACACATGTCATTCCATATCTGTCAAAACTCATCGACTATATTAACACAGTGAATCAAATGTAAACTCTAGTAAATATGTGTCAGTATTTGCTCACCAATGGTAACAAAGGTACAACACCAATGCAAGTTGATAATAGTAGGGAAACCATGTAGGGTGGTAAGAGAGTAAGGAAGTATATGGGAAATTTTGGCTCAATTTCTAAAAACATTCATTATTTAATTGATTCATTTATTTGAGAGAGAGAGAGAGAAAACACAAGTGGGGGGATGGGCAGAGGGAGAGCGAGAGACAATCCCAAGAAGACTCTATGCTGAGCACAGAGCCCAACCCCATGACCCTAAGATTACAACCAGAGCCGAAATCAAGAGTCAGACACTGAACTGACTGAGCCACCCATGGGCCCCTCGATTTTTTTCATAAGCCTAAAACTAACTGCTCTAAAAATGAAGTGTAGTCTTTTTAAAGAAAAGATAACAATCAAATCTATTTTATAACATTAGTAGATTATTTGAGATGAAACATATAAAGCAGTTAGTATAGTACCTGGGTATACTGTAAGTTTGTAAAAATGTTAACTACTGGTCTATACACACATACAGTATGCATTAGAATGTAGAATTCTGAATGTCAAAGAATATGTTTTGTTATATATATAGCTTCAGAAACACATGGTCAGCCTTTAAATCATCAGAAAATTATGTACAAATAAGTTGCAGAAGATAATAAAAGACACAAAATGAAAATTATCATTGGTAAAGAGTCTGTACAAATATTATACGCAAATATACAAAGGGTCTGTGGACTCTCTTCCACTTAAGTTTTTCTCTCCAGTGAGAAGAAACTGGCTCATTTATCAGTGTCACAGTAAATGGGGTTATAAAATGCTTGTGTGTAGTCCACTGGCAAAACAATAGTACGTAGTGTTAAAAACATGCATCAGATCTCAAAGGACAATGGTTTCTGGTTGCTCAGTGGACCAAGTTATTAAAGGCAACGAGTCCCAACACCTCCTACATGCAAAATAAACACACTGAAGACCAGAACATTCTTCCTGGGGGGTGCGTGGAGGGGGTAGGGGAGTGCCAAACCATCATGCAAAAACCTATCTTTCTGCTTTGATCACCCTTTAGTCGAATGTCAAATAATGAGGAGGAAAATCAAGTCCTCACAACAGTATGTAAAATCAAGAGTCACCCAAATGCATAAACCAACCATACGCACATATTACTGGGTCTTGGGTAGAAATGCAGTGCCTGGGAGGTTAATACTATGTTTAATCCAATTTATTCTTTCAACTATTACTGTTTTAGAGAGAAGGCAGTTAAGAAAGTGGAGAAGAAAATGTCATTTCTCAGCAAGTTTTTCTTGGTACTTTTTAGATTTTGTCAGCATTTTCTACAAGCAAGCATTATGGAGTATTCACTGGTTGTCCTAACTCCTCACATCAGGCACCATTACTTATTTCGTATATTGGTTGGTGTTTGAACATGTGTGGTGGTTTGGAAAACCCAGTAAAAGGGACTGTGGTCAGCTGTGACAAATAAGGGAAATGTGAGTTGAGAGGCTCAGTTTCTACCACCATCTCTGTAACTTGTTTATGTGCTTGTTCCTTTGTTTTTGTTGGTTAAAAATTATTTACTGAAGGCCTACTGTTTGCCTTGCACAGTTCTAAGGAACGGCGCTGTAACTGTGAACAACCCAGACTGCTTGGCCTCAGGTCCTAGTTGCAAGAGGCGCATAACAAACATATAACCCAATAAGCACTGTGGGCAAACAATTTCTCCAATTCTCATTGAAAGAACTGGCCCAGAGACAACAAGCCTGCATTTGAAATTTGCTGGCTCGACTTATTTAACTGTGTGATTTGGGAATATCTTTTATAACATCACTGAGTCTCTTTTTCCTCACTTTGGAAAAATAAACATGATTAATACCAATTTTGGAGGGTTGTTAAAAAAAATCACAAATCATATGGAAACAACAAGCTTTGGACAGATCGTATAAAATTCTGACATCCTTTGATATTTCTTCCTTCGATCTTTTCAAAAGAATTCTTCCTTCCAACCTCAATGCCACTATTTGGTTCCTAATTACCCAAATTTAAAAATCCTTTTCTAAATTTCATGTCATGATAGAAACTAAATTTCACAATTTTTTTTCTGTAAGATGTCTCTCATTCCTAACACTTTCCCCTGCCTCAAATAAAAGCCCCTCTTCATTTCCCACCTAGAATGATACAGATTTCAGGTGTCCTGACTCAATAAACCTCATTTCATTAGATTTAATATTCCTTAAGTGAAACTGTTTTTATGTTTTGTTCTTGCCCAAAATTATTTTAAAAGCTCCTAGTTTCTGCTCATTCTACTTAATAATCAATTTAATTCTTAAAATCTAAAACAATCCTGCTCAAATCTTCCTGGATAAATTCCTATATCTTATCAATTTCCTCATCTGCCTTAGCCATAGCTCCCATGTCTCCCCTTAAAAATTATTTCTTCCAGTCTGTAACGTTGCTCACTTTTTACTTATTCATATGCGTTTTTTGTTTCAAGTCTTTAAGTGAAGCCTCACTTTTCTATAAAGCTTTCTTTGATGGCCCCAACTGCTAGAAATTTCCTTTTTCTTTTAATTGTGATGATAGGATTACTCTGCAGAGTCCTTTCCTACCTTTCTAGCTGTACCACCTGAACGCTAAGATACCAGACCAAATCTTTTACATATAAAGTACTTAGAAAGTGGATATTTAACTTTTTGCAAAATTGTAATTCTAGGTATTTACAGTTTGTACCTGTCATTCAGTGTACCCACACACAAAGTCAGTTAAAACAACAAAAACCCAGTATCCTGGAAAAAAAGAGCAGTCGGCGATGCAGATTAGGAAGTCAAAGACATAAAACAGCTAGAGAAATTCTTGGTGAATACTCTTTCTCAACATTTGAACTCAGAATAGTCCTAGATTAGACACTTTGCAGCTAGTACATTAGTGCTACATTCAAGCGTTGTGTAAATATAACCAGTCAAGCAATAAATAGGCTGTCACTATTATCTTTATAACTTAACCGTATTGTCTTTATATAACTTAATAGCTTAGAGTTATTCCTTAGTTACTTAGTTCACATATTCACACATTTTCAGGAAAGTACAGAGCAGTGGACAAAGTAGTAATTTCTTCATTTCACATCTGGAAACTTAACATGAACCGTTGCTTATAAAACCTAAAAACAGGGACGCCTGGCTGGCTCAGAGGTTGAGCATCTGCCTTTGGCCCAGCGCGTGATCCTGGGGTCCTGGGATCAAGCCCCACATTGGAGTCCCTGCAGGGGGCCTGCTTCTCCCTCTACCTTAGTCTCTGTCCCTCTCTCTGTGTCTCTCATGAATAAATAAATAAATAAATTAAAAAACAACAAAACCTAAAAACAGTTCCTCACAGCAAGGCCCATTTGGAACCAAAGATCTACACCGTAACCAGAGACTACCTGTGTCTTCATTGTTGTCAGGAGTACTGATTAGAATAGCACAAAGAACAAACCAATTTCCCTTCCATGTCTCTGCTCCTTATTTAGAGGCCACTGTAAGTCTAGTATAGAAGCCTCCTGCAGTTGTGTATCTAGTGGGCAGTTCCATGAATTTTAGTGCTCACTCTTGGAGGATGTTTGACAATTATGAATAGTGGTCATTTTTCACAACCAATTACATTCACATCTTCATTTCACATGCAAGTATCTATCTAGATGGACGATACAGAAGAAAGGAAAGCAGCCAAACAGGTCCAAAAGCTTAAGGGTCGTTTGGTAAATGTATTGTTTAAACACGGATTGTGGTTTAATGAGCACAAAAGGAAGGAAAAGCAACCATAAAGATACTCTTGAAAACTTAATTTGTGAAGACCACCATTTACAAATAGAAAGAGCATTACTTGATGGTCTATTTTAGCATCACTGTGTTTACGTATGAAGTGTCTGTAGGAAATAAAAGTGTCTCCTCCCCAAAAGACAAAAAGAGGCATTTAAAAAAGCCTAACAATTCAACTAATTTTTACAAACTGAGATGATTCATATCAAGCTGTTTAATCCGATATCCCTCATGTCACTGTATATCATCAACCAGAGCTGACTTCAGTTAGAGGCAAAGCAAAAGGGTGGTGGTAACTTCCACAATGAAATATTTCATCTCCATGAAATATAGGACTAAAATACTTCTCCCACCAAAATATCAGGTATCTAAAAATCTGACCATGACATTTTTTTTTTTTTTAGGGAAGGAATAATATTTCTTCCCAGAAGCTTTAAAATAGAATAAGAAACAAAAATGAATGTGGCCAAATAGCTTACTGAAACTAACTTCTTTCTCCCTGAACTGTCCTTTTAGTTCCCCTTTCTGTAAGTTCCAGGCCTTTTGTGACCTCTTCTCCTAAACATCCCAAAGCAGAAGCTGCCTGAACGATACTTGGAATATTTTGTAGAAGGCCTAAACTCATTGAAAAATTGTGTCAAACGACACTGAGGGAAGCCAGCGGTGGCAGGGAAGGCCTCACAATGCCCAGGGGCAGAATGCAGAGTGGGCGTCAAGAACTCCACAGGGAGAGATGCTCTGTTCGCTTGCCTAAGCAAGACTGCATCCCAGAACTCTCAACCCGAGCAAAACTTCCCTGAAACCCAAACCCGGGTCCTCTTCACAGAGCCATCAGACTTCAAAGTAAAGGCATCAGTTCCAGCCAACGTGACCAGGGCAACCTGTTTCCCAGCTTTTTTGAACACTGTTGAGCTCCTCAGATTTAGGTGAACCTTTGGAAGGGGAGGAGGCCACAGAATTGGCTGAAATTAAATGGCTGACCAAGTGGCATGAAAGACTGCAACAGACTGAATTTCATTCAAGGAAGATAAAGAAGTGGATTCTCCACATATAGTTGAGTTATTTGGCCTGAAAGTGAGATACATTATATGAACAAAATAGGCATAAAGGAGCAGTTTCAAAATACCAAAAAATAATGACTAACATTGCTATAAAAACATGCAAAATCTACTCAATATTCAATTTATCTAAAACGCAAATTAATATACTGAAGTGTTATTGTTCATCTGCGAAGGAAGTTCCCTCAAAATAATAGAACTCAATATTACTGACGGTTCATTAAAACAAGCACTCATACGACGAACAGCAAAAATACAGCAAAAGTGTGGTGATATCTTGCTGGGGAGCAATATGATATATATCAAAAATCTTTAAATCAGATATAGTTTGGCCAAACAATTCTATTTCCAGGCACTGGTTCTAAGGAAATATCTATAAATACCAAGAAGTGGCTATTCATTTTCATTGCGGTATTGTTTATACAAACTCAATATCCATCAGCATGGACTTGGTGAAGCAAATACCATTTCAGTGAAATGCTATGTAACTATTAAAATAATTTTCTAAAAAAATATGTGAACCACAAGAGAGCTATGTGATTGTAAATTGTAGTTTATGTCCTAATTACTTTTATTTTATTTTTTTAAGAGAGGGAGGGGGAAGGGACAGACAAAAAGGAAGAAAGAGAATTTTAATCAGGCTCCATGCCCAGCTCAGAGCTTGACGTGAGGCTCCATCTCACGACCCTGAGATCATGACCTGCCAAAATCAAGAGTCGAACACTTAACCGACTGAGACCCCTGGGACCCCACATTTAAAAAAAATGTAAAGAATATCTTTAAGAGGAGCCTCATCCTTCCTGCATCACTGGCTCTTTTTATTCCTGAGGTTTCAGAGGTGAATGAAAGGGTTGGTTCCTGGGTATTTCAAGAGTAAGAGGGAGAGAAGTGCCTATCTATGGAGGCTGTTAAAAAACAGTGCTGCTTTAGAGTCCAACTCAAGTGTCTTGAGAACACAGTGCAACTTAGCCTACTAAACGAGGGAAAGGGAAGGTTTCAGAGATGTGACATGTCACTCCATAGAAATGGAATTAGCTCCTGCCATGGAACAGGCTGTGTTCCAGGTCCTAGTAATCAAGACAATGTTCCTGCCCTCCTGCAGTTCATATTTTAGTGGTAAATGGATAGTTTTTATACATCAGGAAGGACGCTGTCTGTTACTCTTAAGAACTCTGGTGAAACTTCATGTAAGCTAAGGGAAGAGAGCCATATACAAATGGGGGAATTTTGAAAAATGTTCCAGAAAGACCATTAGTGACATGTGAGAGGTGATCTAAGTAAAGGAAGTAAGCAAACCATGCGAAGATCTGGCATGTTTTGAGAATAAGGACTTAACAAGAAAACCAGTATGGTGACAGTGGGGTAATACCCACAGAGAATCACAGGAAACGAGCGTGAGAGACAGGATGGACGAGATTGAGTAGGGCCTAGGACGCATTGTAAGGAGTTTGGAAATAATTTTCCTCTTCCAAAAATCACAGTTTTGATAGTGGATGCCACATGTTGCCTTGATTCATATAATTTCCTTGGTGTTAACTAGGAAAGGGTCATACAGTCTCTGAGAACTCCAAAAAATATGGAACAGCTCATGAGTGTGTAAACCTTACACACTCATTAATCCTTTCTGTATCAGTTCAGTTTTAGTGCAGGGGATGCAGAAACATGCACTGGAATTCCAAACACCATGGATGATTTTACACAAAGGTATAATCTGATCAAACTTACATTTTTATGAAAACACTTCACATTTTGGGTGGAAAAGTGTTGTTGTGGGCCCAGAAGGGAAAGCAGGGAGACCATTTAGAAGATTGTTAATACCCTGTGGGAAAGACTAGGGTGGAAGCAGTGGAGGTGAAAAGATGCAGTAAGATTTGGAATCCCAGGGTGATAGACGGCTGATGGACTAGACCATAAAAACAGAAATCAGAGACAACGCTGCATCCATTGTTTGTGGCACCCAGGGGAAGGCAGGTTCACGAATTCAAGTGGGAAAAGTAAATACACAGTGGAGTCATCAAGTTCTACTTGACTGAGATGTCAGGGCAAGAGAGTGTGGAGAACTAATTAAGGTAAGACTGGCCAGAGAGGAGGCCATAGACCAAGCATTGGCAAGAGGAAAGAACACCCATTACCAGGTACCTCGCATGAGAAGAAAGTAAAAGAAAACTTGCAAGAATGCCAAGAGGCTTGGGGGGGGGGGTAGCCGGGGGGGTCAGAAAAAGAAAAATGAGAAAAACAAAACAAAAGGCACTTTTAGATTTTAATATTTTCAATAAAAGAGAAAATACATATCTTACAATAACTGTAAGCAACCTGCTTTTCATAAATATTTAAAATAGTAATTTAAAAGTTTTAAATTATACTTTGCTCTCTATACTGCTTTGACGTTATGAGTAAAAAAGTTAGATTTATAATACAAGCAGCTAATTTCTAAAATATTATGTAACTAAAGGTGTTTAGCTTACTCAGATTTCTTGTTATATTACAAGTGTTCATTTCCTTTCTACATCTGTTCACTTGTGTATTTTCCCTTCAAGCTTAAAGAGGTCATCCACACATACTGCAAGAACATTTCAGTGGGAGATAATTAATTTGATAGGATACAACCACCTTGTAAGCTCCATCTGGGCAAATTGCTTAGGTTGTTACGTTGCATTGTTATACTAAGGTCAGTGTCAAGTTAAAATCAACATATTACCATCATTCTTCTCTATCCATAATATTAGTTGATAAGAAGAATATTCAGATATTTTATTAAAATGTCTGATGAAGTGGTGAGGTAAAAATTTTGTTTGAACCATGTTTAGAATTATATTATGCATAAATATGTCCTAACATTTTACTTTAAAACTTTGCTATTTTTGGGGGGCACTTGGATGGCATGGTCAGTTGAGTCTCTTGGTTTTGGCTCAGGTTGTGATCTCAGGGTTATGAGATAGAGTCTCTCATCAGCATCCATGCTCACTGGGGAGTCAGTTTGGAATTCTCTCTCTCCCTCTCCCTTTGCCCCTCCTCCCTCCTCTTTCTCACAAACAAATAAAATATTTTAACCCCCCCCCCCCAAAAAAAATATGCCAATTATTTTAAAATATTAAAACTGGCTATTTTAATTTTATTTATTTATTTATTTTTAAAGATTTTATTTATTTATTCATGAGAGATACAGAAGCAGAGAGAGAGGCAGAGACACAGGCAGAGGGAGAAGCAGGTTCCATGTAGGAGCCCAATGTGGGACTCGATCCTTGGTCCCCAGGATTATGCCCTGGGCTGAAGGCCACGCTAAACCGCTGAGCCACCCGGGCTGCCCAAAATTGGCTATTTTTAGACATTAGAGTAATGCTTGTAATTTATCTTGAAATCACAAACCAAACCGAAAAATGTCTGTTTTTAATTAAAATAATGAACTTTTAGCAATTCCTTAAATTTATTCATTGATTTTAATTCAACAAATATTTAGTGGGTACCTCTCATGTGTCTATCACTGTGTTAAGTACTAGGATGAAAAAGAATGAAAAAAAAGAAAGAAAAGAGTACTAGGATGAAAATGGTGAATAAAAACATAACCTCTGCACTCATGAAGCTTCCGAAACAAGAGTAGTTAGGGGCAGGACAAAAATAACGGCTATGGAATTTCACTTAGAACAGCTGATCTGACCTAGCTGAATACTCAGAACTAAGTTTCTCAAGGGAATTGCTGCTTTTTCTAAAAATCTGAAAGATGTCTATGATTAACTAGTTGAAGGGGAGAAAAAGTATTCTAAGTGGAGACACAGCAAGGGTAAAATCTCTGTGGCAGGAACACAAACCCACCGTATAGAGGCTAGGACAAGGGAGACAGAGAAAAGGTACCTGAAAACACAAGGAAAAGGAAAGCACACCTGGCTTACGGGTTTTAAAAAGGGAACTGCCATTATCTGTTTTGTAAAAATCACTCTGAGGGCAGCATGGCTAATGGGTTGGAATGGGAACAGAAGGCATGGGAGCAGGTTAGTCCAGGCTTTTTCAAAACAATGATGTGGTTCCTAACGGAGATAAAGATTACTGGATTGACATGAGAGATATTTAGATACTATAGATAAAATTGCCTGATGGACAGGAGAGGGGGAGGGTAGGATGAGGGAGATGGAAGTAACAGAGATGACCTCTAGGATCCTGATTGTGAAAGCAAAGAAAAAAAAAGAAAAAGAAAAAGGCTTGTAAATAATGGAGCAAGAAGAGTAGGATAAGGAAGAAAGATTAGTTTGGAAAATGGTAAAGACTGAGGTACCTTTGGGACGTATGAGATGCCAAGAATGCAGGTTGTTAATAAGGCTGAATCAAAAAGCCAAAGGTAGAGAAAAACAGTATTTTAGGAAAATAGAAATAGTCACTTAGTCAAATGCTGAAAATCATCCACTGGATTTCGTGACAGTCATTACTGGTAACCTCAGTAAGGTGTGTTTTTATGGAATGATGGGTCTTGAAGCCAGAAGGTGGGGGAAAGTTTGACGGGTTGGGGGGTAAGGACATGCATTCTGCACTGCAGACAGCTCTGTCCATAGGAAGAATTCTTTAACCTGAGTCTTTTCCTCCTGAGTGCTCTAACAATGACTTGATTCCTACTTTTGTTGTGAGACTTAACATGAATACTCTAATCATCATTTGTTACCCTCTTTTCTTTTCTTTTTTTTAAATTTATTTTTTATTGGTGT
The DNA here is from genome assembly GCF_011100685.1 of Canis lupus familiaris. Classification (NCBI taxonomy): domain Eukaryota; kingdom Metazoa; phylum Chordata; class Mammalia; order Carnivora; family Canidae; genus Canis; species Canis lupus. The sequence goes on along the minus strand of NC_049236.1, from coordinate 25,165,980 downwards.
TCAATTTACCAACATACAGAATAACACCCAGTGCCCATCACCCATTCACTCCCACCCCCCGCCCTCCTCCCCTTCCACCACCCCTAGTTCGTTTCCCAGAGTTAGCAGTCTTTACGTTCTGTCTCCCTTTCTGATATTTCCCACACATTTCTTCTCCCTTCCCTTATATTCCCTTTCACTATTATTTATATTCCCCAAATGAATGAGAACATATAATGTTTGTCCTTCTCCGATTGACTTACTTCACTCAGCATAATACCCTCCAGTTCCATCCACGTTGAAGCAAATGGTGGGTATTTGTCATTTCTAATGGCTGAGTAATATTCCATTGTATACATAAACCACATCTTCTTTATCCATTCATCTTTCGATGGACACCGAGGTTCCTTCCACAGTTTGGCTATTGTGGCCATTGCTTCAACACCCGTAAAACAATCAATGTGATTCATCATATCAGCAAGAGAAAAACCAAGAACCATATGATCCTCTCATTAGATGCAGAGAAAGCATTTGACAAAATACAGCATCCATTCCTGATCAAAACTCTTCAGAGTGTAGGGATAGAGGGAACATTCCTCAACATCTTAAAAGCCATCTACGGAAAGCCCACAGCAAATATCATTCTCAATGGGGAAGCACTGGGAGCCTTTCCCCTAAGATCAGGAACAAGACAGGGAGGTCCACTCTCACCACTGCTATTCAACATAGTACTGGAAGTCCTAGCCTCAGCAATCAGACAACAAAAAGACATTAAAGACATTCAAATTGGCAAAGAAGAAGTCAAACTCTCCCTCTTCGCTGATGACATGATACTCTACATAGAAAACCCAAAAGCCTCCACCCCAACATTGCTAGAACTCATACAGCAATTCGGTAGCATGGCAGGATACAAAATCAATGCCCAGAAATCAATGGCATTTCTATACACTAACAATGAGACTGAAGAAAGAGAAATTAAGGAGTCAATCCCATTTATAATTGCACCCAAAAGCATAAGATACCTAGGAATAAACCTAACCAAAGAGGTAAAGGATCTATAACCTAAAAACTATAGAGCACTTCTGAAAGAAATTGAGGAAGACACAAAGAGATGGAAAAATATTCCATGCTCATGGATTGGCAGAATTAATATTGTGAAAATGTCAATGTTACCCAGGGCAATATACACGTTTAATGCAATCCCTATCAAAATACCATGGACTTTCTTCAGAGAGTTAGAACAAATTATTTTAAGATTTGTGTGGAATCAGAAAAGACCCCGAATAGCCAGGGGAATTTTAAAAAAGAAAACCATATCTGGAGGCATCACATTGCCAGATTTCAGGTTGTACTACAAAGCTGTGGTCATCAAGACAGTGTGGTACTGGCACAAAAACAGACACATAGATCAATGGAACAGAATAGAGAACCCAGAAGTGGGCTCTGAACTCTATGGTCAACTAATATTCGATAAAGGAGGAAAGACGATCCATTGGAAGAAAGTCTCTTCAATAAATGGTGCTGGGAAAATTGGACATCCACATGCAGAAGAATGAAACTAGACCACTCTCTTTCACCATACACAAAGATAAACTCAAAATGGATGAAAGGTCTAAATGTGAGACAAGATTCCATCAAAATCCTAGAGGAGAACACAGGCAACACCCTTTTTGAACTCGGTCACAGTAATTTCTTGTTACCCTCTTTTCTAATTGTAAACCACCTAGGACAATAGTTCCATCAACACTTAGCCAAAGGCCAGATGCATAGTAAGTCCTCATAAATGCATAAAAATGTTAAAAGTCTTTGAAAAGCAAACACTTAAAACACAGTTCTTAGATGCACAGTCTCCTTGGGATTGTTGCTTCAGTGATAAAAAGGGCACAGACTCCAGTGGGTCAATCTGATTAAACTGTGAGGCTGGACTGATACCCCAAAGATCACCCCTACTGTCTTGATTGTCAACGCCTCTGTTATACCAGGGGGAAAATAGAAATTACAATTTTTACCAGCATTCTGTGGTCCATAAGATGGCACCAAAAGTTCAGAAAAATTGGTTTCCAACAGGAAAATTTACTAGGATGGGTAAGGTGGTCACTGTGATCTGATCTCCTTTTAGGGACTTAGGGCAACTGGAAAGCCCATGAATCTTAGCTATTCGCAACAAGTCCAACCACTTGGCTAGGCTGTCTGTGCACTGAGTGCTTCTTGTTTGTCATGACCAGCTTCATGAGCAACGGCTGGATCACTCCATTCCAAACTATTCAGCAACAGCATGGGAAGCGGCTATGATGATCACCCCCTTCCCCACCACTGTCCCCAATCCCCCCCAGGCAGCCTTGGCTCACACAGCTGAGTTGACACACTTGCTGTAGAAGTTTATATCCCATGGGGATGGTTAGGAAAGCTGCCTTGTGAGAGTGGAAAAGCAGGAGCCTCAAACACAGCTGTTTTGCAGCTGGGTCACAAAGGAGAGTAAGAAATCCCTCGACACCATAAAAGGTAGCGGATGATGGGAAGGCAATCTCAGTACCTCCATTTGTCACTGGCAGGGTGCCACTGGCTCTCAAATCCAAATGCTCTCACAAGAGGATAAAGCCAGATGTAAATAATTCCCTAATTTTCTTTTTTTTTTTTTTTTTTTGCAGAAAGCTTCAGCAGCAAAGGATATAGAGAGTTATTTGATTTATTTAGACGTAAAATTCTTTGATGATTTAACCAGGGGACTGAACAAAACCCTGGATTCAGCAGCAGAACCCTGAATTCCAGTCCAGTTCTGATACCAAAAAGGTGACTAACCAAGGAAAGCCACTAATTTGAATAGGTTTTGTTTTCCTCAGGTGTCAAAGAGCCTAGGTGAACAGAACTCTATTGGTTACAATTCCCTCTTTAAAACGTGGAACTCAATTCAGAGACGTAATCATTGGTGGAAAATTCAGAGGAAAGAAGAGTTACGTTCTTAATTCATGTCCCCATCTCTTGCTTCCACTGCTTTCCAGTCAATGAAAGGGAAGAGGTATTGGCCCTCTGCCCCCAGAGCCAGTCAACTGACCCTGGGACTGGGATGGTCACCGAGACTTACAATTGAGTATAGTTTATGTACTAATGAAGGAAAATAAATGGAGTTGGGATAAACCATCCATTTTTCTTCTGAAAGTACTTTCGAGATAAAGATGTCTGGTCGAAGGTAAAATGTCCTGGAAAGGTCGCACCACCAGGCCACCATATATATTGGAAGTGTATACTCTGCTTGTAAGTCACTCTGGTTTGCCTGAGATGCCTTGTCTATACCCACTGTTCCAAAGTAAAAATAACAGCACCCCCCTTCCTGGTTTGGATGAATATTCTACAGTTAACCTAATTCTTACTTACCTCTCGCAAGTGTTCACTTAGATTAGAAGAGTCAAACCATGGCTTTTGTGCCCCTGCAATGCCCCACCAGATGGAACCTCTGGGCTCCATTAGCAGCATCAGCGAGGTCTCCCTGTGACCTCAGCTTTCCATTCCTCAACGCACTCCTAACAAAGAAGGCATTAACAAAGATATCCCTTCACAGCACAAAACCATGGGATATTTGTCAGGCATAATTAAGTTTCCATTCATCTCTGCTTCCCAAAACACATTTTTCAAGTAGTCTGTTGTCTCAGCACATTACAATTCTACTTTTATAAGTTACATAATAAGAACAGAAACATGAGAGAGCAGCTCACTCTGTGCCAGGCACCAGGCCAAGCACTTCATGTGTGTTGTCATACTACGTCTGAGACAGTATCGTTATCTGTTTTGTAAAACAAGAAACTGAGGCACAGAGAGGTTAAGTACCTCGCCCCCAGGGACACAAAAGGCAGGTACATCTTGCAGAGCTGGGGTTCAAATGGAGACATTCTGGCTGCAGATTCTGTGTCATTATATTATAATCTTGGTCTGGAAGTTTACTACCAAGAATCATGATGCTACTTCAAGGTAAGTTCTACAGAGCAGGGGCCCACCCATCCAGCCCTTCCTCATCACGTTTCCAGGGTACCTACCATAAGCCCAGCATCTTGTTAGACATGGGATAGGTGGAGATAAAATAAAATCACTCCTGCTCTTAGAAACTGAGTAACATTGTGGTGACTATGGAAGTGCCCCCCCCATCACCCCCCCGCCAATTGCAAGATAATACTTAAAAGGGCTCTTGTTAGACATATGCTTAGTACATAAGGAGAAAACAGAAATCAAGACATCTCTCTGCCTGCATGAGTCAGGGGAGGTCTCAAAAAGGAGGTGGCTTCAGCTGGCTCACAGATGGAGGCAAACTTGGCCAGAAACCAAGACAACTGACTATATGCTTAGTCCAAGTGCTGGTGGCTTAAAAGTTCTCCTTATGAAATTCAAATTAAGAAAATTATTTAGAAAGTCAGTCTCATGGAGAATTCTTTCCTTGCTTTGCCGTAATTCAAAGGACCTGCAGGGCTTGCAAAAGTCAATTTGATACCAACTCAAAATACATTTGTTTGATAAAATTGGGTTACTTGGGACGCCCGGGTGGCTCAGTGGTTGAGCTCCTGCCTTTGGCCCAGGGCGTGATCCTGGAGACCTGAGATCGAGTCCCACATCAAGTTCCCTGCATGGGGCCTGCTTCTCTCTCTCTCTGCCTGTGTCTCTGCCTCTCTCTTTCTCTCTGTCTCTCATGAATAAATAAATAAAATATTTTTTTAAAAAAATTGGGTTACTTAACAACAAAACTTAGCAAATATCCACTTTCTGTAAGGCTAGTGATTCTTGAGCCACCTTCTGTGAATAGTAATTTTCTGTAACTTAACAAAAAAAAGATCGAATGCAAAAAGCATTGCTTAACAAACACTGATTCACTTTAACGTCTAGAGTGGGAAGGAGCCAGAGGTAGTACCTACAAGATTACAGGAGTCTTTAAACTAGGCAGAAAGGGAACAGCACGTGTATGTGTACACACACACACACACACACACGTAGCAAATGGTCAGAGGCTGGCACATTACCAGCAGAACGAGTTTGTATGTATAAATGCGCATGACAAGCATATCGCTGAACTGGCTCATTCCCAAGTCCTAGCAGTACTAGTTGACACATACACACATGGGTTTTGGCATTATTGCAAAATAAAATTCTCTTTCTTTCTCTCTTTCTTATAGTAAGAGAACAATGTGTAAAATCACAAGAAAATATGGGCCACTAATAGGAAAATTTGAGTGCAGAGGTGACATGGAGATGGAGAATAGAACGTCTGAACGTCTTTGCCTCTAGGTAGACAATTTAATAGTAGTTCAGCTCACAGCTAAATTATCACTGTCAACATCTCAGACCCTCTTGACTTTGGTAGGAAAAATGTGTGATGAAGGCTGCACAGAACTCATTAAGCATCAACCTCCTGAACTGTCTTCATCACATTCTGAAGTCTGACATCTGAGTTGGCAGGTTTATCTGTGAGATCCAAGAGGGAATGATTTGACACACCCAATCATAAGAGCATTTCTACCAAAGCGATGCAAAGGTATATAGAAGGGCAGTGTAGCCAGCTTGATACCATTCCTTGTACAAGTGCTATAAATACAGAGGAGGCTTTGGGAGAAACACACTGACCTACTCAAATGCTCAAAATGGAAAGGATGTGCACTTTGGGGGTATGTGGTGTCATGCCATGAAAACACAAACATGGTACTTTGAAGACTTTGGGAAAGATACAAGCCATTAAATTACTAAATATTTGAAAGCTGTTTTTATTTTAAAATAGGCACAGATGTGTTATAGTGAGTTGTGAGTTCAAGCCCCATGCTTAAAAAATAAAAAAATAATAAAAAGAGCGAAGCACTGGCATAGAAAGAAGGATACAGGCTTGGAAATCATATAGATTTGAGTGTGATCACCTCAAGAATAATCCCTAATAGCTGGGCTACCTCAGCAAGTTGTTTAATGTGTCCTGAAATTTAGTGCCTTGCAAGGGTAAGAATGGTACCTCCTGATTGGGTCTATAACGGAGACAGATCATGCAAAGCTCTTACAACAGGGCATAGTATAGGGGAAATGATCAACACATGCTAGATATTATGATGTTTGTATAACAGGAACAGCAGTAGCTACCCTTCGACTCTTAAAAGGATTAAGTGAGCTAAAATATCTCTTACAAAGCACAGCACAGGAACACATTGTAATCACTCAAAGAAAAACTTAGTTCTGTTCTTAACTAGAACTTTTATTCCTAAAACCATTTGTTCAAAGGTAAGTCATGGATGTAGATGATCCTTTTTCAACTATTTTTCATAGCATTCTTGCAACACACCCACACGAAGAACTCTGTGACAAATTGTGTCTTGTTCTGAATTGTCGTAGGCAAAAACCGCCACTGTGTTCAGAGAATTTGAAGAAAAGACAAAATAGGGAGAACACCAAAGCTCAAAAATGAAGTTACAGTAAAAATAACTTAGGACCACTTTTGATAAAACTGGGAGACCCATATAAAACCCATAAGAATACGTTTCCCCCTCATCCAGAAATACATATTTTCCAAAAGGTCCATTTTTCTCTTTGAAATCCTGGCATGATCTGGCAAGTTCAGGTTGCAGCAGTTAGCAATTAACTACTGTACTAAGTGTCTTTTAATACAGCAATTCAAGCTGCTACCCATCTTAGAATAATAAGAAAGTAGGAGAATTATATTTGACTCTCAATATTTCAATATTCAGATGCCTGGTATTTCATGGAAGCCGAATTTTAGTTAACCTGTCATGTCTCACACTTCTTTTTCAAACTTAATGGCTAGAGATATCCATGTTAATATTTCTTTGTTTTTTAAAAACAGCAATGATAAAAGAAGTACTGGAGAGGCAATGGACAGGTAAGTAAAAGGAAGTCCAGAAAACACCCAGTGAAGACATTACTTTCAGCGGATAATTTTTGTATTAAAGGATAAGCAAGGAACAGACTAGAAAAGGTAGTTCCGCATGTCACTAGACGAGCTGGACTAATGATCAAATGAAGTTAGAGAAGCATGAGAGTCTAACTATGTGCCTACACAAGGCTCACTTACAATAAATCATATTATCTTTAAGAAATATTTTATACAAAAGGATGCATCTTTTTTCAGGGATAAAGACTATTTTAGATGTTGATGGCTTACAAGAATACTACTCATCTATTCATTTGACAGATATAAGGAGAGCTACAATATCGTTTAAAAAAATTCCTCAGAGTTTAAAATAAAGATTTCTTAAGTGTCATTAACTACAGTAGGCATTTTAATACTTGTTTCAAATTGAGTGGCATTGTGTTAATTGAAAGTTAATACTTTCTAAAGATCATCAACGAACTTCAACAAAACTGTAGCAAAACCATAAAAAGAAAAGCTTGCTTCTTCTGTAATCATCATCAGTGTAAATTCAATTTAATCACTTCCAGTAGGGAATTTGTCATACTGCTCGCCATCCTATCAAACTTACATGTCAAGATAATTCTTCAAAAAAAATACAAATATGATAATTTCTATAAAAGATAATATTATTCTTGGCTGTCATACATCATACTTAGAAAAAAGAACAGAGGATTATCTGTATTCTATTACACCTGTCAGAAGAACACATATTCATTATCATCACTACCACTATTCATGAAATTCTACAAATTCCCTCTGAAATGAGTGATTTATATTATGCACTCTTCTGAGATTACATTCCAAGGCTATCGGAGCAAAATATATAGCCAGAAGATCACATCCCACTATGTTATTATAATGGGGGGAAAAAAAGGAATATAGCCAATTTTACATTTTCTAATTCCTATCTTTTAATAATTATCAGGATTTCTATATTCATAGGAATACCATATCATTTTTACTGAGACTAAGAGAAGAAAAATTATTTTACACTCCAAAATGTTACCCAACTATTTGACCCCTTTTTAACTCACTCTTCAGTCCTGTTTTACACAAAGGATCTCTGATTTTTTTTTTTTTTTTCAGTTTCAAGTTTTTGTTTAAATTTCAGTTAGTTAACATACTGTGTAATATTAGTTTCAGGAGCAGAATTTAGTGATCCATCACCTACATACAACACCCAGTGCTCATGACAGTGCTCTCCTTAATGCTCATCACCCGTTTACCCCAACCCCCTGCCCTCCTCCCCCTCCAGCAACTCTGTTTGTTCTCTATAGTTAAGTCTAATTTATGGTTTGCCTCTCCTTTTTTACCCCATGTTCATCTTTTGTCTCTTAAATTCTACATATGAGTGAAAACATTTGGTATTTGTCTTTCTCTGACTTACTTAGCATAATACTATCTCCATCCATATCTTTGTAAGTGGAAAGATTTCATTCTTGTTGATGGCTGAATAATATTCCATCGTATATATGTATATATGTATATATGTATATATATACACTCATATACCACCTCGTCTTTATCCATTCATCAGTCAATGGACATTTGGGCTCTATCCATAATCTGGCTATATTGATAATGCTGCATAAACATAAGGGTGAATGTGTACTTTTGAATCAGTATTTTTGTATCCTTTGGCTAAATATCCAGTAGTGCAATCGCTGGATCATGGGGCAGTTCTATTTGTAACTTTTTGCGAAAACTTTATATTGCCTTCCAGAGTGGCTGCACCAGTTTGTATTCCCACCAACAGCGTAAGAGGGTTCCCTTTTCCCCACATCCTCATCAACATTCTTTGACATTTTAACCATGGAATGAAATAAAAATATAAATTCTCATATTTTTTACTTATTTACTTACCATATTTTTGTGTTTTCATTATTCAAACATTTTTTTTTTTACTTTTGTCTAATTACTTGTATAAATCACACTGTTTCCATTTATCCTTTTAAAATTTTATTCCTCTTTCTTTCACCCTTTTCTTCCACCATGCAGCACTGGAATAACTTATTTGTTCAACAAGTAATTATGGCTATACAGAATCTTCCCTTGGCTTCTTAAGAAATGAGAATGGCTGAGTTGATATCCTAAACTAGCTTTCATTCTAGTGGGGAAGACGGACCAGAAAACAGTTGACAGTATTAGAAGGTGATGGACCTGCTTCCATGGGAGCACAAATAATGGAAGAATTGAGTCCACAGGGAAGTATAGTGATGTGTCAGTGCTATGCCCTAAAGAAGACTTTTATATAAAGGGCTAATATCTGTTTTGGAGTCATTTCACTTACATTCATTCAGTAAATATTTATTGAAGAACTATGTGCTAAGCATCAAGTCAGTAACAGTAATAAAGAGACAGGGTCCCCACTCTCGCTGCTTAAAAGAACCAATATTCAGTGGATGCTCATGTATTCATGTAGTAAGAATTCCAGAAGAGAAACACTGAGATCATCTGGAAGAATCGATCAGTTAACTACTTTACAAAAGGTAGTGTTAAAGACAAGACTGGATGGGTTGGTGGGATTTTGCCAACTGGAGACAGGAAAAAGATATTCCAGGCCATGGCAGCAGTGTATTTGGAAAAGGCAAAAAATGAACAGAGGTAACACTTAGGGGAGTTATCAGAAGTTTCATATTATAATTGCTGATGAGGCTGAGCAAAAAGACTGCAGCCAAATGATAAAAAAGTTCTATGTCACACAAAGACAAAGATTTTACTGAATAAGAGTCACACTATTGTTCTTTCTGCTAATGGCTAACATGTAATGAGTCCTTATAATATGGGTACAGGCAGTGTTCTAAATGCTTTTATGTACACGTATAGGCTCATTTAACTTCTGAAGTCTCAGCAAGGAATCTTCTTGCTTTTGTTATACATACAGGTTGAATGACATAATGAGACATTAAATAACTTGACCAAGATAAGTGGTAGAGTGATCTAAACAATCTAGAGCCAGTGTTCATATAATTGCATTCCCTCTAATATGATGGGGTACTAATGGAGAAGGGAAACAAGCTACATCTTCAGATATATTCTAAATATCTGTTCCTATAATTTTAAACTATTAAGAACATATCTGCCGAGCTTTTGCTATTATATAATATACTACCGGAAAACAAAAAATATATACCACAACCCATAAATACCTGTGTGTTTCCCAATATATTCACACATAGATAAAGATCCAGACACAGACTGAGATAAAGAAACAGAAACAGAAATAGAATCATAGCTGAGATGTGCTTATCAGACACAAAAACCCCTGGAGCCATAAACTGGTAGGCAAAGTGTAATTTTAATAATTTTGACGACTTGCCAGAGGCTGGGTGTGAACTAGCTCATGAGTAAGAAAAGTCCCAAAGGCCACAGTCCTTGATGAGCCCAATCTTTCATGGTCTTTACTTCCAGGAACCTGATGAGGTTCTCACAGTGAAGAATCAAAACAGATCCTCTCCTTCGAGGTCAGGGTGAAGGAGAATAATTTTTGTAAAATGTAACCAGAGCCTTTACATTTGTAAAATGTAACCAGAATAACAAAAGCTTTCCTCTCCGGAGTGAGAGACTTCACCAGAGCCTTTTTCACAGAGCTGTGGAGGAAGGACATTCTTCTTTCTTCACCTTCCTCTTCCCTTTTTGTTTCATGGCAGGTGGTGAGAGATGAGTAGCCATATAAGCAGAAAAATTTGTGAAGGTCATGGGATAGAGACATAGGCTAAATGAAAGACTGAGAATTAATTGAGTGATTACAGAACATTTCCCCCTCCATGACAGCTTACCACCATCACAATAGGGCTCTAGTACAATAAGACTAGAGTATGCTCAAAAGCTGCAAGGCCCAGAGCCTCTCTGAGAAACAGTACTAAAGATAGCCTAGCACTAAGAGAGAAGATAAAAGCAAGGACACTAGAAAAATTTAAAGCCTCCAGCTCTAATAGCTAAAACAAACACTGACCTATGCTGAACTACCAGTCAGATTAATATAAGTCCCCACATTAGAGGCCTATTAATTTGAATTCCTATTACAAATTCAACATATCTGGCATTCAATAAAAAAAGTGACAAGGCATGCCAAAAAGAAAGAAAAACATAGTCCAAAAAGACAAAGCTAGTGTCAGAACCAGACTCAGATGTTAGAATATGAAACAGATGGAATTGTCAGAAAGGGAACTTAAAATAACTATGATTAATATGTTAACAACTCTAATGGAAAAAGTAGACAACATGCGAGAACAGATGCATAATGTAAACAGAGAGAAAGGAATTCTAAGAAAGAATTAAAAGGAGATGCTAGAAATCATAAATGAAATGAAGAATGCATTTGATGCGATCATCAGAAGACTCACAATGGCCAAGGAAAGAATCAGTGAGCTTGAAGATAGCTCACTCAATAGAGACCTCCCAAAGTGAACTGCATCATTACACAAAAATGATTGGGAAGTACAAAACATACAAGAACTGTGGGAAAATTTTAAAATATGTAACACATGAGTAACTGGAATATCAGAAGGGGAGGAAAGAAGAGAACAGTACTTGGGAGATACTTAAAGTAATAATGATGGAGAACTTTCCAAAATTAATAACAGACACAAAACTACAGATTCAAAACTCACAGAACACCAAGCAAGATAAATCCCCAAAATAATAAGCCTAGGTCTATTACATCTAAACCATAGAAAACCAAAGACAAAGAGAACACCTTGAAGGAAGTCAGTGAAAAACACACACACATGCACACAAACACCTTATATATGGAGGAACAAAGTTCGGAATTACATTGGCCTTCTCATCAGAAACCATCAAGTAAGATGAGAGAAAAGTGAAACATTCAAAATATTGCCAAAAAAAAAAAAATCACAACACAAATCTAATATCCCACAAAACTATCCTTAGAAAGTGAAATAAAAATAAAGACTTTCTAAACAAATAAAAACGGAGGGAATTCACATGCTTATCTAAACTGATACAGGAAAAGTATTTTACAAAATTCAATACCCTTTCATGATAAAAACACTCAAAAAACTGGTAAAAGAAAAAAATTACATCAACATAATAAAGGTTGTATATGGAAAAACTTACAGCTAACATCATCCTCAACAGTAAAAAATTGAAAGCTTTTCCTCTAAGATGAGGAACAAGACAAGGATGCCCACTCTCACCATTTTTATTCAACATAGTACTGGAAGCCCTTGCCAGAACAATTAGGCAAGATAAATAGATAAAAGGAATCCAAAAGGGAAAGAAAAAAGTAAAATATCTGTTAGTAGATTACATGATCTTTTATGCAGAAAATGCTAAAGAAGCCAACAAAAAACTGTGAGAACTAATAAATTCAGGTAAGTTGTAGGATACAAAATTAGCATGCAGAAACCAAGTGTCTCTTTATATGCTAATTACAAGTAACCCGAAAATAAAATTATGAAAACAATACCATTCACAATAGCATCAAAAAGAATACTTAGGAATAAATTTCACCTAGGAGGCAAAAGACTTGGACACTAAAAATTATAAAATAGGGCAGCCCCGGTGGCGCAGCAGTTTAGCACCGCCTGCAGCCCAGGGTGTGATCCTGGAGACCTAGGATTGAGTCCCACATCAGGCTCCTTGCATGGAGTCTGCTCCTCCCTCTGCCTGTGTCTCTGCCTCTCTCTCTCTCTCTCTCTCTCTCTCTCTCTCTCTCTCTCTCATGAATAAATAAATAAAATCTTTAAAAATAAATAAATAACAATAAAAACTACAAAATACTGCTGAAGTAAAGAAGACAGAAATAAAAATAAACGAAAACTATTCTGTGTCCATGGCTTAGAAGACTTATTTTTGTTAATATTGTTAAAATGTCCATACTACCGAACACAATCTACAGATTCAATGCAATCCTGATCAAAACCCAAATGGCCTATTTTGCAGGGGGAAAAAAAAAAAAAAAAAACCTTCCTAAAATTTACATGGAATCTCAAAGAACTCCAGGTACCCAAAACAATCTTAAGAAAGAAAAACAAATTAGAGGTCTCAGACTTCTTGATTTTAAAATATTACAAAGCTATAATAATAAAAACAGTGTGGCAGAAGCATAAAGACAGACCTTTAGCCAGTGGAACAAAAATAGAAGCCCAGAAATAAACCCTTGTCTATATGGCCATGGCCATGCAATTTAAGATAGGATACTCTCTTCAACAAATGGTGCTGGGGAAAATGGATATCCATGTGCGAAACAAAGAAGATGGATCCTTACCTTACACAATATACAAAAATTAACTCAAAATCAGTTAAAAACCTAAAGATACAACCTGAAAGCATAAACTTTCTAGAATAAAGCATAAGAGAAAAGCTTTATGACAGTGGGTTTGGCAATAATTTATTGGATATGACACCAAAAGAATCGGCAACAAAAGTAAAAACAGATAAATGGGACATCAAACTTAAAATAGTTCTGTGTAGCAAAAGAAAAAAATTAACAAGATGAAAAGGCATCCTATGAAATAGGAGAAAATATCTGCAAACCATATATCTGATGAGATAATATCAAGAATATATACTGGGCAGCCTGGGTGGCTCATGGAGACCTGGGATGGAGTCCCACGTCAGGCTCCCTGCATGGAGCCTGCTTCTCCCTCTGCCCGTGTTTCTGCCCTCTCTCTCTGTCTCTGTGTCTCTCATGAATAAATAAATAAAATCTTTTAAAAAAATATCAAGAATATATAAATAACTCCTACAAGTCTTCAACATCACCAACTAAAAGCAAATAATCTGATTACAAATGAACAGACATTGCTCCAAGGAACAAATATCCAACGAGCATATGAAAAGAAGCTCAGCATCACTAATCATTACAGAGATGCAATCATAACCATAGTAAGATGTCACTTCACACCCGTTAAGTTGGCCACTATCAAACAAAACAAAACAAAAGACCCTCCCACACACATAAACCCAGAAAATAACCAGTGTTAATGAGGATGTGGAGAAACTGGAAGCCTTGTACACTGTTGGGAATGTAAAATGGTACAGGGGCTATGGAAAACATGTATAGTGATTCCTCAAAAAATGAGAAATAGAATTACCACATGATCCAGCAACCTCTCTTCTGGGTATATAACCCCCCAAAGCTGAAAATAGGATCTTGAAGTGCTATGTGCAACACACTCATGTTCACTGTAGCATTACTCACAATAGCCAAGAGGTGGAAGCAGCCTAAGTGACTACCGACAGATGAACAGGTAAAGGAATACCATATATGATATGTGGCATATCTACACAATGAAATAGTATCCAGCCTTAAAAAAAGAAGGAAATCCTGTTATATTCTATAAAATGGATGAACTTTGGGGACAATTATGCTAAGTGAAATAATCTAGTCACGAAAGGGAAATGTTGCATGATTCTCCCTGTATGAGATATCTCAAGTAGTCAAACTCTAAGAAACAGAAGGTAGAATCATGGTTGCCAGAAGCTGCAGGGAAGAGGGGAGCTATTATTCAATTAGTCAGAACTTCACTTGGGTAAGACAGAAAATTTTTAGAGACCTGAATGTGCATATGGTTAGCAATACTGTACTATGTGCTTAGAAATGGTTATGATGGTAATTTTATGTTTTTTATATATATGTGTGTGTATATATATATATATGTATTTTTTTTGACCACATACACACAAAAAGGCAAGGTGGAAAGAAAAGTAGAGAAGGAAGAAAAAGCAGCCTCTGACAATAAATTTAAAAATTGTTACAAACAGGGATAACATTAATTCAAATATATCGATAATCACTACAAATGTGAATGGTCTCTCTCTATATATCAATTAAAAGACAGAGACTGGCAGAGTTAATAATAATAATAGAGATCAACTATATGTTCACCAAAAAATCCAGTTTAAATATAAAGACTAAGAAATAAAGCAAAGGGATAATGAAGATAAATCATGCTAACACTAGTCAAATAAAGTTGGAATATTACTTTCAGACAAAGAGACCTCAGAAAAAGGAAAATTATTATAAAGAAGAGCCTAATTAGAAAGTCAGGGGATACCAGGATGAAATACAGAATGTGACAAAAGAATCATAATATATGACAAACACATGAAACAAGCTCACTGAATGGGGTGAGGGACCAAGGTACTAATCTATGTTGTCCGTAAATGAGTGAAGTGTATAAAAATGAAGGCAAAAGAAATTACACATAAGAACAGTCCTCTAGGGGCACCTGGGTGGCTTAGTGCTTGAGCACCTGCCTTTGGGCTCAGGCCATAATCCTGGGGTCCTGGGATCAAGTCCTGCATTGGGCTCCCTGCATGGAGCCTGCTTCTCCCTCTGCCTGTGTCTCTGCCTCTCTGTGTCTCTCATGAATAATAAATAAATAATCTTTTAAAAAAAGAATTGTCCTCTGGATGACAAAGCTTTTTCCCCTGGCAGTAGAGTGGAACAATTCTAAAACTACACATGAATAGTAGAATATGAACAAATAAGAAAATGTACAGTGGATGGTGGAAGCCAGGTTTCTCTACAAAATTTATGACCAGTACTCCTCAAAAAGAAGCAAAGCCTGAGAAATGCCATAGCCAGGTAGAGCTGAGGAGGCAAAACGACTAAATAAAATGTAAGTTCTTAGAACAACGAAAGGACTGCAGCAGGGAAAAAAGTGAAGATACCTGAATAAAATGTAAACTTTATTTAATAATAATATATGAATATTGGTTCATGATAAATGTACCATGCTAGTACATGATGTTAATAGAGAAAATTGGTTCAAGGGCATACAGGAACTCTGTACTAACTTCACAATAATTCCATAATCTAAAACTTGTTCTAAAAATATTTATTTAAAAAATTAGTCTCTTAAAAATCTAATGTAAATGCCACAAAATTTAATCCTTTGGCTTATTTGACTTGAAAAGGGTACAAATCCAAGGGTATTTGTTACAACATTCTGCTTTCCTGTATACTTGAAATAGTTGGTGACAATAGCAAATTCATAAGACAAAAATCTTTTTAAATACCCACTACGGTCAAACTGCTAAAGGGAAGGATGAGGATATTCCAGGCAAAAGGAAAAACTCAATCAAAATCAAAACTACTTCTTCTGCTGTATTACTCTTCATAGGATATAAGAAAAAGCATTTAGTACAGGTATGTCAGGAAAGGATCTTAAATAATGCACTGATCAAATGCGATTTCTATTTGAGAAATAAAAAACAAAGGATAATTTATATCTAGTTGCAAATTAATAAAGTGAATTTTTCTTTCAAAATTACAGCTCAAATTTAGTGACCCTAAAAACAAAGTTATTCTTCTCTACCTGTATTTTGGAGATTCCAAACACATCCACATTATAACATCGACTGTCCTTCAAGTCATCTGCTTTTGAACTAATTTAGACAAATAGCCATTTTTAGAGTAGTCCTACCCCCAAGGTGAATAAACGTCTTCTTCCAAAATGTTGACCTCCGTGGCATCTCTGTCCTGATTTCTGGAACTTTCCTACAAACTGTCTACCACCCATTATAGAGGAAAGCAACGAACTGCATTCGCTTTCACTAAGTTCTTGGTGAAACTTAAAGCTGAATGACTACTTAAGAGAGAAATTACTAGGTTAGCAATGTCTCAGGTGTTCTGGCTCCAACTCATTGGTCTACCAGGTAAAGCTCAGTGTCTTTTTCACTTACGTATATGTATTTCAAGAATTTCTGCACTTTCTCTGTCCCTCCCCCTCTCAGATCGGTATATTACACATTTCCTCAGAGTTCATTTGCCAGAACATTCTTTTCTCTGGATGATAAGAGATTCATATTAAAAAAAAGGGATCCATGACAAATACTAAATAGGGCTTTAAATACAAAAAGACTTTCAGAGCCTTTAATAGACACTATGAATATTATTAACATATTAAGAAGGAAATACAGTATGCAGCTTTTCCCATGCTAATTTGACTAAAAAAATTTTTTTTAAGTAACACTTAGACATACTAATGTCAATGGAATACATTTTGGGCATAATGAGTTAATAGAAACTATCAAAATAATAATGGCAGTGGCAAAATTTTGGCACCCTAAATTTCACTGTATTTGAAATCTTTTTATTATAAAAGTAAGATCCATCCCCACCATGTAACATTATTTACTGGATCAACTTGTTCATATTTATAGTCAGCAAAGTTACCAAATTCAGTATGTGTGTGTATGTGTATATTGAGCAATATATAGAATATTCCAATACTATCGGAGTGGGGCTGGGGACAGGATGCAAGACCCCTCTTCCACATAAGTGAAAATGGAGTGCAGAAGATAATTGCCAGTTATGAAGAATGTGCACCCCAGGTGGAAAAAAATGGAAAATAGACATCCTCAGGAAACTATCTTGAACCAAAATAACCGATTTCAGCTAAATCCTATACCTCTGCTGAGGCAATCTCTGTGAGATATGCAAAGGTATCTTAAAAATATATTTTCTGCCTAAGGTGAGTAAATTTCTGATTCCAGCAGACAGAAATTGTTCTTCTAACGATTACTGTTCCATCTCAAGAAATAAGAAAAAAATACTATATACTACATGATATCTTCAGGTGCTATTTCTCAGGGATGAAAATTTCCCAGATTGACTACTACAGCTAACAACTCCGCTACCTATTTCTTCATTATACGACATCATAACACATATAATACATGGTCTGTGCTCACCTTAAACCCAATTCCACATGGCTAATACCAAACTGACCAAAGGGTCTTAACTATGGGGGAATCCTGTATGCGGCCATCTTCCACCTACAGAATTCTTACAGGGAACATGAGTTATAGTGAACAGCCAAGAATAGACCTTATCTTGTCACTTTTGACAAAGAGCCTCAATTATACCACAGAAATGACCGTCCTGCAATGGTAAGCCTTTGAAAAGAATTATGCTTTCACTAAGAGGAGAAATAAATATTAGGCAGGTAAATCTCAGGTGTTCTGGCTCCAACTCAATGTTCCACCAGGTAAAGGTCAGCAGTTACTACACCCAGGCATCCGCACTGTCCTTCCTTCAAAATCTAAAATACGAGAAAAACTCTATGCTATACATAGTGTGCCATATACCACATATACCATATTTAAGTTAAAAATTTAAACTTCACTATTTCCTTGTTACTTTACATACATAGATACCTGAATCCATTTTACAATAACCTCTATTAAAATCCTTTTTTTTTAAATTTAACAACATGCACAGAGATTATCTTTTTACTTCAGAACTGCATTATGAGAAAATCTAAAAACTGAATGGAGATTTGTTTTAAAAATAAATTTTTGTGCATTTGGAAGTTAGACATTTATGCACATGAGGTACTGTCTATGCATATTTTGTCATAGTAAACAAAAGGCTGGAGAGCAATTTAAATAGTACAGCTTTCAGAAAAATCTAAGAGTGGCATACTCCAGTAGGCTTTGGACACTGATGGATTGAACCTCTGGGAACCTCAGCTTCTTCATCTATCTATATAGTAGGTATCTAGATTGCGGCACTGCATGAGGACGTATTTGCATAGCATATATAAGAGGTCTAGTTGATTGCAGGATAACAAATATTAGCTAATTGTAGGAAGTACCTCTCAAATGCAATGTGGGTAAATAGAAGGGGAAACACAAAAACTTTATGGGTTTGTGAACATATTCATGGCTGGGCTGGTTTGAACCTATTTATGAGACTGCAAAAATGAAAAAACTCCCCATCTTGGAACAGATGTGGCCTCCTTTATGTGTGTGTGTGTGTGTGTGTGTGTGTGTGTGTGTGAGAGAGAGAGAGAGAGAGAGAGATTGAGAGAGAGAATATATATGTTCATTTCCAGATGCCACAGGGGGAGAAAAAAGCAATTCCTTTTTGCAAAAGTGTTGATCTAACTACTTGGGAGAAAAAATACTTGGTTTTGAAAATGTATGCTGTACGTACCACCTTTCCTAAAGATAAACATAAGCTTAGAGCAGGATGTTGTTGTAACCAGGAATGCTACTCGCATTTTCTATTAGGAAAAAAAAAAACCATCAAGTGAGGAAAATATAACACAAAATATAAGGTGTTTAGCTCACATTAAAATGTTTTCATGCTCTATTACATGACAGCAGAGTCAAGCAATAACAAGCTAAGAAGTCACGAAGTCTAATAGTACAATAATACATCACTGGGGCTTATTTAAGAAATTAAAGAACTGTAAGTGAAAGAAAAATGACTACCAAGTGGTAGAGAATCCCATGACTACAACAAAAAAGAGTAAGGAAGTAAGAGTAAGGTACCTACATAACTGTCCCTTCTGAAACAAAAGCCATGACGAAGGTTCTAAGCATGGTGGCCCGCAGCTCCAGTAGCTAGGGATGGCCCTGTTATGAATCTCTCCTAAACAGAATACACTGAGGCCTTCTTGAGGTAAAGGGAATGCCCTGCTGGTCTTTGGATTCCCATTGCTTACTACAAAGGTCAGGCTCAGAAAATGTGTGTAAAATGCAAGTTTTTATACAGGCCGGTTTTTTTTTTTTTTTTTTTTTTTTAAAGACTCCTGCAAGGAAACCAAGGTATATTTAAGGGAAATATCACTTCTTCATCTCCATTGCTCCAGTAACGTGGGATGCCAGAGTACTGGGGGATTAGGAGGTCTGAGCCTGCTGGGCTATTTAAATTGCATTAGATGGTAACTATAGACCAAACACAGAAACCAAATCAACAAAATAACAATGCAATGTAAATTGGTTTAAAAGCAATAGAATCTTATTTACACTTAAATAAAAAGCTCACTTTTTTTTTTTCAAACATAGCAGCAATATAGAGTTATAAAGCAGCTAGAATTATTTCATGTGACCTTTAATGCCTGAGGACTTGATCATTTTAATTTTTATGATTCCTGAGACTCTGGCAAAAGAAAATATCTCTAACAATGACTTCTACTGACATACCAAAACAACAACAACAACAACAACAGAAAAAAAGTCTGGAATATTTTGAGATATCTGGATTCCTGTGTCACTTAGTGGCAATAAGTAATTACATGATTGATTCTAAATAACAAAATGCATATCTTGGAGTGAGTGAGTGGTTTCTAACACAAACTAACTAACTACAAGATTCATTATGCTTTGGAGTAAAGATACTGTAATGCTAACTATATTATCTCCAGAATACTAAATTATGTTTAAATGAGGCAACTGCATATAAAATACTTAGCTGAATACTGCATTAAACTTTCTTCTACATTTCATTCAATATTTTAGCAGCATGATACGTGTGATGTTTTTATGTCTTCTCTTCTCATAGAATAAATTTTGCAACTTGAATTGAACATATCCTAATGATCGTTCAGTCAGAGCCACAGGGAAATCCTGTCCCCATCTCCCTCCAATCTAAACACGGTTGTGCAGTGATTGCATGCAACCCAAGTGCTAGTCAACATACAAAATGAGAAGAACTTGGCTTTAAAGAGGGCCAAATGGAAAAATAATCTTCGATCTAAACAGAAATAATTATTACAAAAGACCCGAGGAAACACACAGCACCGTGCTTCCAGATAGACTACCTCGACACCATCGTGGCCTGGGGAACGGAACATTATCATGGAACCTCAAGTACTTTCACAACTGGAGTTTTATGTAGCCCAATTAACTTTGGCTAGACACAGAAATCTGGCTCTGTGCTTCCATGCAGTAGCCAAAATAAAGGTTTTCTGTATCAAGAATTACTGTCAGAGTCTCCCATATCCTTCCTTCTCTCTTACTAACCCAAACTTGGAAAATAAGCTAACAGCCAAGGAGCTTTTACTACAATTTAAGTCAATATTAATTTTACTGGCTCACAAAAACCGCAAAATATTTGGCTTAAATAAATTGAACAGGACGAAAAGAGAGGAAGACCAAGAAAAATTAAAGTAAGGATGTGTACACAGATATAGAACACACAGCCCTAGAAACAACTATAAAATCATCTGAAATACCAAAAGAATGGAAATGTTATCCCCTCCTTTCTCTCTTAATGCATGCCCAATTTTAAATTCATGGCATTAGCCCTGGGTAACAAAGTTCAAGCAGGGAATAAATCACAATTTTAAAGAGAGCTCGTGTTTAGTATTTTAATTGGACGTGGCATTGGTATGAAAGTTCCATATATTTTTAAAGAGATGTCACCGGGGCCGAACTATAAACATGGAGGGTACCAGTGACCCTAAGGCAGAGCTATTCCCTAGGGTATCCTGGAAAATTTGTATTCTTCTTACAATGTAGGACCTAAAAGTGCCAACAGCCGAAAACAGAAGTCTTAAGTTCATGACCTATGATGTCTAATAATAAAAATGTGTTTAACCACTCAAACCAAACTAGTATTTAGAGGTGATGTTTAAAAATAAGCCCAACATCAGGCTCCCTGCTCAGTGGGGAGTCTGCTTCTCCCTCTGAACCTCCCCCTTCTTGTGCTAATAAATACAATCTTTAAAAAATAAAAAAATAAATAAAACTCCACTTTAAAATTATTTAGAATAAAGTAAAAATTAATGATGCTCAATTCAGAAAACCCTGACATTGTATCCATCTCTACTATTTATTAGCTAAGTTATTCTTGGAGATACTGCTTAAATCTGAAGCTGAGTTTCCTCACTTATAAAAGAACATAAAACTCAGTGTAAAGCATCACAAAATAACACATCAATCACAGGCATTCAAGAGATATATACCCTTCCTGTGCTACATCTCCTTCCAGGGTCTTGGAAGATTACACTGTGTCCACTGTTTAATCATGTTATTCTTGTTCACTTATTCTGTCCATATCCTTGGGAGTAGAGTGATGCCTAGCATGGAGTAGTAAATTTCAATATACATGCTAACTAAAAGAAGGGATTAATGGGGAAACAAGGATCCGAGCAGGGAAACAAAAATGTTAAAAAGTCATGTTCCCAGCCCTTAAATAACTAACTTAAAAAATGCAATGCACCAGTTGGGTACAGGGATAGTTACCAAGATAGTGGAATGCCACATACTGAAGTGATAAAAAAAGGTAAGTGAAAAGTTGGTTCCTCCTCCATGTCTACGGTCAAAATATAGAAATTTATGTCTGCCATTCAATCTAAGAAGGGCTATTATAAAGATACCAAAACCTGTACTACGGAAGTACAGAGAAGGAAAAATATTGAAAGACTCAGGCAAGATTTCACAGAAGTAATAAAATTTGAGTAGGGAGAGAGAGATGAAGGACATTTTTCAGGGGGATAAAAAAGGAACTGATCTATGGAATTTGTCAAAGCATTCTGGGAAACTCAAAATCTATTTGAACTTTTCTAAATATCATATATACTACAAATTCTTAAAGAAAAATTCGTACAAAAAACCCCCATACTAGCTGTAATAAAACCACCAATATTCATTTTTTATAATTTCTCTTATAAAAATATAATTCTTATATAAAGTCTTATATTACAGTCTACATTTGATTTAACTGCATGTCACTTTTACATATTTTGCCTGTGGTCAGTTTTGACCAAACAGGAAAAACACCACACCCCATTTCTATTCCTCTTCTCTTGAGACTAATAGCCAATTCCGTTTTATAATATGTTTAAAGCATTCAGAAGTCAAAATGTGTGGCATTTTCTACCTTGCCAATTCCATGTTAACTCAATGACATATTACCAGGTCAACAAACCCAAAATTAGAAAAGGCAATCCACTGGGATAAGAAATTTGCCAAATCTTATAATTCAAAAAGAAACTGCTAAAGATGGTTGTGGGGGTTTTGGCACTGTGAGTTGAAGCCCTTCCATAATAAGGCTTGTATTTCAACTAATCAGCTAGTCGGAAACTATAAAAATTTTGTTGGTGGGGGGGAATTAAAATTTGGATTGTAATACACGAGTCTTTCCTTCTCTTCCATATGTTTCAGTAAATTAAAACTTCTAAGTCTTGTTTTTTTTTTTTAAATGCCTTCTAAAAAATAAAGCAGCCTGTAAAATCATATTTTTGGTACAGGAAACTTAAAATATTCAGGCTTGAAATGAAGAAGAAAAAAAGAACACATGGTTTCTATATCCAAAGCAGTGTCATGGTCTAGGTATATCCAGAATTAAGTACATTTGAGCTTTCATCTTTTTTCCTATGCTAAATGACTTTTTTTTTTTTTCTAAATGACTTTTTAAAAAAAAATCAGGCATCTTAAACTTTTATAGATTTTTTTGAAGGTGGCCATTTATCAATCTAAAGATGTTTCCATTTGAGTGATGTAAGAACATCTCAAGGACAGTAGTTGAGGCAAGAGGTATATGTGAATTCTGTTCTTAAGTGCAACTGTGTGAATTACCATCCTATTAGAATAGGAAAAGATTTTTATAAGGTAAGACAATTTTTTTTCAACTAGTGATCCTGTAAATGGCAGAAAAAGCAACTTATATCCTCCAATTCTGAGTAATGTTCTCCTTTCCCTTTCTCTCTTCTTTCCCTATTGGGCCTTCATATTAGTTTCTTTCATATCTTTTTATTTCTTCATCTTCATTTGCATATGGAAAGATTTCCTCATCTTTATTCTCCTATCCTTTATTTATTTATTATTTATTTATTTAGTAATCTCTACATCCAATGTGGGGCTTGAACTCACAATCCCGAGATGGAGTCCCATGCTCTACTGACTGAGCCAGCTAGGTGTTCCTATTCTCATATCCTTTAAATGAACATTGTTTGCCATCATATTTTTAATTTCTAAAAGCTGTCTTGTTTTTTTTTTTTTTTTCATTATGTTTTTATGGCATCCTGCTTTACAAAATACTCTGTTACCATCTTTAAGGGTTTATTTTTTTTAAAGCTTTATTCATTTGAGGAGGAGAGCGGGCAAGAGAGTACAAGCGTGGGGGAGAGAGAGAAGCTGAGCAACGAGCCCAACACAGGGCCTCGATCCCAGGACCTCGGGCTCATGACCAAGTCAAAGGCAGATGTTTATTTTTTATTTTTTATTTTTTTAATTTTTTTATTGGAGTTCAATTTGCCAACATATAGCATAACATCCAGTGTTCATCCCATCAAGTCCCCCCCTCAGTGCCCATGACTGGGTGAAAGGCAGATGTTTAACTTGACTGAGCCACTCAGGCTTCCCTACCATCTCTAAGGATTAAATTTTAAAAATTCTTCGGTTTCCTCTAGTTTCCTTCTCCTAATAATTTGCTTCAGTTCCAGTCTTCTACAGTGGTGGCTTTCTAAACATGATCCAAGATCCTTAGTTGCCCACTGTTATTAAAAGCTACTTAATCAAAGCTGAATGGAGTTCCTCAGCTATAGGTGTGCTTCTCCAATGGGAAAGATCCACTTTTGTGCATCCGGTTTAGGGAGCTAGCTGTTTATAGGTGACCTCCACATGTAGGTATACAGATTTCTTTTCCCTACAGTGATTCAGTTTCTTTAGATAAGAATTCAACAATTTCCTGGGAGGTAGGGTGCCCATGGGCACGTGGGTGGTGCTGGGTGAGTGTAAACTCTGTGCTGTTGGGTTTTCTGCTTGCATTGGGGTGGAAGGGTACTGACAACTTGTGTACACCACTAGAAGACATGGAATCAACCTTTTCGGTCTTCTCTCCATTTCACCTTTGATTGTGCAAGCTGTTCCTCACTCATGAACCTCTCTTATTCAATTGTTCCACCACTATAAGCCTTCTTTTCCCTTGGAGGGGAGTGCCTGGTTGCTGGCATCGTGCACAGGGGAGGAGAGACCTAACTGTTCCAGACGGTTTACAGCTGATTAGCCCATTTAACAAAGGCTCCTTAACTCACTCTCTCCCATGCCAGCTGTCTTCAAGTCTTGAGTCTCTCTGGGTTTCGAGCACGCAAGATTTCTTTTCATTGTTATCCATTCCAAAGCCTCTTCAGATGGTGGACGCCGTCTGACAAATCGGTAGTCTTTCCACTTTCTGACTTCCAAAAATCAGCTAAATTTCATCTCCCCCACCATTCTGATTGTTCAGGTGAGGCTATTCCCTTCTCAATATTTTATTCAATATTATAAATATTTATTATAATATTTATGACTATCATTCCTTATTTACCCACATGATCACCATTTCTTTGTTCACCATTCTGTTTGTAACATACTCAGCAGCTCCTTCCAGATTTAACTGTGTGCCTTTGAAAGACATCTTCAGCAAGAGTTTTTAGTGGTCCAATTTTTATTTAATTTCTTCATCTGGGAATTTCATCATCATGCAAGTAAATTCAAAATTCAAAGCCTGATATAGGGAGGTCAGTAGTACAGACTCATTCCTTCTCCATTCATATCCCGTGCCGGGGCAGGCAAACCTTCATGTGACCTTCTTAAATCAGTATGGCAAACTTATTCTAGATTATTCTTTCACTGAAGGTATAAATTTTCCTCCTTTATTTAGGTATCTAATCCCTGGCCTTCCATTGGGATTCTCTCTTATTCCAGCAAGAATGAATACAAACAAAAGTCTATTCTCCCTGGTGACCACAACTAGTAAACTTTTTTGGGATAGTAAACTATCCAAAATCAGCTGTAGATCAGCCAACTGTTTACTGTTCCGGCATTCAGTTACCCCTCACTTCTAGCCCCTAGGAAATTGTCTCACTCCTTTCGAGCTCAGCTACACATCAAGAGTATATCTATTTTATTAAGCATATCTAGACATATTTTAGTGGTTTATTTTCTGGGGAATGAGTCTGCCTACATAATTTAATAGCACTTTAGGGCAGCCCGAGTGGCTCAGTGCTTAGTGACACCTTTAGCCCAGGGCCTGATCCTGGGGTCCCAGGATCGAGTCCCACGTTGGGCTCCCTGCATGGAGCCTGCTTCTCCCTCTACCTATATCTGTGTCTCTGCCTCTCTCTCCCTCTGTCTCTCTCATGAATAAATAAATAAATAAAATCTTTAAAAAAAATAGCACTTTAGTGGTACCTTCAAATGGATGCATTGTAATTTTAGGTGTTTAGTCTACCATCTTCTGTAGAAAATAAAGTATTATTACTTTTACATAATTATAAGATCTTTTTCTATGAATTCACTTCAGAGTTACTTTCCTGACCATCTGTTCTATGCTTTTCTGGGAGTCATGTATTTTAATTAATATTGAAGTGAGATTAGGTGATATAACTAAAACAGCACAGATAACAATTCAGATTAGCTTTGAAGGCTAGTTCTACTACTTATTATCAGCTGAATAAACTCAGAAAATTTACTTATATAGTTTCAACAATCCCCTAGAGTGCAAAATAAGACAGAAAGATTATTTGAAAACACACAAAGTCACAATGGTAGGATGCCAGCAATTTCTTACGCTTCAGACACACACCACCTCCATGAGAATGCGGCCTCCGAGACTGCTTGTCACCTAGTGGGTGGCCAAATGATGGCTCCACTTCCCTTAAGGAATAATCTCCAATTAGGAGGAATTCCAGGTGACACTAGTTAACACACATGCAAAGCCTCACCTGATGCTGGCTATTAGGAAAGAATCAGACTTTGCTCTACACTGTAGCCGATTTGGGGTTAATGGTGGTTTGTAGAACCTAATCTTTATACAAATATTGTTATTATAACAAATTCATTATGTAATCCATATTTGGGATTCACCATTTCCATCTTTCCATTAAATTACACCATGGGTCATGACATACCACAGTTTATCTATGGCAAGCCCCAAAGAAATACACTTTTCCACATGTTCTATAGGGAGTTCTAACAGTGTTACTACCATCATTATCTCCTAATAGTCTGAGTTAACTGGCTGAGAACCAGTACCTTAACCTTCTATCCATCTCAGTCTGCATGGAGAAAACCAGCTTCGAAAGGGTGAGGGAGGAAGGTAGTTACTCACTGTTAGAGCTAGCAGTTTCCCATATGTAAGATGAGCGGGGATGTGGTCAGTCTTGGATCTCAGGGATTCCATATACCAATGCTCTGCTTCAGGGAGTTTGCTTAATCGCATGTATGCTTCACCTGGAAAGAAAGTCATGAAGATCAACCTAAGGACACAGCTTTCCAACAGCTGTAATAGCGTCACATCATTGTGTTTACATTCCATGGAATTTTAGACGCTGTAGCAAGGATTTTTACCCATTATCTCATCTGAATCTCAAAAAGTCATCATAATTTCCATTTTACAGATAGGAAAACTTGTGTTTGGAGAAATTAAGTGAAATGGCTAAATTAAAAAATCTAGTAACTAATAAAGCTTTGATTTTTTTTTTAATTTTTATTTATTTATGATAGTCACACACAGAGAGAGAGAGAGGCAGAGACATAGGCAGAGGGAGAAGCAGGCTCCATGCCCCGGGAGCCCAATGTGGGATTTGATCCCGGGTCTTCAGGATCGCGCCCTGGGCCAAAGGCAGGCGCTAAACCGCTGCGCCAACCAGGGATCCCTAAAGCTTTGATTTTTAACCTAGTAACACTAGACCCACAAGCATAGGTCCTTTGTCTTTTTCTTAAAGATAGGTTTAGGGGCACCTGAGTGGCTCAGTTGCTTGAGCGTTTAATGCTTGATTTCCACGCAGGTCATGATCTCAGGGTTGTGAGATCAAACTCCACACTGGGTTTGAAGGGGTGGGCATGGTCTGCTTGAGATTCTCTTCCTCTCCCTCTGCCTCTTCCCCCTGCTGCACCCTCTCTCTTTCAAATAAATAAATCTTAATAAAAAGAGAAAAGTTTGCTCTTTCTTAAGTACAATTTGTTCTTTTTTATTGATATTCATTTATCCCTTTAGAAATTCAAGTATTTATAGTATGAATACTAAGAATTATGAAGACCTTGACAAAGAAGTTTAAGGTCCTGCCAAGATTTACAACACTGTTGAGAAAATAAGATTAGTTGAAGGAGTTAGAAATATTTTGGATTAAGCATTGGCACTAGATTTTTTCAGAAATTATTTGCATTTTATATTTTAATAAAACTTATGAGTATCATTTGGAAAATCCACTGAATATATGACAATTATTTAGTATGCCCAGTACCATGTACAAAGTTATTCTGAAGATCCTCAGCCATCAGTTATTACTTTCAAGTTATGCAAATTTTACCTGTCAAAGAGCATTTCACCAACAGCCAAGCAAGAGGAAAAAACAAACAAACAAACAAAAAAACTGGAAATAAAGCCAAACGTATATCACTTGTCTACTTATTATTATCATCCCCCCTCCCTTATTTGCTTATAATATGGATGAGTATTTACCTGATAAGAGTATTATATTTTAAGGTGATTTGTGCATTTAAGTTAAGCATTATAGGTTTAATAAGCACTGCAAATACAGAAGCTACTAAATTTCTAAGAACAGATAAAAGACCGGTAACCTGAATTATTTGTCAAGCAGACCTTTATAGCTTAAGTAATCATAATCATGATAGCTTTTGCTGTTTAGAGGCATAATCACAAGCTTTTCCTAAATGTATTGCCCACATTGGCTATACATCTTTGCTTCAAAGAAGAACTAGCTTCCTTTTATTTTAATCAAATTCTCTTTGTATTAGCACAGTGCTATCAATACAAATATGTTTGATGAATTGAATTGATCTGAGTCTCCTGACCTTTTGAGTGCCTTTTGCTTGGCTCGTTAGTAAAAAATACTGTAATATGCACAAAAATGTATATACCTCTCATACATATCTATGTGTTTGTACTTCTCAGAACAGTTCTTAAACTAGCCTGTCATAAAAACGTTAGCTGGAATTTTTTTCTCTTAATCTAAAGCTTAAAGTGTATTTGCATTTAAGAAGAATTTGGTTAGATTAAATAGAATGCTCGGGTGCACTGCAAGAAATACTGAAGCAAAGACCAAAGCCTGGAATGGAATACACAAAACACAGTTGTTGGTAGGATTAGGCTTGATTTTTTTTTTTAATTTTCCTATTTCTGTAATCTTGTATTGTTATTATATCTCTATAAAAATGAAAACATTGTCATAGATTTTTTTTTTCCTTTTTGCCATGTTGAGCTAACAAATGTTTCCCCAAAAAAGCAAACAGCACTTTTTTTCCTAGGGAAAGTGAACCACTTCTTCATTCTAAAACTACACTAGATATGATTTACATAACAAAGAATGCAATAATCCCTACGGTATTGATAAATTTAAAGTAATTAATGACAAGTTACATATTATACCCCAATTATACCCAGATATTGATCTCTAAAGGGGATTCTAAAGCCAGTAGAAAACGTAGACTAATTTAGAAGTTAAGCTGAATGATGGGAGGGATTACAGATTCTGACTGGAATCGGCCTGAAATTGTTCTGTGGGTAGAGTGCTCATAGGTCAGCTTTTAGAAGCTGTACCATCATTACCTTTAATATAATTTCTACTTTTCATTTATAAAAAATTCAACTAACTTGTAGAATAGTAAACTATAGGCTTTCTGTACCAAAAAATGTGAGAGAACCCCAATTTCACAGTGATTCTTTTTTTTTTTTTTAATTTTTTTATTTATTTATGATAGTCACAGAGAGAGAGAGCGCGGCAGAGACACAGGCAGAGGGAGAAGCAGGCTCCATGCACCGGGAGCCTGATGTGGGATTCGATCCCGGGTCTCCAGGATCGCGCCCTGGGCCAAAGGCAGGCGCCAAACCGCTGCGCCACCCAGGGATCCCTCACAGTGATTCTGAGATTGAAATCTGTGTATGTAAGTTGTCTGAAAATCATTTCAGAAAGTGTTCTATTTTTTCCAGTCTTACAGCTATTATTAAAAGCTATTTTGAAATGAAATATTAACTTGCTAAATAATTAGTGGCTGGCCCATTTTCTTCAGTAATGACTCAGAAGTAACTTGTTAATTTGAAAACTTGTGAGATGGGGAAATAAGAAAGGGCTGTAAGGAATATAATAATGCATCATGGCAAGTATATGAAAAATGTAAATGACCAGCCTACTTAGGTCCTACTCATTACTACTCAGAAAAACTTCAGATAACCATTCATTGTGTCTCAGTAATAACAATGACGATCATTCACTGACGATTATGCATTAGGGTAGCAAGCCATAAGGGGCTAATGTCTGATTTATGAGCACCTTCTCCTCTCATTCTCTACCTTTGGGCATGTAGAATGTTCTCTCACTCGGTCCCACGAGGAGCCTTCACACATTACTCTCATTCAACCACTACCAAGTAACTGTTCAGATTAGGTTTGCAAGATAAAATCATTCAACATCTGTATTAGTTGCCTTATCCATGACTCTCATTTTTTATTAAGGAATGTCTTTACCTGGATTTTACAGATGAGGACATTGAGAAACAGAGTGGCTAGATAAAACACACAAAGTCATAAATGTAGGAAGTGGTAAAGCTGGAATTCAAACCCAGGACGACCTGACCTCAAATCACACTGCTTTAACCTGCTGGTAGGGAACAATCACAAACTTTTCAACTCTCCCGTGCAGGGGAAAATTAGACTCTTTCTCATTCCTGGAAAATTGTTTCCTAGCCTTGTGATACATTGACCATCAAGATCATTTCATTTTGCCTTGGGCTTATCTACTGAATTAAAGGAATAAGGGAGAACAATAATAATCTATAGTTGACCTTTAAAAATGCTTCTGCTGCATATGTTACTCAACTCTTAAGAGGGAAATATGTATCCTATAAGATGCACTTGAGTTCTATGGTTAATCTTAACACAAAAAGAGCCTATAAAAACGGTAATAAAATCAAGATGCAAACCCTAAAATGCAAGAAAATGATAATGGGCAAATTTAAATGTGTTTTAAAAATGACTCAATAAAGATGTAGGGAACAAACAATATACGGACAAGAACTGGATATAGCCCTGGCACAGACAAAGTAGAAGCTTCTCATTTCTCACTTCTAATTCATACTAGGGGTCAGAATACTCATTTTATGGCTGAGGAGGGAGGCTCATGAGAGATAAGTGACTTGCACAAGGCCAGTTAATAATCCTATTCTAGGGCAGCCCAGGTGGTCCAGCAGTTTAGCTCCGCCTCAGCCCAGGGCATGATCCTGGAGACCCAAGATCGAGTCCCACGTCGAAGAGGGAGCCTGCTTCTCCCTCTGTCTGTCTCTTTCCCTCTCTCTCTCTCTCTCTCTGTGTGTCTCTCATGAATAAATAAATAAAATCTTAAAAAAAAGAAACCAACCCTATTCTAAAAGGTCAGAATGGCTCTAAAGCCCATGCTTTTCTCCATGGCATCAGGCTGCCTACCATACAAAGTTTATTATTTATCGAATACCTACTAACATCTTGAATATATTTATACTTTTATATTATCTGTACACTGTAATTTACATCAGTCCCATTTCACAAATGAAGAGGCTGTGGCTCACTGAGACTAAGCGATTTGTTCAATATTCAAAACTAAGCAAATTCCAGATTCAGGATTCAGGTTAGAGTTCTTTCTGGTTCTTTCTACCATACCATTCTGTCCAAATACTATAAAAAAATAATTAGAGAGGAGATAAAATAACTGCGAAAAGTGCCACTGGTGGATTCAGTTTTAGGAGAGAATGACATATATGTAATTCTTCAAGCTTGATTAAAATACTAAAATCATAAAAATAACATGAAGGAAATGGCCACAGGAAAAGAAAATTTTACATTCAATAGGGAAGGAAATGAAAATACTTGATCAGGAATAGGGTGGAGAAAGGAGGGTTAAGTTATCTTCTCTGGTACTGTAATTCTCCTTAACTTACAAGAATAGAAAAAAAATGTTTAGAGCACCCAGGAGGAAAGAAGCAATGATGACTATTTTTCCTTCTTTTTTTTTTTTTTTTTTATTTTTTTATTTTTTTTCTATTTTTCCTTCTTATCCTGCAGGAAAAAAAAAAAAAAAAAAAGACATAAAAGAGGCACTTTCATAAGAATGAGAAGATTTGCTGTGATGATGTAGTGATGAGGTTCATCACCCAGATTTATTTCCGATTCCCTTGCAGACAAAAGGGATTTGGATGTCTCCAGGCCGGCTTCAAGCAGATATAAACCAGTTTCAGATGCAGAACAAATAATGTCACTCTTCCTCCCTAAAAAGCCCTGGGTCTAAATAACTCAGGCAAAGGCTAACTCCTTAAAGGAAGGAATGCTGGATTATTGATGATGTAATAGTCCAGATCTCAC
The DNA here is from genome assembly GCF_011100685.1 of Canis lupus familiaris. Taxonomy (NCBI): domain Eukaryota; kingdom Metazoa; phylum Chordata; class Mammalia; order Carnivora; family Canidae; genus Canis; species Canis lupus. The sequence goes on along the minus strand of NC_049236.1, from coordinate 25,134,073 downwards.
TGATTCTCATGTTTCAAGTTACTGGACAGCTCTGCTTACAGATAAAGGATAGAGTATGTAACAGGCCATACTACCCATACTTGCTAGAGTTACCTTTTGTTTCTCTCATCCCTGTTCGATCGTATATCTCTGCGTCAAGATTCAGTTTAGATTCTCCTTTTTTTGTCTTGCCATTTTGTTGAGATATAATTAACCATACAACTCTGTGTGAATTTAAGGGGTAGATCACAATGGCTTGATTACATATGCTGTGAAATGATGACCACATGAGTTCAGTTAACATTCGTCATCTGACATATATTTTTTTAAAAAGAAAAACAAGGGCGCCTGGGTGGCTCAGTATGTTAAGAGTCTGCCTTCGGCTCAGGTCATGATCCTGGGATCCTGGAATCAAGCCCCACGTAGGGCTCCCTGCTCAGCGGGGAGTCTGCTTCTCCTTCTCCCTCTGCCTCTTCCCCTGCTTGTGCTCTATCTCTCTCTCTGTCAATAAATAAAATCTTTAAAAAATAAAGAAAAAAAAAGAAAAAAATTTCTTTTCCTGTGATAAGAACTTTCAAGATCTACTTCCTTAGTTACTTTCAAATATGCCATACAGCTGTGCTAATGGTAGTCATCATGTCATACATCACGTCCCCAGTATTTAAGTATCTTGTACTGCAAGTTTGCACCTTTCCACTGCCTTCATCCAATTCTCACATCTCCCAATTCCCTATTTAAAAAAAACACTAAAACAGGGATGCCTGGTGGCTCAGTCGGTTAAGTGTCTGCCTTCTGCAAGTATTTAAAAATAAATAACTCCATAATCCCCCAAATGATATAATTATTTTAGATTCACCATGGCCTAGTGTCTTATATGTAGTCATTTCACAAACTTGTGACAATTAAAAAGGAACTATTATATTCATGGATTTTCTAGATAATCTAGTCAAGACTAACCATATCTAGATTGTTCTTTTGTAAAAGTTTAAATATTTATGTATTTATCTAATTATAAGCTTTATATCTGCTTATGATAAAGTTGGGGAGATCATAATTTTATAAAATGAAATGAATTCTACTACTCATAGATAGTGGTAAAATTCTGATGTATTTCTAGATTTTATTTTAAATATTGAAAAAATTAATTAATCAATTATTCTGTTAGTTTTAAGTATTTAAGTTCCTTCTGCTGTTTTACTATGTTAAATAAAAATAGGATTATTTCAAAACTTAAACTTTCTCATTAAGCTTAATATTCAATGTTTTATTACTCAAATTTCTCCTCCAATTTTTTATGCAGGTACCTTACTTCAGCAATTATCCTCCTGTTTTGTAACTGTCTTCGTTTTTTTTTTTTTTTTTTTACATATCTGTTAATATTATGTTAGAATACATACATAGCAGTGGAATTCTTTTTTTTTTTTTTTTAATTTAAGATTTTACTTATTTATTCATGATAGACACAGGGGAGTGGGCAGGGATACAGGCAGGAGGAGAAGCAGGCCCCATGCAGGGAGCCCAACATGGGACTCGATCCCGAGGCTCCAGGATCAGGCCGTGGGCTGAAGGCGGCACTGAGCTACCCTGGCTGCCCCTAGCAGTGGAATTCTCCAGCTAAAAAGCATTAGCAAATTGAATGGTCAGGATACAGAATACCAAGTTAGCTCATCAAAATACTGTACCTATTTCACTTCTACAAGTATTATATAAGATCAACTTTTCTAAGTCCTCAGCAAAATGAGATTCTAGTATTTTTAAATGTCCATTTGAAAAAGAAAAAAATGCTATTATTTCGATTTTCCTACTTTAATTCTTAATGAAAATTCATTTATTTTTTATAAAGTTTTTCCACAAATTCTTAGCCATGAGTATTTTTTATTTGCAAGTCATTGATTTTTTCCATTTATAGTTTTAAGCCATTTTTCAACTAAGATATATTCTTTATCTTTTTGATATGCAAAAGATGGTTAAAAGGGTTTTTCTGTCAACTACGTTAACTTTTACATATGCAAATTAAGTTGACTTTGCCTTTGTAGCTTTGTTACTGTCTTTTATGCTTAAGGAAGTCTTCTTTATCATAGGGATATAAATTCTAATTATATAGTTGTATTACTAAAATTAGCTACTTATTCCATATGAAATACATTTGCCATATAATGTGGAATCCAGGTCTAATTTTATTTTTTCCAAACATCATTTAATCAATTGTCCCTGATTAAGAACTCCCTTTCCCTCGCAATATTTAATTTCACGTTTATTATCTACAAAAAAACCCCTAAGAATTCTGATCTGTGTGTAGGCTCTCCATTCAGTCCCACTGGTCTGCTCTTCAGTTTTTATACTAATATAACACTGCTCTAACTACTGGAGGTTTTTCTAATATTTTAATATTGAGTAGAGCATGTCTCCCATTATTCTTCTCTAACCCCCCTTGACTCTATTTTCCTATTATGTCTACTGGATAAATTTTAGAATCATTTTGTCAAATTTTTGATAAGTCTTTCTGAAATGTTTATTGCAAGTGAATTATAATGTATGAATCAATTTGAAAGGGAAATTTCTAGAAAAATGAGTTTCCTTATCCAAGATTAGTATTCAGTTCATGTATTAAAGCTTCCTTTCCCTTTTTTATATACCTATCTTTCCAAGTATACTATTCCTGATCTCAAGCGCTAGACTGTGAGATGTGTAGAGCCAGATAGAAAACCCTGTAGTACACTCTTCGTCTCTCCTCTAACCTAAGTTCAGAAAGCCTCTGGCTCCAAAGAGTTTCGAAAAATTTCTGATGAATAATTGAGCATACTGAGTATCAACTTAAGATTTCAATGTTGTATTTTTACCAAGAATGTCACTGAAGAGAAATTTCCAAGTAATTCCATTTTCTAGAATCTGTGGCCTGAAAGAACCATATGACATCAGGAGCCTATTACATCAAGAGTTTAACTTGCTGTGATTTTATTCTCACTTTTTAATTCACTATATTGGCATTAATATAGAAACCTTGGGGAGTCTGGCTTTTTAAAAATTTATATATGTCATAAACTTAACTGTAGGCCATCAAAGTTTGTGAATCTCTTATATTTTCATCCTAATCCTTTCCTCAACCTGATCTTATCCTTGTAAAATAACACAGTTCAGTTGCGTTGGATACATTAGTTCTGATGGGAAATGCTCAGTAGCTACTGTACAGGGCAGGAAAAAATAAATTAAAATGGTTACAGAAATTAGAAGCTGTTTTGTATCTGACGACACACTTCAACAATTAAATAACCTCTTCCACTGTGGTGGAGGGATTAGAAGTAAAATGAAATACGAGTCTTAAATTATGGAGGGTTATGAAAAGGTTCAACATGTTAACGCTTCACCAAGTTCTACTGCATCAAACTTAAGAAGAAAGCTGAAAGCCAGAATGGGTAGTTTTAGAGCAAAAAGAGGAAATGTAACGGAAAAAAAAACTGAATATGCATCTTATTAAATAAAAAACTAATCATCAAGAAAGAGTTTAAATTTTAGTGAAAGTTAAAAAGGTTCCTAATTTCTAGTGTAAGGTTATATAGAGGAAACATCTGATGTGCCATCAAAATTTAACTTGGAAAAAAGCCAGGAGCCTGGGTCAATATTTCATTACATGCTACTGGGGTCCTGGACTTGTTTAGGCTAATCAATTCCCTTTATGTTTTCACAGAAATAAATCACTGAAAATAGTTAATCAACAAATATTAGAGCTAATCCTGTTAAATGCTCAGAATTTTCCAAAATACAGAAGTTGAGACTGTGTGTTTTCATTTGTATGTTGGTGGAGGTGATGATCTTCTCCCCCCAAAATACAATACTGTCCTCAATACAATACAATGGAGAAAATAAAATGGCTTAATACATCTGGAATAACCAGGGATCACTAGAAATACAAAGAAGTGCTAACCTGGGTTTTAAAAACCAAGGTTTACAATAGAGGAAAGAAAAAAGAATGAATAAATGTTGTACTAGCCTGTAAAGAATTAATGAAAATAACAGTATTTGAAGACATACAACTTGAATATTTGCAGGAAAATATCAAAAGAGTATAATAAAAGCATTTTTAGTTTTATACATATCTTCTTGGGAATGTATTTCACATGTATTTCTGGATCAAGCAATATATCTCTATAACATAACAAATACTTTATTTTAAACTGTATTTTTCTATGAATATTACTTGCTAAGATTTATCAGATAATTAAAAATTCATCCTATTTGTAATGATGACTTGAAAATAAGATTTTATAACAAACAGTTCAAAAACACCATGCCCGTAAGTAACATGTTGGCAAAAGTTTTGCAATCTGGAAGAAAACTTTGCATGCTCTTTTTAAATTCTTTATTCAATTTGAGTATGACAGTAGTTCCTAGTCATTTGGGAAGTTAAATGAGATTTTTATGTAGAAAACAGTCTCTCTTTAACCAGTAGGAAAAACAGGTACAAATGCATACACAGTGAAGCACTCACAGTAATGCATTTAATTTTTATTTATTTTTAAGTGTATTTGTTTACTTTTAAAGTAATCTATACACCCAATGTGGGGTTCAAGCTCACAACCTTGAGACCAAAAGTCAAATGCTCTTCCGAGTGAGGCAGCCAGGTAATGTGTTTAATTTTAAACTTTATTTGTATTACTTTAGATACATGTAACTTACAGTTTCCTTGACACTGATTTTCAAAATTACATCCTTTATAATGAGATTTTCTTCTTACTCAGGATTATATCAATTTTATCTAAATGTTTTCAAAATTGGCAACTTTTAAGAATGCCAGATTTTGAAATCCAGTTAATTTCTCAAGTATAACATATCCATTTTTAAAAGAATAATCTAATCCATATTTACTGCTGAGTAAAAGACTCACTTCATGGATATTGCCCAATAAAAGAGCAAAACATATGCTTTTTTTTTTCTCATTAATTTCTACTGAAGCATCAGAAAATATATTTTTTTCAAGCAGAAATACTGAAACTCTAGAAATCAGAGAATAAGGATATAATTAGGTATTAATTTGAGTATATTCATTTCCTTATAACTCAATTTAAAAATAACGTTTTGAAACTTCAATCTTTTCCTTTACCACTAAACTGGCAAAAGTATGAATTAATGTAACAGGTGGGCTCATGTGGTTTTAATAGCAATGAAATATAATCAACTGTCTCATATCATATTTCCAGGAAAGCAAGTGACATCTAGACCAAGCATGATTCTTAGCAACCCTACTATTGGCATGAAAGTGTTCAAATTCCCCATAGGGACCATATATCTTCTGGTCCCGGGTTTAATTGAAACTTTAAACAAAATATATTACCAATTTAATGCAGCCGAACTAGATGTTGGCCTCTGCAGTATACAGACTAATGCCTAGCAAATTAATGTCTGTAACCATAGCACATAATGTAGAATCTGTACCAAGAATGAATGGTGAAAAGAAGAAAATTAAACCACTGCAGTTTTATAATGTAAAATGAACTTTGAGAAAGAGAATCTTAATGATTTTGATTATGAATTTTATATATTTATTCTTTTTGATACACAGCCAAAAGTTCATGATTTCCTTATCTTGTTGGCTCCATATCTTACAAAATGAACTTCTAAAATCTCTCAAATTTACATTTCACTTTTTTGGACTGGGAGACCCAACAATGGTCTCCTGGTCTCGTCCTTTCTGATGATGAAAAAAATCAAAGTGCAATAAATAGATTTATCTTAAAACCTACAAGTCAGTAATCTTTTTGGAGGCACATAGATCAATGGCTAACCCAATTACATGGTCATACTTATATCTGTAGGGCTGACTCACTAATTTTCAAGAGTGCCAGTGGAAGCAATAGTAGGAAAATCACCAGAACTCAAAACAGGGGAAGCAGATGGTATAAAAAGCTTAACACTACCAGAGTGTTAATGCTTCCACACTTGAAGGATGTGAAGTTCAGATCTCACACAGTTGAAAACCATCTCTTTCACAGTCAGCATGCAAAATGCCTTGAGCAATACACTTAAGAACAGCCAGTCACAGAAGAAAACATTAAGTATGTGAACCATCAAGTCAAAAACTTATTCTGAGTATCTTGATGCTACATGCATTCTAAAACAAGGTGAGGTAAACACACACACATACGTGTGTGCTTGTGCTAGAATAATTCAGCAAAAATAAATGATTGAATTAAAAAAAAATACCTAGCAAACCAAAAAACCTACAGAAGGCTGAGAGAAAAACAGAATCTTTTACGGCCATTCCACCAACTGAATTCAGCATATAATGTACCTTATTTCAAGTAGAGTTAAGGTAAATTTAAAAGAAAGAATTTTTGCATTTTGTTTTCAGGAGGTATATTTGTATATTTGACATCTTGTCGTCAGTTCTTACCTGAGAGTAAGGAATCTAGCCATTTATGACACTTGACTCCTTTATTCCACAAGTCTCTTTCTTAAAAATACAATTCTAAAATTTGGACAAGTTTTTACTCCAAAATTGCTCTAATACATTCACTGTGTTTCCTATTTATTGTTTTGTTCCCCATTCTGACTGACTGGCTCAAATACATTTAAGGAAATCTCTTGTAATTAAAGAACTGAGGTTTTTAATACAAAACTTAAAATTATTATTATTTTTTTTAAGATTTTATTTATTTTTTTATCCATGAGACACAGAGAGAGAGAGAGAGGCAGAGACACAGGCAGAGGGAGAAGCAGGCTTCATGCAGGGAGCCCGATGTGGGACTCCAGGATCACGACCTGGACTGAAGGCAGCGCTAAGCCCCTGAGCCACCCGGGCTGCCCCAAAACTGAAAATTAAATAAAATGATTCCTCCCTTACTAGAGAGTATAAGGAGAAAACATCTTTTCAATTTCAAATCTATATAAGTAAAAATTTGTTAGTTGCAGACTGTTGGAGAAAAATATATTTTTCTATCACTGAGCTGGGATTTTAGAAGCAATAGGGATGTGTATTAAAAGAAAACTAGAAATTTTCAGATTAAGAGAATCAAAATGGTAAAATCAAAATAAAGGCAAATAAGGCAATAAACAGCAATGGATCATCATCATGCCATTCCCCTGGAAGAAAATACAATCTCTCTGTAACATAAAAAGTGTGTTACCCATTGTAAACACACATTTTTTTTTTAAAGAACAGGAAAATATAAATATGTATGCAAATTTGACAACTAGTGTCACCTTAGAGATAAAAAAGAGATTTTTCTTGTTTAGTTGGTTTGGTTTGTTTGGTCCAGACCACATAGCACAAGCTACAGTTATAGACAAAATATTCTCAAGGTTAGATAATATAATTTTCATTCTTATTTATAGGCATTTACATATCAAGGGAAGATACTGAAGAGCTCCAGACCAACTGTGAAATCACCTAGAAAGTTCCATAAGAACAGGAAGCATATGGGCTATTTCCATTTCATACTACTATCACCTTTGTAACCTCCACCCAGCACTTGTGACTTAAAAAATTTTTTTTTTGCATACAGAGTTTTTTCTAAATGGAGCGATTATACACTGCAATGACAAGGCAGTAGTAACTCTAGATTCCCTATTACTCCAGGCAACATGTTATGCCCTTTTGTTCTCAAGATATATTAACAAGATGAAATGGCTTAAATTGCTTATATAATTAACCCAACAATTAGTTTGCATTGAGAAAGCCAAGTAATTTTATTTTAAATAGTAAATAGGCTCAAAATGACCTTTGGGATTGGAAGGGCTCAAACTGATAAAAGTAATTAAAAGTTACAGCCTAATTTAGCTTTCCATAATCTCAGGAATATTCAAAAGCAATGTTTTCATATGCATAATAAGGGAAACAAACAATTATAGAGACAAAAAAGGAAAAATTAAAGGTGGTTAAAAATTATCCTACATTAAAAAATTTTAATATCTTGCATATTTCATTTTTGTAGGTGTTTTCTCATTTTTAGTAAAAACGTAGAGGTTTTTTCATATATATTTGGACAAGGAATAAGACAAATATACCTATGTCTACATCTAAATACATTTTGCTGATTTTTTACATAGGTAAATAAAAGCTATATTAACATAGTAAAGAACATGCCAATTTCAGTAACACACAAGGGTTAAATAGAAAAAGCATTTGAATTTAAATCAGGATACAACCTTTCTGGGGCCCTGGGACTGGCTCAGTTGGTGGAGCATGCAACCCTTGATCTCAGGGTTGTGGATGTGAGCTCCATGTTGGATGCAGAGATTACATAAAAATTTAAAAATCTTAAAAAACAAAAACAAAACCCCAGAAACTACCCTTCTGGTTTTAACACAAACTATAATCCTAAAAAGATCAACTCAACTCTTTGGGTGTTAATTTCTACTTTGTGAAATAAAAGACATTATAACAGGAGGAATTTTTAAGATAAGAATCTTCCATCTCTAACATTCTAAGACCCTAAAATATAACTATAATTTGAGAAGAGGACAAACCGAGATTCAATTAAGGCCTACAATGGGTGTCAGAATAAAAAAAAAATTATGCCTAAGTGTAGAGGAAAAAATATGTCATGACAGGAAAAGGAGAAGAAACTCTAGCCTAAATATGATTATTTTAATTTAGAGGGTGTTTTTTGTTAATGAAATTCAGTCAACTGGGCATTAACTGAGTATGCTGTTTCACTTTTGGTTAACAGAGTTAACGTAGACAGACCCAAGCCAAACGTGATCCCTGTTGACTGTCTGTGATTGCAAGACCATCACTAGGCAAAAATCTTATGTACAAAGAAATCATACGTATGTGGGTAAATACAAAAAGAACTGACATACTACAAGCAAAGACTTTGGGGCTTACAGTCCCTCAGGAAGGACAGTGACTATAATGGAAGGTAATATTATGAAACACTCACCAGGTAGGGCATTTGGTCCAATATGCTGTACTTTCACTACCTAAATCAATCCTCAAACTGATGCTCCTTTTTTTTTTAATAATAAATTTATTTTTTATTGGTGTTCAATTTGCCAACATACAGAATAACACCCAGTGCTCATCCCGTCAAGTGCCCCCCTCAGTGCCCGTCACCTATTCACCCCCACCCCCCACCCTCTTCCCCTTCCACCACCCCTAGTTCATTTCCCAGAGTTAGGAGTCTTTATGTTCTGTCTCCCTTTCTGATATTTCCTACCCATTTCTTCTCCCTTCCCTTCTATTCCCTTTCACTGATGCTCCTAATAGAGATGTCTTATACTTGGGGAAACTGAGGCTTCCGTTTAGTATTTTGCTCAAAGTCACCTAGCTTAAGGGTCAAAGCCATAGTGTGAGCTGGGGCTATCTGACTTCACACCACAGTGAATCTCCATTTAACCCTACCTGTTCTCTCACGTGGCAACAGAGACCCACAAAAATAATGTTTATACAACTGGCTAGGATCAATTTTAGTAGTTACTTTGCAATGTGGTCTCTTACTATTTCACATATTCAAATACTTTGCTAATTACAAAAGCCACCGAGGTGAAAGTTTATTTATTTATAAAAATAACATTTAGTATCTTCTGCTTTGTATCACTGGCTATGTTTGTAATTCACATAATTTTGGATGGCTTCATTCTCAACAGTTTCTGTTACTATCATCTTGATCTTATGAAATCAAAAGAATAATGAAAATATATTTTAAATAGGATTTTTTTTGAAGGTTACTTAGAAATTGCCACTAAAAAAAATCAACAGTCTTAGATAAAATATAGAAAAATTAAATTGGGAGGCAAATTAATCAGACGTGTCATTTTCTGTTAATATACAAATGGGAAAAATCTGCTCATGTGGTGTTAAGGATATGTCAATTACTGGCAGGTAGCATACAAAATAGAAGTTTCTCATGAAACGTTCAAAGGAAGGGAAAATATGAGGGACTAGAGAGTTTTGTTTTGTTTTGTTTTGTTTTTTTAAAAAGCCACTGCCATGAATTGAGTTATTAAACTAAAAAGAACACTCAAATATAGTTGTATTTTTTTCACACATACCCCTTTTTTTCTCCTAACCTCCAAATAAACTAGAAAATAGGATGGAAAAAGGATAATGTTTGTATGTATAAACACAAGTGCTTGGGCAGGGGTGGGGATGGGGGGGATGGTTAGTGGTCCTGAAAGTGTCAATGAATGAGCCCTGAGAAAAATGAATACTTACAGGCTGAATCCAGCCAGACATTATAATCCATCACTGATCCCTAAAGGGCACTAATAATATGTAAATGTGTGAATTAGAAGACACATTCAAGGCTGTTGATAAACTTGATAGGATAATCAGCACATGCTGACAGACTAATGAAACTGATGAACTGATAGGGCAGCTTATCTCCTGGGCCATTTTTTCTCTTGTCAAATGGAGGCTAATCAAAATGTATTAGGAGTTAAGGCAAATACTCAGAGGATTTCACCCATTTGATTAGGAGGTGAACTCACTCTGAGAAAATTATAGTTTCGTGAACAATTGAAACTATAAAACCTGCTCAGCTGATAGACCCTCACCTAAAATTAAACAGAAGGCAGCCACCATAATTATGGAAGGAATCTGGAATTTTAAATTATATTGGGATTTTCCCCTTGCAAACTGTCACAGTGCTTTTCAGAGTCCGGGCGAGATGACCTCTTTCTATAATGAAAAATAAGACAAAGGACTAATCAATAACCCCAGGGACACACTTATCGTTTGCTGCCTGTGTGTGCTCAGCATCTGTGTAACCATATGAGACACAGATCCCAAGGTACCAGCTGAATTTTCAATCAAATTTATTTGCATAAAATAATAGAATGAATCTTCTGAAATCACTAACTATAGTGAATATCACACTTCCTATTAACAATAAAGATGCCATATGCAGTCTGTTGCCAAGGAGCTGAGTCCTTTCCTCATTTAAAGAAAGACATCTCACTCGATAACTCAGGAAAATTGGGAATAAGGCCTTCCCATGCATTAGCGTTACAAGTAAAATCATAAACTAAAACTATTGTGCCTCCTTAGAGAAAACTGGAGAAAATAATCCTTTTAATATTCATTTTGACATGAATAATCATCCAGTGTTAACAGAAAAGTTAATTCAATGGGCAAATCGGTACTCTAGGCACACTTTGTGGACAAGTACATGGGTGGATACGTGTGCTGGGTGGATAGACTGATGGTAAAGGCTGCAGAGTAAAAGTTACTGCTTTAATTTTCTAGAATTTTTAATTCTTAAGAGAGTGATAGCAAAAGTACATTTAATGAAGCTAGATTTTTTACCTTGCAGTAATTATACAAAAGAGAAAAGAAACCACAACTAAAACCCTACCTCAGGGTCCTCTTTCACATGAGCACTAAATCACTCCATTGTTCATAATTAACTGGGGGTGGGATGCCCAGAGACACGAGATGAAAATATTGACCTCTTCCAAATTATGGGTTTTTTCCTGTTTACTGACCTGTGCCTCATTCTATCTTTCGAAATTTTTTTTTTCTCATTTATGAAAAAGAGAAAGTGAGAAGTGAGGGTCTTTGCTAGCCATATATTTTCTAGTTTGGGAAGGTCTGGGATTTTCTGTGTGTGCTCAAGCCACACAGCTATGATTTCTCAAATCGTAGAATATAGAAGCATAAAATTATCCTAAAAATTATGTAGTCTCATTTATTTTATATGCATAGAAATAGTAAACAACTTAATCAAGTTAATGAGAAAGGAAAATCTGAGTTTGCAAATTGTGCTTTGGAAATAAAATCTTTGATTTTTCTTCTCTCCCTTAAGCAGAAATAGCAGAGTTGGTCAATCAGCAGGGCATCTTAAACTGCAGGGATTCTTTTCCAAGTCACATAGTCAATAGGTAGTCTTCAGTTGTGTCTACTATCAAATAGATATGGTAAAAATTTACTACAAGGCGGTCACAAGTCAATCATAGGCAATATTTTATCAGAAATTCTAGTTCTTGGTCTCTTACATCTAGAAAACTCCATGTCCTAACATACGCTTTTTGACGAATAAGAGGACAAATTATTCAATGTGGAAAAGTAATGAATGTAGTAGCACATTTACATTCTTCGCAGTACTGTTCTCACTCTAAAATAACACTCTGAACAACCTATTGTGATCCAAAACCTTATCAATGAAAACCATTACAAGTTGGTTCAGTTATTCTCATCTTTTAAAAGCACCAAAATCATGACTCCCTATATCATGCCATGCTTATTTGGGGGAATCTGATTAAGAAAGTAATGATCAAATATTCTCATGAATTTGATAAATCATTGAGAAAAAAAATATTTATCACCATTTTTAATTTCTAGGGTCTAGCTAATACTCAATATCCAAATGGGTTTGTAAGAACCTTGCAATAACTCTAGATCAGCTAAGAATCAGTATATGATTGCTCTTGTTAGAATAAACGTGCTTTGTCAGGGTCTGGCTGGCTCAGTCAGTACAGCATGCTACGCTTGATCTCTGGGTCATGAGTTTGAGTTTCACACTGGGGGTAGAGTTTACTTAAAAAAATAATTAAAAAAAAAAAAGAATGAGTGTCTTTTGTGAACATTTGAAAGTATCACCCAACTGTGAATAAGTTTTTATGCGTATGTGTGAGGATCAATGATACGATTTATTTGAATTCTATTTAACAGAAGCACAGATTTTAATTTCTCCACGAGTCCCCAAAATGTAAGTTAAAATATTAGATTTTACTTACCCATCATGTTGTACAAGCTCTGTGGAGCAAACTGCCTCGGCATTTTCTGAATTGCTTCCTTGTATACGCTAAGGGCATCCTAATTTAGGAAATGAAAAAGAGACAAAGTTACAAGGATATTCACTACAAATAAAATGACAACATCCTTCAAAAATCAAAGCCTTCCATTGTTATTTCTAAATGGCTCATCAGGGGAAAATAATTGAGCTGTCTTGATATCATACTACCTCAATTTCATGAATGAAAATATTCAACCCACTTAGTGAAGAGGGCCACATAAAAATTTAGACTACTTTAACAAGGAGTCAAATGTTGCCAATGCTCATTTATTTTAAAACAAATTTTCCAGTTCACATAGATTATTTAGTTTTTTTTTAAAAAAGGTAAAGTTTACATTTGGAAGTTACCCATAATCATCTAAAATCTACAGTTACTTCAAGCCAGGTAACCAATAAAATAAAATAGCAACTAACAAATCTTCTGGCTACTGATATCCACTGAAATTATGAAATGTAATTATTTTAAAAATTGTATCTTTATCCTTATATTGTAGTCTTAGTATACATGGTGTAGGAGTATGGGTTTGAGAGACACAAAGGGAGGAGCAGTTTTAAATGTGAGAGAAAAAAAAACCCATGCAGGCAGGCTTCGTGTGACAGAAAGGGTACACACACCTCCCAGTTTCTTGTACAACATCCCAACTCCAGTACTCTTCCTCTCACTCCAATTAAAAAAATAAATTTTCATTTTATTACTATTAGAGAAAGAACCAAAATAAATGGGTAGGATTAACACCAAATTCACTTCCTTAATATCCAGAATGCAAACAATGTATTTTTTTTAAACATCAAACACTGGATATAACACTGTTTCTTGGATCATAAAATCAAAGAGACTAAGCAAATAAGCTTGAGAAACAACACAGGTTATTTCCCTTTGTAGAAGAGCCACCGGTGCTCTGAGAAATTCATAGGAAAGAAATCTTAAGTTTTATTTAGCAGAGATTCTTTTCCAAATGAATTTCACCATACAACTCTTAATAAAAACTCCTATTAACTTAAGTGAGCAAAGTGTCCCTCAATGAGATCGCAGGGTAGAAAAAAACATGGAGTCTTGGACCAAGAACACAGGAGAAAGAGAAAGGGTGGGGTTTGGGCCTGACCTCGTAGTGTCCCTGCTCATGATAGAGTTTCCCCAGGTTGTAGAGACAGCTGGTAACCGAGCTCTTATGTGCATGAGGGTCCTTTAGGTTTTCATCAGGGATCTCAGAACACTTGAGGAACGTGCGTCGGGCTTCTTCTGTCTTTCCTTGGTTCATGAGAATAATACCGGTGTTTAAATACGCAGCTGAGGAGGAAAAAAATGGGAAATACAAATGTGAAAAGATGATGTACACTGTGACAACAATAAAGTTATCTTACTCCACTTTAGCTTCTATGGATGATTTCTGATTTTATAAGAAATTGAAGAAATGAAAACTTGGGAAACAAATATATATGGGAACAACAATGAAGTAAGGAGTACAGGTGTCAATGAAAAATGTATGGATGGTCTTTGCCCTTGAAGAGCTGAAGAAATTTTGAGCTTAAACTCCGGATGAATAAAAGCTGTATTTATCTTAATATATTAAAAATGATAAATGGGTATTAAAACATGATTGACGGGACGCCTGGGTGGCTCAGCAGTTCAGCTCCTGCCTTCGGCCTAGGTTGTGATCCTGGAGTCCCAGGTTTGAGTCCCATGTCGGGCTCCCTGCATGGAGCCTGCTTCTCCCTCTGCCTGTGTCTCTGCCTCTCTCTCTCTGTGTCTCTCATGAATAAATAAATAAAATCTTTAAAACAAAATAACAAACAAACAAACATGATTGAATGGAGAGACATGTAATTATTAGAGGCTCACTCATAATCTGATAAGTATTTAGAAATAGAAATAGGAAGGTTTTTTTCCCTCTGAGGCTGTAAGTCAGCAAGATCATTTTCATGGATAAATAAGGAAAAAAAGAGGTGTTTTGAAAGGACTTGCATATTACTTACAAGCCAGTGTAGGCCTGCTTCCGATGGCCAATTTGTAATAATGTAATGCTTCTGCAAACCTGCTGTTCTCCTGGAGAAGTAACCCTCTGCATGAGGAAAAGAGAAATTTGGAGACGGACTGTGTTACTATACATCAAACCACAAATTTGTATTTTATACTTCAAAAATAAAAATGGTTAACGGGGCTATAAAAATGCTGACCCGGTACGATAAAAATAAATTCTTAATAGAAGGAAATGATTCCTCAGGAGAGAAAATACTAGAGAGGTATCAGCTATGTTTATGTTGCATTAGAAAGTATTAAGAAGTATTTCAAAGAGCCCTTTACCCCCAGTGAACTTTTTCCTTTCCGGCAATTTTTCTCTCCCACTGGAATGACAAACCACCTGGATTTCTTCTTGGAGCATGCACAGTTTTTCACCAGTTCAGAAAGGAAACTTGTCTAAGGCAGTGATATATATATATTATATTTATATATATTTATTTATTATATTTATGATATAATAAATGATATAATAATAATTAATATATTATATTTATTTATTTATTGAAACATGAGGACATGAGGTGACTCTCCCCCTAACCATACTACTGGGGAAATATTGGTCAAAGGCATAAGGGAATCTGGGTCAATAGGATAAAGAGAGTCCGAATTTAATTAGATGCCATTAGATGCCATAAAGGAACAGAGTAAAAGACTAAAGGTTGTCCACATTGTGATTTCCTGGATTTGGTCAAATAAGTCTGAATTTCAGAACACTGGGCAAATCTCACTTCACTATTGTGAGACATGTTTTTGACTACAGACCCTCAGATCCCACAGGCCTCGTGAGGAAGATCCTCAGGCTGTGGCCACGTGGATTATCCATCATTCCAGACCCCATTCTCATGACCTAAATCAGAATCAATTATAGTCCTATCTATGAAAATACAGTGTCAGGGAATTGGACTAAGTCCAAAAGGTCTCTCAGAGGCTTTTAATCTATGCCTGTTCTGTTGTAATCAGCAGGTATCTCACAGACATTTGGCACCTCTACTAGGCCTGAGTACTTAACAATCTCAATCTGTAGGATCCACTTGCCAGCTGCTGAGGCCTTTGCAAAATGAGAAGGCTACTGATAAAAACGTACCATTTTATAAGATGTTTTTTAAACATTCAGCTTTCTATTTAATGGGCAGCACTGAAAAAATACCTGAAGAAAATCATTCCCAAATTAATGTTTGCTCACTTGTATCATTAGCAAGGATTAACCTCACTACTTTTTTTTGTTTGTTTGTTTTTTGATGGGGGTGGTGGTGGGCAGAGAGACTCTTGAGTAGGTTTCATGCCCAGCGCATGAGCCAGATGTGGGGTTTGATCCCACAACTGTGAGATCCTGACCGGAGCCAAAATCTAGAACGGATGCATAACCAGACTGAGCCACCTGGGTACTCTAAACTCACTAATTCTAATATTTGTTTAAAAGTCATCTAAATAGATCAAACCATTCCAAAGCACATTAACATCACTTACATAGATACATAAATGTACACTTCTATAAAACATTTTGAGCAACAGTTAATTTGATCATGAAACTGATACGCTTTGCTGTTGAGTATACTTTTTTAGCTGCGAGAAACAAACTTTCCTGCGGTACTCAAGAGTTTGTGAAGAGGTTCAACTGTCTTTAAAAGTAGGTATATACCTGAAACTAATATTAACACTGTATGTCAACTATACTTCAATAATGTTAAAAAACTTTAAATATGACAAAGATATGAAATATTCTTTGTAAAGACCTGATTATCTGTTTTTTAAAAGGTGAAACTGCTAAAGAGAAGGAATACTCACCTGCTTTTCAAAAAAGGAATAATTTTCTTTGTAACAATAATTTTATTGACAAAATGCTGGATTTCCAGTTAACTAAGCTCATATACATTATCTCATTTCAGAAACTTATCTGCAACCTTGATTACTTTTATCACTTTCCTTTGAGATTCAGATAACAAGGTCCTTCTCCTTTGATACAAGGCTAATGGCACCAGAGGAGAAATATGATCCAGATATTTAATCCTATTTTTTCTACCTACTTTAAGGAATCAAAATCCTTCTGTGAGCCTCTCTTTATCTAATATCCTCAATCCCTTTGTCCATTAGTTTCCTTTGCCTTAAAAATACAAAAAAATGTTCATGTGCCTCTTAGCACAGAAAGGAAAAAACCTTCTATAACCTGTATTCATTCCTATATCCACCTTTAACTACAGCTTATTGTTCTTCTCATCAGACTCAGACTTCCTTTCAGAACAATCTATAGTGTAAATGTCTAAGGACTCAAATCCCATTTACCCCTAAATCCAGTTATGGCTCTAATTATCAACCCCTCCCCTTCTAGTGTGCTCATATGAATGGCCCATGCAACTACAGAACTCATGACTATGTAACTCCTCTTCCTTCTTGAAACTGCGTCTTCTGCTTCCTGGAGACCAGTCTCCCCTAGTTCTCTTGATCTGGGACCATCCTATAGAGAATAATAAAGATGTCTCTTGAAGAGCATTCATATAGTCCTTTAAAAGAATTTGGTGCTTCAGAGGGCTTTGTCTTTCTTCTCTTTTCTCCACAAATAGTGTCTCTGTATGACATCACGCATATATATGCATATGCGTGTATATACTGTATATATAATAACTGTTCTTGATTCTTTTTTTTTAAAATTTTATTTATTTATTCATGAGAGACACACAAAGAGAGAGAGAGAGAGAGAGAGAGAGAGGCAGAGACCCAGGCAGAGGGAGCAGCAGGCTCCCAGCAAGGAGCCCGATGTGGGACTCAATCCCAGGTCTCCAGGATCATACCCTGGGCCAAAGGCAGACACTTAACCCCTGAGCCACCCAGGTGTCCTGACTGTTCTCAATTCTGAAGCAGGATTGCTCTCCTGACAACCAGATCTCTTTCTGACAGCTTACTGAGCTGCATCAATCTCAGTACTCATTGGAATTTCAAAATCAACACATCCCAAAATTGAAAAGAGCATCTCCTGATCAAGAATAAAAAGATAAACAAATGAAATAAATAAAAGGAGAAAAAAAATCTCCTCAGCAATCAGTACTGTCATTCACCACATTTACTAAAATCACAAACCTGATTATCATTTTTGACTTTTTGCTCATACAACTCCATGTTTTATAAAGTCTCCAAAACCCAACAATTCTTTTTTCTAACTCTTTACTCTGCCTCTCAAGGTTTATCCTTATGGCTCTGTCAGTCCTTTAATCTTTACTGTCACCTAAATAACTCCAACAGCCCACTAATTAGTCTCCACATAATTACATTTCTAAAGGGCAAATATGCTGTTAGGCTACACAGTATTAACATGAGGCGATAAGCACAGATCTTTGACAATGTGCCGGAAACCCATAAACCCTGCAAGCTGATGAGTTCAGCCTCATGGGCTCCCCAACGCAGACGTATTATATTCCTGTCATTTCCCAATTCAAAAAATACACAAAGAGGAGAAAATGATAAATAGCATGATCATCCCACCTAGACAGTCCTGTCCAGCCTGCCTTATTCTTTGGAGGAACCTAGTCCCACGGAGTGAGGCAGCAGGCGAGTGTCCAAGAGGATCATGTATCACACAGCTCTCTGAATCCGAGAGTCTCACTATGTTCTCTGAATAAAGTTAGCAATGGAGCTAAGTCCAAGTCAGACGGCTGCTGGGGCTGATTTCTCATGGCTAAAGATTTTAACTAAGCATCAACTATGCCCTAGCGTGCACGTGGCAAATGTGAACAAGACAGTTGCACTAGCCTGTGGATGCACAATCTATTGGAGGAGGCAAATAAGAAAATAAATGGTATGGAAAATGACTGTGCTAGAGGAGGGAGGACCAAGGCTGGCCCAGCTCATGAAAGGACAAGTGAAGATTCACAGAGTCCAAGTGACATTGGCAGAGGCTTGCGATAAGCAGCACTTAGCCAACAAAGGTGGTATCAGGTCCATGTTACAAAGGAAGAAAAGAGGTTCAGAAAATGCACCAAATAACTCTTGGGTTTATGATTAATAAGGGGCAAAGCCAGGACAAGAACACTGTTTCTCTGATAATAAATCCCCCACTCTTCCTAAAAGAAAAAAAGGGTAAAGAAAGTAATTGAATGTGAGGTACATGCATACTAGCTTATGTTCCCCTTTGCTCTAGCATTCTCCAGATTTTGTAAAACACTCACTTGCATCAATGCTCTGAAAAGGAATCCAACACAGTGCTGGCAGTTCAGGATGAAAGTGCATTATTTATAGCACTGTAATAACCCAAGCTTCTGTTGTTATTGCTGTTTGCCACATTTACGGAACCCATTCTCTATGTACTGAAGAGAGGATGGAGAACTAGAAACTCTTTACATTGTAATAGTTATGGTAAAAATAACAAAAGTCAAACTTATTGGGGGGTAGTGTGTCAAGTAGGCCACATGCAATCCATTCATTTATTACTCAACAATCACCTGATGAGGTGGGCTATTACACTAGCCCCATTTTACAGATGGACTTCAGACAAAAAAGTTCGGCACCATGCCAAAGGTCACACAACTAGTGAGAAGTGTGCTACAGCTGAAGCCCAGAAATCTGGTGATAAAAGAGGATCCACACTGAAAGAAATAATTCATACCAAAGGCTTTTCCAGAACTGTTTTAAATTGAGGACAAGAAAAAATAAATAAAATATAAAATAAAATAAAATAAAATAAAATAAAATAAAATAAAATAAAATAAAATAAAATAAAATAAAATAAAATAAATTGAGGACATGGTTTGTTTACATACTGATCATGTCAATAAAATCTTCTGGATCCTACATATATCAAAAATAAAGACACATTTTAACATACCATCAAGCCAGAATCTGATGAGAAATAATTTTACTCATTTTACATGAGGTTGCTTTATAATTAAGGAAACTAGCTCAGGCCATACGTTAATAAGCTGAAGTGACTTTTGAGAAGAAATTGAAAAAAAAAAGTTACTGATCTCTGAATAAGTGGTGGGGTCACTTTTACATATCTGTGTGTGTAGATGGATATATATATGTGTATATATATACATATATATATATTTATATACTTATATATGTATATATATACATATATATATATTTATATATATATATATAGTTTTTTAATAGAAGAAAATATTTCACTTCTCATATTTCTCCCCTAATGATTTATCTTTGATAAACAATGAAATTAAGCACCCAGTGAAGAAGACTACAAATTGGGGAAACCGAGAGAATAAATATTGTTTTAGTCAAAGGAAGAAAGTACATCTGAATCTATAAAGTACTATCATTCTAACAGTAAATTTTAGAACTCTTCATTTCCAAACCTCCCCCTACACACAAAACAGCAAAATGCCCTCTCTTAAATCCTTTCAGCTATTTTAAAATCTGTTTGTGATCATAAATTCTAAGAATCACCAATGAGTACGTGGAATTTTTTTTTCCCTGTAAAAGTTTTGTCCAGCTTTATGCCAGTCTCCCCTAACAACCCTGTGTTTGTGTAAAATGCCATTTTTAAAGAATCACAATAATCTAGACACTTGATAAATGAAAACCAGTCAAACTGATGATAACAGTGGATTGGACAGAGTTAAATGCAAACATTAAATGTAAATAGGCATACAAACCCCTAGCCGACTCTAAATATTGACAGAGATAGATGGGGAACATTTATTTAGCACAGAATTTCTCATTCAGGGATGACTTTTGTCCTCCCCACACCATCCCCCAGGGAACATTGGGGAATGCCTGGAGACATTTATGTTGTCATATCTCGGTGGATTCTACTGGCATCTAGTGGGTAGAGGCCAGGGATGCCAGTGAAGATGTAAACATGTTAGAAGACATAAGACAGCCCCCAAAATAAAGAATTTTCTAGTACCAAATACCAATAGTGCTGAAGTTAAGATACCACCATATTTTACACCTTGTATGTACTGACTGCAATACATCTCTTCAGAAAATAAGGTCTCCATGTCCTTGCCAATCACATACATGAACTATGCAAAGAATAGAGAAAAGAAATCAAGCTACAGGGATTGAATTATCTTTCAAGAAAAATCTACTTTATCATCACTTCTACTTTTTTCATTAAAAAAAGGCAAAAGGGAAATGGAATCTTCGAAAATTAAAAAGAAGAAGCATGACTTTCCTACTCTTAGCAGTACATCTGCACAAATGGTCAATGGCTCTTTGTACTAAGACTGCCCTCTATGTAGAACTGTAGAAGCATACAGATCTTCAAGCAAAGCTATGTTTTCCTCTCAAGTTCTCACAAAGGTCTTTCAAAATGGTTAAAATCTGAGATATTCAAAAGTTGGTACTAATAAAGCCTATCAATAGATGAAAAGTGTACTTTTCAAGAATATACGGGATGTCAGTGAGCTAATGTTTATACAGAACACGGGTGAAACAGGATAGGGTTTACAGAGTCATGTACCTTTAAAACTTACTAAAAATAGTAACTTCCTTTCCTTTGATTTCATCAAAGCATAATTTGGGGCACTCCTATCCTTGTCATATTAAACACTGACAATAAGATTACCCCCCCAAAAATGAATAAATATTTCTTGAATGAACCGTCTCTTGGTGAAGACAGACAAGCAAACAGTCCCAAGACAGAGTAAATAAAGTATAAAGTGTTTTGGGGAACACACAAACACCTTCCCAAGCTGACAAGTCAAGTGAGGCTCCTAGAGAAGTCAAGGATTCAGGGAATGAAATTCCAGACAGATCAAGCCATGCATATAAAAACTCAAAGTGAGTCTCAATCATTTAAATTTATATCACTTAAATCTGCCAACAGCAATAATGACAGGCTTCATAGAAATTAAATGACAATCTATATAGGAAGCATTCTGGAAAATGAAAAGCTAAAACAACTTAAAATTAAGATTATACTATTGAGAATATTTCAGTAATAAATAGTTTGTCTATTTTCTGGGCAAGCATACTTAGTAATCAAAATAAATCAGATAACTCAGTGTTTACAGGCAATGATTCACAAAATAATTTGCACGTCCTATGGCCCGAGGACAATAGCTCCCCCTCATCCGTGGTTTTGCTGTCTGTAGTTTCAGTCATTCGTGGTCAACCATGGTCAACTGTGGTTGAAAGGCAATCTTACTTCTGATGAATCATCAGAAGGTCAACAGGAGCCTAACACTAGCTCAGAAGGCCTACAATCGTTCCCCTCATCTCATCAGGTAGCTGTTTTATCATCTCACATCATCACAAGGAGAAAAAGAATGAGTATGGTACCATAAGATACTGTGAAGAGAAAAAGAGACTACATCCACAAAATTTTTATTACGCTATATTGTTATAATTGTTCTATTTTATTGTTGTTGTTAACCTCTACTGTGCCTAATTTACTTTTTTTTTTTTTTTTGGAGGATTTTATTTATTCATGAGAGACACACAGAGAGAGGCAGAGACACAGGCAGAGGGAGAAGCAGGCTCCCTGTGAGGAGCCTGATGTGGACTCAATCCCAGGACCCCAGGATCACGACTTGAGCCAAAGGCACACTCAACCTCTAGAGGGTCTGGTACTACCCAGTTTCAGGGATCCACTGGGGGTTTTGGAACATATCCCTCATAGATAAGTCCCCCTAGTTGGGACTACTATAGTAACAAAAACATGCTCATCTTAAATTGAGATGTTTTTCTGAATTTTGTTTGCTTGTTCTTTAACACATGTAGGTACTTTGAAACTAAGATGCTTTCTTCAGAGATAAAATATTATCAACTTTAGATATTCAATTTTATCCTAAGGTATTTATGCATTTAAGATTTCCCAATTGAAAATAATGAGCATTGGTTTGGAGACATATTTGAACTTTGCATTAACCCAAATTTCCTAATCAAATTGGATAATTTAGCTAATGACTCTAATAATGGCATTTTATATAATTTAACTGTGAAATGGCATTACAGTTGCATTTATTCTATTTTTTTTCAAGATTTATGCTTAGTTTTAGGCTATGTTTATAATAGGACACTTGGAAAAATAAATCTTTTATCTCTATTATCAAACGGAAGTGACAAGAGCATGTCATGTTCATACACACAAATGCTTTTGAATCTTGCTTGATGAAGCAGATAACAAGCAAAATTCTCAAATGATTGTACCAGCAATAAATGGAATCTGTATAGAGGGCAATATTATTATAAAGAGCTGGTGACGATTTGCTCAGATGCACTGATCAAAGTAGGACAGGTATGCTTTTATAATTTTCAGAAAATTCCATTTCATTTTGCCTTTATAAAAACAGTCAATAGAAATGGTAAGACTGAAAAAATAAACCTGGTTAATGAAATGAGTACATTCCTACTGCTTGAATCAACTGCTGTAATTCCAAGGTTTAGACTGCCACAGAGCTTGGAAATTAAGTATCTAATAGTACTAACCACTGCACGTATAAAAAGAAGAATGACCAATCAGAAAGCCGGGCTCGGGAATGTAAGCTCTGTCCAATGAGATGAAAGCACGGTGGTCTGTACCTCTTAGGGAAGGTCCTCGAGGAAGGAGGGCCATGCTCTCCCTTACTCTTTCTCCATCCTGGGACTGAAGGTACCAGTCCTGTTTTGAGGATTATGGGGAAAAAACTAAAAGGAGCCCAAGGAAACAACCTGTCATGAAACTCTTCTATGATCCCTGGGGCTGCACCTCTGGATTTCTTTTTTTGTAAGACGGGGAATACAATTTTAACTAGTTTAAGTTAATGTCTTTCTGGATTTCTTATCACTTGCATACTTCCCAACTGAAAAAAAAAATGCCACATGCATCATTTTGTTTTGCATTTATGTGTTTTCTTTTTTAAAAACCATGTAAGGCCATAAAATATGTAGTATCAAGTATTGCTCTAGTAGAGGCTTTTAAAGAAAACTTCTAATTATATTTGAGTGAACACAAAGAAATGAGTTGTCTGGTTTTGAGTGATAGCCAGAGTAGGCGATTGCCAAGTATGAAAATAGCAATTAATATATTTAATTAAAATTATGTAACTTAAGAGTGTAATGAATGCATTAAATTGGAACTCTTACACTAAACTCCCAGACATCGGAGTGGTCAAAGTTATCACTCTTCACCCAAAAGAGTAGTGACATTAGCAGCATTTTTTTTTTTTTTGTAAAAGCATTTTAATTAATCTTCTCAATTCCCAAATAACTAGAAAGAAGGAAACTCACAGGAATTATCAAGTGAAATGAAATAGCTAGGATTTTCATCTCAGGAAAAAAAAAAAAAAAAGATTCAGTGAGATACAACTGATTGAACTGGAGTTCCAAAGGAGATACTACAGACTAAAGTTATATTTTCTGGTCTTACATGGCACTTCTATGGTTTTCAGTTCACCGGAGATAATAAACTTTGTATTTGAGGACCAAACAAAATAATTCTCTCTACTCCTATCTTTTTCCTCAAATCATATACTCAACTTTCTCTTTCTCTCTCTCTTTTTTAAATTAAACTATCTCAATTTAATAGGTAAAAATGATATTTTTCACAAAGATGACTTTGGGTGTAGAAGCACTAACAAGGATGTGGACATCAATTGTTAACATATAACCTCATCTTATGAGAATAATATTTAATACATGTGCTACAAAAAACATTATTGGGTACTTATTTTAAACTATCGCTAAGTTATTATACATGACTATTTTATATCATAGGTACCATGACCAAAATAAAAAAGATGTCCACTGGGAAGGGTAATGAGCAAATTGTTTCCTGGTTCTGTACTTTAACTACATGAAGAAGAACAGAAAACAGAATTGCAGAGAAAGAAAGCAGCCATGTGGACCTGAACTAGACAGATGTGCATGCCTGATTCTATTACCTAGCTCCCCAAAGCTAACCTTGTTTCATTTGGTGTCACTTCTAAGTGTCACATAACTGCCAAGTAGATTTCAGAAAATACAGTTAAGGTTCTTATTATCTTTCTTTTGACATAGACCTGTTTACTTATTCTAAATTGAATTTTGTTTGGACTTTGATAAATAAAGTACAATAACGACCTGTTATTTCATGAAGATTTTTATTTTATTCTAACCTGCCAAATAGGGGGCAGTAGGCGGCCAATCAAAATGATGATTTTTTTTTGTTGTTGTTAGAGTTCAATTGCATCACCAAAAGTTTTATCAATAAACATTAGGGGAGGAATGAAGAAGTTGTAGCTTTCTTTAAGTTTTAAAATTAGTTTTCACTTACTGTCTAAAGAAAGAGAAATGTATTCTTACTATAGTACTCTGTCTGAAAAATATGTGAGGTCTCAATTAAATGGAGCATTCATTACAAAGGTCCTTCTCCTGAGTAAGAACTGGGACTACGATATCTAAATAAACTTTTATATCCATATAAGCCCATCTGTCTTTGTGACAGGTCCTGAAAACTATGCTTCACGATTATTATCCTTCATAATTCTTGCAATAATTCAATAAAGATATAGCCCCCATTTTACAAATAGAAGCTCCCAAATCAGAACGGTTACTCAAAATAAAATAAATTAAATTAAAATAAAATAAAAACATAAAAAAAAAAACCCATGCAGCTAATTTATTGTTGGATCTGGGATTCAAAGAACTACATTGCCTATTAATATATGCCTAGTTTGCTTTATATCTGTCTTTGGAATATATAATTAAGGCTATATTTTCCTCTACATGTCATAAAATAATAATAGGTATGAATATACATTCCTAGTTTTAAAATAGTGCTTAATAGGAAGTAAGAAAGAGAATACTGGATGGCTTTATGATAATGTTTTCCATATTATTTCTTTTCATCCTTAAAAGTAGCAATATGAAATACTGCTCTTTTCACTTTAGAGATGTGAAAACATCAGGGAGGGAAGTAAAACTACTTACCCACGATAACATAACTGGAAAATTGCAAGATGAGACTTAAATTCAGAGTTGCTAGGTTTCAAATCCCACTGTCTTCCCATTACCCCACATTGGCCCACTGGGAAGAAGTGCCTGTTCTCAATATAAGTATTAATAATTGCCCTGTCTAGTTCATATACCCAGTGAGTGCTTCTTCAATGGCCATATTAACAAATTTTTCTCTTTCCTTATTTATATATCCCCATACCAATATAAAAATATAAAATATAAAAATACCTTGGATTTGCTTCAAATGTAGATAAACTATAGCTTCCGGTGTCAATAAACTTTACCAAAAACAAATAGGCTTGTGTATAGCTAATTTTATGTGTCAGCTTCATTGGATCATAGCTACCCACATAGCTGGTTGAACGTTATTTCTGAGTATGTCTGTGGGAATGTTTTAGGAAGAGATCAACATTTTATTCATAGACTGTATAAAGCAGATTACCCTCCCCGGTGTAGGTGGGCATCATCTGAACTGTTGAGAGCCTGACTAGAATGAAAAAGAGAATGGGAAGATTTGCTTTGAACTGGGCATTGACCTCAGACCTCCTTGTTCTCAAGGCCTTCAGAATCAGACTGCTATTGACCAAGGCTCTCAGGCCTCTGAACTACACCACTGTCCTTCCTAGATCTCTGGCTTGCAGAGGGCCAATCCTGGGACTTCTTAACCTTCATGATTGCAGAAGTCAATACCTTATAATAAATAAATCTCTTTATTTTAAATATCTATCTGTATCTATATCTGACTGGTTTTGTTTCTCTAGAGATCCCTAATACAACTTATAAAAGGGTTTCCTTAAGTTATTCTTAGGCTGAGGATCCACTCCTCTTCCTAGACATGTGCACCAGTGAATATAGATAGACTGCCACAAAGGCACAGCCATGAATTAAATAAATTAGCAGCTAACAAACTCTTTAGCTTTTATCATTATATAATTCTATCAAGTTTCCAGGCATTTTACTTAATCCTTGCAACAGCGGTAGGAGATATCATAACCCAAATTTGCTGATGAAGAATAAGGATCATGGAATTTGACTACGGTAGCCATGAGACCAATAAATGGGAAATATGAATCTAAGTCTGCTTAATGCCAAGGTTCATGCATTAAAAACTACTATTTCATGAGTCTGACTCCATGGTGCAAAGGTAGCATAGAGTTAAATTTTTTAAAAAGGAAACATTTCCCTTTTACCCACTCCATTCCTTCCTATGAAAAGAAATGCTATTCTGGTAGGCCTATATATATATTCTGGGATCATAGTCAACTATCTTTCAAATATTACCTCATCCTCTAAGAGAATTTTGTGGTTTAAAACAAACAAATTTAAGAACTAAAAAGCACCTGACACAAATGAAAGCCACTAACTACCAATTTTAACTTTAATCCTATGTACAGATTTGCTATTTATTCTTTGTTATTTACAGGGCCTATCCAACATGGATGACTAATTATTATGTAATTTCTTGTAAAAGAAACATTTATCAGTTGAATGGTGGGCAACCACTGCGGAGGAGCCCCAAAAACTGGGTTATGGGCATAGGCTGAAGCCTGATCTACTCAGTAAAAGTCAAGTATACTCAGTAAGTAGCCTGCTGATTTGTTCACTCATTCATTCGTAGAAAATATATTTCATAGTACCATTATAGAGATTTAATGACTAGTAGGAATGAAATAACTTAAAAAGCAGTCATAAGGTTGTATATAGGGTACTATGATATGGTGTGATGTGCTATGGAAGCCCACAGCAAGAAAACCTAACTGAAACTAGTTTGTTCAGGCAGCAGAGGAGAGAAAAATGAACATTTGTGAATTCCGCAGGCATCAACACGCTCAAAAAAATATTACCAAAAAAGAAAAAAAAAAAAAAGAAAGCTTCAGTTCCTGATTCCTTCTATAGATATGGTTATAATTTGGGCTAGAGATGTTCCCATGGGCACACAGTGATTTAGTGCAATGCACTCACTTTAAACATAAATGTTCAACAAAGTGGGTGTTTTCTTTGTCCCTTAACAGCAGCGCTCTAACAAAAGTCTGCTGTTGAAGCAATAAATTATGAAAGGGGAAAAGGTATCATGTATCTCACAGAGCAGCAGGAATAGGTGTTAGGTCATACAAGCAATTTCTAACTTAAGAACAAGCAAGATGAGTTCCAAAAATGAAAGTCTGAGTTTACCTATATATGTGTGTGTGCGTGTGTGTGTGTGTGTGTGTATATATATATTTTTAACTTGGAATAGATTTTGCAACATAAATACAATTCACTCACAGGCTTACACTGAAGTCTCAAAAACTTTGAAAGAAAGCACCATTGAGGGATCCCTGGGTGGCGCAGTGGTTTGGCGCCTGCCTTTGGCCCAGGGCGCGATCCTGGAGACCCGGGATCGAATCCCACGTCGGGCTCCCAGGGCATGGAGCCTGCTTCTCCCTCTGCCTGTGTCTCTGCCTCTCTCTCTCTCTGTGTGACTATCATAAATAAAAAAAAAAAAAAAAAAAGCACCATTGATAACAATGCTCCTAAAACTGCCATGGCAGGTTTAATTTTGGTGCTGAGAAGGGATGTCCCTTCACATTTCAGGTCTCAGTGTGGGAGCGGGAAGCACACTGGTGCCTAAGGCTGGACAGGGAAAAAAGAGCTGATAGTGGAGTGATGGAAGGCTGGGGAGTCACGTGCTAAATGAAGAGAAAATTGGTCAATACTTTCAGGAACACTTGCTTTTATTTCCTTTTCCCTTCTACTGACTCCATCCTCTTGCTTTAGAAAGAAAGGTACTGGCTTGCCCCAGAAAAATTGCTCAGCCTCTCAGCTCTGAATGCTTCCCATTACTGTTTTTGTTTGTTTCAGAAAAGGGCCTAGAAAACCTGTGTATTTTTTCTTAATATTAGTTATTGCTTTTTTTTTTTTTTTAAGAGTGTGTTATTTTTTATTTATTTTATTTTCTTCAGTAGGCTCCCCACCCAGTGTGGAGCTCAATGTGGGGTCTGAACTCACCACCATGAGATCAAGACCTGAGCTGAGATCAAGAGTTCAATGCCTAACCACCTCAGCCACCCCTCAGCTGTTGCTTTTGATTCAAGCCACACTCTCTTTTCCAAACCTAAATTTCTGGAGACTGGGTATACTTCTGCATCCCAGGTTTGCACCTACCCTTCAATCTGGTCTTGGGAGATTTAGAGATTTTTCCTACAATTTTTTTACTTCAAACAGGCAAATTTAGAGAAAACACACACACACACACACACACACACACACACACAATCATTAAAACATCAAAAGGTGATTTATAATATATTAATGATATTAAAAATTAGTCTATCTTCAGAATTCAAGACAGCTCAGATTATTCCCTTAACCTGGAATTTCTGGTCTCTATGAAAGTACCTGCCTGTCATTTCCTGGGTAAGATGTGATTATATTGACCAGGCTGGATCTGGTTTTCCTTCTCTAGATGACTAGTGAGCCTTTTCTCACCATGTCTCCTTGTTATCAGAACAGTAAGATGGGATCACTCCACCCACCCCTTTCCCTTTCAGCCAAACCCCATCTAGTTATCTCCAACATCAAAAGTCCCTAGGGGCAAAGTCAGTTTGGGAGCACTATAATTAGAAGAAATGGAAGGGTAAAGCAGAAAGGGCATCCTCAGGTGCTCTTTGATTCTGCAGAGGTAAGTAGGCGGAGGAAGAAAGAGAAAGTGGGAGGGAAAGTTGCTAAAATAACCCATGATGCATCTGTTAAAAAAGAAAATCATAAGCCCCAAATGGTGCCACTTAGACCAAATTCCCAAACTGCTTGATACTTCATCCAATTACGTAATCAGCCTCCCGCAGAAGGTGCAGTCTTAAACAGTCAGGAGTTTTTCAATCAATACCAATGAGTCAGTCACAGAGGTTTTCTCCTTCCTGCAAGAGGAGGTAATCTGAACGTTTAGATCTCTTTCTTTTCCCCCCAGGGAAAACCACCTTGCCTAAAACAAGCCTTTCTTTTTTCTTTTCTTTTTCTTTTTTTTTTCTTTTCTTTTTCTCCCTTTCTCCTTCCTTCCTTCCTTCCTTCCTTCCTTCCTTCCTTCCTTCCTTCCTTCCTTTCTTTCCTTTCTTTCCTTTCTTTCCTTTCCTCCTTTTTTTCTAATAACTTTCTTGCCCTACCCTCCCTCTAGGAAGGAGGGTAACCTCCTCCATTTTTTGCATCTCCTCAAACTATTCCCCTACTTGCTAGATGGGATGCTGCCCAATTCATGAATCTTTTATAAAGACAATAAGATTTTAAAAATTTACTCGGTTGAATTCTGTTTCTTTAACGTACCCCTCACATATGAAGAGTTTAAGGAAAATGTCCATACATAAATCATGGACACATTGTATAAGTGTACATTTAGCAGATATGTATTGAGCTTGTACTGGGAGGTAAGCCCGATGCTGGTCATGGAGGATGTGTACAAAAACCCAGCCTTCCTGGCCTTACATGGTAGCAATATACAAAATAAACTATAATTTTTTTTATTTTAGTATCACTCTATAAACAGGAAATTATATAGTTCACTAGAAGGTGATAAATATAATGTCGAGAAAAAGGAATCAAGGAAAGGAGAACAGAAACGCGAGTGGTGAAGAGACTAGAATTTAAATAGGGTCAGTTGGGAGGCCTCATACCATTCTTTGAAGCAAAGAATTAAAAGAAGTGAGTGAGAGGAGAAAAAAATTGGCCATAGAAATAATATACTACTTATATAAATAGCATGTAAGAGAAAAATAAACAGCAGATGATAAGATATTAATTATAAAAATTCATTAACATTTTAATATCCAGATGGCCTCAAACTTCAATTATACTTAAAGCAACTTCTCCATCACATAGGCAAAACCACAGTTGGGTTTTATAGAAGAGAAAAAATAAATTAAATAGAAGATAATATTACTATATTTCCTGGTGTGTCTAAGAAATAATTCTTAAGTCATAGTAATTGGAAATCTGCAGAGGACTTATTGGAACTACACAAATAACAAATTTACATCTGTTCATTTTTCTTCAGGAGCAGAGGAAAAAAAGACACTTTTTTTCCCCCATAATGCAAATCCTCCCTCTGAGAAAACTGAAATTAATTTACTTGAAATTCTGCTGCGTATCAGCCTCTACTTTTCACATGAGGGTAACTTTAGGAAAAACACACACAAAATAATCTTCTGGCCATTTCAGCAACTTTCAATCAGTTTTAAAGTTAAACCAAACAAAAGGCATTAAAACAGGATGTGATTATGAACTTCTTTATAAACCTATTTTATGGGCTAATATGTGTCTTCAAATTTACCTACAGAACTCTGGATGAAAATGATTATAAAATTAAAGGCCATTTTAATGAGATTTCAGAAAAATGTCTTTCATCATTTTCCCAACATGGAAAATAGTTTAACTCTCTCTATACAATTACTCTTGAATGAATATTTCTACATGGAAAACCATGACCCACACAGTGCCACTTTAAAATTACATTTGTAATAGAAAACCTGTAATACAAATGAGCATAGGAATGATTCAATTCCCTTCTTTCTCTTGCCAGACTCCAATTTCTTAAAGGATTCTGATTTCCCCCAATTTTACTTTGAGTTATGGTGGGGAGGGCAAAACTTAAGAGTGAGTTCCAGCAGGCAATCCTAGACACCAATACCACAATGTGTAGTTTCCATTGCTGTAAAAAAAAAAAAAAAATGAGTGTGAAATAATAAGTGATTTGATTCACTTCTATTCAAGAGCATCTATTGGGTACCAGGGAGTTGATGGGACTTCTCTAGGAGTGAAGGAACAAAGACATAAATGACTTACACCCCCCAGTGACCAAGATGCTCTTAGTGTAAAAAACATTTCTTTGGTCATTGTATCCATGCATTTCATAGAATAAAATTATTCTCTTGGATATTCTGTAGCTTCAGGATGACAAAATGCACTTCTCTACTACATTCAAGATAAGTGAGTAGTAAGTCCAACTTTGTAGACCTGTGATATATATCACTCTTTTTTCCCCCATGGGGATATAAAGCCCCAAAGAAATACTTAACTTCTTTATACCAGATGATTTTTGGCCATTTCCCCCCTTTTTGCTATCATATTCATCAGAATTGATGACATCAAATGCCCCAGTCTTCTTTCCTTCTCCTTCAATATACTTTATGGCTCCTCTTTCTTTACCAAACTCTTTAAATACCCATATTCCACAGGATTCTATCCATGGTTTTCCTTTCATTTACCCTTATAAATATTATACACACACACACACACACTAAAGTTTCAACTTACACACTTAGATAATTACAACTCCAATGCACTGTATCTCCAAATGCCCTCATGAGCTATAAAAATACATTCTAAAAAAAAAAAAAAATACATTCTAGCTGCCCTAGTGGATGCCCAATAGTTATCTAACACTTACATGGCCAAAACTGAATGATTTTTGCCCCAAATATCTTACTAATTTGTCTTCCTAGTATGACTCTTCTTTTCTTGTCTTTTCTTTATTTTTGCTTTTTGTCCAGGCTGAGTTAGGTCTCTGTCTTCTCATAATAATATAAGGTTATCTCTTAGAAAAGATGCTATTTTATTACTTAACATATTTTAAAATCCAAAACTATAAGCTACTTGACAGCAGAAACTATTCACTGTGTCAGCTTATCCCCACCACTTAATACAATGTCTGCCACTCTGAAGGCATTCAATATTTGTCAAATAAACTAATGAATCCTTATTTCCAACCCACAAATTTGCAAATGTGTTGATATCTATAAATGCATTGAGAAGATATAATCAATATTAATCAAACTTTAAAACTGCTTATTCTTTCTCAGAAATTTGTGAAAATTAAATAAGTTTGACATAGGTGTTATAAGAACTGGGGATTTCAGAGTGACAAGAAAATGGATTTCACCTGTTGATCTAAACTGTAAAATCAACCCACAATGAATCAGAGAACAGGTGTGCAAAATGAGCCATGGAAGAAAATGGCTAGCAAGTATGAAGTGTTAACTTGTCTAGCTATAATTATAAAACAACTGAATTCACTAAGTGTAAAACTATGCATGGAAGAACAAGGCGATGTGACTTAGAAGAAAGGTCTATAAACGGGGTTTACAGAGTCACAATGTCAATGACACTTAATCCAGCACTTTCCAGGAAGGAGGAGCTTCAGCTAGAGTTTCAAAGCAATAGGCTGTCTTAGACTGTCATTATAAATTAATTCTCCTCAAACTCCTCAGCCTGATGCTTTTATAAACTGAATGTTTTCAACCTATGGATAGACATGCTCACCAAACCAACTTATGAATGTCATGCAAACCTGACTGGACTCTGAGTCTTCTAGTACCTGTAACAACATAGTGGAGGAAATCCCATGAAAATGCTAGCACACAGGAACCTTCTTATCCTTCAGTAAGCTTGAATAGATAAGTAGGGCTCTCTGGAACTGCATCAGGCACCTGAACAGTTCCAGTTTCTTCCCTTAAACTGCTTACAGAAACTTATTGAATACTATCAAATGCTGTGAGTTTTCCCATTACATACAAATTGTAATTTTAACTAATTATCACATATGATGCTTCACCATAAAACCTACAATAAAAATATATATAATTTTGTGCTTCTTTCTCTTTTCATTGACCTGATGTATTATAATTATAGCTTCACCATGAAGTCATTTCTGACTTTTCTTTACTATCCTGCAGATGTTCGGGTCATTATATACGAATTCTCTTGTCTTAAACTATTCTGGCATCTGACGAGACAGATGTAGCCAAAGTTCTTCATTATAGTATATCATGACCAAAACTCAAGAATGGATTTTTTAATGATAAAATATACTCCAGAATTTGCATACACAAATGCATATATGGTTGATGAAATCATTGAGCATGGTTAATTCACCCTAGTATCAAAAAACCACTAATTTTTACTTTCAAAAATATTCCAATAAAGGCTACACTTATATTCTTAGCTGATCTATTTGTCCTGCAGAGATGGTTAATATTACACTAAGTTTGCAAATTAGGATTGAAATCACTAAGAGACAAATTTAAATAATGTGTTTCTATTAACAAAAAACAGCTGTACAGGCACTTATATATCTCATGTAGGATTTTAAAATGACTTAATATTTTCAGAACCATGAAACATTTTATCATTGCATTTTTAACAAAATATAAGTATACACTTCATTACTTACTATCTAATTTGTTTTCTAATTAACAAATGAAAATACCAGTATTTGTCTTCTTGAAATGTCCCTTGGCTGCTTATCCAGTTAAGCAACACAGTAACATATTTTCTCTTATTGATTTAGAAAAATAGTTTATTTTCAACATGTTTGTAATAAAAAAAAATATTTCCACAGTTTGGTGAGAGAAAGGGAAAGAAAACTCAAGCCTTGACATTAGATGATATATTCCAGAATCTTTATCCTACATCAGTACGTACATATACTGTACATAATAACAATGGTCTAAGAAAATTTTACCACTCTTATGGTTTTTGGAGAGTGACTTTTCTCATAGAGATACATAGATAGAAATTTGTTAAATTGTGCAATAAATCAATATAAAGAGTCAGGTGAGTGGACCCTGGCAGTGATGCTAGCTGGGAAAGAAGCAGATCAGGTGTAATGAGCAGGACACAGGAGTGCTATCCAGTAAACTTGAACTTAGTTGATTTATTGCCATTAAGTAGTGTATTCTTTAATCAACTCACTTATTAGTGTATTAATTCATTCATTGGTTTATTAATTAACATATCCATAGTTTAACCCAATCATTAGCTTGTTAATCAAGACATACATAATTTAAAGTCCATGTGCCTGTCATTATATTTGCTATTAGGGATAGAATGGCATCTAGGCATCCTCTGACTTTAAAGAAATTACACTGCAATTACGGGAAACATGGTATTGTAACTGAAAATATGATCCAGACTAAAAAGAGTTGGTATGGTGAAATTTGAAATGGGTACCGATCTTACAACTATGAAAATGTAAAAAGTATCGAGAAATTTTCCCAGGGAGTGTCACTTAGGCTGAGATCAATTCGGCCAGGTAAAAAGAATATGGGAAGTGTGAAGTAAAGAGGTCAGAAGGGGAGAAAATGGTGGAAAATGTTACATGGAAAAAACAGTATGGGCAGAAGCTTCTCAGCAAAAAAGAATGGGACGTATTTGGGAAAGCTCAAAAAAGAACCTGCAACTAAAATTCAGATATGTGATAAAGCCACAAGAACGACAACAAAAACTTGGAATCAGGCATATTTAGAAAAAATAAAATCTAAACAATCAGGAACAACCAATTTAAAATGCAATGAAGGGGGAAAAAAAACCCAATTCGTATTACCAAAAATAAATTTTAAGAATATTAATATATCATATAAATATATTAATATAAATTGGTAAAGAACAAGTAAAACTTTCACTCTTTGCAGATGACATAATACTATATATAGAAAATTGTAAAGACTCTACCAAAAAAAATTAGAACTGATAAATGAATTCAATAAAGATACGAAATTAATATACATATATTTGTTGCATTTCTATACAATAATAATGAATGGAAGAGAAATTAAGAAAACAATCCCATTTACAATTACACCCAAAAGAATAAGATATCTATAAATAAACTTAACCAAGGAGGTAAAAGATCTGTACTCCAAAAACTATAAAGCATTAATGAAAAAAACTGAAGATGACACAAGCTAGTGGAAAGATATTCCATGTTCATGGCCTGAAGAACCAGTATTGTTAAAATGTCCATACAACCCAAAGCAACCCGCAGATTTAATGCAATCATTATCAAAATGCCAACATTTTTCACAGAACTAGAACAAATAATCTGAAAATTTGCATGGAACTACAAAAGACCTTGAATCAATACTGAAAGAAGCTGGAGGTATCATAATCTCAGATTTCAAGATACACTAAAAAGCTATGGTAATCAAAACAGTGTGGTACTGGCACACAAAAAAAGTTGGAACAGAATAGGATCCAAAAGTAAACCAATACTTTTATGGACGCCAATTAAAATACAGCAAAAGAGAGAAGACTATATAATGGGAAAAAGTCTCTTCAATAGATGGTGTTGGAAAAATTGGACAGGTACCTGCAAAAGAATAAAACTGGACCACTTTCTGATACCATACACAAAAATACACTCAAAATGGACCTAAATGTGACA
Organism: Canis lupus familiaris; assembly: GCF_011100685.1. NCBI lineage: Eukaryota > Metazoa > Chordata > Mammalia > Carnivora > Canidae > Canis > Canis lupus. Next base: position 25,098,276 of record NC_049236.1, on the reverse strand, counting down.
CCTGAAACCATAAAATTCCTAAGAGGAAAAAAAGGTACCTGTAGAAATATTTTTCTAGCTATGTCTCCTATGGCAAGGGAAACAAAAGCCTTTTATTTTATTTTTTTATTTTTTTTTACAAAAGCCTTTTAAACTATTGAGACTATACCAAAATAAAAAGGTTTTGCACAGCAAATCAAAAAAAGTGTTAGAAAACAAATAAAAATAGAAAACTGGCCTTTCAAAATATGAAATTTTATAGAAATTACAGCAAATCAAAGTTCGTTCTTTCTGTGGGCTGCCAGAAGACCAGAATAAAGTCCGCAAGGATTCCATGTTGACACACGAATTTACTCTATGTGAAAACTATTTAAGGGGCACCTGGGGAGTTCAGTGGTTAAGCATCTGCCTTTTGTTCAGGTCATGATCTCAGGGTTTTGGGATCAAGTCCCACATCAGGCTCTTTGCAGGGAGGCTGCTTTACCCTGTGCCTATGTCTCTGCCTCTCTCTGTCTCTCACAAATAAATAAATAAAATCTTTAAAAAAGACTATTCAATAAATTATTAGGGTGATAGAAGTATTCATTAGAAAAAATTATGCCTTAATACAAAAATAATATATCCTGGGTAGATTAAGGACTCCTCCCCCAAACACCTCAAAAATAATTCTAAAAGTATTTTTTAAATGTACAGTTTTTTAAATTACCCTATGAATGGTCTTCATAGAGACACAAAATACAGATGCTTTAAATGAAAGGACTTGTGGCTTTATATATACATATAAATATAAATTCAAGTTAAGTACAATAGACACTATGAGAAAAGTAAAGACATGTAAAAAACAAATATTTGCAAAACTGACTTTTGTGCATATGCATGTTAAATGCATGGGGGCGTTTATCTTAAATCCCACAAATCAACAAGAAATGTTGATGTCACCCAGAAAACCAGGCAAGAAATAAGAACAATTAGTTCCCAGTAAAATTACGAAAAACCAATAAACATAAGAAAAGCTGTTGAACTCCACCTGTAATTAGGAAAATGGAGAATGAAGCAGCAGTTTTAAAACCATTCTATTGGGCATTTATTAATTCTTCTATGTACAGTGTCAATAGGAACAATTTAATGTGAATCCGAATGGGGAGGATCATGCAAATTCTGACACACCTGCACACACAGATATTTAAAAATCAATGGTGACACATACATGTAGGGGGAAAATGTTAAAATATATATATGTATAAATGCATGTATAAATGTGAAAAATCTGAAAAGATATATCACAGAGCAGGGAAAAGGTGGGTAAAAAAAATGCAATTAGATGGGACACCTGGGTGGCTCAGCGGTTGCATCTGCCTTTGGCTCAGGATGTGATCCTGGAGTCCTGGGATCAAGTTCCACATCAGGCTCCCTGCATGGAGCCTGCTTCTCCCTCTGCCTCTCTCTGTGTCTCTAATGAATAAATAAAATCTTTAAAAAAAAAAATGCAATTAGAAACTTTTAAGCTTTCCTCCATATTCTTCAGGACTGTTTCAACATTTTACAACAAAATTATATTTCTGTATTGATTGGTGAAAGTTATCAATTAAAACAAAGTATGCAGTTTATGTCAGGCCTTGCTCTTGCCAGGAGAGCAAGAGGGTACCTGTAGCCTACCTCATTCCAGGAATCCGTAAAGAGCCAAATGAATGGTCTATCCAGAGTTCTAGTGACCAGAAGCCAATGAAGTTTTACCAAAAACTTTCTCAGGCTCATTTATTTCACAATGGCAAGCACTTTCAGGCACTCCTGTTTGATGGCTTCTCCCAAATTTTCTGTTTTGGAAGGCCAGTCTGCTTACCCAGTATCCCCTGGACACCTCCCTCCATCCTCAACACACACATATGCCCGCATACATCGTGGGACTTGGCAGGAAGCCCTGTCCTGAACTCCAGCCATTTGGCCAACGGGTCCCTTCCCCCCCATTTCCACCAGTTCTCCTTCCATGGGCTCTTCCTGCCTTATTTGCAAACTTGTTCAAGAACAGCTCAGTCTTGTCAGAGAGTCGCACCGCGTCTACTCTGTAATCTCGGATTCTTCTCTCCTCTCAAGGGTTCTCCAAACCTGGCCTTGAATAAACAAATAAATCTCTCACTAGAATCTGATCTATAGTGACAACTCTGCACTCCACATTTCCCTCACTGCGATACCCTCTTAAATTACTTCCTCCTAAGAATTCTTGGCAGCAGGAGATACATAAACTCATTGAAATTCTGTGTAAAAATTTTGGCTTCTACAAGTAGCCTTTTACCTGATTGCTCCTCCACGAGAAACTACTGTCTGATTTCTCCCAGACTGAAGCTTTCGATGGGCAGCTGTTTGTGGCTGAATTCTAGCTCTCCTCCAAAAAGAGATGTTGAGGTCCAAACCCCCAAGACCTCAGCATATGACGCTATCTGGAGACAGGATCACCGTACATGTAAATTGTTCATTTAACAAAAGTGAACTCCCAATCCAGTAAGACTCGTACCCTTAGGTGAAGGTGGAGATAAAGACCCACAGGGAGAGCACCTGAAGACAAAGCAGAGGCTGGAGCTCTCCAGAGGCAAGCCACAAAACGCCCAAGAATGCCAGCAAACCACAGGACAGAAGCAAGGAAGGGTTCCCTTACATGTTTCAGAGGGACCATGGCGCTGTGGATACCTTAATTTCAGAATATTAGCCTCCAGACCTGTGACAAAATCAATTTTGATTGCTTTTAGCCACCTCCTTATAGTGCTTTATTATGGCAGCTCTAGGAAACTGATACACGAACCAATCATAATATAAATGTGTTTGCTTCTGAAATTGCAAGAAAAGGCAACTCTAGATGTCTAATTCAAGAAGCCTCCTTGTGACCCAGAATCATTTCGTGTTAATGATTAAAATACCCCTTTACAATTCCAAGAATGAGGTTATCCAATACCCATTACTGATCTTTATCACTAATACTGATAAACAGGATCTTCTCTGCTCCGATATAGATTTCATAACTCAATTATAAAATCAACAAATACAGTAAGAACTGTTTACATATGAAGAGATACGATGACCAATAAGAAATTGCCATGACCTCATGAAAATGAATGTGACTGGAAATGACCACTATGCTTCAATATTAAATATGGTATTGCTATTAACTTTGGACGGGTATGCTTTACATTACAGAAGTTATGTATTTATTCCTAGTTTATTATAAGTCTTATCTATTTATAAGTTTATTTGTTATTTATGAAGCAGATGTTGATCAACAGCCTTCTTGGCATTTCTAGAGATGATCATTCTTTTCTCTTCTGACTTTTTTAAATTGAAACAGTACAATAATTGAATTGTAGTACTGAATACTCCCTATAAATCTTAGAATAAATTCCACCTGATAGAGATGTTTTAATCTTTAATATACTGCTACACCAACTACATTAATTTTAGGATATGTATACATTTATATTCACAAGTATAACTGGCATTTCTGTTATTTTGTTGTTTGTTTGCTTTTGGTATCTACTTTTGTTTTTTGTTTTCTGAGAGGTTTTTAGTTTTTGATGTTGTTGTTATTATTGTCATTATTCTCCTTTTTTTTTTTTTTTTTTTGGTGTCAAATACAGTCAGACTTGTTGCCATCAGTTTATCTAGCTTCACAAAGATAAATGAGAAGTGTAACTGAGACAAGAAAAATCATTTGATTGACGACTTAATAGGACTCACTTGGCAAAAGCCTTAACTTGTTTCCTTGTGGAGAAAATTCTTTAATATAGGTTTTCAAATTTTTTCCAAGGTTTTGATTCAAATTGCCTACTTCTTCTTGAGTTAATGTTGATCACTTACATTTTCTCAGAAAGGCATTCATATCATAAAGATTTTCAGATGTATAGCCAATGTTTTATTTTAAGCTTCCATCATCTGGCTGTGGCTACTGTCTCGTTCTCTATGTTAAATACTTGAGATTTTCTAGTTTGTCTTATATTACCCTTACCCTAGAAATTGTTTATTTTTTTTAAAGATTTTTAAAATTTATTTGAGAGAGAAAAAAGAGAGCACATGAGCAAGGGAGGGGCAGAGAGAGAGGGAGAAGCAGACTCCCTGCTAAGCAGGGAGCCCACCATGGGGCTCAATCACAGGACCCTGAGACCATGACCTGAGCCAAAGGCAGACCCTTAACTGACTGAGCCTCAGGTGCCCCAGAAATTGTTGATCTTTCAAAGAACATTCTCTTATATACTTAATCATTACTTCCCACTGTTTCTCTATATTCGATTTCATTAACATTTTCTTTTTACCTCCTTAAATTATTTTAATGCTCCTTTCCTAGCTTCTCATATTAGATGATTACTTAGGTTCTGACAACACAGAACAAAATTGACAACTTACAGTGGCAAAATCTCTATTATCCACAGAAATGATCCCCTCTGTTTATGTAAGATAATCAAGAATTGATTAAACCACATTAATTTATTATCAGCACTCTGAAATCTAATATCTAATGAAATATTCAATGCTCTATTGAATTACTTGTTTAAATATCATTTGAAACAGACTGCTAGGACAAATCTATAACAACAATGAAAGAACAATGAGTATTTTAGAGGCTAGAAATCAATTATACTTCAGATGTAGTGAGTAGTGCAGTTAAAAGGTTGAAAGTCGACTATATATTTATAAAATTTGACAGTATGAATCATCAAGCAATGGCCTATCTACTTTGTCACTGAAATTTATTATACATGAAAAAAGAAACCAACATCATACCACAGATCTGTTAAACTGGTCTTAAAATTACTTGTGTGAAGTACTGGATTTTAATAAATATGGCGTTATGAATAAAAGGCTGAAAATAGGGCTATTCAATAAATGCACTATATCTATTGCTTTTCCGAGTAGAATGGGAGGATAATGAAATGGGTGAAGGGGGTCAAAAGGTACAAACTTGTGGTTATAAAATATGTATGTCAAGAGGATGCAGTGTACAGAGTGGACACTACAATTAATAACGATGCGTTGCCCTTTTGAAAGTTGCAAATAGAAATTTGCTAAGTAAAGGCTCTCATCACAAGAAAAAAATTGTAGTAGTGACAGATAACTAGATTTGTGGTGATCTTTTCAAAATGCATATACACACTGAATCATGTCCACCCGAAATCAGTGTGCTATATTTCAATATTAGCTCAATTTTTTTTACAAAGTAGAATTAAGTACGGCTTCAAATTTCACATTACATGATTGTTATCTGTAAGCATGGACTGAAGCCGATCAAAACCTTATCACTCACAGATTTAGACAATTTAAGACAATTCCATAGCACTTTCTTTTCGAACTTAGTTCAGTTGTGTAAACTCAGGATCCTTCTAACAAAATTCTATAGCAAACGTTCAGTAAACTTAGCAACTGTCATAAAAAAGAACAACGAACAACTGATACTCTCTATTAGATATAATTTCAAGTACTTTATTTCTCAATGTAAAGGTAGATTGAATTATTTTTTTTTCTGGATTTAAAAGATATATACTGATTTTTCTCCCCCTACACTCTTGGTTTATTTCTGCTAACTTGAGAAGAAATACAATTATTGCATAGATATAGAGTCAGAACATTTTATGTTCAAATATTGGCTACTCTTTTATTTGTGTGATCCAACACAAATTACCTGAGTTTCATTTTCCTCATTTTGTAGGTCTTATTTGAAGACAAGCTGTCATAACATATGTGAAGAACTAAGAGTGCTTGGCATATAGAAGTAATTCAAGTAATTGCTACCAGAGAAAAAAATTAAAATTATTCCATCATTTTATAAATAGGAAATATAACTGTATGCAGGCACCTCTCAGATATAACTTGATACTAATTCTGCAGAAAAATGTTCTAAAAGTTTTAAAATCTCATAATGTTCTCTAAACTTCTAATATAACCACATATCAACTGTATTATTGCTTACCTAATATTTTTCCAAATCATTTTTTCTTCTCTCCTCACCTAGAACATTTAGATGCCTAATTATATTTTAAAATTATAAACAGAAAAATAAAATCATAGGGATTACTTTAAAGATTATTTCTGACCTCTTCGAATCATCCTGTGTCTGGCCAATGGTGGTGGACCTCACTTTACTAAGCATTGTTTTGAAGCTACATAATAATGTGCATCTATCTATAGATTATTTTTCTAGTAAAAACTCCTAATAACGTGAAATTTTTTTTCGGTAATACTATTTTCACTATAGTGAAAATAACATATATATCTTAAAAGAAACCTTTTTGTCAGATAGTCTCTAAATGGTCCAAGAATAAACTTGGCTTCTATGCTAACTCTGTAAATAAATAGGAAAAACAAAACAAAAAATATAAGTTTGCTCATGGGGACATGTGATATCAGACACATTTATAAATATTATGGGATGCAAAATATCTGTCTTTGTGGTATATTTTATTAATAATTGATTAAAAACCAATGAAGAATTCACCTATTTTGAAATATAATTACTTAGTATCAGAATTCTATCAACCACCTGGGCTTTATAATCCAATATTTTAAAATCAATGGTAACATTTCTTATGAGATCTAAACCTCTCCATTTGAGCTAATAATTAAGTGTAGTTTAAAAAAACCTGCAAAAAAAAAAAACAAAAATAAAAATAAAAAAATAAAAAACCCTGCTAAATTAGTAAAAATATTTAGAACTATTTATGGCTTTTACACTACATCTCATTTATAACTAAGAAAAAACACTGGGTGGCTCAGTGGTTGAGTGTCTGCCTTCCCAGGGTCCAGGGATCAAGTCTCACATCAGGCTCCTCACAGGGAGCCTGCTTCTCCCTCTGCCTAGGTCTCTGCCTCTCTCTATGTCTCTCATGAATAAATAAATAAAATCTTAAAAAAAAAAAAAAAAAAAAAAGAAGTCATCTTGTTAATAACCACTTCTCCAGCAAAGATTTTTTTATTCAGGTTTGGGGAGGTCTATCCATGTATCCATGCCATAATAATTCAAACATATGACCACAGAGGAAGTCATAAGATACAGGTTTTAAGTTACACGTAAAGTGTATTTGTCTAATTGAATAAATTTCTCTTCTCAGCAAAGAGTAAGCCTAGATAGACACATTTCCTTTTCTTTCAACCCATGCCAGATATCACCAGGAGGTTGGTAACCTTAAACCACTGGCTATTGGTAAGAGAGAGAAAAATAAGCTTAGTAAAGAAGTGTGAGTTGAATGGGCACCAGAAGAAAACTGGCATCCCATATTGGAAGACAAGGGGTCCCTTTGACGATGCTACTTTCAGATAAAAAAAAAAAAAAGAACATCTGTTCAAATTTATCAAATTGATAATGTCCTTTTTTCATGAAATAAAAATACTATTTTTTAATTTTTTAATTTTTTTTGAAATGAAAATACTATTAATCAGTAATATATAATAATGCATTACTTAGATGAAGAGGACATAGGGAAAGCCTTTGTAGGAGTATCTAAATATTCGAGTAAAAAAAAAAAAGGATGGAAAAAAATTATTTCAGGGAAAATGGTAATACACATGGTGAAGCATAAAACAGCAGAAAGTGAGACTCAGGGATTATTCAAACTGGAGAGGGTGTTTTCCCCCCGCTGAAAGCATTCCTAGTAAAAAAGAGAAAATTAAACACTATGCAGATCAACATGAAACTCATGCTGATTTAATTTAGACCATAGCCCAGGAGATGGAGATCCTGGTGTTAAAGTCTACGATCTGAATACAAGGTAAATGTAGGAATAGGAAGTTAAAGTGAGCTCATCCTGTCTGCTTTCCTTTAAAATCTACATTTTTAAATTTTTATTCATTTTTAAATTTTATTTCTATCTGCTCTTTTAGATTTAGCCTACAAAAGATTTAGATGCAACCAGAACATAAACATGTAGTACAAATTAAGTTGCCAAACTAGTTTGACACTATCAATATAACATCCATTAAAACTTAGGCAATAGACTTCTTACTATGCCTGGTCCCTTCCTCCAGGGACTTGTTTCCCCTCCAAACCTAGTCCAACTTTGGAGGCCCTGCCAAAGGAGGTGTCTTACTGCCCCTTCTATCCCATGGTTCACTCGAGAGGGCACGTGACCCCAGAAGGGCCATTCAGAGACCTTTCCTGGGATTGAGACACCAATGCAACTCCTTCTGAGACTGAAGGGTCGGTATATTATACACATAAAGTTATAGGAGTCATCTTTCCAATTGATATAGACAAAATCCCACAGAGAATGGAGGGAACCCAAAGGAAATCACAGACGCAAAATGTAGACAAATTTCTGAAATATAAAGCACCTGCATCTAATCGTGCCTACATTTAGTCAACCCCAGGAATTTTCAATTATAGGAGTTAATAAATTCTCTTTTGTGTTTAAGCAAAGTTAGACCAAGTTTCTATTACTTGCAAACAAAAAAGCGTCGTAAATATAAGAGACAAAGGAGAGATCTGGGTTTTGCAATACTCATTAATACCTTACTGTACTCCCTAGGGCTCTCCAATCAAACAACAGCCAATTTTTCCTGTAGGGATTTTTCTAATCTGACACACACAAATAGCCTAAATTATCCCATTCCCCTAACTTAATTACCAGTACCTTTCGGGGAGGGGAGAGGTGGGAGGTGATGGTGAAACCACATTATCGTATTTGATAACTTCCCAGATTTAGTACACGTTCTATATACACTTCGACACAAACAGTTCTTTCACAGAGGATAAGATCTATTATTAATGAAAATATTAATTACATGAAGTATTATACATAGCAATCTTATTTTCTAATTCCAATTAAGTATTAACGGTACTTAAAAAAAAAAACTAAAAGCATTCAAACCAATTTTTAGGTTATAGGGCACAGTACATCAAAAACTCAACCATACTACATCAATATACACGGATATTCATGCCAAAGCCCCCAAACAAAGAAATCACAGATACCATTCACCTACTAGTCTCACGGGTGTGATTAATGAAAAGACTATTTCAGAAAAACAGCTATCATCATTTCCATTTCCAGCAGTTAAATCAATAGTCTTTCACCACAGGTTTCAAAGATGAACCAAACCAGAGAAAGTAATGCATACTCACAAATTATAAAGCATGTCAGCCATGTTGCTACGGTAGTACAAAGCATTTCTATAGGCTCTTTCAGCTTCAGAAATCTTGCTCTGACTCTTCAGAACATTTCCAAGGTTACCCCATGCTGCCAAGAAGAGAAAGAAGTATTCAGGCTGAGCGTCAATCCAATTATACATGACATAATATCAGGCCATCAGGAAGTACCACAGGGAGAGAAAAACTTCATAAAACATTTCTAAGATGGAAAATTTATTTCCTTTTTGCTCCAACATTTCATCAAGCCAGGAGATTAAATACAATCAAAGTCTTAAAAAAATTAAAGTAATTATTATGTCTCAAAGCTGATACACGTATGCAGTTCATCATAAGGCCAAGAACAATGTTATCTTAAGATCACCTACAAAGACTTCGTGCTCTTTCAAATTTCAGTAGAGGTCCTTGTGGCCTGAAATTATGGTGTCCTTACTGAACCAGAAACTGTAAGAAATCATCTTAAAGTAAGCAAAGATTTCATTCAAATATGATAAAACTGATAGATGACATAGAAGATCATGATAAAAAGCAAGATAACTAAGTTCAAAGCAACAAAGAGCCTTAGTGGTAAAAAAAACATCATAGTGGTAAAACATTGTACTTCTTCAAATAGTTAAATATATATGGTTTATTCAGATATAACGTTCTTTTATATCTTCCCTGCTAATAAATCTATTTGTAGGAAAACCACTCTGTTCGTATTTTTATACATTTTTTTTAAGATTTTATTTATTTCTTTGAAACAGAGAATGTGTGTGTGTGCACAAGCAGGGGGGAAGGGGCAGTGGGAGAGGGAGAAGCAGAGGGAGAAACAGACTCCTTGCTGAGCACAGAGCCTGATGGAAGAAGGCTCGATCACAGGACCCCGAGATGATGATCTGAGCTGTTCAGACATTTAACTGACTGAGCCACCCAGGCACTGCCATATATAATGTTTAAATAATATCTGTAATTTCTGTATGCTCTTTATTTTTCACCCCAAATAATCATGATTTCTCAACATTCAAAAGACCAGATACACCATCAGCAACTCTCTGTATAGCATGGCTCTCAAGCCAACCTAGTCCTCAAACTTGGATATTTCTGCTGTCTTCCTTCCTAACCACAAGGAGATGTGTTATCGAGTCCTGAAACCAGAGTCCTTACCAGATAGAAGAGGTGGATGAGAAGGAAGTTTATGTGCATCAAGACATTTTTACTTGAGTAATTACTGATTGTATCTGAAGAATGAAAGGGGCTGGGGGAGGTATCAATTTTTAATGCATAAAAATGTATATAATCTTTCAACACCAAAGTTGCCTGTGTGCCCTGCTAATTTAACACTGTGCCTTAATTTACTCATCTGTAAAATAGGAAAAATAATTAGTATTTCGTGGGTTTTGTGATGAGGATTAAATGAGTTAATATATGTGTAAGGTGTTAAGATGGTGACTGCCATGTGGCAAACACTCAACAAATATTTGCTATTATCATCAATATTATTGTGATTGATGCTTTTGCATTTTATAATGTCAAGCATCACTTATAGAATATCAAATATAATGAAAAACTGAATCCCTGAATTGAAAGATACAATTTAGTTTTAAAATATTGTCAAATTAGTTTAAAAATTCAAATACCAAATTTCATAATAGAAAATACAAAGTAGCAGGGAAAGCATATAGTAAATTATAATTATCTTCAAACTTAATAGGCATAATATCACATGTATCTTCTTTATCACATGTGTTTTATATCCATTCAGCCCTCCTTCCCTGTCACCAACATTATCAAATTAATAAAGTAGGGCGCTATGGAAACTTCTAATAGCCAGTTGTTTTCAACCCACTTCACCTCTCCAAAAGTTCTGCTTTGATTGTGGCATTACTAAATGAAATTATACTTACATTAAATATTATTTCATCTAACCCATAGTCTTAAAACACAGAAGCTCAGAAAAATATAACAGCCACGAACTGCTCTGAATATTTTAAGTCATATTTCCAGGGAAAACAGGTTGACATTTTCTTCAGGTACTTATATGTCAGTTAAATAATGACATAACAAGTGTTTCTCTTTTTAATAGTCAACACAATATAGTCATATTTAGAATATATGCTTACTGAGTTGTTCATTTATTCGCTCATATACACTTCCAATTATTAAACTAATACTGGCTAAGCATCTACTGGTGCTGGCAAGTTCATTAGGGGCCAGGCACTTAGGCCTTGTACTTATATACAAGTTCTCATATAGGCACAGCTTATGTTTGAAGTGGGAAGTAAAGTGGAGTGGGGTTGGAATGGAACCACACAATAGAATAAATGAGTTAACTTGAGATAATAGTTAAGTGCTAATGGTAAGCATTAACAAAAAAGCAAGGTGGAGTGAATGTGGCTAATTTTTATAGGAATATTTTAGAAACAGAGAAATGGATGTGATGTCTAAGGACTAAAAGATAAGAAGCCAGCCTTGCAAAGACTGGTAATGCTAGGTAAGGGGAATAGTAAAAGCAAAGGATCTAAGGCTCCTCTGGAACAGGCAGCAGAGGAGATGGTTATTTCAAAGTGAGAATACAACTCAGAATTAAAAATCACTGGCAAGGTTATCTGAGGCAAAGCCACAATATGATACTAAGTGTCTTATCTTTGGTCCAATGAAAAGACTCTTACATCCTTATGATTTGGTCATTGCCCTGGGTGACTAACAAGCGAAGAACATTCCCAAATTAAGCATGTATTTTAAAAACAATTTTACCTACTTACGGATGAAAGAGGAAGGAAGGAGGAAGTGGTGGGAAGAGGAAGAAGGGTAGACCTTTGATGCTCTGAACTCATCAGAAACTCACCATCAAGCTATTTTTTTTCTACTGTACATCCACTTTCTTACAGACTACCAACTTGGGACAAGGTTACTTTGAATCCATGATAAGTGAGACAAAGCAAGATTACTTCATGATTTTGCCAAATACAAAAAAGAAAAAGGCCACTGTACAACCCACAACATACCAAACATCCTTCTCTCTTGCTGAATGAATGACTCCTTTATCCAGTCATAGAACTGTTCCAGCATCCAATCTAGAGAAAAACTCTGCTTCCTCAGACTCTTTCCCAAATCACCCAAAGTTCAAATTCTATGATACACAATCTCAGAATCCCCATAGTGTCGTGTTCCCTCAAGGAAAGTAGTAATTAAGCCAAATTCTTTTCTATCAGTGTGTTCCTGAATGTCTTTGGCTGAAAGGCATTGACAGTGAGGATTTCATCATATTGAAATATGGAAACAATTCATTTTCAAAATTCCCCCTGCCTTGTTCTTTTTCCCCACGCTTCTTTATTACCTTCATACCAGTCTACTCTGTGTTAAAGGGGAACTGGGGCAGCTGGCGACTCCCAGGATCCAGCAAAGTATGCAGGTCACTTAGGGGCCACCTTTATCAGCTCAAAAATTCATCTCACATTAGCAGTGAGCATTCAAGTGTCACCCTGAATCATTATTTTTCTTAATCATAAGTTTAAGGCATCAAAATCCCTTTTTTCTCATAATTGTTGACAAAAATACAGTATTGCATTTACCAAAATATATCTTGGGTTTTTTTTTTAAGAGCTGTCAAAACTTAGACTAAAATTGTTGCATACATTTTTTAATTTTATTTTTGTTTTGTATGAAAACTGCTGTTACTATTTCCTGACTTTCAAATTTAAATGTGATTGATTCTTGCATCCATTCTACAAAAACTCAATGCTAACATAAAGATCAATTCTAAAAATATTAAACTACCCTACAAAATAATGATCTAAAATTTAAAAATGCCACTGGCAGTCAACTAAATAGTAATTCTTGTTCAAAAAACTATTCATTGGGCAGACCCGGTGGCGCAGCGGTTTAGCTCCGCCTGCAGCCCAGGGCGTGATCCTGGAGACCCTGGACCGAGTCCCACGTCAGGCTCTCTGTATGATGCCTGCTTCTCCCTCTGCCTGCGTCTCTGCCTCTCTCTCTCTCTCTGTCTCTATGAATAAATAAATAAAATCTTTAAAAAAACTATTCATTTATCATATTTCAATGAGAAAACAAAAAAGCAAAAAAAAAATACTGAATTAAAAAATGATTTAAGATTTAGCAACCATACATGTGGTTTAGAGAAAAACATTAAAGTGAATTACAGAAAGTACATCTTAAAATGGCTAATTTCACATCTATATATTTATCCTATAGAATTAATCAGTGTGGCTATGGGGTTTTTCTTCTATTACTTAAATTTGATCACATCAACCAACTTTTTTATACCAGACCAATTTTTAAATCTAGCTAGTCTAATTGAAAGTATCCAAACCAAAACTTGGAAATATGGAGAAATATCCCAAGACTCATGGGTGGGATAATTCAACATGATAAAGATGCCAATTCTCCAAAATTAATCTATAAATTCTATGTAATTTCAATCAATATTTTCACATTATTAATAAACTCAAAATTTTTTTCTAAGCATAATACAAGTGAAATATAAAACTTGATTTTTATACCATATTTACCATATACAAAAGATTAAGTTCCAGATAGTTTTAAAAATTAAATGTGAAAAGGTAAAGCTAACAAAAGTATGTAGGAAAATATCTCTGTGGGAGGAAAAGACACTTCTTAAAAAGACCTCCAAGTATAAGTCAAGCGGTTTAAAAAAATAATGAATTTGAGTATCTTAAAATTAAAGACTTCTAGTTATTGAGGGATAATATGGACAAGGCTAAACATGCATTAATACACTACGAGAAGATACTTCAAACATGTAAATAAGGGACTATACTTAGAAGAAAAAACTAACACAGCAACCAGAAAAAGATAAGAAATCCAATGGGGGGGGGGATGGGCAAAGGATATGAACAAAAATGAAAACAAAATAAATAAGTTAAAGCATTCTAACAAATATTCAAATTCTTTAGTAACCCAGAGAAACACAAGTTATGACAATGAGATTTGAGATTGGCAATATTTAGAAAACGGGATAATGCCAAGTACTGGTGGGGTTGTGGGGGAAGGCCCTGTGTACTCTTTTTTTTTTTTTTTTTTTAATTTTTTATTTATTTATGATAGTCACAGAGAGAGAGAGAGAGAGAGAGAGAGAGAGGCAGAGACACAGGCAGAGGGAGAAGCAGGCTCCATGCACTGAGAGCCCGGTGTGGGATTCGATCCCAGGATTCCAGGATCACGCCCTGGGCCAAAGGCAGGCGCCAAACCGCTGCGCCACCCAGGGATCCCGGCCCTGTGTACTCTTAGTGGCCCTGTCAGCCTGGGACCCATCCTGTTGTGCCATCTGAGAGAACTCAGTCCAATCAACAAGAGTCACTAAGCCCCAGATAAGCCCTAACCAGCAATCTCACTCCTAGAGAAATTTTCACCTAAGGGAACATGTAAAAAGGTATTTAATGCAAGCCTCTTAGGGTTGGCTGATAGTGGGAAGCGATCAACATGTCCATCATGAAAGTACCATGTAGGACATAACATTTTATGGATTACTATGCAGAAGTGAGGCTCCACAAATCCCCTGTAAACAATGTAACATAAATGGACCTTAGATACCTTTAGAAAAACTCACAATATTAGAGGCATTTTGTGTCACCACACTGACTACAAATATTATGAATTAATTTCCATTCAAAATATCACTACACATTTTACAAAGATAAATTATAAATCTAAGGATGCAAACCAAGTACATTAGAGCAGTTGTCTATGGTGCAAAGAAAGGGGAAATGAAATTAAGAGTAGAAATAAAAGGGTAAGAATAGAGATAAAAGAATAAACACATGAATAAAAGAGAGGAAAGCTTCAGGGATCATCCTGGCCATGAATGTAGGAATATAATTAATCTAACTGTCTGCAACTGGGTTTGGGGAGGGAGGCAACACAAGGGAAATGGAAGGGAGGGGAGGAAAGGAAAGGAGAGAGAAGAAAAATTAAGGTCACATCCCACATTCTTTTAAAATAGAGTGGGGTTACCCTATATCCCACTTAAGGAATAAAGGGTTTTAAGAGTCCCTAAACTTTTTCTCGTACTAAGACAATCAGAAACAGATGTTTGGGATTATCTTCAAATTTTCACTTGGTAATTACACTTTGAAGCAATAGAACAAAGATCTTATATTTTCATTAATATTTAATGTTACTTTTTTTCTTTTTTACATTTTTAGGCCTATACATTTTAGCGATGCATTCATTTCATAAATGTACTTTTTCTAAAGTACAGTTTTACTAGAATAAAATCTCTGAAATTCATCCAAGAAGTGATGATGAAAACTAAAAAAAATCAATGTTTTTAAAGTCCATAGTTTAATAGACAGTGTGAGCACATGAATCCAATTCACACTTTAAACTCTGAAAATAAATATAATAAAGCTCTGATCTAAAGTTCAAAAAAAATGCAATTAGTTTATTCTAAGATCTCGATGTAGTTTTTAAAAGTCCTTCCCTGTAGCGTCTGAAAATATTCAGAGTATTCATTTTATTCTTGTTGTTTTACAAAATTTGTATTTTAAGAAGCTGCTCTCATTTGAGGGCACTGCTATCCCATCTCATGTCCTCACCTTCCAGCAGCAGGAGCCATGGCAGAGGAAAGAGTGGAGAGAGAAAAGTGGTACAGAAGGAATTTTTTTAAAAAAGATACTTTTTTATAATAATAAAAATAGCAATAGTGCCTTCACTTATTTAAAGCTTACTATACTACGCTTGACAGTGTCCAGAACTTAGCCTAATAAAAAACCTTTGAGTTATATGACTATACCCATTTCATTGATGACAAAAACAGAAGTTAACTCCCCAAGTAGCAAAAAGGTACCCACAAGGAAGGTCCAGATTGTTTCCAGGCATCAGGTAAAGCTAACTCACCCTCTCAAAACTGAGTTTGAATACAAAGTAGGCTAGCATATTATTATAACACCCAATATTTTTATGTATTTAATGGAGGGACCAGAGCATAATATGAAAACAAAATAAATTATTCAAATGAGTCATCCCCTCAGAACTGCTAGGGGCAAAACAAAACCAAAAACCTCTAGAAACAACAAAATAACGCTAACCTGTACCCAGATTTCATACTGTATTTTCCCCACCACAGAAAAAGTAATGCCAAACAATATATTATGTGTTTTACATTTCTTTGGGAATGTAATTTTAAATGTCACATTTTCCAGTTAACTCATTGGAAATAGAACATACTCTGTATAAGCAAAAGGTGGTTGCTCAGAGATGCAGGGGACTTCAACACATTTATCAAGATCTTGTAAGTGCCCTGAAGATGTCTTGCATGGAAGAGAGATTTTGCAAAGCATTGTTTAACAAGTACATGATTTATTTCCTAAGACAAAGCATGTATGATGATCACATGAAGGGAGAGCAGTTACTGCTACGTCTTAACTGAATAAGCTTTGAAAAATCTGATCTATGAAGTTATTTTATTTCCAAAAAGAAAACAAATTTTTTTTCTGCTCAAATATCAGGAAGTGAAGTAGTAGGAATAACTCTTGTATCTCAAGGGCCCTTCAAAAGGTATCCACTTACGAAGAAACTTGACCTTAATTCACAACGAAAGCTCCTCTTGTACTGAGTCCACAATCTGCCAGTTTATTTTATGTTCTTTGAAAGGCAGAAGAACAATTAAATATTCCCATCTTGCTAAAGTTGTTCTAAAGAGAAAATCAAATGGAAGCTCCCTCTAGAAATGTTAAATGATCCTACAGCAATACCTCCAACTTTTTTTCAAAGCCCTCATTCAAATACATAGCATGGCTAAGTTCACAGACTAACTTCAAACTTATCCTATTGCAATTCCCTTCCTCTTCCTGTATTTCACAAAATCAATGCAGGGCGATTTGAGCAATTTTTTTTTTCAAGGCTATTTTCACTTTAGACTAAAAGTTTGAAGACATGTATATTTACCTACTATTAAAGTTAAAGTAATTTTCTTATGATTTTGGAAGATGCTCTTCCAAAAATTAGCAAAGTTGAAGGACTCTCAATATTACTATTTAAATTGAAGCCCCTTAAAATAAATAAATTAATTAATTAAAATAAAAAATAAAATAAATAAAATAAAAATAATAAAATAAAAAATTGAAGCCCCTTACCCTTCAGGTCTACCTAAGCGATCCTGCCTGAGGGTGATCACACCAGCATTTCCATTGCACTGGTGCACTGAATGCAGACACCACATCAGGAAGGACTCTCTCACTTTTGGCTTCTGCCCTCAGTTTTTTATTTTTGCCTTAGAATTTTCATGCAGGCCTTTACTTATATCACCATCTTGAGTTCTATGTAAGGGTCTGGCAATCCTGAAACATCTAACTGCACTAAAAAGGTGATAAATCCTGAATTTTGTTTCCTTCAAACATGAGTCACTTGTTTTAATCAGAATGCTACCACCAAACAAGGATTCAGAACTGAAATCTCATCAAAGAAAAGAAACACATGCATGTCTAATGTGTTTGTTAAGAATTATGTCTAATTCGGATTCTAGGCTTTTTTTTTTTTTTTTTTAAGATTTTATCTATTCATGAGAAGCACAAGAGGAGAGAGAGGCAGAGACACAAGCAGAGGGAGAAGCAGGCTCCATGCGGGGAGCCCAACTCTAGGCCTATTTTAGGCTAAACTTTGTGTACATGTGAATTCTTTTAATCCACATAACACAGGAGATCATCACGCAGCTGACACTAGTTGAGGAAACTGTGCCCCTCGGAGAAGTGACCCATAGAAACCAACCCACAGAAACCAAAAGCAGTGTGTGCCTCTTTCCAAGGCCTTTGGCATCACCTGGACTGTAGATGTGTTCCTGAAAATGGTCTTATCAAAGATATAACTTAGTTATCATTGTTAAATCATAAAGGTTGATTATGTTACACTTTCTCATTTTAATGGAGAGAGAAAAAAAAAGAAAAAAGCGGAAGGAGAAGAAAAAAAGAGCCGCTAACTTCCTGGAACTTAAGACAAATGAATGTTGTTCTTTTTAACTACACTCCTTCTGTTAGTAAAGCTTGTAAGGGGGTCAACGTTTGTAGCCTGGGCTTTTTGCTAATTATTTGATAGTCACTTCATATGACTCCAGGGATATAAAAGCCCTTATAAACCGTAAGAATTTATTTTTCCTAAAGTAATGAAATCTTGGATTATTACCAAAAAAAGAACATACTGTTAAGTGGGTAAAAGAAAAGAAAGGGTCTAGTTAAAATGTCAAGTGAAATAAGTAGACATAAAGATTATGATTCATGTGATACCAGAATACATATATTATATACTTATATGTAATTCTAATTAGAGCAATTTTATAATATGCAATTACTTCTCTTGGTTCTGTATCTTTGGTTAGTCCAGATGGACTTGAAACTAAATTTATTTTCTTATTAAGGAAATTAAGTACTGAAAACGACAAGGTAACACTTGTATGGTAAGATTGTCTTGGAAACACTGTCACTCACTATAATATCTACGTGCACACTGCAATATCCACATACGCAATTCAGTGCAGGTGTTCTGTTGCTGTTTTAACACATTTGGGGTTCTTCTTCAGCATTTCAGCATCTGTAATCTCTACCATATTCCTGACTTTGACAATGAGCCACCACCACATCCATAGTCCAGAGTCTGCTACCAGTACTGCTCATGATCTGTGGTGTTGGGTCTCCCCTGAACCTGCCTTCATTCATTAACCTCTCATCTGTGGTTGGAATCTTTCCCATGGATTCTCCATTTAAACAAAACAAAAAAATCTGCTCCATATCTCCTTTTCTAATTGCAATATGTTGTCTGCAAAATTTCAGATTAACCCACGGTAATACATAATAGGACAGTAAATACAACTGCATTTACAAATGTAATGACTGGCCAAGGGGAAACAATTTGGAAGCACCTGTGCTTCTCCTCAAATCCCACAAACAGACCCTTTTCTGCCTATCACACTGTTAAAAGTGGACAATAAGACACCTAGTGAATATGTGAGTGGCATACCGCATAGAGTGACCCTATTTATGGACATACCAATTCAGTGGGGGCTATTTAGAAATTCCTCATTATCTGGCTAATCTCTCACAAAGTCAGACTGAGACCATTAAGTTGTTCAATGGGCACCTTCAGACTGGTGATAAAATCCAACAAGTGGCTGAGTTGCTTCTGACTTTACATCAGAAACATAAATGTCCCAAAGAATCCCTTGCTTCTATCATGACTGGTTATCATCTGAATGTGGCCCCGCTCTGAAAGATGAAAAATGCTTAGAAAGGCCAAGAGTTTTTATACAAGTATAGTAGGAGTTCTAAACAACTCCAGGGCTGGGAAACAGAGAATCTTTTTATTATTTTTTAATCCCCGTTGTTCTCTTATAATTCAATCTCATAATCTATCTCACAGTGAATCCCGTCATCAGTGGGAAGAGTCTCTGCCCTCACATGGCCCCAAGTTAGTTTCCTACTATGTGTCACTAAAAGGAACTTTTATATGATAATCGAAACAAAGAATGCTGCTTCTCATTTAACACAGATAAATATACAGTTCCAGAAGTTCCACTTCCCAGCAGTGAAAGGAACCTACTACACACAGCTTGGCGTAGAGCCCAACCCAGCACTTGAACTCACAACCCTGAGAGATCAAGAGCTGAGCTGAGATCAAGAGTTAGATGCTTACCCAACAACTGAGCCACCCAGGCACCCCACACTGAAAGCAATTTTGATGTGGAAATGTAAAATAAAATATCCAAAACCTCAGTTTTAGTACCAATTAGCTCTGGATACACTGAAGTAAATTACCTGTCTCTTTGATCTCTTATCAGCAACAGTAAAGGCAGTAATGTAGCAAACATGAGACGTGGGCCAAACCCTGGGCAAGGTGTGCTACACAAACTCTGTGCCACACAGTGGTATTGCACCCTCACTATACAGACCAGCATCTTGAGGCACAGAAGGGTTGTGACAAGACTATAAATAAGGATAATGAAAACGGCTATTAATGGCCTGGGTTAAGATCAGTGCCCACGCCTACCTCTTACTGCAAAGTCTGCAGTCTTTACTGTGCTGTTTCTCCTTGCACATTCTGCTTCTCCCTTAATTTCTCATCTGTGAAGCAGGTGGAATGATGTTTGCCCAAGTTAAACTCCAGCATAACTGAGAAGATTAAATAACAGATATATATCCTGGAAAGTACATTATAATGGAAAAGGAATGATATTTCATTATCATCCATTAGAAGCATGACCAACTAGATACATACTGTCACAGTACATCCCCTGTATTCAGTATCTCTGGGAGGCCCATTGAGAATTTCATTACCAAGTAAATCCAGGCCAATAAAAACAAACTCAAAGCAGTATTAAATACTCCTAAAGCCAGTTTTAAGGTAAGAAAAATAATGAAAATCCTGAACTTCACATTTTATTAAAAAAAAAAAAACTGCCTCTAAAATAAAAATATAGTACATCTCAAAAATAGTGTATCGGAAAAAAAAAAGTATATCGGGACACTCTACATTAGCCTCTGTATGTTAGTTTTTGACAGTCACTTTTATCAACTCAGCAGCTAGAGTTAAACACAGCAAAAGCAGTGTTAATACTAGATAAAAGGGATTGAAAAACTAATCAAGTTTTAAGAATAAAGTATGTGAGTAAAAAAGATGTATACATGCTAATGAGAAAAAAAGAACAATTATCTACTGAATAACTATACGAAATTTCTAAAAATAAATATTAATTATCTTCGATATATGCACAAATTTGGGCAACTACCATTTGGAAGTATTTTCTCCTGTACTTTAAGCTATTAACAACAGAAAAAGAGGGAGGTTAATTGCCTTTGCCTTTTTTTTCCTGTTACAGGTCATGAGATAAGGATTCTTAGAAAAGGCTACACAGCAAATACTTGAGGCATTTTTACATCACTTGAAAAACACGATATTGAAACAAAGAATGCTGTTTCTCTTTTAACATAATTAAAATATACAATTCAGAAAGTTCTACTTCCAAACAGTGAAAGGAAGCTACTACCCAGATGGGTAAAATAAATAGGAAGAATCAGAAGGGTCAATGCACTAAAATGACCTTATCACATCAATTGAGCAGCACAAGAAAGAGAAGGGCTGGCTTATTCTCCTGAAGCTCTAATCGTAACTAGATGGGGTCACAACAGGGAATTCTCAGAGGCCATTACAGGATCTTTTGCAACAAACACATCCATTGGACACGCATTAGTGATCAATGAACATTACCAACCAGAAGTTATGATTAGATTATGTGGTTTTAGAGACATGAATCTGTGTATTTCGTCCATGCGTCCTAAATAATGATGACATTTGGACTAGTTCCATGTAGGTTGTTTAAAACCCATAGAGAAGCTATATTTTCCTATCAAATAATCAGGATTGAGGTTAGGATACACTTCTCTAAGCCCAACCCTTTAACTTAAAACCTCAAAAGTACATATCTACTCTAGGTTCATTTTGGGAATGAGAACCAGTAGCCACAACCAAAGCATGGTAGGCCTCTGAGCAAAGACCACATAATCTCTTGCTTCTAGAATCATACCACAGAGCAAGGAGGCATGGCACAAGAAGGACTTTAGTGATCATACTACCTGTCCTCAAAAAGTATCTCAAAATCATTGTCCCAATGCGTAACAGCAAAAGCGATTTTAGAATCCTGTACCATTGCTTCCAAGTAATAGAATTTCAAGGGCAAAAGTAGTCCCAAATATATCACTGTGACTAAAGATAAGAAAAATGCAGAGTACAAAGATTTGTACAATATCATTAGCTGTATGTTCATGCTTTCATTACATTAGCCCAGAAACTCATTTCTACTTTAAAATTGTTTTCAACACTCACACAAATACGGACAGTACTATTCAATCTTAACCACTAGGTTCAACATGACTTGAAGCCATTCTTGGAAAGTACTCAGTTAATTCAAAAATGGAGTTAAGTACATAAATGAGGTACTGTATACCAATTTTGCAAACCACCAAAGCTTATTTGTTTGTTTTTTAAAGATTTTATTTATTCATGAAAGACATACACACACACACACACACACACACACACACACACAGGCAGAGGGAGAAGCAGGCTCCATGTAGGGAGCCCGACGTGGGACTTGATCCCAGGACTCTGGGATCATGACCTGAGCCAAAGGCAGACGCTCAACCACGGAGCCACCCAGGCGTCCACCAAAGCTTATTTGTAAAACTCAGAGAGTAAGCCAAGTGATAAAGTAAAAACAGATAATATATTAAAATACCAGAGATCTTCTGCTCTTTGCTGGTAGTCTCATGATAAATAATTTGAGAAATTTACCCCCTTTTCCCAAGAGAAGAGACGAAAGAAAAAAATGACTTATTACATTTCCTTATTATAGAAACTCCCAGTTGCAATATGCAGAGCCCCAAACATTATAAAACAGTGAGTTTCCTCTCCCATCCAGGAGAACTACACTCACAGAAAAAAGTGCATTGATACCTCAGTAATCTGTTTTTGTCAAAATGTAACTCTCAGCTGGTGTATTGAATATTTCATCCAGTTCCTTCCTTCCAAACTTAAAATCCCTAGAAAGTTTTCCTAATTAAAATATCTATACTCCTCCCAAAAAAGATATTAATGTTGATATTTTAACATAATATCCCATGGTGCTTTACATAAAAGAATTGAATTAAGCTGTTTAAGATGACTGAATGAACGTTCAGAGTGACAGCTAGTATTACTGGGAATTAGAATCCTAAATGCAAGACACAATAAAGCCTCTAATATAGCTCTGCCCTCCAGAAGGTTTTTTTTTTTTTTTAATTTCTCTCTACAATTTAATCAAATCGGATTATGGTTTCTTACTTGGAAAACAATATTATCATTTTTTAAATAAAAACTTTTAATATGTTTTATCCTTATTTAATTTGTAGTAAGCACATAACATGTATATTCCTGCTAGATCCCCCTGGCTGGTAATATACATATTTTAAAATTACAGACAAATTTAATACCAAAATGCAAAGCAAAAAAGATGAGAATTCTAATTTAATACCTGTATGTGGAAATAGGGTTTGCACTGTTTTAACTACCTTCCCAATTGAGTGATATATAAAGTCGTCTACAGCAAAACCTTTTTCAAAAATTATATCACTTGGAACATCTCAGATTTTTTTCATAATCCCTTGAGACTTAACAGAAATTTTCTTTTAAATCCATGATCACTAGTAATAGGTGTACACGTAATAAGGATAAACTAAAAAATATCTATTTGTCTTCTTGAAAATCTGCTCTATCTGCGACATTATCTGTAACTGCCTATTAGAGGAGGAAACAAACATATTTTTACCTTTCCACGTTTCGTAAGAGTCAAACACCTTTAATTTCATTTTGTGTAAGATAGCGCTCTAATACACTTTTTAGCTTACGCTAGCAGCTTGGATCTCTTTCGTTAAAAGAGAATTTAAAATTTCAAAGATACTAGCTATGTCTTTATATTCTTAAGATTTTATTTACTTATTTGAGAGAGAGAGAGAGAGAGTGAGAGAGAAGCCTGGGTGGGGGAGAGGGAGAAGCTGACTCCCGGCTGAGCAGAGAGCCCAACATGGGGCTTGATCCCAGGGCCCTGGGATCATGACCTGAGCCCAAGGCAGATGCTTAACTGACTGAGCCACCCAGGTGCCCTAGTCATTTCTTAACAGGTGCCAGATCTGAAGGTACTTCTTAACCTCCCTTTTCTGGTACTATGGTGGAGTGCAATGTCCAGACATCCCCTCCATGGACAGGAACACATCAAAGTGTTAGATCCAAAAATAAAAATATTTGTTAATGGAATGTATTCATCGGTTGGAAATTAAGGGGAATCCCTAGGTCTGGAAACTGCTTGAAAGCAGGAATCTAGAAGGGTAAACACCCTCTGAAGAGGGCATTCACTCTGCATATGTGACACTATGATGAACGAAGCCTTGGGCTTTAATCAGCTTGAAGCAGAAGTTCAGATTGCAGAAACCACAGAAACTCAAGCCCCCTGAAAGGAAACGGCCTGAAAAGATGACTAGAAGCGATCAAACAAACAACCCCCCTGCCAAAAAAAAAAAAAAAAAAAAAAAGATTCAAAGAAGGAGAAGGCAGATGTAACTGTCAAAAATATCTGGACAAACAGGAAAAAAAAAAAAAAAAAGGAATAAAAAATTCCCTGTGATTCCCTATATGTAAATTCATCTTCACAAAGTTTGGGGCAAAACTACATCTGTTGCTCAAAGCATCTCAAATATGTTTTAAAGTACATTTTGCTGGGAGAACATTATGTATAGCTTTGTGCAAATAAATCTGAAGCTGGTTAAATTGAACAAAATCCAGGGGAAAAAAAATACCAAAATTGATCCAAAAGTAAGTCTTAATGTTTCCAAAATCATGAAAGAAATTATATCGATAGAAAAAATTAAGCCCAGCCAGGTTTGCAGGTAAACTCTACCAATTAGAGAAGAAAAAGGTAACCTCATTTTATATAAAATCCTTCAGGAAACACAAAAGAGGTATACTCCCAAACTGATTCTGAAAGGTCAACTGATTTTGAAACCAGAATATGACACCAGAAGATCAGAACTGCCCATCTCACTCAGGAACATGGGTGCAAAACAAATTTAGAAAAATATAGAAATGATAATACATTATAAGCAATTCCTGGGTTTACTCCAGGAATGCAAAGTAGGCTTATTAGGAGATCTATTAATATGTCATCAAATTAACAGACTGAATGGGGGAAACTCTGGATCATTATCAATATTAATTCCGAAAAACAATCTTGAACTAGAAACAAGAAGAAAATTCCACAGGCAAAAGCATCTACGAAAAACCTGTAAAATGCACATAATGAAATCACATTAACAATTTTAGTTTTTTTAATATTAAAAAAAAACCATTCGTTTTTAAACAAGAATAAGACCAAAAACAATCTGCAGTCACCGTTTCTGTTTAACACTGTAGCAGACACTCTAGCATAAAATAATAAAAACAAAGTCCTTAAGAGAAACAAAAGTGAAATAAGGAGAGGTATGGGGGAAGGTCTTTAAAGACACTGGTAAAATTTTTTCCTAAGCTGAGTAATGGTTATTTGTTTCAGTAGTATTCTTTAAATGGTACAACTATGATGTATGTGTGTGTGTATATATATATATATATATACACATATATATATGTATATATATATATACATTTCTCATGATATATTTGTTATATATTTAATAAAAGAAAAGCAAAAAAAGTATTAAGCAAAATATTAAGCATTATAAGAATCAAACAAAAACTAATATGTAAATCAGAATAATTTAACTTCAGACTTGTTTTAATCATATGCTAGTTTGAATTCATTTGAAACATAACTACTGGTAAATATAAATTTCAAGCTAAGGCAATGCTAATTTTAGGTTTGAGGGTTTTCAAAAGCCCATAAAGATCCTAAAAGTTTTGTTACGGATAATTTTTAAAGACAGGGTAAGTAGTAAGACACCTGCTTCAACTGTAGTTGCAGTCATTAGAGCTGAAACAAAAGAAAAGATTTATATGCCACTCCATTCTTAGAGTCAGGGAAACCTGATGCTTTTGAACTTCTGGGACTATTCTATCCCAACCAAAAAGCAACCATATTTAATTTCTTCAAAACTCCAATATTTAAAAGTAAGAGTCTTTATTTAACAGTTTAACATTTTTTAAAAAATACCTGAGTCTAGTTGAGCTAATGAGACATTTTCATTCTCATCAGCCCCATTATTTTACATTTTATTTTTCTAATCAGAAGAGATGAACTGAGATGAAGCAATGAAGAATTTCTCTCTACCCTATGGAAGCCTGATTCAACTCTGTAGGACTTTTCTCCCAATCAGCCATTACTGGTGCTTTTAGCTAGCTCTTTTCTGCCACATCTCTCTGTTAAAAAAGAAAATCTGTATTTTACAGCTTTTTAACTCAGGCCAGCCAGTTTTAGAAAAAAAAATTCTGTATTTTACAGCTTTTTAACTCAGGCCAGCCATCTTAGTAAAATGCTACACTGGTCACCCTTCCTGACTTTAGTGCTCAATTCTATTTTTTTAATAAAAATGTGAATCTCTTTTGAAACTATGTCACCTTCAGAAGTAACACAATAAGTTATCTAAGAAACAATAAAATATACTGTACAATTTCAATGCTAGCTCTTAAATGCTAGCACTTCACTACAGTTGAAGACACTCAACTAGAGGTAAACAAAAACTCAGACCATTAAATCTACAACGAATTAGTCAAGTTTCACATGAGTTGAAGGTATAGATTCCACTTAAATTATGAGTTGCTTCCTCCATAAAATGTGACTCCTTCAACATACTTGTTTCTTGAAATCTGAAACTATGAGGTTGAAATACAACTATCAGTTTTACGCAAGTCCAGGAAGAAAGAAAAATTGTCCGACTTTGCATGGCTGCAGCAACTACTTTTTCTGCTTTTCTATATCGAAATGGGCCGTATTTGTCATTTGCATAAGGAGGGAATAGGTATAGAATCCTGGGTAATTAATTACCTTTAGAGTTTCAAATATGTGCATCATTAAATATACATCTTTTATATTATTTCACATATCTACACTAGAAAGAGGCATTAATATAAACTTTAGTTTTTTAACAAGTTTTCCTTGGATTAACCCTGTTTAATTAAAAATCATACTTCTATGTTCTATAAAGAAAATTGACAGTTAAGAAACCAAGTATTCTAAAGAAATGATTTTTTTAATCTATAACTTTAAAAACTTTAAATACCTTTTAGTCTGTGCTTATGACCTTAACTAATGAGGAAGCTGGCAAGTAGTCGGTTTTAGGGAAGATGGTGAGGAGTTTGAGATACTGGCAAATCATCCAGGTGGAGAAGTTCCATGTAGATATGAGGTCACAGGGAAAATAACTTAGAAACTCAAGGACACATTTATTGACCTCCTCTACTATCTACAAGGAAGTGTTCTAGAATCTATACAGAAAGGAAAATAAAGGCAATCTTTGGACAGAACCTTGAAGAATGAATCAATTTAGGAAGGAGGCAAACCTGTAGAAGAGAAAGCTGTTGAAAATGAGAAAAAGAGAATGACAATGGTGCAGTGCTTTGAAAGCCACAGTAGCAGAGATCAATGGTCCTCAATTGAGCCAAAGATGTGGGAGTTTAGAGAAAGCCAGAGGCCAAGAAGGGTGATCATACATTTAACCACTTTTAATGAATTAAAAAATGCTTTTTTTTTCCTCAAGCAGATACTAATCAACATGGTTTACAAAATACGTTGTTTTAAACACACACCCACATACAAACACTTTCAAATATTATGTGGCTTGTTCATTAAAGCAGTCATCAGAGAAAATTTCCTCTTTCCTAAGCACAAAAATGCAAAGAGTCATTGTGAAATCAGCAAACTACAGTAATCAACTATGTCTAGTATTTTCCTGACATTATCAACCACATAATGAGACAGGACTTGTGGTTTACATAGTCCAAATCAGCTATCATTTCTCCACTATCCAGATTTAAACCATAAATTAGCAGCACAGTCACTATGACAGGCTTTACCCATCATCATTTGCATCCAATCAGTTAATGACTGGCAGCTGTCTACAGGACCCATTACTGAAGGCAGCAGCTTTAATGTATAATGCTTCATGAGGCTTAAAATCATATTCTGGTAAAGCACATGGTAGACTGAAGTACTCCAAAATTTGCAAAGGCTTTCAAAGGGAGGGAAAAAGAAAAAAAAGAAAAAAAAAACTAACTCAATGAAATAACTGTAATCTCAGACAACCTAGAATGAACCGGCTTTAAAGGGTTTCTAATCTTCTGCTAGACTCAAATAACATAGCAAACTAAGAAAAATTTACCTTAAGGAAGAAGACTACCAGTCGCATAATTGCTAAGGAAGTAACCGTAGCAGGAATTATTATTAACATGCTATAAATAGAAAAAATAAGGAACCTAAATGTTAAGAATTGTGCCTTAAATCCAAAAACTACCTCCAATTCTAATCCTATCCTTCCTATCATGAAGTATCTCTCAGTTCCTTGTATATCAACAGGGTAGTATTTTACACTTTCACCTTCTTCAATGCATATACATCTTAGCTCCAAACTGATTATAAACTCTTTACAAAGACTATGATTTTAACATTTACTATTCAGTGTATTCACGACTACAGCCTCCTCTTCTCTGATAGGCAAGAAAACACAAGCAGAGAGGGCCCGGTAAGAGGCTTTTAGCAATAATCACATGAAAGAGGATGGTGGCATGGGCCATGGTGGCAGTCATGGAGGTGGTAAAAATTGGGTCAAGTTCTGGACATGTTTTTGAAGACAGAGTCAAGAGGCTTTGCTGATGAAATGGAAATTGGGTTTTAAAGAAAAAGAGGAGGTACAGATGACTCCAAAGTAGTGGTCAGAACTGCCGGGAAAATGGAGTTGCCATCAACTGAGATGGAAAAGGCTGTAAGTACAGCAGACGTGCAGGTGGTGGTGGTGGGGGTGGGGTGGGGGTCGTGGGGTGGGGCAGGGTTCAGGAATTTAATTTTTGATGTTTCAAAGGATCTATAATACTTGTCAGTCACATATTCATTTAACTAATAATACGTGGAGCACCTAAATACTACAACAATTCTTAGGTTTTAGGAAGGAGACGTGAAAATATATTGGAAACCAAGGAAATGCTTAATGATGGTTTTACTGAGTGAAGAATCAAGCATTTTAGCCTTGTCAGCAAAATAACAATCAAGATCAGAATAACAACTGTCAAAGTTATTGTAGCCAACTATACCTAGAAACGTATCTGGGAAATACCCTGGAGTTTACAAAATGCTTTCTATCCATGCAGGGACAGAGACTGCTACTTATATTCTTGCATCTGAGTACCTGCCCTCTCCTTCTTCAAGAGTAACAACATTAGGCTAGGGAACTGGCTTCTCAGAATTAAGATAACATTTCCCAGCCTTCCTTGCAGCTAGGTGTGGCCAACAGTCTGTGAGCAAACATGACGTGTGCAATTTCCGTGATATGCTCTTAAAGGGAATGGGTACGCCCAGCATTTGCTCTTTCTCTCTTTTCCTATGAGCTTAAGTGCTGATGTGATAATAAGCCATCTCAGACCACATGGATATGGTGACACTACCAAGATGGCAAGGGAACAAAAGAAAAGGAGCCTGGATCCTGAAAACCCAAGGCGCCATCTTATCAGCTCTGGGCTACACATACTTAGAATAAAGCTTCTATCTTATTTAAGCCACCATTATCTTGGCTCTTTGTTAAAGGAGCTTAACCTGACGCTTAACCAGTAAATTCAATAAATCCTCAGAACCACCTTGTGAGGAAATGAACATGCTGTTTTTCTGTTTTTTGTTTTTTTTTTTTTAATTCCTTACAATGTACCCGTTTTAAATAGCAGGAAAATAAATAGCAACATAGCCTTGCTTTATATACTTCCATCTACCACTGAAGAAAAGTCAGCTGAAAAGCATTCCCTGGGAACCGATTGCAAAATTTTTTACAGCAAGACTTGGGTTCATGAATTCACTAAACTGTGCAGCACTCACTACCCACAAAAGTCACGGAAAAGATTTTTTTTCCCCACAAGAACTGAGGAATTCTAGGCTATGCACTAGCTCAATTTTAATGTTTCTACTCCCATTAAAATCCCTGCAAATGGGATGCCTGGGTGGCTCAGGGGTAGAGCCCCTGCCTTCGGCTCAGGTTGTAATCCTGGTCTGGGGATCGAGTCCCTTATCCGGCTCCCTGCGAGGAGCCTGCTTCTCCCTCTGTTTCTTATGAATGAATGAATGAATGAATGAATGAATGATTGAATAAAATCCCTGCAATCTATTAAGCATCACAAGTACCAACAATCACTTCCTTAGCTTAAAGAAATGAGTAGTTGCTTGCTGAACTCAAGAGTTAATTTGTAACTGAATAAAGATAATACCAGAGTTGCTTCTGGAGTATCTAGATCTTTGGATACATATTCCAGTATTCATCAATAAGTCACTCCACACATATGACACAGTTTTACACTTTCAGTATTTGAATATCAGTATAGAAGTGTGTTGGAAAAAGTAGAAAAGGCCCAGTTCAAATGTCATGCAAACAACCATAACTTAAAAGATAAATAACTTTAAAAAGAGGGGGGGGGAAAGGCTTATGAAGAACAGGACTGGTTGGCACTATTTACTGCAATATATTTCTGCACTTAAAAGGTGCACTTGTTTTCATTGAATTGCTCTCAGGCTTCCATCATCATTTTGCTCCCTAAACCAGGGAAATTACTCCAACAGCTTTGGATTGTTCATCTATGCTTTAAGGGAGACTTTCTATTCTGACCACAGGTTCTGTGATTTGCTAAAATAGTCTTCCGGATCAGAAACAATAGTGAACAGATGATCAATCTCATTGCACAGTGAAGTTTATTTCTCTACATGACTTAAGAACCCTTAAAGTAAGAATGTGCTAACTGCTTGGCAACATCCAGATTCCTGAGGCTGTGCAAAGCTAAGGGTGACTCACACTTGTATGCGCACACACTGACACCTAGAGACGTGATGCCAAGATTCAGAGGTAGCATTACCTCCAAATCTTCTAAAGATGTCAGTGGAAGTCTTAGGGTGTTTCCTCAGGCGATGCTTGGAAAGCAGCAAAGCTAAAATATACTCAAGTGGGATAGCCTGACCCGTATCACAGGATGAAAGAGATGATGTCTGTAACAGTATTTAAAATATAGAAACCAAGCATCTTTCTACATCCTTAGGACAGTCAGTGCTTCTACACAACCGTCCTGGACCGATGTGGTCTGGGACATGGGAAAACACTTCCCTAGTCCAAATAATGGAATTCTGGATCCGTCTCTAGACTGGCTGGGCTGCCCACCTCTTTACAAAATGAGACGAAAGGAAGGTACTGGGACTGCAGAAATACTACGCTCCAGGGCAAGCAGCAAAGGTCGACAAAGGCAGCCCGAGGACACCGTCCAGGCCCAAGCATAAAATAAAATATTACCTTTAGCTGGGTTTACTTTTATCCCTGACCTATACAGCATTTCCTCATTCTGCCAATCTCCGTTCCTGATCGCAGTCTTGAGTCCATAGAAAACAATCAATGTGGCCGTGGCATAAAAAATCAAGCTCTTGAGGAACCGCTTTTGGACCTTGACATAAAGGGCTCTGGCACCCACTGTAACAAGGAGACAGAAGCCCATGCTAGGGATGTACAGCACGCGCTCGGCAATTACAAAGCCCACATAGAAAAACAGGTTGGTGGCAGGAACAAAGGGTATTATTAACAAAGATAAAGAGAGCACAACAATGTTCTCCGTAGAAGGAAGTGGCGATCTCTGCGCTGCATTATTTTTAATGCCATTTTCTGCTTTGGCTGCAAGGCTGGGCTTACTCTCCGAGTTCCGGTACTCCCCGTCCGAATGGCAGCTATGGCCATTTGCATTCTGCTTGCCATTTGTCACCACTTTCCCGTTGCACTCCCGCTCCACGCCTGGGCTCTTCAAGCCATAGTAGGCGAGGAGCAGGAGTCCCATGTAGAAGGCCACAGTGTGCAGGTTTCTCCAATCGCAGACTGTTCTGAGCAGAGGCACAGCATCCATTGACCAATCAAAACTGAGTGTATCTGGGCATAGCAGCAGCCACAGGTTCTTGGTTGGCAGGTAGAAGAAAGTGAGCGTCCGGGCCAACAGGCTATCTGAGTCGGCAGCTGGGTTGTCCGAGTTGGAAAAGCTTGGTGGCTTGTTTCCCATCCAGTATAAGCGGGCCCCCAAAAGGGAAGTCCCCCAGAAAGTTAACAAACTAATGCTGAGGAAAAGAGACAAGTTCTTCCTCTGAAACCAAAAGAGAAGGGAGAAAAAATTAGGATCATCGTCAACAGAGCATGGGAACACTGAACATTTAGAGAGGCAAGGACATTTCGAGGTGGACAGGTAAAACCACGTAGGCCTTAAACACATGACTGGTTCTGTCTCCTTTCAAACATGCTTAGGGAAAATTTAACCTGAAGAAGACACTGTGGGGGCCTACTTTGTATGTAACTTTGGATGAGCATTTTTTTTCTTTCTTGTTCTGAAACACCAGTAATCAAAGCTTCACTTTGATTTCACTTTCACAAAGCTTCTGGACCTCTGTAAAAATGGGTTGGATATATATTCCCTCTCGGAACTGGTGTCAGGTTAAATTGAGACCCGATGTAAGAGTACTCAGCACCCTGCATGGGATGGAGTAGACATCTAAAGACTATCTTCGGGATCCCCGGGTGGCGCAGTGGTTTGGCGCCTGCCTTTGGCCCAGGGCGCGGTCCTGGATATCCGGGATCGAATCCCACGTCAGGCTCCTGGTGCATGGAGCCTGCTTCTCCCTCTGCCTGTGTCTCTGCCTCTCTCTCTCACTGTGTGCCTATCATAAATAAAGTTAAAAAATAAATAAATAAAGACTATCTTCTTTCACTTTATGGTTTAGATTCTAGGGGAAACAACAAGTAGGCGTTCCCCCAAATATGGAGCAGGACAGGATCCTGCTTGGCTCAAAGGAGGAACAGCATTTACCTACTGTCTATGCCAATCCTCATTTCATTGTCTTGAATTCTCTTGCAGATTTGTCAACCAGGCTTTCATCTGCTACCCCATGCTGTCACTGACATCAGTGACATCAAGCATTTAATAACACTCCTGATGAATCCCAAATTTTCCATGCTGATGACAACTTTTTGAAAATAAAATGACTTTGATAATGTGCTTACGTATTTTAAGAGAGAGAAAATTTTTTCAACCTGAGTAAGAATTTAGCGACCTCAAACAATCTAAGTCCTGAAGAGGGAAGCTGGAGGGGGAAGGATGGATACTATATCCCAACTTTAATGATTCCTTGGTAATGTGATCTCTTAATGCACACAGTGACACTGTATAAAATTATACATTAGTAACACTCAAAATGGTGCTTGAAACCTGAAAGATATGCCAAATGTTTAGTTTTAAAAAAGAAACCCACAAAAAGCAACAAAATCACAAATACATAAATGGGGCTATATCGAACTAATAAAAAACTTCCATACAGCAAAGGAAATCATCAACAAATACAACGAAAAGGCAACCTGCTGAATGAAATTTGCAAATCATGTTTGATAAGGGGTTAATATCTAAAATATATTTTTAGAAAAAACTCCTACAACTCAAAAGAAAAAAAAAATCTTATGAAAAGTGGACATAGGATCTGAATAGACATTTTTCCAGGGAAGACAGGAAAAGCTGCTTAATATCATGATCATCAGGGAAATGTAAACCCAAACCTCAATGAGATACCACCTCACACCTGTTAGAATGGCTATTATCAAAAAGGCAAAAAATAACAAGTGTGGGTAGGGATGTGGAGGAAAGGGAACCCTTGTGCACTGTAGGTAGGAACATAAATTGGTGCAGCCACTACAGGAAACAGTGTGGAGTTGCATCAAAAATTAAAAATAAAACTACCATATGATCCTGCAATTCCACTTCTGGTATTTATCTCAAGAAAACAAAATCACTACCTCAAAAAAATATCTGCACCCCTACATTTATTGCAGCATTATTTATTTAAAATAGCCAAGACAAATTATTTATATTTATTTATAGCAGCAAAGATATTTATTTACAACAGTCAAGGCATTATTTTTTTATAATTGCCAAGATAACCTAGGTGTCCATCTACGGATGAAGGATAAAGAAAATGCACTATATATTTGATGGAATATTATTTGCCCATAAAAAATAAGGAAATCTTGCCATTTCCAACAATGTGGCCATCCACATCCTGAAGACAGTATGATAAATGAAATAAGTCAGCTGGAAAAAGACAAATACTATATGCTCTCACTTATAGGTGGTATCTTAAAAAACAAAACCCCTGAACTCATTAAAAAAAAAAAAAAAAAAACAGAGACAGGGACTGGAGAGTTGTCAAAATGGGTGAAGTGGTAAAGGTGGTCTAACATACAAACTTTTAGTTATTGAGATAAAGAAGTTCTGCGGATGCCATACCCATCCTGGTGACAGTAGTTAACAATACCATATTGCATATTTGAAAGTTGCTAAGAGATTAGATCTTAAAAGTTGTTATCACAAGAAAAAAATCAAAATTTTCTTTGTGGTGATGGATGTCAAGTACACTTCCTGTAGCGATCATTTGCCATATATACATATGCCAAATCATTATGTTATACACCTAAAACTGATAAAATGTTAAATTCAATTATATCTTCATTTTTAAGTCCAAGGATCAATGTATCTTGAGCATGTAAAACTTCTATTAAAATAGTCTCAGGGCACCCGGATGGCCCAGTCAGTTAAGTGTCTGCCTTCGGCTCTGGTCACAATCCCAGGGTCCTGGGATGGAGCCCCATGTGGGGCTCCCTGCTCAGTGGAGAGTCTGCCTCTCTCTCCACCTATGTTTCCCTCTGCTCATGTTTTCTCTCACACTCCCTTCCTCTCAAGTAAATAAATAAAATCTTTTTTAAAAAGTCCCTATGTATTATATACAATTGCCACTGGATTCTCTTCCTCAGACTCCTCATTTACTTCACCTTTAATTGCTGGAAGCCACAGAACTGGTCATGGACCATCTCTGTTCCATCTTACTATTAACCCAATGATCTTAGCAAGGTCTGTAACTTTTAAAAATATTAATACATGCTAATGACTCCACATTAACCTTCCCTTATCTCCACAATCATTGATTCAATTGCCTAGTGGACATATTCACTTATGCATCTCAATTCAAAATGCCCAAACCTAAAACCTGACTTCATACCCTCCCGACACTAAACACTTCCTCTTCCAATCATCACCACCACAAAAGATGGTAAAACTTTGTAACCAGTTTCTGCTTCCCAGCCTCCCTCCTTCCCTCCACATTCCAACCATTACCAACTCCTCTCATTTTCACTTCAGAATATATGCCAAATTGGTCCATTTCTCGCCATCTATTCCTTCATCACTTGAGTCCAAAATGCCCACACTTGGATTATCACAATAGTCTCCTCCTCACTGGCGACCCAGCCCTTTTAAACACAGATTACATTATTCCTAACTTTCAAAATCATTAACGGGATCTTACTCTAAGGTCTTGGAAGTTCTCACCTCTACAAAGGAGATTCTAATTAGAGGGTTCTCTCTCTCTCTCTCTCTGTGTGTGTGTGTGTGTGTGTGAGAGATATGTCTTAATTTTACATTTTTTACATTTCAAAAATTATTTTGAAAAATATTTTAAATATTTAAAGAGGGGGTACTTCTGGGTATAAAAGAAATGAACTAAAGAGGAGGTTAAAAATTCAAAATAAGGAAAATGAGAAAAACAAACAGATGGGAACTATGGCAATTTTAAGACTGTTAATATCAGATCACAGTAATGCTAAATTCACAGAATTAACTGCCTCAGTGTTTTAAAACATCTGTGACAGACTTCTACTCAAAAGTATTTCACATAAGGCTGTACGGGATTTTTAGTGGTAGGGGAGTAGTATGTTCAGTCATCACCAATTTCTCACTTTCAGGTTTTTTCTGGAAAAATAAAATGGTTCAGAATCAATATCATCTAAAAATACTCTTTTTGCAAACCGTTCTTTTGCTCCTCTGAAATTCTACCCAGCAAAAATCTTAAAATTTATTGATTTTAGAAAAAACCCACAAAACACAAAACTGCATATTAGAAGCTATAATAACTTGATAGGACAATCACAAAACTGAGTATTCTTTGATTACACAAGAGAGAAACATGTCATTTGGCAAGGATAAAAGAAATAAGATACCATGGAAGAAGAAGACTGATCTTGAAAAAACAATTCAATGTTACGATTTGTACCAAAAGTCCATTTTTCAACTAAGTATACAAAGTATAACATTCTATTCCAATGTCTTCTGGTGGGGGTGAGAGAAGGGAGAGGCATTACAAAAACTCCCCTTCATCAGTCAAGAAGAAAAGCAAAAAAAAAAAAAAAAAGAAAAAAGAAAAAAGAAAGAAAAGCAAAGGAGTAAGAGAACCACACAAGGAAGGAAGTGTAATCAGGATTCTTTGCCAGTCATGAAACTCCAGAAGAAGTTAGCCGTAATCATTGCATAATTCCATTTTATTCTCAAAACAAGTAGAAGACAAAATGCCTTGTCAATTTTTAACAAAGCATCTTTACTAGTTAAATTTTAGTAGATCAAAATAAAATGTAAGATTCAAGATGTGATAAAAATGATTGATTTTATCATACTCAAAGAATATTTAAAAATAATAAACTACAAAATAAAGATTAATGAAAACTATCAGTGATAAAATCTAAGAAGTCCAAATGTGGAGCAAATGACAACAAAGAAAAAGAAAAAGCAGAACTAATAATCAAATGCTGACATTAATTTACAAGTTACTTTATATTTTAAAGCATTTTCATATACAGCTCCCATTTAAACAACTAAGATCAAGAGACACCAAAGTTCTGAAGTAAGATGTTCTCACACACTCATTCTAACTTCAAGGTAAGGTCTATAAGGGCTAAATAAATAAATGGCACCATTAAAGGAAAACTCAACAAACAGGTAAAAGAAAATTGATGTTAAAATGTTTGAAGTAGAAGAGCTTCTAAGGCCTCAAGATCGGCTACCACTTTTTACATATTTTATGATTTCTTTGAAATCGTTAAGTTTCAAATCTCTTTAATGCCTTCTCACAAAATTTGTTAAAAATGGGTCACCTAGAAAATGGGATTCTGATCAAACCAAATCTCTCTTCTAACTTCATTCATTGCTTCTGTGGTAAGAGCCTTAAAAATAAGACAAAAGAAAAGAAAGCATGGGAAGGCTTTATTTATTAATCACAGTCCCTATGCACTGACTTGTGGATTAAATCAAATGAACACATTTTTATTGAGTTACACCTAGGAGTCAAGTCATATCATTAGCCTCAGCATTCTGCTGTTGTTGTTGTTCTTGGCGCAGTGTATCAAATTGATTCAACACAGGTATTTGTAAGATGAAGCAGGAGAGTTCTGAAGAATTATCACCAGACTTGAAGGTTAAAACTAGTAAAAATCCATACAGAGAGGAGGAGAAGCCTAAGTCTGGGAAACTTAATGTGATTGGAGGGAAACTTAACGTGATTGGAGGATGATCTCTGGTGGGTAGCATTAAAAAATGGCTGCAGTTTAATAATGAAAAAGTAATGAATTCACTGAGCATAACATTAAGACCACTGTACGTGGCAGGTGCTCTCCTATTACGCACCTGATGTATACCTGTAAGCTGAGAATGGACAGACCCTATGCTTTTGGAGTTCTGTTCTGTCTAGAAAAACACTGGGAAGAGAAGAATCATAGTGCCTTAAAAGATAGCTTTCAAACCTAAAGGACCATCAATATTAATTGTGAGCTGCTAAAAATACCAATGCCCTGGTCTGACTAATATCTCCATAGGAGACTCTAATGCAGCCTAAGCAGAGAATCATCACATATTTCTACAAGTCTAATTCTTAACACTGACACTAAAAATACTGTGGGGTTCTGGCTTTCATTTCACAAAGTTTTAAGGCACAGTTTCCTCATTTTAAATGAATAAATCATAATGAAACATAAATAATGCTTTCTCTGAGGTTCTGGGACAAATTGGCTTCTTAGTATAATAGATGAGTGTCACGAAGGTCAGGCTACAAAGGAATTGAGATCTCTGTAATAAGTATAATTCAGAGATGAAATATTCAACTCTCGTTGCAATATACAGAAGACAAAGGATTTTTTTTTTCCCCAGGGGAAAAAAAGAATTTAGTCTCCTAAACGTGAATCACAAAAGGGAATTAATCCAATACAACAGATTTAAAATATAGATGGGAAATTCAGAGAAAAGACAAAAAACAATTAGGATTCATTTGTTAATAAAAATGAAAGTTACAGTAAAGCAAACATACTTCAAATGAATCTAAGGGAAAAAAGGAAAACTGGGGAAAAAATAATTGGCTACAAAAGTCATTAAAATTGTGTTGAAAGAAGAACTATTACATATTGAGAAAATATAAATTAGAAAGTTTGATGAGAAATTTGGAAGTACTTAGGAAAATTAATAATTTGTATAATCTATTGTTTGGTAATCTGGATACAGTTACTGTCTAACAAAATCTCTTAGATCTAAACAAAAGGATTTCAAATGCAGCATTGTTTATAAAAGTAAAAATAAGTAAATCACTAAAAATTTCATTAGAGCAATATGGAAACAAAATATGGCATACCCACATGTTCTGAATCTATAAAGCAACTAACAGGAATAAACCATACATATAAACTACATTATAGTATATGAAAATAGATGATAGATGATAGACAGACAGATAGATGCAGGCGTACATCTATAACCAACATAAAAAATACTATATAGGAATTAATGCAATTGAACCAAATCATTAGATAGTAACAGGATTCCTAAAACCTCAGGTTGCAAAATATGATTATAAAATCATATAGGCCACTCAAGAAAAAAAAATCCCATATATTTTTCACAAATGCATACATATATATGTATGTAAAGTCTCCCCTCCTCCCCCGCCAAGTCTAGAAACAATTATACAAAACATCAGATGATGTCAAATGCTAAGGCAGGGCATGAAAGGGAGCTGGATCAATGGTTGAAGAGACGGCTTCAAATTTATGAGTGGCTATCATTTATTCACAGCCCCTCAAAAAAATGTATCAAAAAAATCCCAAAAGGTTTGATAATTTGTTATATACATTTCTTAGGTTGAAATAATTTTTTAAAACATATATATAATGTTATCAAATCTAAATTCTGGTTATGGACTTTATCTATTAGTTCTTATACTTTTCCATATTTAGTATTCACTGCTGCCATGATTTTATAATTAAGTTTCTCAACATTAAAAAACACTTTTCCATGTCCCAATTCAATCTATAATAATTTTATAATCCTTACCTTAATTTTGCTAGAAAAATCTCTTGATTACTAAGAAAATCAGATAAAAACACCATGCACCCCAGGGGGGATACAAATTATGATAATATCTAAAAATGCTCTTTTAGGTCTGGGATATAACAAATGGCACATCTTTGAATTCTCAGATGTTACTATAGAGCCTAACATTCGTAGGCTTTTGAAAATGATTCTTAAACTCTCTCATACCAAAAGTCAATTTTTTACCTGTCATTATGTCACAGTTTATATATTTTTTTAAAATGTGTTTATTTATTTGAGAGACTGAGAATGCACATGCAGGAATAGGAGAAGGGGCAGAGG
The DNA here is from genome assembly GCF_011100685.1 of Canis lupus familiaris. NCBI lineage: Eukaryota > Metazoa > Chordata > Mammalia > Carnivora > Canidae > Canis > Canis lupus. The sequence continues at coordinate 25,058,939 of NC_049236.1, read as the reverse complement.
GAGGGAATCTCTAGCAGATTCTCTAGCAGATTCCCTGCTAAGCGGGAGGCCAATGCAGAGCTCAATCTCATGACCCTGGACTCGTGACCTGAGTCAAAATCAAGAGCTGGGCATTTAATAGACTGACCCACCCAGGCACCCCTCACACATTTTAAATCCTGTTATGGTAAATCCTCACTCCCAATCCTCCATACAAAGGATCAAATGAAATAATATTGCACAACTCCTAGGCTACTACCTTGATTGTCATCAAATACAGAAACTTAGCCTTATCACCTTTATATCACAGCATTTTCTGACTAACTCCACACCTCTCCATGAAAAGTACACATAAAGGCAGTAACATGTTGTGGAAGAGCATTTTCATGACCACAACTTCATTCCAAAACTAAAATCAAAAATGGGAATATGATTGCATCCTTAAGAAGAATTCTTACCACATACATGTCAGTTACTGAATAGATAGGTTTCCTTCAGGTTTTAATTCACTATTTATAAAATCATATAAATCAGCTTTATGAAAGTCTAATTTTTCAAAAAGTTCAAATATGTTATTCATCTTTTTAAAAACTTCTTAACATTAAAAGGGAAATTAGCTTCAGTCTCTCTGTTACTGAAAATATATATATATTTCTATTATACATATATATACAAATATATTGTATATTTCTAATGACAAAATCTTAGAGGGATTTTTCTGGAACTGTCAGATATAGGAAATCATAGAATAAAAATCAACTAAGGATATCAATTTCATGGTTGACAATTTTGTCTCTAGTCCTTGGAAATGCTAATAGAATAAAAGAACATAGCTATAATGAGCAAATAAAGTGAATTTTACCATAAAACATCAAAATCATTCCCACACATCACCTGAATATGAAGGCAAACCTGATGAGAAGAACCTGTCATATTAACTAGTGGTGATGCCTTTATAGAAGCCCTGTAGTGCACTATCTTCCTCTGTGAGAGTCTTTGCCTAAAGAAATAGCACAAGAGAAGAGCAAAAATCAACTATAAGAGCTCCCCTCTCTACTATTCAAGGAAAACTGCCATTCATGATGGCAGCTTCAATATTGCCTTCTGATCTCAGATTCTATGGGACATAAAGGAAACTGAAAAGGAATATTTTATACTCAATGAAAGAAAAATGTAAACATTCTGCCTTGGAGTATTAAAACTATCATGAGACTCACTTTTTGGCAAACTAATGAAAATAAATTACTTAAGCATAAGGCTCATTTAATTCCAAATTAAGCCCTTGGCAATGATAGTATAGTTGTAATAATAAAGCAGATAAAAATCAGTATCTGGAAGTTATAAGAATAACTGAGAGAAAAGTCTATCCAGACATAACAAAAATCTAGCATCCTTTACTTTGTATCCACTATTCATCATTGAAGTCATAAGCTTTCCTCGTATCAATAATATAGGATTTCTCCTAGCTGCCCTCCTTTCTAAAATAGTTCTCACTGGAGACTCATCCCAAAGCAGGAATATAATAAAGGCGTACTTTTCTGAGTATGTGACAAGAAGGAATGCATGGTTAAAAGTATAATTAGAAATTGTTTCTAGAACATATTCATATGATTTATCAAAGTTTTGCCATCATCAAGTTGTCAGGGTATTTGTTTCTCTTCAAAGAAAAAATAGGTTTCCTTATTAATAATTACCCTCTATACAAGATTAGAGACTTGCTTTCTGCACCAACAAAATAAACAGAAGAATTTTAATGTTTACTATTTCACAAGATATGAAGAGGTTCAATAGATGATATATGCGGTCTCTTTGTGAGGAAAGAATTTAAAGATTAAGGGCATAAAAAATATGTTAGTGAGATATTTAGCACTTCAGACTATAAGGAATTCTTTCACTTATTCAGGCTAACTCTATACTACAGCATAATACTTTCCATTGATTTCAAACATCCATCAGAAGTATCTGTACAGGGGATCCGTGGGTGGCTCAGCGGTTTGGCGCCTGCCTTTGGCCCAGGGCATGATCCTGGAGTCCCAGGATCCATTCCCACACCGGGCTCCCTGCATGGAGCCTGCTTCTCCCTCTGCCTGTGTCTCTGCCTCTCTCTCTGTGTGTGTCTCTCATGAATGAATGGGTAAAATCTTAAAAAAAAAAAAAAAGAAGTATCTGTACATATCCAGATAAACATATAACAGCCTAATAAATCAGTAATAGATTGAAATCCACTGATGAAAACGTAGGCTTTTTTTTTTTTTTAGGCCAGGTTATAATTTCCCAAAGTTGTCACTAGGGAGAGTATGATTATAAAGAAATCCAAAAAGTATGAAAGCATATTTCATGTAATCCAATACAATGAATGACAGGATATTTATCCAAAATTTAAAATGAAACATAATTGGTTTGATTTAGTAGTAAAAGGTCAGCAGAGACAATAGTTTTTCTTATTTTAATTATAATAACATTTGAAATTCCTCATAGTCTTTATTAATACATGCGATCCTGGCTAACACTGGTTAAAAATGGACTTTTTAGAGTATTTGAAAAATGTAACATAAAGAGAAGAAACCGAAGATGACCATCTATTCTTTCATTTAATCATCCCTGAAAGAGATTCTTCTGAATCTTATTTAGAAATCGGTGCTATGTATCCCTTAAATGGTGTTATCCAATGTCTACATCTCAACTTTAATACCATTTTCCAATAAAAGGAACCAAGGGTTCCTTGCAGATGGACTCATCTTAAGACTGGGGTAGGATATACACACGATGAGCCTGGTACATCTCATAGTGCCAGAAAGTAGGGTGCGTGCACACACATACCGATGAGGATACGTCAATGTTGTCTATGGCACATGGGAGCCTGCTTAAAGAGCTCCCAATGGCCAAAGCTGGGCCAATTTGAATACAAAATGAATAGTACTGAATTATAAACTAAAGTACAAAAACGAATATCCACGAATCTATACTGATAAAAATAAACGATAGGCAGATAGATAGATAGACAGACAGATAAGGGAGAGGAGACAAGTCTCCCTTGCAGAAAGAATGTTGAATAATTTATATATTACTCCATCTTCAAGGAGAGGGAGCATAACTCCTCACTCCATAAATACGGCTGTGCATAGTGCCTTCTTCCAAAGAGAAAGGAAGGATGTGGGAGGGAGTGACTTTACAGCAGATAAACCTGAAAAACACTATCTCCACCAGGTGATTAAGGTCACCCTTAACAGTGGTAAGTCATGTTGACAGCATGTACCCTTAATCCTCTGATAATATGTGATGAAAATGTCACTTGACCTGTGTTCTTCCTCTCAATCCACAAACCCAGCTTAATCATGAGGAAAACATCAGGCAAATTCCAGTGGAGAATGTTTTACAAAAAAGCTGACTAGGAACCCTCAAAACTGTCAAGGTTATCAAAAGTAATGTCTGAGAAACTGTCACAACCAAAAGGAGCCTAAGGAGACATGACAAGTAAATGTAATGTGCTATCCTAGACATCATCCTGGAACAGAAAAAGGACATTAGGTAAAAATGAAGGAAATCTGAGTAGGTATGAACATTAGTTAATAATAGCATATCGGCATTGGTTCATCAACTGTAACATATATACTACACTAATGTGCGGTGTCAGCAAATAGGTGGAACCGGGTGTGACATACCTGGGAACTTTGTTCTGTTCAGATTTTTTGTAATCCTGAAACTGTGCTAAAAAACAAAGGCTATTTAAAGAATGCCTGTAACTAGAACAAAAGCTTTTAGAAACCAAATGAAATCAGATGGGTTTCTGATGGATCCGTATCTTAAAGCTGTGGGCCAAGAAATAATCAACTGAAAATTAACATCAACGTTAAGTACATATTAACATTTTAACTGTCTTCAAATTTAACCTAAAAAGATGGAATAATAGAATGAACAAGAATTGAGGTGAAGTGACCACAGTAACTTACACATACGAGAGAGATAACATACTGATTTCAAATCCGGTTTGGTTTTTGTCTGACCCTCTCTAGCAATCGTAGTATCCTATAAACCCCCAAATGAGAAACAAACGTCAAGAGAAGGATGTTTCTAAACCCACTGCTATGGTGCTTTTGTTGGCATGGTGACCCCATTCTTCCTCATTAAGCTAACATGGGGAAATCAAGCAGTTAGCAATTTCTTGCATACCCATGGCAGGCTCCTTCTAGAGCTAACGATTAGGGAGTGAAGTACCCAAAGAGTTCAATTACTGGAACTGTAAGGGGTGTGCCACAGACCCTAACCCATTACACTAAAAGCAAGCCCCTGAATGCCAGCCTTCAGAGTAATCTTGTTTAGCTTAAAATAAGAGGTTTAACACTTCCCACCAGGCAGTGCACTATGGTCAAATCGGGTTAGCCACGAAACAATCCAGCCTTTATGAAGAAAATATGTGAAGAAAATATTCTTTTGTGACCTAAGAAACAAAAAATACTTTACACAAAAGAAGACACCTCTTTTTGACCATCGAACCACTTTAGGTTTTTATTAGATTCCTGTCCCTGTACGTTAAGAATACACCTAATGGGGGAGAATCAAAATAAAAGAGCTCAAAATTAATTGAATTTGGAACTCTTTTCTATCCATCTTTCCTCAAGTGGGCAACTGCATTGCAAATGCATTTCCTGCGCCAATGGATTAAACTGCAACATTCTTTTAACTCTGTGTGGCTTTAGTGCGACAAACCAGCCATTATGAGCTGTGTTCCAGTCTCATTAATGAGGTAAGCATGTGAGCCCAGCATTTTGGAAACCTAAAGAGACAAATTATAATGAGATTTCGCTCAGTGAGGAGGCCAAGATATAGCCCTCTTCTCTCAAGATATCATAATAGCCAGCTATTTAACGAGTGTGGAACTTTCCTATGAAGATAGAATACACACCAAAAAGAAAAGGAAGACTTCACCTAGACAAATAAAACTTAATATACATCTCATAGGTAGGTGTTCATTAACAAACATAATTTCAGTGCTTACCGTGTTTCAATGGAAATATACTCCCCCCCCCCTATAATTATACAGGTCTTCTAAATATACAGTAAATTCAATGTAAAATGGACAAATGATTTTTTCTTCACAGATAAAAATGTAGTTCTTTACCTATACATTTTGCATGCAGATCTTGTCCTTATTCTCAAAATGCCACACTGATATAAAATAACACTTGGGGTTTTTTTGTTGTTTGTTTTTTGTTCTTTGTTTTTATTGGGAAACTGAGGACAAGTAATTAGTGCTTTGAAAAAAAATTTTCACTTGATGAAACATCCATCAATTTTCTGATTCTGTAACTGAATTTTGTAATTCAATATCAGGTAATTACAACTATTTAGAAATTCCCAGACAACACTGAGGTACATATTTAGGCATCGTAATTATTAGTCATTCAGAGCAGAATCAAACAGAACTAGAATCCTCACAAGATCAGTTGAGTAGAACATTCTGGGCATACTGAGCAAGCAAAGGGGTCATTACCCATTCTCCCCCTATTTCTTCTAAAAGAAAAAAGAACAAACAAACAGCCATGCCAAATTTTCAAGTACCTCAAAGTAGTAAAGGGACATACGATTACTAGAATCTGTTACAGAAAAAAACAACTCCACTTCCAAATCTTTGTTGGATGTTGTTTGGTTCATTCCCATTAATACAGGAAGAGATGTAAGAAACAGCAAATTAGTGCTATCAGCAGTAACCAAGAGCTGGTTATTATAATGAAAATACTTTAAAAACAAAAGTTGAGTCTAGGCAAGGGTGATGTGGGAAGAGTCGAAACCCGTAATTTTAGTTTTCATTAAAAGACCCATCCTCCACACCTATACATCTTATCACTCTGAAAGTGAATTCTTTTTGGAAAAGTAAAATAATAAACCTAGATGGCAATACTAATTACAAATGGGATAACTTTTCTAAGAGCATCATTTAATATTTGTACCACCAAATAAGCATTTTTAAAATGCATACCTTTATTAGCTGGAATTAATCATCCAAAGAGTGACCCTCCAATTATACCTATTTTAGGAATAGTAAGCTAGCTGCATGTTTCATGTTATGCAGACAGAGAAATGATAGATATGGCTGCCAAGTGGCCATGAGCCAGATGTTTGGGAACAAACAAAAATACTAAAGTTTTTCAATTCAGAACTGTTCTGATAGCTTCTCCAAGAATCTCTTCTTGCCAGAAGCGACTTGGCAAAAGTGATTTTTGGAACCTCGTGGTAGTGGCTACCAACCTAAACAGATGAAATCTTTGTGTAAATGTAACCTACCACATTTTTTTGTCTTCTTTATTATGAAATTTGAAATTCAATTTTAATCATACACTAACTTTTAAAGACACATGTGGGAATGGAGGTGTTCAGTAACGCTAATTTCACAAAAAAGATTCTGAAACAGAGATGAATTCGAAAACTGTGAAACCCATAGAATCATAGCAGCATTTGTCCTCCATTTGAATAAGACTTCAATACAATGCAAAAGTTTGATCTTGCTTCAAATTAGTGGCGGGAAAAAAGAATTCTCCATTTATTAAATATCTATATTGAGGGCCATTAAAACCCTCCCCATTAATCTTCCTTCTGAAGCATGTCTAGCCTTCATAGCTATCGTTAAAGTATAGTTTCCAAATCCTTTCAGACTGGGTTAAAGTCTGGTATTTTTTTCATTAAGATGTGTATCTTTGATTTTTAGCATTATCATAAAAAAAATAAAACCCTAGAGTTAAATACGATTTACTGCAAAAATCTCAGGAGTCTTCAAAACATATTTGGATAATTCTTTCAGCCCGACATAGCTCCAATTAGCACTAATCATTGCCATGCCCTAATTATTTAAAATTAAATAAATTGAACTTACACGTGCAAACATTTTGCAAATCACCCTGCATCCACTTCTCTTTTCAAGTTAACTCATAAGATTAGACAACTTGTTTTAATAGATTATTATCATTGGATTGGGTCCAAAAAAGCATTCGTCTAATGGGAATTCCGTCTGCTTTAACAGTTGTGGTTTAGTGGACACTCTCTGACTTAACTGTCAATCATTTTTCTTGACTGGCTCCTGGCCCTCAGAACCCTTCTGGGAGAAAAGCAAGAAGTTTTTTCCAGGTACATGAGTGGCACTCAGTAAATCTGGGCTACACAAAGGGAAATGGAAGGGATTGGTTAAAATACCTCATGGGAAGGCTCTGGATTCTTGCTTCCTACTCACTACACTCCAGTTCAAATGCACTAGTAATCCCTGTTCCCTCTTGCTGTACCGTTCCCCACCTCAATATAGCAGTGACCACCAGCAATACTCAGAAATGCAGGAAACTCATGCAGCTTATCCCGTGGGCAAGGCAAACATTAATAAAACCAAAAGATGAAATATCTTCAACACTGTGCTGTAAAGTTTTGACAATGAGAAAACAAAAAATTACAGGATGTGCTAGTCTTTCTTTAGCCTCCATAGCTCCAACATTCCCTTTTAAGCAAGACCAGGAAATTCCATTTTTCAATAGGTTCCATAATAACTCCTAAACACTTTGGAAATTTTACAGTGTGTATCCTACTTCACAATAAATACACTTTTGTTCTATCCTGAACCATTATCTCTAATCAGCCCACATGTCTTCTTGCTTCAACAATCCAAACAAATGCAGGTCATCTGAATGATATGCTAAAGTGAGTACAAATTAAGTTTCATTGTATTTTCCCATGAGAGACTAGATATTATGAGGGAAGAGAGAGTCGTGTCTAATTGCCTAATGAATTCCAACACCTGTGAATTCACTTAATACCTCCCAGATGGGGTCCTGGCTTCTAGTGAAGAGAGTGGTTGCCCAGAAAACACCATTCTACTCTGTCATTATATTTAACTATGGAATGTGGGGGGAGGTCATGTACTAGTAGTAGTAACACCAATTATGAGTGTTTATCAAACATTTTACAATGTGTACATAATCCCAAGTCATTCTTTCTACAACTCTATGAATCAGTACTTTACAAAAAGACAGTGAGCCTCGGAGATGTGAAGCACGTTGCTCAGAATCTCATCGCTAATGAGAAAAACCAGAACTCAAAGTCACTTGTTTGATTCTAAGTCCAGGGTTTTAGGCCCCTAACCAACCCCAAACCACATGGTATCCACTTTGTAACCATCATTTCTGGCTCCTGGCCAGCCAGGTTCCTCAAACTTAAGGTGGCATCTGACATTAACTTCTACAAGAAAAGTTCATGAAGCCACAGAAGGGTAAATGCTAGAGAAATCTGGAGATCAGGGATTTCTATTTGTAATATTCTGAACTTTAGAAAGCATCTCCTCAATGTGTATTCTGAAGAAACTGCTGTACTTAAAGCTAAAACATGTTCCCCCAAGGACACAGAGCTATTTGGTGGCATTCAGGACCAGAAATTTCATCTTCCTTTGTGCTCATGGCATAGTACCTAATCCCTCTGCTTATCCTTTTAGTCTCTACTCTTCATCAAATATCTACAATAATTCTCAATAATGGACAATAAAAAAAAAAAACAAAAACAAGAATTAGACTCCAATGTCCTTGGTCTAGTAGTCAAAGCTGTCCAAAATCTGGCCCATCTTTTTACCATCTAGGCTTCAAAATCTGCTAAGTATTAGTGATATCTTTACTGTTGGGTACTTCAAATTTCCCGCAGTGATATTGGTCTCATTATTCTTCTGGTTATCAATAAAATCCATATCCATCAACCCTATGTTGTCATTATCTGAAATGTGCTCCCTCACCTCCAGCTTAAATTCCAGTTCTTCCACAGGCTTTCCCGTTTATCCGGGCTACCTCAGTCCCTGCCTTCTTAAAGCTATCCAGTCTTATGCCATCTGAAAGAAATTATACATTGTAAAGGTCAAGTCTGAAGTTATTAAGGCCCAAAATGACACTAAGCATAAGTAATCTTAATAATTATCATATTCTTCAGAAATGACCCTCACTGTTCTCCTGCACATACACAAGCTCTTAGATGGCAGGAATCTGTCCATTTTGGTCACGAAGTATGTTATCCACAGCAACTATACCAGCACCGGCCACAGAATAGGCACTTAGTACCAAATAGGTGAATGAGTACATGAATGGCTAAGCAAATGATGAAATGAATGAACAAAAGAACAATGAACTAAGACAGTAGTCTGGAAGGGAGCTGGAGGGCAGTATATGAGGGCAGTGTTAGATATACCAGAATCCTGACAGAGTGAACAAATAGCCCGATCTGTTCTCTCAAGTCTATGCACCTACATAAGACAGTATACAGAAAAGTCCCTTCACCCTGGGACTCTCTGAAGTCTACATGGCTAGGCAATGCTACAGCTGTTCATTTCTTTAACATGCATATTTGTGTGAGTGTCCACAATTTCTTCAACGATTTGATTCCCCACCCCCACCCCCGGTGTGCACTGCACTGATGTGGGAGTTAAAACAATGGTAAAGATTTAAAGCTCCTGTGGCAAATAAAGCCTGTCCCAGACTGCAGAAAAAATGTCAAGTGTGCTAAAAAGAGACCTGCATTATGAAGCCCAGTCAAGTTTCTAATCCCTAGGGTTATTTTTAACTAATGAAGAGGAGAAGAAAATCCAGTGTCTTAAGGAAGAGAAGAAAAAAAGGGGATGAAGACACACAGGCAAAGAGGAAGGGACGAAAAGGAATCAAGAAGACAAGACTTACAATGGTTAGACTTGCAAGCTCTCCTTAACAAGATGCGACTAATCAAATTATGTAATAACCTCTGGTCATCCTTAGCCCTTAATGAAGAGCCTTGAAATACTGGCTGAGGTCTTTAGGAGGTGATTTGAGGCATTAGAAAGATTTGTAAACAATGCACCACTGGACAAATGTAAGAGATGAGGATACGAGAGCTAGGATATTCTTGAAACAGCAATGTCAGTTCCTCCAAAAGGATGCTATTGTGGGATCTGAGAAACTTCTACATAATTGCATACTTCCAGTGCATGGACACTGTGGTTCCAGGGAGGAAGCTATTTTTATCTCATTTCTAAATATCCCGGTTAAAAAGATAGCCACTTCCTAGTTTAGTATTGCAGTGAAGAATAAAATTTAGTGACTGATGCATATGAAAATGAACCAATATCCTTGCAATATTACATAATAGTATCAGAGTATTCATATTTACTCTAATTCCTCTAATGAACTCTGACTTCTAAAAGACATAGCAAAAGGAACAACCAGATAATCTGTATGGTACATATTTTTAAATTAGCCCATTTGCAGAAAAAAATGGTCATCTTAAAATAGATTAAAAATTAAAATGGCTCACATTAATTGATCACTTACTATGTGCTGGGTACTCAGATTTCTATGTATTCACCTTCATTTAGTATTCAAAAATCCTAGAGTTGAGATGTACGGAAGTACAAAGAGGTAAGATCAGAATCCCTAGGCCATGATGCTATTAAAGCAGCAGGCACATTTCTTCATGCAACTAGCTAATTAAGAGTGCCTAATTAAGAAAGGGAAGGAAAATATTATAAATCATTGTAAAAAAAAAGAATGAAATGACTTTCAAAGGGGCAAATTAAAGTTGCACTCAAAAGGAACAATTAAACAATACTTATTATAGAATGTATTTACAAAACATTCAGGATTTGAGATTTTGGCTTGATGAGTCTGGGGGATAAAAAGGAAAATACATGCAAAATTTACAGTGTTTGCAGATTTCTTTTCTCTTGGATTTTTAAAATTCTAAACCAATAATTCTAATAACATGTGACTACCCTAAGTAGTCCTCATTCAGACAGAACAAAACAGTTGATTTTCAAGGAGCTTTAACACAGTAAATAGTATAACATTGTCAATCTTTCTGCTAGCCCTCAACTGAACTATGCCACAACCACTAAGATATGAAGAAAGAAAATCACTGCCAAAGCCAATCTCTTCATTACGTATTCAGGAGGTAAACACAGTAAAAAACATACCATCACTCCACCAATAGCAACAACTCTAGGCGAAGAAAAAAAGATATTCAATTGGTATTTAATTTTCAACTTTTTTCCAGTGACAGCTCTTTATGAAAAAAGGGTTTGGCCTTTGTATTAAGAGCAATCAATAAATATCCTCAATATGTCTTTCTAAATCACTTGCAAAAAAAAAAATCAAGAAAGATGAGGAAAAAGCAAAATTCAAGTACCCTTATATTACAAGCTAAATTTCAACTGAATATGTATTTTTACAGCTGCTATGAACTTCTAGAGCTGGTTATTCTTGGAAACCACCTTCTGCTTACTTGGCCTTCCTTTAGGGGGGGGATTGTTACCAAAGTTTACTTTGTATGATTATTTTGTATGAATTCGGTATCCAGAGAATAGCCATGGTGTTAAATTTGAACTTGAATTTACTTTAAAAATTCTAGGATACAGGATATCCGAGTAACACGAAGCAAGACTGGAGATAAGTGCTCAATGAGTTCACGAGTACTCCGATAAAATATAAAGCAGGGAAATAAGAATAAAATCTTATACTCTTGGGGTAACCTTGGACAAACTGTAAAAGTCTATGCTTCCTTGACTATAAATAGTGTCTTGACAGGAGTTCATAGCATGTTCCCTTTATCTCTGAAATCACAACTTCTCTTCAAAAATAAAAAGGAATGTAAAAGCTCTCTGTAAAATGCATGCAACTTGTATGACATTGAATGATTCACCCTACTATAAATACACTGTCCTTGACTTACTCTTTGGAGAGCCTATATGACATAACAGACATAGTTTATCAATTAACTTACTAGATAGAGTCAGCAAACGATAGCCTGTGGGCCAAATCTGGTGCCTGCCTGATTTTAGATAAAGTTTTATTAGAACACAGTTACACCCATTTGTTTGCAGTAGGCCAGCAGAGCTGAACACCTGTGATAGAGTCTACATGGCCTGCAAAGCAATAATAATTAACTACCTTGCCCTTTACGCTGAATGTTTGCCAGCCTTTCAGACTGAGGATACAGCATGAGAAGTTCTCAGTCCATATCATAGTTTGACACTTTATAATATTATTTCTTTTAGTTCTTCTTCTTTTTATTTATTTATTTATTTATTTATTTATTTATTTATTTTATTTTTTTGGTTAAAGATTTATTTATTTATTTATGAGAGAGAGAGAGAGGCAGAGACACAGGCAGAGGGAGAAGCAGGCTCCGTGCCGGGAGCCCGACGTGGGACTCAATCCCGGGTCTCCAGGATCGCGCGCCCTGGGCCAAAGGCAGGCGCCAAACCGCTGAGCCACCCAGGGATCCCCTTCTTCTTTTTTTTTAAATTTCCCTTGAGAGAAAGGTAAATTCATTGGTATTTAAGGAAAACATGCTATTTTCCTTGCACAGAAAATAGGGTCAGAGTCCATTTCTAATTATGTGCATAAAATGATGGCACAGTTAATGTAAAATGACATAAGGCAATAATGATGTAGACTAGAGCAAGAAATTAAGAAAGTAGTACTTCTGAAAGATTCCATTTCAGAAAATCAAGTGTTGACTGTAATTTAAGTTTACGAGACCATGAAAAAGATAAATATATACCCTCATGATAAAAGAGAGAGGTGGATGTATTTTAATATAGATAGGTTCCTCTCAAAGTTGAAATAAAACACACAGCCCACTTCAGTTTGCAGTGAATACTTGGCCTTCAAAAGACAATATTGTAAGTACTTTGGGATCTAATCTTTTGTTCATGGGAATGAATGAAGAACTCAGTATCTGCACAATTAATCCATCTTTCTAGTCAGATTATCCCAAGGACAAAGAAAGCTATAATTTCTCTTAAACTCAGCAATAAAATTGTTCATTAAATCATGATTAAACATAGTATGATATAATCGCTTCTTGAAGCATCCCCCTAAACTCCCATATTAGGGGGAAAAAACCACTGGAGAAGCTAAAAGCTAAATGACTTGTCCACAATTACACAACTAGCTAGTGGCAGAAACTGTGTGAGAACCCAGGCCTCCTGATTAGAACTGCAGGATTTATGTCATTATGCCATACGGCCATACTTTTCACAGCATGTTCCCTTTATCTCTGAAATCACAACTTCTCTCAAATGTCTAACATTTTTCAGAGGCTTTCGTGTAATTAACTTAGAAAAAGGCTACCAGCTGGACGCAAAGGTGTAGGTTCAAACAACCTTTATATAAATCTGATGTAAATCAGCAAATGTCTTAATGGCATATTAAATTTTTATAGAATCGTTCTCCCATAATTAAGTTTATGTTATTGCTCTTTTAAAATTGCTCAGAAGTGAATTTGCCTCTAGAAAGCAAACTGGGACATATTTTAGAATGTCCATTACTTTAAAGGGGAAAAAATTAAAAAACAGATAAAAACCTTCAAATTCAGTTCCATCTTTAAATGTGTTTAGTTTATCTAAAAATACATTTTCTTTTCTTTTTTTTCCAAAGAAGCTCGAAACTGGAAATTGGCGTTATTTTAGATTTTACAAGCACCTTTACACTTTGATAAAAGTCCTGGTCAAAGCTAAAAACAAGTCAATCATATATACCAAACACAACCTAATTACTCCTGCATGTGTCAGACATGTGTAACACACACTGAGAGGCAAATATATGGGGAATAAGAAGTATCCAGATTCCTATTTACACTGTAAACCACCATTCTTCATTCAAGAATCAAGAGTTGCATATACCAAACACACAGCCAACAAAGCAATCAAATACTAACGTCAGATTCTTATTCCAGAAAATTGCATTTATGTAGGGGCCCATGATTCATCATAGTTCAAAAAAACAAAACAAAACAAAATAAGGATCCAGGCATTCTGACATCAGATCTTACCCCAGAAAATTGCATTTATGTAGGGGCCAATGATTTATCCTAGTTTTAGAAAAACACAATAAGGATCCAAGCAGTGTGACCCAAACATAACCCCGAAGAAGATACCCCCGATTATCCAAACTTCATTACCAATTTGTTAAACAATAAATAAGACATGCAAACAATATTAAAGACACAGTGAAAACATTCAGGGATCTCAGTAAGATTTTAACCAGATTTACTGACCCATGTGGTTTAAGGTCTTAACTTTTTCTACAGATCGTCTCAAACTTCAAAACTAAAAAATGAAACCTACATCTTTTTTTAAAAAACACAGTACCTTAAAGTCCATTACCCTTAATTTCAAAATATGTAATTAAGAATACAGTAATAGTTGCAGAAACTCAGTGAACAGACTCAAAAAACAATAAACCGTACACTTTAAGTGGTTCAATTTTATGATATGTGAATTATATCTCAGTAAACCTGTTAAAAAGAAACAAAACTCCTGATTTAAATTGACATGAGTTTACTCATAGCCTTCCTCTATTCTATATTCACATATTTCCTTTCAGAAACACTAAATGTTTCTTACTTCAAAATGCTGCCCTGGGGATCCCTGGGTGGCCCAGTGGTTTAGCGCTGCCTTCGGCCCAGGGCGTGTTCCTGGAGTCCCGGGATCGAGTTCGACATCGGGTTCCCCACAGGGAGCCTGCTTCTCCCTCTGCCTCTCTCTCTCTCTGTCTCTCATGAATAAATAAATAAAATCTTTTAAAAAAATATTGCCATGTCACACAAACAGTATTTATGAGTCCTATTATTTTGAATAATTAAAAAAATATATCAGAATCACATCTGGCCTCAGGTGTTTTAGGTATTAAATTAGGGGACTTGTAGCTTTCTTTTTAAATATAAATAGAGGAAAAAAGCTCAGATTCTAAACATAGTCTCCACTGTCCACATCAAACAAGACCTGACATCCTGTACAGTTGAGAACCCCCTAAGACACACAGGAACCCTTGGCATCACATTGTTAATCTAATCTGCTTTATATTTTTAATGACATTTGCAGGAAATAGAGCTTTTATCTGAATTATAAAACAACCTCTATGGCACAGACTCATCTTTTCCCTTATAAAGCCTTTAGAAATGTGCTGCCTGTCAAGGACACATAAATAAGTTAATGTGGTTGATTAGCCATGATGTGACAATATGAAATTCAGAGCCAAACCAAACACTTCAATGTGAACTGCCTCCCAATAATTTTTTGCATGCTTTTGAGAAATACCATGCACTTCATGGCAGGTAGGAGAGGTTGATAGGGGCTTCAGAAGCAAACTGGATCCAGTTCAACCTCAAAGCGTATGTATACGTACGACGTCTCTCTCCTAAATCTGATGTAGGGCAAGACCATGGCAGACATGATATGCCCTTGCAGACTAATATGATTTTGAGCATCAAGCTCCAAATACCAAGATCTCAATGTCAAGATCGCTGGGACAAGGGGATCTAAAAGAAAAAGAAGTACCCGGTCCTTGGTCTTAAGGAGGTTTCTAAACCAACTACACACACACACACACACACACACACACACACACACACACACACACACACAATCAGTCCTACTCATCTAATTCCTTAAATAATTAACCCACTTTTTACTTGAGAGAACTCAACTGAGAGACAATGACCTGCACGGAAATGATCTGGATTTAGAATTAGCATTGCTTTTGAAATCCAGTCTCATTGCATGTTGATCAATTTGGGGGAGTTCATTCAACTTCTTGTAAAATGGAGTACAGAGTGACCCCACAGGGTAACCGTGGCCGCTAAGTTAGAAAACAAATGTAAATTCCAAGAGAGCCGGAGTTCCACCTGTTTTCTTCACTAATTTAACCTGAACCTCTAGAATGGCACCTCATTATCTAGAAAACAGTTACCTGTGTATCAAAAAATGAAAACAAAATGAAAAGATTAAAAGGCATTTAGCAAATTTCTTGTCACATGACCGGGCATGAGGGGGTAAAATATGGAAGTTGATTCTGAACCTAAATGAAACACACACCATGAAATGATTTTAACTTATAAAAAAATAAATAAAAAATAAAACAAAATAAAATTCTGGATGAGCTGAGCTATTGAGATGTCACTAACTTCTCTGTCACTCTCTCAGGCTCTTAACCAGGCCGAATAAATATGCCAGACACATGTGCTTCTCTGGCACTTTCTATGGAATTCTATTAGCACTTAGTGCAGAGTGACATGATCACTGTATACATGTCTTGTACTTCCTAGGGCCTGGGATAAGATATTATCCACCTATGTATTCTCAGCACCCGTAAAACTAACTGTTGCATATGGAAGAGCGGATTATTTGTATTTAAAGCTATTGTAAGGAAGCGGCATTGGTCCCAGGGCCAAGTCATATGAGAATGGTTGTTTCTTTCGTAATACTATTTGGATCTTCCACTTTAGCTAAACTTATTTTTTTTTTCCACCTCAGCTAAACTTGTATAAAAACAGTATTATGGGAAGACCATCCACCTTGCAGTCATGTTTGGAATGAGATCTCTTCTCCACTAGGTACTATCTGTGACTCCTTGGGCAAAATTATTTTGCTTCTATAAACCTCAGTCTCCCTACCTGTAAATGAGATTAATAATACTTACTCTCACAGAATGAACAAAGTAATGCACAGAAGACACTTTGCTAGCACACAGTAAGCCCTGATAAATGGTGGTTGTTACCATTATTACCACCAGCTCTGGGTATATGCAAATGAAAGCTAATGAATTCAAATGGGTTCTTTCTCTTCCCCTTTGAACAATATGGAAGTCAGCACAGCCCTGGAGAAGATTATACTGCAGAATGCAGGAGAAGCGAAGACTACAAATTATCCTGTCCCCAAACCAGAAACTTTAAGGCTGCTGCTTTGACAACTTAAATTCAGCCCTTTTGTCACTCAGCCAGCCCATTTTTCAGTTGGCACCTCTACAGTTTCCCCTTTCTTGCTATTTTATCTCTGAAATATGTTCATTTTGGAATTATCCTCACTTTTTGAGATTAGGGTTGTCGCCGATTCGAATACGCTTCACCCAACACTGAGACACTAAACTCATATTGTGTAGTCAAAGGATACTCTGGGTGTCTTTAAGTTACGACCAGTGGCATTTT
The DNA here is from genome assembly GCF_011100685.1 of Canis lupus familiaris. Taxonomy (NCBI): domain Eukaryota; kingdom Metazoa; phylum Chordata; class Mammalia; order Carnivora; family Canidae; genus Canis; species Canis lupus. The sequence goes on along the minus strand of NC_049236.1, from coordinate 25,041,992 downwards.
TAAAATCCCACCAGGGTCCTGGACTAAGTACAAGGGTAAATAACAACATACCCAGCTGATCTGTCTACTGCTGTTGCCTAAAGTTTCCCCTGCTCCTGAATTAGTGCACGGTGCCTTGGAGAGTAAGAAAAGGGTAGCAACAAAGAGCCACCCCAATATTTTCTTGATTCTCTACTTCTAGAGGGAGCTCAGGCTTCTCATCATCAAAGAGAAGATCCCTCTACTGAGGGGTGGTAACCTACTTCAAACAGTAACACGCTGTTAGTAAAGGCAATTAAACAAATCAGGAAGAAAAACATACTATGTTTTTAGTCTCTCTAAGATTCTGGTAGCTATAAAAGTAAATATTCCATTTGAATGCCAGCTTAAATCAAGCTAGAGACCTAGGATGACAGCGTGCAAATACTTAAGCACATAATTGAAGGTGCTTGGGGGTGGGGCACAGGGGCCGGAAAAGAAGGGGACTGGGAGGAGGGAAACAACAACAAAAAAACTCAATTTCAAAAGGTCCTCTAGGGGCAGCTGGGTGGCTCAGCTGTTGGGCATCTGCCTTCAGCTCTGGTCCTGATCCCGGGGTCATGGGATAGAGTCCCGCATCAGGCTTCCTGTGGGGAGCCTGCTTCTCCCTCTGCCAGTGTCTCTGCCTCTCTCGGTGTGTGTCTCATGAATAAATAAAATCTTAAAAGAATAAATAAAAATTAAAAAGGTATTCTAGAATTATTAATAGAACACAGGGTAAAATAAGAAGGGCCGAATCTTAATTAATGGTGAACTGGAGGGATGGGCACACGGGTCCATTAATAGTCTGCAGACTGAACCGACAGAAAAGGGCTTCCTCAGTAACAGGTTTCTACAAACCGAAGGCAAAGTGCACAGTGATAAAGCATCAGACCCCGGGGAGGAGGCTCTGCTTTCAACCAAGCTGGTGCCTAATTTGTGCAGGCCTCACATTTGTGAAAAGAGTGGGGTTGGCATGAGGCTAGTTTCTACTACCTCTCTCTCTGGCCACAAAACCTTACATTTTAATAAGAATCTTATAATGTCTAATAATATTGTATGGGGGTATCAGATTCTCAATGGACTCAGCAGTGGGTCCTGGGCCTACCTTTTCGTCAAAATCAGAGGGAGAGTATTTAAAATGCAGTTTTTCAACTGCCGCCTCTGTACCAGCTCCTGGTCAATCTGTAGCCTCCACAACAAAAAGTCAGCTGACCAGAAGATTCTTATTCGGTGGCTTCCAGGTCTGTGCTACAATCTCTGGTGTAAAACACTCTCCCCACGGGAGGCTGATGATCATCCCAGTGTGGACTACTCAAAGGCAACACATAACGAAATGAATCCTAAAATCTATAAACAGTCCCCATCCCCCCACCCAAACAACCCCTGTAATCATCCGTCAATGAGAGCAGATTTTTAAATGCTGGATTTTCTGAAATCAAAACCACTTTTAACCTTTTACAGACTTGTCGCCAGCACACCGAACTTACTAGGATTTAGGTTTCTGTAAAAATAGTTTGGCCTGAATGTTAGTAAGGCATCTAAAACACCTGACAAAAATTTCTGGTAGCCAGGAACAGTACTGCTCTAAAAACAAACCTTTTGCTCTCTATTACCTCCTTAGGAGGTGAGGAAATAAACAGCAACAACCACAAAAACCAGCCTCCTCGCTTCCCTGAAAAAGGTTTGTTATAACAGGAGCCTGGAATCAGCTGCACCAATATTGCCTGCCAGGATTTGGAAAAGACTGGGGCGAAGAAAGAGATTAACATTCACCTTTAGGGAATAACAGTGCTTCCCCTCTTTCTTCAAAGAATGAGACTCAAATGCTGCAAGCTATGGGGGCCACTGAACTAATCTTCCTTACTATAAACCTGGCTAAAGGAAATACATAGGCAACAGGCAGGGGGGCCGGGGGGGGGGGGGGGGGGGGCGGGGAGAACACGAAAGCCAGTCTCCCCTCCATTTTCAGATACATAAGCAACAGCACCATCCTGAGCCTGAAGGGGAAAAAATCAGGCTATAAAAGTACAAGTAGATGGGAAGATCTTAACAGCGAAGGAACCTTAAGGAATGACTTCAATAGACTTGTTTTCAGTCCAACTAAACAAAAGACAAATTAGCAGACTGTGCTGCTCAGAAGAATTATCCTTGAAAAAAGATTCTTTTTCCCCCCCAATATTCTTGATGCTGTCAGCAGTGGTGAAAGGGATTGCAAAGGCTCCATTTTTTTTTATTGACATTCCACTCCCCATCCCATGAGAAAAGCCACAACTATGCTAATTGAGTGCTCTGCACAAGGACAGAGGGACAGGAGGTGTGCTCCTATTGAAACGCTGCCGAAACGCAGGGACACGCTGATGACCATCATGATATTCCTACAGGAAAGGAACCCGGTGGAAACGTGTATATTTACTCTATTCATACCTAACGATCTCACAAGGCAAATATTACATTCCTATTTTACAGACCATGTAACTGATGTTCAAGACTTTTGGTCATTGATCCAAGGTCACAGCAACTTAAATCTCAATTGAAAGGCTCCAGTCCTATGGCTTTTCCACAACAGCTAAGTGCACCTATGAGTAAGATTAGCCGAACACCAGGTGGTTATTCAAAGTAAACAGCACTTGTGTTTATGCTATTAGATCTATTTAACTTTTTATCACACGATGTCATGAGATCTGAAGAAGAAAGAAGCTACACTCATTGGAACATGAAAACTGGCAAATTTTTGCCTGACTTCAAATGGGGGAAATTAAAAGATCTATGCAATTTGGAGTCTCCCATTTCATAAAAGTTATGGAAATACACTCAAATCATTCATGAATAACCTTGGTATAATCTCACTACAGTATATAAGTAGGTATTTACGCAGTTTATTCGAATGGGACACACAACAAACACACATACACATAAACCCTTTTAAAGGGGAGAGGACAGAGTTAACATGTTAAAAACTAAAATAATGTCCTCGAAAAGGCTAGGCTGGTACGACTAACAGGGATAACAACTTAAACTTCACAAAATTAAAATATTAAGTGCTTCCACTTTTATTTTCCATCTTTACGCAAACTATGTTTCTTTTTTTATTTTTATTTTTTATTTTTTTTTGCAAACTATGTTTCTAAATACAAACGGATACTGCATATAATCAAGAACTCTATTAAATGTACTTGGTATGAAAAAAAAAATAAATGTACTTGGTATGTAGTTATGTTTCGCACTGTTTTAGTGGAAATTCTAAACATTCTTCCATTTCTTCTCTTACTAAAAACTAAGTCATTGGTTTGTAAATGTCCTTCAGTTTTCTCAGTCGTCCCTGCTGTTTGCTCTGAATCTTACATTAATTATGAGCCAAATGACAACCACATACCAACTGCAGGCATTGTGGGTTCCCCTATCATATCAAAGAGAAGTATTATAATCTTTGCATTTTACTTGCTCTCCTGAAATTAAATGAATAAACATGTGGAGAAAGAAAGTGTCCTTTGGAACTGAAGCACTGACTTCACTAATCAAGGCCATAATTATGGAGGAAACATGTATTAAATTCTGAATTCATGCTATTTCACTGGATGCAAGAGTTGTAATCAGACCAACAGAGCATGCAGGAGCCATCTGGGTGCCGTGGAGTTGTAAAGACAAACCCGGAGAGCAAGGGCACATTGACCTTCCCAGCACCACATCGTTGCACACTTTGGCCTGGCTGTTCTCCCCTTCTGATTCCTTGGCATGCTTTTCGAAAAAAAAAAAAAAAAAAAAAAGGAACGCTGTCATCAGTTGGTATGAAACCGGATGCAAACAATAAAACATCTCACGCCATAAAAGCTTACCATACTATCCCATTTCATAACTACCCTTAACTATCAATGAATCTGATTTGATATGCAGTTTTTTAGCCACCCCACCTCCTACCCCCATCACGCCTCCTAAGGAATCTCTTACGCGTTCCTAGAATCTGACTTTCTGTAGCTTAAATTGCATTTGAGAAGTCAACACTAAATTAGCATTCCCATTGTTCCAAGTATTTAAGACAGGAATCGGACTTCCAGGCAGAGGAGTGGAGATTTGCGCAGACAGCGTCGTTTTCTCTATGAAATTGATGGTACCGGGTTGAGTATGAGTAACCAGATAATCACGAGCTCCCCATCACTCAATCCGATTCCTCTGAGGCAGCAGGTTATCGAAAATTGAGCCGAGTGATGTAATACGGATCCCAGACAGTGTTATGAGAACAGCATAGATGATTTCAACGAGACTCATTATTTATTCATCACAAGGTCCAATTTGCGTGTCATTTTCACTGATGGTATACTGAGGTAACTGGCTGAAATTCAGGGCTGATAGAGTATTTTATTCTGTATTGTAAAAAGGATCATTTTGAAAAATGTTTCTGTCTTCCTGTAAGAAGGAGCACCAAACAAAGAGGGATTTTGTACTTGTGGCCGTTCACTGTAAGGTTTGAACACCGTTGAGCAACGCTGGAAGGACGGACACAGGAGAAAGCCCTCAGGGACTCCCTGTTTTTCTCATTAGGAGTCTGTAATGATATGCTAGATGCTATAGAGTAAAAAGTAAAATAATCTAGTCTTCGAAAAATAACTACTTTTTTTTTTTTTTTTTTTTTTTTTAATGCTAAAGAACAAGAGAAACCCTGGCAGGAAACACCTTCCCTGATTGAGATAAACCTCCTGAATCTGATTCTTAGTCTCATCACCAAAGGGACCTACTCTCAGGCCTGTTCCCAAGGGAGGACAAAGAAAGTCTCCCCAGTGGCAAGCTAAGCCTGGACGTTCTCAAGCTCCTCCCATGTACCAGTCCAAGCACAAGCACATTTTAAAACCAAGCAGGGTCTCTCCGGACTGTTGGGGCCACAGAATGCCTTAAAAGGTCCCCACATCATCATACATATTGGGGCCAAAGAATGCCTTAAGAGGTCCCCACATCATCATACATACCGGCTCGCTCAACCTACCTTGCCCATTCATTTCCCTCTGTAAATGCATCACTCTGGGTATTTGCAAAACCACTGCCCAGTGGTGGTGGTAACCCCCTGGGAGTCTCCCTCTGCAATGCTCATGCTCTACTCTCTACTTTCCCTCACCTCTCCAATTATAAAGGTCTCCATCTGAACCACCCTTGGGGGCCTTGCTCAAATGTCTCTGCTCCTGAAAGTGCTTCCCAATCTTCTCAGCAGAAAACACATCCCCATCCCCACCCCCATCAAAACTGCCCCACCACTCCCCATGCCTCCTTTCTGGCCTTACTACTTCCCAGCCTGGATTTCAGTTCTGCATTTATAGGGACTACTGTCAACTTCCTGGCCGACTCTAAAACATCCTTAAGGGCAGACTTTCGCCAATGCATCTTTGAACCCCCCACAGCACCTAATACAGTGTGTTGCACAAAGATGAATCTTTAACAACAAAACAAGATACCTTGCAAAGAGATCGCTGTTTCAAGCAGCAACACTCTAATGCAAGTATTACATGGACTTATAAGAGTAGTCAGCTTCCAAATTTCACTCAACGTGAACCTAAACTGTACCCAGAATACAGAATCATCTTAAGTCAGCTGAGCAGAGAAGCCAACCTGCAGAAATAAAATACCTTATTAATCTCTGACTTTTTGAATTGTAAAATATTTTTGAACCTCGACTTTATTTGTGGTGTTATCTGGTTAGCCGCGTTGGCAGCCGTTCAAAGTTTTAAAGTACTATAGGTCATGAATATTAAATGCTACAACAAGTTTACTGGGATGAAATCCAAATTCATTTGTAAGTACATGACAAATAGTCAGCCCTCCAGTTTCAATAATGCTGGGAAATACTGCGATCAGAATCGGAGTATCTTGCTCGATCTGGATTCTCACAAAGTCAAGTGTAAGGCAAGTCAAGGGAAAGAAAATCATAAGAAAGTGGGAACACTACTCGAAGTAGAGTGGCACAGATGTTGACTGAAGAAAATCAGAAACAGCAAATATCTCATATTTCATTCTGCGTCATTTATAGGAGAGTCACATCTTGAGTAAAACCACAACCTAGTCTAAAAAGCAAAGGGGCAAAGCTATAAATGATAACATATTCCACCAATGCCATCCCCAGCAGCTAATTGAATTAAAAAAAAAAAAAAGCACACGTGGCTTCAATGTGCAAATACCTGGAGGATCACACCTCCCTTCCCATGGCCTTCTCTACAGGGGGAGTCACGCAAAACGGATATGCGGAAGCACCACAATGACTATCTTCAGTGTTCCAATAGTGACAAACCAAAAACCTTCAACAGAACCTAAGCCCCCACCCTCGGAAACCATTCTCAAGGTAAACCCTGCAAATGGTTTGGAAATATATGACTGTTGGTTTGCATCTGATAACTATATCCTGATGTAGAACCAAGCTTACGTAACACCCAAGATAAACTTTTTCACCACAGGCAACCCCCACCATTCACATCCTGCTTAGCATTAAAATAAAAAAGTTATTTCTAGACAGAGATGACTCGTTTTCCAAAAGTGGCAATGCCTCCCCGTTTCCTCTCATAATACAGTCTCTTCATGTTGTTTACATGAAATAGGGCTACAAAGCTTAAGTCTAAGAGAAGAAAGTTGTCTACATAATGTACACCTTAAGACCAACTATAGCAAAACAGAGGTAATCATCTTTATAGAAATTCTTAAAAGATCAAACTAAAAGGGCTTCATTTTTCCAAATCAATTTGGGCTATTATTAGAATTGTTACACTGTTTTTCCAATTTCCTTTTTTTTTTCCACCTGTAACTGAATAAGTGATTATGAGGCTAATAACGGGGAAAAAAAGATGTTTCCACATTAAAACAGTTAACAGATGTTAAATAAGCACAGAAAATGGCCACTAGGCAAGCAATGACTGATGTTTGGTAAGTAAGAAAAATGTTGCTTTTGCTGATTTTATTACCCACGTACCTCCCCGGGGTCATGGGAGACTTGTCAAAAATTTTGTGGGCAGATAAAAGTCAAGCATTTATTTGCAAGGCTAGTTTAAGTGTGTTTCAAGGGTTCCTCACCAACCCCTTTACTTTTTGACCACATAAAACTAAGTGAAAGTCATCTAAGAAAGGCTAAAACAATCGTTTGAGGCGAAGTCAAGAAAACTTATTTTTCAACATTTTTCTGACATGCGTTTCTTCCAATTCTACCCTCCAGACCTCACCAACCAGGAAACAAATCCTCATCGTTTATATAGGATTTTACTTTAACATTTCAGGCAAGTATCTTTCCAAGGCAAATCTGAAACAAGTGTGAATTCAACAATTCCCTGAGCACCTACTATGTGCCAGATGGTATGCTAGATGCCAAGGATAACATGGAATGCTGACGCTAAGAACTAGGAACATTAAAGAATCTTGTTGAAGATAGTTACGAACACTCATTTTGTCCATGCACATTTCTGAAGATTTTATATTTGGTGTTTTCTTATAAATCTCCCTAACTACTGACAACTGCATTACTGTACTATTTCATGTCATATTAACCATATTATTTGCTAAGTCATTCTCTCTCAATAAGCACTTATTATTAAGTTAAACACGTCTGTGTTTTTAGCACATTCAGAATAGTGCCTAGCACATAAAGACTATGTGTTTATTAAATACTTATCTACAATACACCAGGTCCTTACTATTTTTCACATTCTTCAAAGAAACAAAAAACTTTCCTATTTCCTTTGCAGAACCATGAAAGCCTTTTATATAATACGGACGTGTACATCACCTGCATGAATCTTAGAAGTCAAAAAAATGACAGCCAATAATTCTGGCCAAATTCAGCCATCCCAAGGACTCAGTCTGGCCCAAACAGGGTTTGTTTCTAAAGTAGTAACCAATATTAAATAACAATAAATGTCATCGAAAAATCCAGAGGTCCTTTTTCTTCTTAGAAAAATCTCCAAGTCTCCCAAACTCAAACCTGGATTTTCCTATTGCAACAACAGAATGAAGAGAAATCCTAGAGGTGGGCATACTCTTGCTTCCACCAGCAGGGCCCTTCTACCTGACCTCTGTCCACAGTTGAGTTTGGGGGACAGGATCTTTTAAGAGGTACAGAACTGTACAGAAGAAAGCAGCTGAGTGTGATTGCTAGGAGAAAAACCATTACTGACAAAACTATCAAAAAGGGGAGCCTTGCCCCTCCGGTCCTAATAATTTCCAGCTTTAAGAGGACCACCATTTTGGGTTTTGAGTTCTTGGCTAGTTCACTGGTTTGCATAACAGAGTTAAACATTTGTGCACTGGAGTTTTCTGTTTTATTATATAAAAGTTATGTTTTAATAGGCCAGGGAAGTTTATTTCATCTGGCAAACCATGATGTAGAGTTAATTGGTAAGATATTTAAGATGATTTATTCTCTTAAGGTTGAAAAGGACCTTCTAAAGTCTTTTAATTCACTTCCTACAGAGTCTCTTCTAACTCACCCCAGGCATAAAAATCTATATATTATAAAGACAGAAGATGGAATTTTCTATAACTTCCATATGTAATCTATGCCAGTGTTTACAAGCCCCATAGTCATAAAATTCTAAATGAAAGTTTTTGCTTAAATATTCATGCTTCAGTTTTAGTCAATTCCTAATTCATATGCTTTCAAAATCACACTATGTTTAAAGACTAACAGAAGTTTATCTGTTGGCCTTCCCTTCCTTAAAATAAAGAATTACAATTTCCACTGATATTTCCTTCTATTCAACTAATATGTATCAGGTGTCTTCTGCACACTGGGCACCCAGCTCACACTGGATGCCCCAGCTCACACTGGACGCCCCACAATTTCATATAATCTTCACAACATCTCTAAGAGAGAAAGACTAACCATTTCCAGAAAAAGAAACAAGTCACTGACCTAGCCCAAGGCTACTCAGTCAGTGTGAGTTAATATTTGATTCCATACTATTTCCTTCTAAGTAAGTCATCTCCTTTACATCTATTCATTCACCGTCATACCTCCAGATAGTAAAATCAATACCAAACAAACACAGATATGTGTTCTAGTTCTAGCGATCCTATCATTTTCTGGCGACCTTCACATCTCTGGTTCTCCACACCTTAGCTGGAAATAAAGGGACTGGCATAGATGGTCTCTATGGCCCCAAAGGGACTGGCATAGATGGTCTCTATGGCCCCGTGCAAATCTATACATTCTTTAACCAAAAGGTTCTCATTAAAGCTCATGGGCCCAAAATCTGAGAATGAAAGAAAGAGTGGACTTGAGATAGCAACTCTCAGATGAAGGGTTTCGCTGCCCTGACTACTTCCCCTGCCCATAAGCAGTGGCTGCCAGACAGTCTAGGCAAGTTTCCATCTGGAAACGTCTCAGGACACTGAATCTTCAAAGTGTTAAGTCCTTTCCCATGGCGTGGACTTCACACTCTCCACTGCTAGGAGTTCCATTGCTGGTGACATTTCTCATTTTCTTAAGCAGGATGCTGAGTTACATTTTAATTCCGAATAAACAAAGAATACTTTTTTATTAGGGGTATGTCCCAAAGATTGCATGGGACACAGTTATAATAAGGTTCTCTCTTAGCAACTCCGTCCTTGAAAATACACCTAAGTGTATTTAGTTCCCTAAGGAACTAAACATTTCTTAGAAAGGAACTTCAGAAGGTCCCAAAAGCAAGTCTGGAATTGATCTATCGAAATCATTTCCTTATTCATGAGACAGTAAAATGGAAATTCTGTAGGATATCCAACCACATAGTTTATCAATGCACGGTCTTGAAATACCAAGCATCTGCATCCTTAAGCAGGTCTCTCTCCCCACAGGACAAGGACCATGATTTATGTGTATTCCTATCTATTATCTCCAGTAAAACAAGAAACCTTGCTATTGTTGTTGATACAGTTTTAAAACAAAAGATCAAAGATTTCTCTCCCTAAATCTCCCTGAAAGAATAATTAAAATTGATTTGAAATTAAGAGTTTGGCTTTCAAACCATGTTGTTTTTAGGCATCTAACTCGACCTAACCAGTTTTCTTTTTCTTTTTCTTTTTTTTTAAGATTTTATTTATTTGATAGAGACAGAGCGTGAGCACAAGCAGGGGGAGCAGCAGGGAGAGGGAGAATGAGAAGCAGGCTCCCCACTGAACAGGGAGAGGGACTTGATTCCAGGACCCAAGCCAAAGGCAGACACTAAACCGACCCACCCAGGCGCCCCCTAGAGTTCTCCTTTAAAGTTTCAGCATAAAAATAAAGTTTCAGCATATAACTGAAATCACAGCACTTTGAGCACTAGATACTTGAGTTCTGACTCAAAAGGCTATGCTTTCTTGGAGAACAGAAGCATAGCAGTTATTACCCTGCCAACTAAGTGAAAAAAAGAAAAAAACAGTCATTAAAAAATAATAATAATAATAAGCATGTCTATTTCCCTCCATTTTTTTCTTTACTTCAATTTCTTCCCAATTTGATTTTAAATAAAATTGAGAAGTGAGGGCAGGGGTGGGCAGGGAGAGAAAAGCCCAAGCTAGAAAAATTGATGGCTTTTTTGATCAGGGTAACTATCCAAAACCATTAATTCCTCACTTAAAGTGTCCAAAAGGAAGGAGAAACTGGCCTGCAACATGACCAAGATTTGCAACACTGGTGGAGTTCCCCCCTTAGACTAAAGGCAAAGCATGGGGTGGGGGGGTTATTATGAATGAGAGAGAGTGGGGAAAACAGGAAGGAGGGGGTTTCTCAACATACCTTTGTCTGCCCAACGCCCTCCCTGAACACACTAGCCAAAAAACTGGCGCTCTTCAGGTCTATGGGATCTAAAAGCACTTCTGTGACCTTCAAACAACATTGCAATTGAAACCACTCAGGGGATACAGAAGAGGAAATATTAAGCCCTGAGGCAAAGGTCTTAATTGGCCTCAGGGCAAAACTTATAATAACCTCTTTCTGTTTTGACTCTTCTATTCTTATTCACTACAAGGAAAAGGTGAAGATGATTCATTGTTGAGGAATCCCAGTCCCCAGTCCACTGCAGAGAAGGGTTGCTTTCCAAAGTCAGATCAGGAAAAGCACTATTCACAAGGGCAGAGGATTTCCCCTCCATAGAGTCACGCATCTGGCTCTATTATCTGCTCTGACATTTTTGCAAATACACTTTATAGGCGATTTGCTGGATTACAGAGCATTTGGGCCGAAATAACGAATAAAAAAAATACCCAATAAAGGTGCATAACCTTTGCAGGCAAAACTGTCCTTCTCCCCCCTTTGAAAGCATGAAAATAAGGTTAAGAAACCCAAGAAATAAAACAATCTGTGAGTAGGGAAAGGTCAGGAGGGACGCTTTGCCTTATAGAAGATCAAAATGGAATTTCTTCTCGATTTCTCTTTGAAGAGGAACACGTTTGCTTTTTTAAATGGGGCAGAAGGAGCAGGCCGGGAGGCTGCTCGGTAAAGCCGGTGCCCAGGTGCCAAGAGTCACTTACTTTGCAGATGGCAGGTAAGATCTGCTTCACTTTCAGCCTGTGAAAGACAAAGACATCATAAACTGCGGACACGGCCAGCACGGTCACCCCCTGCTCCTTCCACAGCATGCTGCATCCTGCGCAGAGGCCCGTCCCCAGGAACCAGCCCCACGTCCTGGCCGAGGAGCCTCTGGTAGAGCAGTGCTTAATGTAGCAGAGCAAGGACAGGAGGAAGAAGAGGCTGGCCCCGACGTCGGCCCGGCCCACGATTCCTGCCACGGCCTCCGTGTGGATGGGGTGAGAGGCGAACAGCAGGCCAGCCATGAAGGTCCAACATCCATCCCCAAGGAGTGTCTTCGAGAAGCTTGTGAAGACCCCGGTGACGGCCGCGTGCAGCAGGACGTTGACCAGGTGGTAGCTCCAGGGATCCAGGCCCCCGACGGCATGGTTCAGGCGGAAAGAAAGCGTGCAGAGCGGCCGGTAGGACTTGTGGCTGCCGCTGTGGGTTAGAAGAGTCCCCCAGAAATCATTGTAGAAAATGTGCGTCCACGGAGTTTCTGGGAGAAGGTCCTGGTTCGTCTTGATAGCACGGCTAAAAAACAAAATGTTTTTTTTTTTTAAGAAAAAAAAAAAAAACAAAAACAAAATCGAACATAAACTACAGAAAGAAAACAAAAAAGAAAAAATAAATAGTTGACCCCTGACCTACCTGGGGGTTAGGGGTGTTGACCCTTATGCAGTTGGAAATCCAAATATAACTGGACTCCCCAAAAGCCTAACTGTCTACGGTTCACAGAAGCCTCACCGACAACATGAATGGTAGATTAATGCATATTTCACTTGTTGTGTTGTATACCACATTCTTAGCATAAGGTAAGCTAGAGCAATGTTAAGAAAAATCACAAGGAAGAGAAAATGCCTTTATAGCACCGTTATTTGTTGAAAAAAAAAAAAAAAACTATGTATAAGTGGACCCATGCAATTCAAACCTGTGTTGTTCAAGGGTCAACTGGACGTGACATTGCTAAGACACTGCCTTTCTGGAAGCCGTTGTCCTGTGTATGATGGGATTCCAGGTTAATGCAAATGCGCCTTATGGAAGGCTTTCCATACAGATTGAATTCCCATCCTCCCCCTAATGCTTACTAACACTACAATTAGGGCTGTATTTCTTCTCAAAATCTGTTTGTTTGAATGCAAATGCATTTGAAGAATAATGCAGTTTCTTTCAGACTTACTGCAGCAATTGTCAAACAACTGCCCTAAAAATCATGTGCTACACCAGCTAAAAATGCAGATGACAGGCAGCAGGTTGAGATGAGTTCTGAGAATCTGCATTTTCTAAAAGGCACAGCCCAAGTGATACTATTGATCATGTGGTGCAAGAGATCTGCTTAGAGGCAGCACGAGCTCCCTCCTAGAAATGAACTTTGGATAGACTATCTGGGCCCAGAGCAAAGCTTCCCATACATATAAATCACTGGGGGTGGGGATTGTTAACAGGCAGGTGCTGTCAGTAGGTCTTGGGAGGATCCAGAGATACCACAGCTCTAACAAGCTCCCAGATGATGCTGATGCTACTGGTCCTTGGGCCACACTCTGCATAGCAAGGGAGAGCTGGAGAGGCCAGAAAGAATGTCTCTCCCCCCATCCAAATGTTTCCCTTTCCCCTTCATTCTAGAAAACTTCAGCCATTCCCTCCCTGAATTCTTACAGGATTTACAATTATCTCTACCAAGTGCCTTGTGCCCTGCTCTTGAGAATTAGTAGTTCAAAAAAAAAAAAAACAAAAAACAAAAAACAAAACAAACAAACAAACAAACAAAAAGAATTAGTAGTTCCAGGTTTGCATGTCTGGTATCTCCAAACAGACTTCAAGGAAGAATAACCTAGCATTTGCTGAGAGCTTGCTTTCTACCCAGGACTGTAATAGTCTCCTTAGCTTTATCTTCTTTAATCCTTAAATGACAAAGCAGATATTATCTACATCTCTCAAGTGAGCAAATTATGGTTGAGAACCAATAATGATTTCCAAAATCACACAGTTGGCAATAGCAGGGTACAGTTCCGTGGCTCGTGCTATTTCCACTCTGTTGGGATTCCCAAAATGCGATCTACAAAGCACTGCAAGTGTATGAGAAGATACACAGGCAAACCTTGTAAAAATGTTCATGGTTATATTTATTTTAATGCGTATTTGAAAGGAAATTTAATTATCAAATCAAAGCTGGATTTCATAGATGTTTGCTCAGAATGAAGCTGTTAAAAATTAAAAAGTCAATGTAGAGACAAATATTAAGGAACCAACAGGGCTAGGATATGTGGACAAGGCACAAATGTTGGCATGGAATCATTCAGCGTGGCGGGTCCCTGCTCTCTGCCATTAAACCTTCCAGAAACCTTGACATCTTGACTATTTTGTTCCCTTAGGCCATCTCTGTATTTACAGAACACATGTGTCAGAAAGACAGAGAAATGGCATAGTCAAGACACCTACTCCATAAAGGGAAACCTCTTGCCTACTCTGATATCAGGGCTTTGGAAGGGGTGTGGGCATCTGTGTAGCTGGAGAGTATACGACAAAAAGCTGTTTGATGACTTTTACCTCTAGCTGCTCCACTAGTTTAGCCTTTGACTGTGAGACAGGTATGGTTAAGGAAATTTCGATCTGAATATGACCAAAATCCAGGATAGAAAAGCCCTGGACTGAGAGGAAACATGCCTGAATCACAGCTCTGTAATTTACCTGAGTGTCTTCCAAAATAAGAAAATGCAACAGATTAAGAAACCTATCCAAGGTGACACAGCCAGTAGAAATAATAGTATTCCAGTTGGATAAAGTGAGGGGGCAATGCTGGTTTCTATCTGCTTCTCTAAATTGCTTCCCAATTAACCTCTCTGAGCTTCGGTTTCTAAGAGGATAATAGTTGTTTTCTTTTTTCAAAGATTGATTTTATTTATTTGAGAGAGAGAGCGTGCGCTCACATGCGCACAAGTAGGAGGAGGGGTAGAGGTACAAGGAGGGGGAGAGGGAGACTCCCCACTGAGTGGGGAGCCCTATGTGGGGCTCAATCCCAGGACCCCAGGATCCTGATCTGAGCCAAAATCAGACAGTTCACCAACTGAGTCACCCAGGCACCCCGTGACAATAATTTTACTTTGAAAGCTGTTAACAAACACTTGTAATTGTTCATTTATCTTCTTTGTAGAAAAGCAAAGAACGCTGTCTTGCCAATACAAGAGTGTTCTGGAGACCTAGTATAAATGACATCTAAGCTCTGTGAGCTGCTGTTGTTATTATTCAAAAAGACTGGGGTACAGTGTTCAAAAACTCTCTTATTACAATCACCTTGATGGGGCAGCTTGGGTGGCTCAGCGGTTTAGCGCTGCTGTCAGCCCAGGGCACGATCCTGAAGACCCGGGATCAAGTCCCGCGTCAGACTCCTTGCATGGAGCCTGCTTCTCCCTCTCTCTCTCTCTCTCTCTCTGTTTCTCTCATGAATAAATAAATAAGATCTTTAAAAAAATAAAATAAAATAAAATCATCTTGACTCACGGTCTCTGAAATTCGATGCAATTAGGGGTTAGAAATTAAAACCTATCAACAGCAGTTGATGACTCTCTTTTTTTTTGAGCCAAACACCATGCTAGTTCTTCTACATAAATTATCTACTCGCGAGAACTAGTTGACTCTTCTAGATGCTCAATAAAAAGGCTGAAGTTCTATTAAAATCGTGTCTTAAAAAATATTCAACATGAAAAAAAAAAATTCAACATGGCAGAGATAGCTGTTCCCCTCTGTCTGTTCTCCCCTTTCCCAGAATCACAGATCTTTACTTTGCAGCTGGGTATGAGGTCACCTGGAAAAAAAGACTTCATTTCCTATCTTCCCCTGCTGCTAAATACAGTCTTGTGACTAATTTTTGACCAGTGGAACATAAGCAGAGTGCTATGTACTACTTCTAGAAAGTGTCCTTTAAAAAAAAAAAAAAAAAGCAAGCTTAGCATTCTTCTCTCCCTCCATGAAACGAGTGAAATCTCCCTCGTTCTTGCTGAAGCACAGATGTAACAGCTGGAGTTCCAGCAGCCATGTTGGCCCATAAGGAATCCTTAGGAATGGAAGTCACACCCAGCAGAGAACAGCATAAGACTGAAGAAAATTGGGTCCCTATTACGGTAGACCGTACCAGCCCTAAGCTAACCTCCTGATTTTGTATGAGAAATAAATCAATATTTTGTTTAAACTGTTGGATTTTGGGTGTCAGGTAATAGCAGCTGAACCTAGTCATCAGTGAAATCCTCCGTTAACAGAAGACCCACTATATCACCGTGGTTTGATTTTCCATATTTATTTTTATTTTTACAAGTCTCCGTGTATCGACTGTGTATTAAATGAATTTCCATATAAATTGGCTTTTAAAATATTAGAAACAGATGTTACTCTGGATCCATTAAATTAAAACACCCTGCTTTGACATTCATCAAGAGTCTAACCCAGAAGTAACTGCTTAAGACTTGATGGGTTATAATTAAAATTTAAAAGAAATATGAAAAACTGCCAAACAGTGTTGTCAGAAAGAGCTGATTTCAAGCAATTCAGAATGAAAAGCCAACTGGCCTCTACTAACCATTAACCGTGATAGTGATGTGAATTTCTCTAGTATCAATGCAGAAATGCACACACTATCATCGTCGGGGCAGTAGAAAGCTTGATAGAGAAGCATTTTGGGAGAAGGCTCTGCTAACACAATGAGGAAGGCTGGGGAGCATATTTTGCTCAGGACCATACCTCACCCTTTCACTGGCAGATCCAGAGAGGATAGAGAAGGAACGTTCCCCAAACCAGGATTTCTACATGCTATTAGTTCAGCATCCTAATTGACTCTGCAAAGACTTTCTCAGGAAAAAAGCACACCTATTCTTAAAAAGCTATACAAAGTCGCCTGAACTTCTTATATTTATGGCAATGAATCTAGTAATCTGCAGCAGCCAGCAAGCTATACTATACATCTCACTTCACTGTCACAAAACAAGGGCTTCAAAACAAAGAATTAACAAATCTCATAATTACACCAGGAGAGAAAACTTCGATGAGCCGCAGCCCTAAATTTATACCGTCGAAAAACAACTTAGAGGGCAGTTTACTGGAACAAAAGTGGAAGAGCAAAGGAACATCTTACCCATGTGCAAAACACATTACACTAAGGGAGACTTTAGCATGAGAAAATTCTGATGGGTGTTATCTGCTTAGGCAGGTTTTTATTTAACCGATGAATATTATGGCAAAAGAACATGAAATAAGACGAAATTGTGCTGGGCTTTAGTATATAAGTCATGTCACACATGCAAGTCAGTGATAAGGGATGCATTACGCATCCCTCACATCATATTACGAAAAATACGAGCCAAGAGGGCTTTAATAGAATCTAAATAATCTGCCGGCAAAATGAGAAGGTAGCCATTCAACACCGAGCATAACAGATTTTCAACCATTTGCATTTTCTTACAAGAGTCCAAAATGGAAAGAGTAAAACCTCTTCTGCTATTTCTCAGCTAATGAAAAACCTCAACTCCAAACAAAACTTCAGGCTGATATAATTCCTTAGGTTACTGCTTGTGAATCGGTGTTGAAAATTCAGGGAGACACTAAGGAATTAGGAAATTTTCCACTCTGGGAAAGGTGAAGAACATCGGAGCAGCAGATGTGAAAAAGAAACAACTGCAGGCAGATCTCTCCAGAGAAAACATGACTGACTGTCTTTTGAAGCCAAAAGATCCAGTCCCTCGAGTCTTCAAGGAGGTCTTAACCTGTTCCAGTCTTGTTCATTTGTGGCTCTTTGTTTTTGCTGCCTTATGATCTTTCCTTTTGGAAATGTTGACGAAGGCCAACACTATTATAAAACTGATGAATGGTGTGACACTGCCCTCCTAACTGTCCTTGGGTGTGTTTCTCTCGCTGCCATTTTTTCTGTCCATTGACCTTTTCAATCACAAACACCATAAATGATGACCATTAGTCCCTCAGAGCAGAAACAATGCTTCCCTTTTTCGAATGTCAAATGGCACACTGTTCCAAAGTGCTTTCAACTGTTCGACTGAAAGGTAAGTAAAGGCCAAACTTTTCATTAAAAAAAAAAAAAAAGGAGAAGAAGAAGAAGAAAAGAAAAGAAAAAATTCAACTGATGGGTTGAAATTTGTTCTACAAAAGAGCGAGGGAAAAGAATGGCCTTTGCTGCCCTGCCCTGCTTCGGGGCCACCCAAGGACACCTGTCTCTGCCCCGGAAGGTCAGTGAAATGCAGAAGGTAAGAAAATTGACTCCAGAGCCAATGAAACTAGAATCTTAAGGTGACCTCAGTTTTCTCATCTGTAAAATAAGGATAACTGTGCTTGCCCTACGGGATCATTAGGAGGAGTAAATTAGTAAGCAAAAAGTAAATTGTTCTATGTAATATAACACGTATATGTAGCATAATAAATGTAATAGGTTAGCTGCTCTCGTTGTTAGTATTATTACCTTCAACACCAAACAAGTGATGTTACCCATCAGTGCAAGCACTGTGCGTACAGCCTTCAAAATCTATGGATCATGATCATGAGTCTCTCACTTAAAATTCCACTAAGCTTTAATGACACTCTCAAGATAATAAGCATGTATGAAATCTCACCTTTCATCTTTAACACATGAGGCTTCTGCGTCTGCTCCTACCTTTTTGGCCACCTCTTTCTACCTCTCCTTGGCTAGCATCTCCTTCACATTCTGGAAGGTGGTTGTTTCTGTCCTGGTTCTGTTCCCTGACCTTCTTTCTCTCTACACTTTCCACCTCTATGGCCAATCACCTCCGACACTCCAACTCAAGAGCTGCCTTCTCCACCTATGCCTCCAACCTACGTGTTGCTCGTGAGCCTCCACCTCCAAATGCCCAGCTGATATCCAGACCTGAATGGAAGGAAGAGTAATGAAATCTTGGTTCCTTTACTGCCACCAGGAGGACTGACCAGCTTTGGCCAGCTGGCCTCCCTAAAGCTCAGCGTCCTTACCTGTCATGGGGAGATAGTAACAATGCTTCTCAAAAGCTGTTGTGTTGAAGATCAAACAAAGCAATGTTAACCCAAAATGTTTGAAATTACAGAGCCTTGGGGCACCTTGGGTGACTCAGCTGGTTAAGCATCTGACTTTGGCTCAGGTCATGATCTTGGGGTCCTGGGACGGAGCCCCTGCATCAGGCTCAGCATGGAGTGCAAAGTCTGCTTTTCTTTCTTTTCTTTTCTTTTCTTTTTCTTTCTTTCTTTCTTTCTTTCTTTCTTTCTTTCTTTCTTTCTTTCTTTCTTTCTTTCTTTTTCTTTCTTTCTTTTTCTTTCTTTTCTTTTTCTTTCCTTTCCTTTCTTTCCTTCCTTTCCTTCCTTTCTTTTTTTCTTTTCTTTTCTTTTTTTCTTTCTCACTCTCTCTCTCTCCACAGCTCCTGCTCACTCTCTTTCTCTCTAATAAATATAAAATCTCTTTAAAAAAATTAGAGTCTTGTGTAATGGATACTTGCCGTTATTTGGAGTCCCTTCTGCCCCTACTTAACAGTGTCCTGGGTTTTGGCTTTTTGTGGGTTTTCTTCAAGAACAGCCCACATTTACTCTCAGTCCATATGGCTAGGGTGAGGCTGCCCTTACCTCCTGATGAAAGATCATCAGATGATTTGACCGATTAGTGTACTCTAATCACCCATCCTCATTCCTGGCTGTAACAACTGATTTAGCAGGAAGCCAGGTCAATCAGAGTCAAATACAGCCCCGACACTCTACTGAGAAAGAACATCTTTTAAGAATGAGATGAAATCCAAGGGCTGCTTAAGAATTCCCTGAAGACAGAGCCTGTCTAAGAACGAAGCCAACACCAAAGAACCCAAATCTAGGAGACAAAGAGGCCATTCCTACTGCAGCTGGATCCTGTCATGCCTGCAGCTAGCACTCTTAAACAAACCAATAAATGCCCCTTACTCATAAGTTAATTTTAATGGCCATTCTGACATCTACAACCAAAAAAGTGCTAAACAAAACTGCACACTGGAAGTATCAATACTGTTAGTTGTCTTTTTAGTATCTTTAGCTTAGTAAGATTGAATCTATGTCATTTTCCTCACAATCCATCCCCTTTTTCATACAAGCCCTTTATTAAAATACCGTTATCCCTCCAACACTGCCATCAAAGTTGTGCATGCATGAGGGCTCCTTCTCTCTTTGCTCCTACATCCATTTTAAAATTGGTTAAGGATATTTTAACACTATTCCGAACCTCAGAGAAAATCCAATTCGCAAGTTTCCGTTGAATCTGCCTCTAACTCTGTGCTAGTCTCATTCGGGCTTTTATTATTTCCTGCCCGCACTGCTTAGCATGCTTACTAAAACTGCTTGTTCACTTTCCTTCGTTAGGCTTAAGTCCCCTCATGGAAGGAATTATGCTCTATGTTTCCTCCCAGTGCCCAACGCATAACAGGCTCACAATAAATATTTGCTAAACTGAAGTAAATAGTCATCCCTGACTGCTTTCTCTCCCTCTTTGATCCACGATACACTTGCTGCAGAGACAGAAACTTCCTGAAATGGAACCTAACACTACTACTCTGCTCCATAAAAATCCCTCATCATGCCCTATTTCTTACCATAATAAACACCCTTCACAGCCCAGCATTCATAACCATCCCCATTATGCCTCTAGGCCAATCTCCCATTACTTCTCCATAGGCATCTTAATGTCATCCAAACTTCCCAGACTCTAGGCCTTTGCTCAAACCATTTCTTTCCTTCTTCTGTCCGGACTGCTCTTCTTCATCCAGTTATATCTGTCCAAATATGCTTCAGTGCTCCATGATCATTTGTGATGCCACAGTCTCCCCAAAGTCTTTCCTAGCTATTGTTGCAAATACGCTTGATTTTGACACGGAGTACAGACACATTCCCATTAATCACATTGACTTCTTGCTATAATTAATAGGGATCCTAAATGGGATGATATGTGGAAGACATTTCGGAAGTTGTGGGAGGAAAAAAATGTATTAAAATGGGGCACAGGTAATTCTAAAATTCCCTCTTCCATCCCCTACTGAAATCACTGCTCCCCCGAAAAAGGAATTTTGTCGTAAGAAAATTAGTTACTAAAAAAAAAAAAAAAAAAAAAAAAGGAAATCATTTACTTATTCATATATTCATTTACTCAGTGATGGACTAGACATTATACAGGGCACTGCAGACAGCAGGGTGAGCAAAACAGACTCATCAACTTTGCGAAACAGCTTAGTAGAGGAGGCAAATAGGTGTACAATTTCACTATAGTATGAAAATACTCCTCCAATATGAAATCCTGATTGCTAAAGGAGAAGAGAACAAACTCCCAATAGTCTTAGAAGACCCAAAGCTGGGGCACCTGGGTGGCTCAGGTCATGATCCGGGAGCCTGGGATTGAGCCCTGTATGGGGGTCCCTATTCAGTGGGAGTCTGCTTCTCCCTCTCCCTTTTCCCCTGGCTTGTGCTCTCTCATGCTCTCGCCCTCTCTCAAGTCGGAATAAATAAAATCTTTAGAAAAGCAATAACAACAACAAAGAACACAGGTCCACCTCCCTGAGAAAAGCATGTCTGCATACATGGAAGGAGTTATATGAAGGAGTAAGAGGATATTGCCAGGCTGAAGGTCAATATTTGCAAAGATCGTGAGTCAGACAGGAGGTGGTAAGTTTGGGGTCTGAAAAAATACAATCGGTTAGTTTGCTAGAGTGAACAAAGTTTGAGGGATGGAATCACTGGCATTACTCTGTCTTGTACTACTGACCTTCGCGAGATGTATGGGAATTTGGCTGGATATCAATCTCCCTAATGCTCTTTGGGTTTGATGCAATCATTGTCTTGGTAGAACTTGCTTTATTTATTTCCCCAACCACTGTTAACTTTTAAGAAATAGAAAAGCATCTAATTTATCTTTTGGAGCCTAGCACACAGTAGGCATTCCATGTGTTTCTGATGAACTGAATTCCAACTAGAAATGATTGGGACTTATAAGCTGCACTCACCTTTTAGAAAAATTCTTTGGAAAATTCTTCATTGTTTTACATATATAGGAAATTATCACTTTCATCTAAAAGTAGTTCACTCACTCTGGGCACTAACCTCTGCTCATTCAATGATAATTAACTGTGAAAAAACCATCAGGTTAATTGGCTTACCCAAATGTCTTTGGCATCCATTTGCCACTTAACCTATAATCCCTTCATTAGAGTTCCTCTTTAGGGATAAGCCATTATATTTAGAAAGCTCCAGTTAATATGTAAATACTTGTCTAACAGGAGAGGGGAATGAGAAACACCATAACATTGAGAGCCTGTCTCAGTTTGGAGATAAGCAATGTATTTCAGATTCCTTGAGGAACTTAGGGTAAGGCAAGTAAATCTCAGTGTCTGGGTGCTGGACTAGTGGGAGCAGTGTTAGGTTGCAAGGTCCCAGGAGAAATAGTTTTGGGATGAATTTATCATCATACCATATGTAACACATTACTAAATTTGCTTGTTTCTATCTTGATCTCCCCCTACTAGACTAAAATCCTTCCATGGCAGAGATGATGGCTTCCTAAACAACTGGCACTTAAAAAAAAAAAAAAAAAATTTTTTTTTTTTTGAATTGCCACCCTGTAGATGTTGAATGAAAAGAGGCTGCTGGGAGTAATAAAAGGCCTGTTGTCACACATCCAAGGGACAGGGCCCTCGAGTAATTGCTTGCTTTGTGCAAAGTAAGTCTAAGAATGCTCAGCCTTGTTACTAAAGGAACATTCTTCGTGGACCCTTCTTCCATGCCTTTGGGAGTTTTTCCTATGAGCAATAAAGGAGCTTTATGAACTTCATCTAACATAGCAATGCTCCCCTGCCCCGCCCTCAATGCCCTCCCCTCAAAAAAATAAAAAGAAAAGGAAAGGAAAAAAAAAAAAAAAGAAAAGTAAGCTTCTATTTCAAACTAGTCCCAACTGCAAGTGACCTACGCCCAGAGCTGCTAGACATTCACTCTCCTAGACATTCCTCAGATGAGGTGGCTTCTTCCCCAACCAAGTCCAGAGTTTGCCCAGATACCTGTTTCTGTTATGGGCAGAAACTGTGGAGAAGGAAACTTGGTTCAATATTTTTTCAAGTATCTATGATTCCTCAGATAAATCAAAACTGTCATTTTCAGAATTCCTACGGGAAATATCCAAGAAAAAAAAAGTGTAAGTTATCCTAAAAAGCTAATTAATAATCCATTTGGAAGAAAGATGTTCATTTCCAAATTAAATGGTCAGTTGCCTAAACATGTTTTTTAAAGTATTTATATGGAAAGCATTTTATGAGATTAGAGCAAAAACTAACAGCCTGAGAGTATCAGGAAAACCACACTCCAAGCATTTCACTTCACTGATTAAAAGAATCCTCTACCTTAACATTAGCTTCTTAACACCTTAAAATATTTGCAGTACCTTGCAATTCGCATGATGAAAATATTAATATTTTTCTACATAATTGTTCACTGTATTCATATCATGCCATCCTGACATAATAAAATATTATAGTCACAACTCACCTCCTCCACACTGTACTAAATTCAATCAGAGTCTCAACTTTAAAGCTTAAAGAAAATATCCTGATTCCACTTTTTTAAGTCTTGAAATTAGCACCAGAAGGGTTATTATGAAGGTTTTTTGCTCCAAAAAGTTAATTCAAGTATATGAGCCACTTTAGTACACTACATTATATCATTTATGAATTTCAGTCAGTTTCATAGGCTTTCATAAATTAGGCCTATAAAAAGATGATTAAAAATATTTTTGGCATTTAATAGATCACACACTGTTTCCCTTACACTGGAGTCTTGAGCAGTAGTGATATGTTCTTTTTTTTTAATTATTATTATTTTTTAAGATTTATTTATTTATTTATTCATGAAAGACAAAGAGAGAGAGGCAGAGACACAGGGCAGAGGGAGAAGCATGTTTTGGAGCCTGATGGGAGACTCGATCCTGGGACCCCAGGATCACACTCTGGGCTGAAGGCAAGTGCTAAAGCACTGAGCCACCCAAGGATCCCCAGTAGTGATATGTTTTGAAGGATAACTGATTTCTTTTTAATTTTTTTATTTACAGAAAACAACAAATGTTTGACTATGATTTAAGAGAATAAATAAGTATCAGAGAATAGATTTTCATGACATTCAAAGCTTTCAACAATGAATGGGCTCTGGGGCTCCTGGGTGGCTCAGTCAGTGAAGCGTCTGCCTTCACCTCAGGTCATGATCCTGGGGTCCTGGGATTGAGCCCCATGTGCTGGCCTCCCTGCTCAATGGGGGTCTGCCTCTCGCTCTTCTCCCTCTGTACTCTTGCTCTCTCTCTCTCTCTCTCTCTCTCAATCTCTCTCTCTCTCTCTCAAGTAAATGGAAGAAGAGGAAGAGGAAGAGGAAGAGGGAGAGGAAGAGGAAGAAGAAGCAGAAGCAGCAGCTCCACTGGTTCCCGATTCCAAGAGAAAAAAATACAAGTATAATCACAAAGAATTCAAGAACACCAATTTTGTGCATGGTCTTGTTTTTTGTGCTTTTACAGAATAAAAGAAGATGCATCTTTGTCCTTAAGGATTAGATTATCCAAATGCACTCTAAAAAGGTAGGAATGGCAAGCTGAGAATACATCTCTTCATTTAAAACACTTATCTTTTACATAAAGAGTACTTTACAATTTCAGACCAGATATACTAAGTGCTGGTAGTTTCTCCCAATTACGCAAATATGATCCCTTAAAAAAAAAAAAAAAGAGTCACAACCTCAAGGAGAAGTTATAACCTCCACTTAGGTAAACAAGAAAAGTACTTTCTGACTATGACCCCTGCTTGTGCCCCCACTGAGAGTGCACAGCCTGAGTACTGACAAACCATAGGAGTCAGTGGACAAAAATTTAAACCAAGAAACTGACTCTAAGAAAACAGGTGATGGGGGAGGAAAGACATTTGTACTGCCCTGTCCAGACATCTGGCTTATCTGTTAGCCTAACTCCCGGCTTCTCCAAATCAAGTCTTAAACCAAATCACCTTTCTTTATCCACGCTTCTCCGGCAGCCAAAGAGAATAGCCAAGAAACTTCTTATGGGGAAATGTTTGCCATGATCCTTTGTCTCTTCCACTTAAAAATTTCCACATGTTGCCATTGTATCCCTCACAGGTAGGCATAGGATAATACCACCTTGCATCTGTATCAGACTTTTACATTTTACAGAATGTGCTCATGTTCACGATTATCTTGGATCCTTGTCCCCACCCCATGAGTAAGCGGATGTGGGCAGATATGGGCCTGACAAGAGTCCTGCCTGACACAATGGCATCAGTACATTTCAGAGCCACCCACGCTGGAATGCAAATCTCAATTCCTTATCCACCGCTCTCTCTCTGTTATGGGCTAAATGGTGCTCCCTGACAAAAAAAAAAAAAAAAAAAAAAAAAATCAGATGTTGAACCTCTAGCATGGGTACCATGGAATGTGACCACCGTTGGAGAGAAGGAAGGCCTTTAAAAAGGTAATGAAGTTACAATGAGGCCAGTAGAGTGGGCCGGCCCTTACTGCAATCTAACCAGTGCCCTTATCAAAAAAGGACATTTAGACAGACATTGGGGACACTCATACAGAGGAGCCCATGGAGAAAAGGTGGCCTTCTGCAAGCCAAGCAGAGGCCTCAGGGGAATCCCAACCTGCCTACACCTTGATCTCAGACTTTTCCCTTCTAGAACCATGAGAAGATAAATTTCTGTTGTTGAAGTCTTCTCGTTTGTGGTATTTTGTTTCAGCAGCCTTTACAGGAGAACACATCTGACTCTCCCGGGGTGCCCGTCATATGCAATTACATACACTCTCCTGTTTATCCGTCGGACTTTCAGGGAAACTAGATGGCACACAAAGGCTTATTTCTCCAATACCACGTCTGGTGCTGTGTTTTGATGACAGGGGTCGAACTGCTTTGTAAGTATAAATAGGACTTGAAGAGGTATCTCCTTCTTAGTCCTGCCAGGATTCGTCTATGCTCTCCACCAGAGGGGAAAAAATTCCCGACCATGCCCATGGGGCCCTCATGCTAACTACACACACATCATAGAGCACCAGGGCTGCTCCACATTTACACGGGGATTGACAAAGCTTGCAGAGCACCCCCTCCCCCCCCCCCATCTCACTCTGTCCTCCCCACACTGCCAGAAAACAGGGAAGCGAAGCTGGACGGGTTAAGTTAGAGAGCACATTCTTAACAAGAGGCAGAGGAAGACCTTGAACACTGCTCTCCAAACTATTCCATTTAACCTTCAAAGCAGCCCTGTTCTTCCACATGTACCATAAATCTCCGACAAGAAGTGTTTCTAAGACGATTTGAAAGTAAAATCCTAGTCTATTATTGCATTTGGTCTGGAATCCATATATCTGCCCTCAAGACTCAATAAAGCCATAAAAAAATGCTTTTGTACCATATTCTTTTAATTTCTGCATTTCAAAACGAAAGTCTTCTTTTAACACGAAGGAGTCTTGGAAAACGTGAGTCAAAGGAAGGTGTTAGTTGTCTTCCAGTGACGGGTGAAAAAGGCAGCTTTATGAAAGCCAAAAACGAACCTATAATTTCATATTACAAAATATAATAGAAAACATATCCTGGCAGAAATTGTGCGGCCTGCATCCCTTTTCGGCTATAAAAGCTACACACACACATACATCTGAGAAAGATCAGACTTTGAACATATTGCAGCAACATACACACACAACATGGGAAGTTTCACCAGGGTTGCCTGCGATGACAGGATACACAGACATCCCTACAATAAAATCAGCCTCACAGTTAAATCAGAGAGTCTTTTTGGACACAAGAATATATGATCCCTGATGAAAAACAGATAGGCAAGGAGGAAAACACTCTAATTTAAAACTAACACAGAGGAGCCTACTCAAAGTACCCAAACATTTGGTCCACAAACCACCAGCAACTCTCTAATTTGTCATGGAAGGCAGAGAGATATTTCATACAAGAATGGGGAGACAAGGAGATATTAAGGCCACCATTAAAATTTATTGACATCCAGTACACAGTACTTTCTAATACAGATGTCATTCAGTGACCAAACTTGAATAACCAAGAAATAAATTAAGGAAGCAAACAGGAAGTCCAGACACTTTTCTCTCTGGAGCTCTTTAAATTACAGGGCAGGCGCTTAAAATACACATGCTAACTGTTAGATGAAAACTATCAGCTCTCTCAGATCTCGTGCTATGAACAGACAAATTATGAAGCACCAACAAGTCTCTTTGACAATCTTAAGCATGGTATATTTTACCCCTTTGCTGACTCCCAAATTGTCAAAGCTGGAGCAGCTGGATATTACGAGTATCTTCTCTAGCACCCCCATCTATGCCTGCTAACTCAGCCAACCTCCACGAAGTTGGAAACTCCAACACCAGACCACAAGATCATTTTAATACACTCCTGACCATCACTGTCTTCACTAGACATAATGTCTGACACACTGGCTGTTGCCTATAAAAGATTTTTTTTTTCAGTATGCAAGTAACCAGGCTAAAAAATTCACAAGGCATGAAATGAACAAGCAGAACAAAGTATAAGAATGGAGGATGGTATTCAATCAGAGGGAGCTAGGCACAACAGATCTAATTTTTTAGATCCAAGTCAAACTGGAAAAATAAAAATTAAAAAAAAAAAAGAAACATTCATCTCTTATCAAGAGAAACTCCTAAAATCCATGTCACATGCTGAATGCATACTCATCTACCCTAGAGCCAGGTAATCTTGGTTCAAATTCTTCCTCTTAGACTTACTGGCTGTGTGGTTCAGTCTTCTCATTTGTAAACTACTGTTTCTGATGAAGATAAAATAAGAAAATGATTAAATAAGGAGGTTAACTATTCACACATAGTAGGTGACTTAACAAACAAATGACTGTTACTATAATGAATCACCACTCCTGCCTTTCTGGATTCCACAAAAGAGCACATTATTTTAAACATATTTTTTACTTAAGTAATCTCTACACCCAATGTGGGGCTCAAATTCACAACCCTGAGATCAAGAGTCACATGACTTTCCAACTGAGCCAGCCAGGTGCCCCAAAAGAGCACTTCTGTTTCCCCTGAAATGTTGCTCAATATCACTAACTACATCTAGTATTCAGCTCCTAGTGCCGTCTATCTTCTCTCTTAGCATATTCTCCAGGACCTGTCTTCCTCTCTCCCCTACTACAGTAATGTGAAATTGTGCCCATATTAATGAAAAGTTAAGCCATTAGCCAACTGAAGAACACAAGAATAATGTTCACAGCAGTCTAACTCATCGGGGAGGATGGATAATAGCAAAGTTAAGTGACGGGATCAACAAGCATAACAGAAAGGAGAGTCACAGGATTTATGTCATAGTGCACAACCTAATTAGGATATTCTGGGAAAGAGCTTCATTGGAAGAACAACAGTTGCATACCACCAACAAAGCCGAGCTTGACATTTCTTTTGGACTAAAGAACATCAGTTCTAACAAACCATCTGTAATGTGATCTGCAAACTATTTTTTTAAGCTACCCTTATTTCTTCTTGCACAAAGGAGGAAAAGAATTACTCCAGGCATTTCCAATCACACACACATATCATTATGTTTTCAAAGACAGC
Organism: Canis lupus familiaris; assembly: GCF_011100685.1. Lineage (NCBI taxonomy): Eukaryota > Metazoa > Chordata > Mammalia > Carnivora > Canidae > Canis > Canis lupus. The sequence continues at coordinate 25,013,875 of NC_049236.1, read as the reverse complement.
GACTTCTAAAAAGCAGGACAATAGGTATCAAACTTCTTCTATCTTCGCTAATAAAAATAGAAGTCAACACAATATTTGAAAAATCCCCTCTTCACAGTCTTCATATAAGCCAATCCTATGCAGGTGGGCAGGACACAGGCTATAATTTAGGATGGCCTGGAATATAATCTAGAAGAGTTTATGACCAGAAATGTGATCACCTTGTGAAAAAGGGTAAAGTCACTCATTCTATCATGGTCACTCCACTCACAGTAGATGGGATTTTCACACTGCAAAACTAACATTAAAAGTTGCCTTGGTGAGGATAACAGAATAGGCATCCCCAAATGCTCTATTGGTCCTGTCTTCTAATGGTTTCTTTTCTGAGGGCATCCTGGAGAGAAGTTCAATCTTTCTAATGGGAATATAACTGTACTGCAACTCTCCAAGGGCATTTAGCACTTTAAAAAGGAACTCCAAACTCTGCTGTCTTTAAAAGGCAGTGGGTCACTGGGAAAAGTCATTTCTCAAAGCTCTAGTGAACTGGCACTCTGCTTTTAGCCAGCCACAGAGATAGAGCGCATAGTCTCAGTAACAGAACTGCCTTTCTTTAATTTTTAATGCTTGTCCATCTCAGGGTTCCCAAGAGGAATCATAGCATCATACATGGCTTGGGCTGTGTATGGCTGTGTGTTTTGACAAAGCAGGTAGGAAAATCATCCATCAACTGTTCGTTTCAGATGAACATTCGATAAAGGTTACGAGAAATACAACATAAAAGCATCTTCCCATTCATCCCAAAAGGGGAAAAAAAATAATCATCTCATCATTGTCACCCCTTAGAAATTTAAGTGAAAATAAACCTCCTGGAGGGGAAGGCACATGTTTTTTATTTCCCATTCTGCAAGCGCACACAGGTACGAGCATGTTCAAATGGCAGTGAATTCGTCTGGAATGTGAAAGACCATGGGGTTCACACATATAAAGATCAACAGTTGTTTTAGAAATTAACTACACCACATCTTAAACTCCTACATAAGTTCTAAACTGATCCAGGTGTTATCATCAGGGTAGAAACAGATGCAGTGTGAGCATAGTAAACTGTGAATCCAGCTCCAACACTGCTTAATGGGCTCCACATGCTGAAAGCGATCATCGTGGTAGGAAGTGCACTCAACCAAAAGCTTAACTTTCAAACAAAACAAGAGTTTCATTATCTGCATTATGCTCACCAACAACTACACCGGGATTAACATTGTTTTTACACCACTTACGGTGCCTTAGTGATTTTGAGGGAGGGAAAGGATAGAAGGAGAATGATGCAACAAAGAACAAAGCTACGGTTGCCACAGGGTGATGACATCACGACACCAATGCTGTCACCACCACACAGTCAGCACTGGTTGCACCAGCCTATTTTATCCCGTGACTCCATCTGGATTCCCAGAGTGGCGAAAGGAGGTGAGAAGAACGATGGAGAAGTTTATATAATAACCGTGATTACTTAATGTATGTCCAGAACTTTCTAGTTCTCAAAATATTTTTAGAGGCACCATGTGATGTCACAAATGCTCTTTCTCATCTTTTTAGTGAAGGAAAATAAAGACTGCCATCCAGGATCACATAGTGAGTGAGACGCAGAATTATAGGGGAAAAAAAAAAAAACCAACCAACCCAGATCTTTGGACTGGTGTTCTAATGCTAGTTCTACCTTGCACTGTTCCCAGCCCTGTTAGCTTTGTGCCGGAGAGGCCCTCTGCCCCCACTCCATTTATAATGTGTGTTTGGGGTAGGGGGGAGAGGGGGACTTGGGTATTCCAGAAGAAGAAGAAAGGAGCCTAACTGTGTGTTAGTCCATTCCCTCTGGCCCACACTATTTTGTTTGCAACTAACAGCACTGACTAAATGGTCTAAATGATGCTAAATTAGTACAACATACTGGAAAGCTGTCTGGAGCGGAAGGGATTTCACCAAGGAGTGTTCCGCATTTATTGAGTTTTCTATTGACCACAAAGCCTTACAGCCGTTAAATAACAGCCTCAAAAACAGGGAATTAAAATAATGCCAAACAATTTTTTTTTTTAAGAGTTTTTCCACTTCCAGAATTCGACTCCGATGAAAACTCAATTTTTTTTAACCCTACTGAGAAGTCATCACTGTATATTTCTTGAGTCATTTAATTTTTAAATCCATCCTCTTTTCCTGAGCTTCAGCCTTAGTACATATTTTGCATGAAGCAGACCTCAGTTGATGGGTAACCTCGAGGCAAGCCAAGTTCCAGTGTAACTCGTATGAAAAATAAAGCTGCTGTTATGACAAGCAGACAACATATGTCCAAATCACATCTCAAGGGGAAGACTTGAGAAGAGGTATTAGAGTTTTTGTCAGAAAATCCTTCTGGAGGGGCGCCTGGGTGGCTCAATCGGTTAAGTGTCTGCCTTTCAGCTCAGGTCATGATCTCAGCATCATAGGATCAAGCTCTGCTTATTGGGGAGCCTGCTTCTTCTGCTTCTCCCTCTCCCTCTGCTCCTGCCCTCTGCTCATAGATCTCGCTCTCTCTCACTCTCTCTCAAATAAATAAATAAAATCTTTAAAACAGAAACAAACAAAAAGATCCTTCTGGAAACTGGGCCTCTATATTTTTAATTTAACATGGTCTTAATTTTGTCCTTTTTGACCAATGTATCTACATATACATATTAGAAACTACGTGAATTAGAGGATAAAGAGGAGAAATATGATAGCAGAATGGCAGTATGAAACTTTGAGATTAGTGTGAGAAAACACAACACAAACTTCTCACCCTTCTTGTCTCAACAATAATTAGACGGACGGAGGCAGGCCAAATGGTTTCGTTTCTTCTGTGTTATGTTGGTACTTACCATTATAGGAACTATTGCTGAATAATCTTAATTATTGGCAAAAAGGGGTGAATTATTAGTTTGGTGTCTGTATCAGTTTCCTATTGTTACTATAATGAATTACCATATGCTTAGTGGCAAAAAAAAAAAAACACAAATTTATCATCTTACAGTTCTGAAGGTCTTAAGTGCAAATGGGTTTTTTTCATCAAGTATTAGCAAGATTGTGCTCCTTCTGGAGGCACCAGAAAAGAAGCCAGTTCCCTGCCTTTTCCAGCCGATAGAGGTCATTCTTTGACTTGACCCTTTTTCTCCATCTTCAAAGCCAGCAATTAATTACATCACTCAACCTCTGCCTCCATGGTCTCTTTGATTCTGACTCTCCCGCCTCATTAGAACCCTTGTGATTACACAAAGTCCGCTCAGATAATATAGGATACTCTCTCCCCTTAAAATAACTTTAACCACATCTTCCAAGTCCCGTCTTCCACCAGAGATAGCATATTCACCAGCTGCTGAGGATTAGGACATGAATACCTTTGGGCCTCTTACACTGCCTACCATAGCGTCCCACTTAGCTAGGCTTCACCAAGTACATTAATAAGGTTACCAGAATCATTTCCTCACTAAAATACACAAGGACTCATGTCCGTAGGCACGCAGAAGTAAGGGTCAACAGTTCATACATGCATACAAATGAATAAAAACTACCATCATTTATTTTCTACTAAATTACCAAAGGAAAACATGATGCAAAAGACTAGAGTACCACATAGATAAGATTAAGTGAAGAATAACTTAATGTGAGGGATAGAGAAGGTCCTGAAGCTTTTCCTGATTTGAAGGAGAGTACAATTTTCATAGCAGAGCTCCATGTAGCCCTCATCACTCAAAACTTCCTCTAAAATCTCTCCCGTACCTCAAATACAATCTTGAGAATTAGAATTTATAATTAAGGTCAGTGGTCAGCTTATGGCTCTGGATTTCAGGCATGTTATTTTATACCCAAAGGTGATATTCAAAATATTAGTAACTAATACAGACTGGGTAGTGATCGCAGTACCAGAGCAAGGTTGTACAGGGCCGCTGCTATGTTCAGCATTTAAATTTAGGTAGCTGGACCTTGGGGAGCCCAGGTGATCTCAGGTGAGGGCACAGGATGGTCAAGGGAGAAGGGAGTCTCTAAAGAGGAGGAAGCAATAGCTCTTTACCACCCACAATAGTCCAACCAGTGAGAAACTGGTTAAGTATTTGTGCCCCCACAGAATTCATACAGGGGGCCAATTACTGCTCCAGTGAGTATGCATCACATTCCTAATCAGGGAAATAAAGTAAGATTGAGAAAAATGCCTAATTTGGAGAAAAAAAATAAAAGAGTGTTGATACCATTCTAAGGAAGAACATTTTCATTAGCAGAGTGCAATATCCAAATAGATCTTGACAGAATAGAATGACCAACTGAAGTAAACAAAGTTAAGTTTAATAGGGATAAGGATTAGATCCTAAGACCTAAAATTAGGTCCAAAGCCAGAAACTGCAGGATGGGAAGATGTGAGTCAGCAACATATGCATGGAAAAATACTTGGGAGAATTTAGAAGAAAGTAAGACTCAATGAGTCAGTATGATGTAGCCAAAAAAAAAAAAAAAAAAAAAAAGAAAAAGAAAAAATTCAAATGCAAACATATATTGCATCAGACTGCAATAAAAACAAATACATAATCAAAAACCTGCAGTGTTTAGGATAAGCATCTAATAAACTTGAAACATATCCTCAGTATCATTATGTATTATAGGTACATAATATCATTATCATTATATCCATCGTAGTAATAGAAATGATGATGCTTACTACTTCATGTGATAAGCTCTCTAAAATAATTCTAATGTACCATCCACTTCATTTAAATTAATATATTCATTTTCAGAATAAGTAACTAAATTATCCAGTCACCCAAGTTCAGGGAACCATTTGGGAAGATACTTTAAAACTAGAAAGCATTCCAACAAGCAACCAACATGACATGGGGATCCCGGAGCCATGTCACTTTGAGGACTGTCAAAGAAAGCGGCTTATTTATCCAGTAAAAAGTGATTTAGAGGAGAAACAATAATAAATTTCCTCAAATTACTGAAATTGCATCACAAGAAAGAAGGATTAGACTTGTTCTATACTTATCATAAAGACAGACTGAGATCATGGAATTACTAACAGCTGGATGATGAGTTATACAGAAGAACTTTAACTATTACATTCATCTAGTGAAGGAACATGCCACCTCAGGGGGTAGTGATTCTCCATCACTGGAAATCCAAAAACAGGATAGATGGTCATGATAAAAGAGGAGAGGAAGGCTACACTACGTAAATTTCGAGAGCACTCCAAATCTTAGGATTCAATGATTCTTAAAAAAAAAAAAAAAATGGATTCAATGATTCTTTATCTAGACGCTCATAATCCAGGGTTTCCCACATCATATTAGTCATGTAGTATTTTTTTTGCCACACACGTACTCACTGTACTACTAATTTTTGCCACACACGTACTCACTGTACTAATTTACCTCATATCTACCTTTAAACTGCCTCAATTTTGTTTTCCTTATTACATTTTGCCTTGTTTTTAGCAATAGCATCAATGGACTGTCTTCCATGCTAATTATGTTTTCAACAATAACTCTTAAAATAAATATTAAAATATTTATGTGTACACCCCTTAAAGGTTTATGTATGTATGTATGTATTGAGAGACAGAAAGAGAGCAAGAGAGCTCGGCATGCAAGCAGCAGGAGAGGCAAAGGGAGAAACAGAAAGAGGATACCAAGCAAGCTCTGCCCTGAGCACAGAGACTGACACAGGGCTCAATCTCATGACCCTGAAAGACCATGACCTGAGCTGAAATCAAGAGTAGGACACTTTACCGCCTGAGCCACCCAGGTGCTCCTATGTGTACACCCCTGAAAATAAGTAGCCCGCATGCCACACTTTAAGTACACTGTTTTAACTTTTTTTTTTTTTTTTTACAGAAGTATATCACATTTTTTAATTCGATATTTTTCCTCTAATCTCTAAGCTTTGCAAATCACCTTTAAGAGACCTGGTAGGTAATTATTGTATTTTGCTACAGTTCTGGTATTGTTGCTGTGTTTGTTTGTTTTGTTTAAGAGAGGACGGTAAAACAACATTTTGCAGGCCTCCTACTTACTTGGCTGTATTTGCCTCACGTTTTGGAAACCAATTATTCATATAATGGGGAACAGCCTTAAGTGTCAAGATAGAGCGCTGGTTAAAATTAACGTTTCTTAAAGTTGAGCTCAAAAATCTTGAATACATTATTGAATTTGTCAATATTCCAATTAGCTTACAGATTAACAGCTGTATATTTGGCATATTTGTTTGGGAATCTCCATTTTCCTTACAGACTTTTTTGGCAATTTACCATACATTTGAGAGTAAGACAAACTGAATGAATAAAGAGGTATTTTGGGGAAAAGAAATAGATGTGCCTAATTGCCTCTCTTCCACAACTTCCTCAAGAAAGGATTTCAACAAAGAGCAAAGTCTTCTCAGAGCCCAAACGACCAAAATTCTAAAACACAGAAGCTTTTAGTTGACTTTTAGTCGACAGTGCTTTGTAGCCTGACTAGTAATTTTGAATATATCTGCCATAACTTGAAACAAGGCTCTTAACATATGACCAAGCTTCAGACAGGGATTCGAGGCTGGCTTTAGCACCTACTTTAGTTGATAAATGTTTGTCCAGCTGGTTTTATTGGTTTATTATGCCACGGTGAAACAAAACATTTTCCATCTTGCTACCTTAAAAAAATAAACAACTCTGTCATTAAAAGACACTCTAGAAAATATGGCAACATTATATGTTCTACTCCATAAAGTTTATTGACATGTTGAAATGAAGACAAAAATGCGTAGAGAGGAGAAAATCCTCCACTGAAAGAAGGCGGCCAGGTCTAGCTATAATTAGAGAGAATTTGTGCTCAACTGAAGCTATCTTGGAGAGTCCTTGGATAGCACTAAATCTCTTGGAGGGGGCCTTGACCACAGCCCAAACTTTACATTCAATTTCCATGGTGGGTGGAAGCAGCAGGGAACTGGGGCTGCTAATCTGGAACTAAAACATTTGCTTTTCTTGGGAAAAGACTGCTCTATTACATCTTCTGTCCTCTGTCCCTCTTTCCTCCTTTTAAAGAAATTGTTTCATTTCTTTGGCTGACAAATTAAGTTAAAGCTATAATTCCGAGAATTTTAAAACTTTCTGCTCAGATTCAAAAGCTGCTTTGAATTAGTAGCTGCCGCTGGCATGCAATTTATTTGTAGTGAAGACTTACGCCTTTCAGTAGACTTTTTTTGGGGGGGGGGGAGTGGGTGGGAAGAGGGCACTGAGCCTTACAATTCGTAAGACTTTAGTAAAACTTCACCAGCATTTTGCAAAAGAAATCTTGTTGGGATCATAGAAGGTATAGCCCAGGTACTGACGTAGGACAAATGATCACTCAGGACAAGACAGAGAGAGGTACCCTAAACCCCCTTACTAAGATAACAACTGTGATATAAATAACTGATCAGATGGTCCACAGTAGTACATTATTTATTCAGCCTGAAAATTTGTAATACAAGTTCCACTTATAAAGGAATTGCACACATAATTAAAAACAGCAACTGTTTCTCAAATAAAATGTACATCAAGTTTGGTCATGGTAAGGACAGGGGGGAAAATGAAGCAGGTTTAAGAAGAAATTTTGCTACATAACCACTTGCTTGCAAAGTTATATTTTCATATATATTTTTTCCTCTTTAACTTCACAGTCAAATGAATTCAGCCAGGTGGTCAGTGTAAGAAAATAAAGACAATGAGCATGTTTAGTTCCATGAAAAGAAGTAAACTAGCCTGGTCATCCAGTCTCAGAAGCTCACCCAGACCCTCAGGTCACTTCAAAGGGATAATGGTGGGGTACTTCCCAGATGCAAGATCCAATACAATCCATTTCCTACCGGTTGCAAAGGCAACACTGCGCCTGTATATCCATTTTAGTCTAGTGCTGGCCTAATAACAGTGAGGGATGTAAGAGGACTTCTGGAAACATGAGAGACTCCTAACTCTGGGAGACGAACAAGGGGTGGTGGAAAGGGAGGTGGGCGGGGGTTGGGGTGACTGGGTGACGGGCACTGAGGGGGGCACTTGATGGGATGAGCACTGGGTGATATGCTCTATGTTGGCAAATTGAACTCCAATAAAAAATAAAAATAAAAATAGGACTTCTGTAGTCTCAAAAACTTTTCTTAACACAGCTTTCAGCCTCACCAAAAGTCCCTAGTGCAATCCTTTAGGAGATTCACAGTGCTGATTACATTCTTTGAGTGTATACAGCATGAGCACTGGAGCAGAAATCAAGGGCTTGGAATTCAGGGGTCAGTACTGCTACACCTGTGTGAACATCTGCTTCCTCATCTGGGAAGAATTAAGAGCTTGAGACCAATCATCTTCAGCTCCCTTTCAGTTCATTAAAAATAGCAGTAATACATAAAAAATAAGCAAAACTATGAAAATTTCTCATTTAACATTTCAGTAAAAGCACATCACCAATACAGAGTTTCACCTGAAGGTAAAGATCACTCACAAATCCAAACCTCTTCAAATAATTGTGACAACCCCATCCCCCTTTACTAAAAATACATCTACTCAACAAACATTTATTAGGCACCTACCATCTGCCAGGCCCTGTACTATGAGAGGTCTTAGCTCAGGCTCTGCTGAAGGAGACTCTTCTGGAAAGTATTTTCTCATCGTGGAAAACCATGCCTCATCCCTTCCCAGTCCCACTGCGGTGACTTCCTATGAGCATGTCTGAGATCTATGGAGCTACAGCCACCTCACCAAAAGGAAAGCCACCTCACCATCCACAAATGAGGATGGACAGACCCAAGTCCCTAGTATCATGGGTAAGTCACCAAACCAATCCTGAGACCACCTTACTCCAGAACTCTTATTAAACAAACAAGAAATAACCATATTACAGTTTAAGTCACTTTTAATCAGCTATTATTTGGCCCCTAAGTCAAAACAAGTGACCATATCCTTATTTATCTGCTTGAGACCTCCCTTACACATTATCACTCACCATTCAGAACTTCTAACAAATATTCAATTTTTGCATTATTTATGTCAACTGAGCTTTTCTTTTAGAAACAAAAGGTATAGGGATGCCTGGGTGGCTCAGCTGTTGAGCATCTGCCTTTGGTGGTGTGGTCCTGGGGTCCTGGGATCTAATCCCGCATCGGGCTTCCTGCATGGAGCCTGCTTCTCCCTCTGCCTGTGTCCCTGTTTCTCTGTGTCTCTCATGAATAAATAAAATTAAAAAGCTTTTTTTTTTTTTTTTTTTTTAAAAAAGGTATGATTAAAGTTAAACCTATCCCTATTCTATCCCTCACCTTTCCTTTCTGATGTGACTATCATCTTCCAGTTAGTATGATTCTTCATCCCATGGGTTTAGATTTTTACTACTCAAGTAGTTTTCCACATGAAATATATGGTACTGTCCTGTGTATATTTAAAACTTGCTGAAATATAAGCTAAGCCTCATTCTGCAACTTAACATTTTTATCTCTCAGCTTACTGAGACTGATCCATATTCATACACCTTTCCTCTTGCAACTACCACAGAGTATGACCGTGAATGAAGATGCCACCACACGGGGATACTGACAGACATTTAGATTGCTTCCAATATTTTGTATGACATGGTTTTTTTTTGAACACACAAAACTAAAAGCTACTGATTCATCTTTCAATGATGCATTAAATAGTGAAACATTAAAACTGAGGACACAAAGCACATCTCCTGGGAGACCATCGGGGCATGGTAAAATAAAATGGCACAGTAAAGAAAAAAGGCTTCCAGGACATACTGTTCTTCAGCAAAGAATTGTTATCTAATGTCCTACTAGTATCATCTCCAGCTTTTTGTAAATTAGTGTATCACCAATAAACTATTCTCAACGCTAAAGGGCCAAGATATAATGCGTATCAATGGGGCACTATCCAGCTAGCTCACCTACACTGCAGAGACACTTACACTGGCCAAGGGAAGGGTAGATCAATAAACACTTTAAGGCCACTGTGCTGAGCAGAGACACAAAGGTACTATTATAAAAACGTAGTAGAATTCAATTTGAGACCATGCAATTTAGTTCGTAAAAACGCTGTTTCAGATCTTTCAATTTTGTATTTAACATGTAGAAACCAAACTGATTTCCCTTGGAGAAAGGAGAAAAAAAAAGAAAAGAAAAGAAAAAAAAAGGCTGCCAGGTTGCTTCTGCAGCAGCACATCTGCAAACCTCATTTGTAATTCCATTCTTTTAAAATGTTCCTAAGTGCATCCCATTGCTCTTGGGACAACAAAGAAAACCTTTAACAACATCGTCTATAGATGGAAGGATTAGAAGGCACTGCTCACCTTCCCAGCTACATCTGAGGCCAGTTCTCCCTTAAAATCAAACCTTCAGCCATACCCGATTTTTAGCCTCCCTTCTATGGAGCTCTAATGTCCTCAGGATCTTTGTAAAGACCTCCTAACGCTTTCCCTCCCATCTCGACTTCTTTCCCCCTTTACCTTGCTGACTCCCTCTCATCCTTCAAAGTTCAGCTTTAAAGCTGACTTCAGAAACCTTCTAACATTTCTCAGGAAATGAGGCTGCCTTGTTTTACCTTTATAAAACTCAACCCCGTGATAACTATTTACTTAACGAGGGTCTCCTCCACCAGACCATAAGGACTGACGGGGCAGGGATCATGCTTTGGTTCTCTACCATTATGCTACCAGATCCCGGCAGAGGGCCTGAACTGTATCAGGTGTTCCAGTAACCTCCCCAAAACAATAAAAATGCTGCAGAGCAACTGTCCTAGGTTTTGACACACGGTACACTCCACAAATGCTGGTTGAAGAGACAAAGCTCAACACCAAACACCAAGTAGGAGACAGTTTAAATCCAAATGCAGGCTTGCCACCTCTATAGGGTACATGTCCTGCAGGACACATTTTGGTTTGTCCTCCGTCAGAAACCTGAACATGGATGGGGCACCTGGGTGGCTCGGCTTGAGCATCTGCCTTTGGCTCAGGGCATGATCCCGGGGTCCTGGGATCGAGTCCCGCATCAGGCTCCTCAAGGGGACCCTGCTTCTCCCTCTGCCTGTGTGTCTGCCTCTCATGAGTAAATAAATAAAATCTGAAAAAAAAAAAACATAAACATGAACATAACATTATGATAATCACCATCGTTAAATAAAATGATTCTTACAATTACTATCATTCATGGATCTGAATGCTTCGTAACTATTCTGTCCTGATATGTGTTCAGTCTGTATTTCCACTGACATTTACTTTTATTCCATTTTCAAACAACATCAGTTGAATTAAACTAAATTAGGAAATGGCCACTGACTAATGAATGGATGAAGAAGATGTGATATGGATACACAATGGAATATTATTCAGCCATCAAAAAATAAAATAAAATCTTGCCATTTTCAATAACATGGATGGAGTTAGGGTGTATTATGTTAGGTGAAACAGTCATAAAAAGACAAATACCGTATGATCTCGCTCACATGGGGATTTCAAGAAAGAAAACAGATGAACATATAGGAAGAGGGGGAAGAAAAAAAGGAGAGAGAGAAACAAGCTATAAGCATCTCTTAACGACAGAGAACAAACTGAGGGTTGATGCAGTGAGGTAGGGGGCTGGGCTAAATGGGCAATGGGTATTAAGGAGGGCACATGTTGTGATGAGCACTGGGTGCTGTATGTAAGTGATGAATCACTGAATTCTACTCCAGAAACCAATATTGTACTGTATGTTAACTAACAAAATTTAAATTAAAAAAAGTAAAATCAAATAAAATAAATTAGGGAAGAATAAAGGTTAACGGTGACTACATTATGAAAGATCAACTATTTAATATTTATAAATTACATTTCTCGAGTTGGCAAATCAGAACATTGAGATTTAAAATCTTTTCTCATGTTTCCTGTCCTTAAAAGTACTAGAAAGCATAGGACACGGATCACATCTATTATATATTTAATATTTACTTATTTATTTAACGATAAGGATCCTACGATAGGGTCCAAGGATATAGCCAGGCACTGTTCTAAGAACTTTACAAATATGAACTCTTGTAATCTTCTTAAAGTTGAATAGGTTAAATAAAAAAAGCAAAAATAATTATATGTAAGCAGTATTAAGTTGTCTATCTGCAACTTTTTAAAGTAATAAGAATCAATTAGGGGTGACATTTGTCAAGATGAGCTGATGGCATGATTATTAGTACTAATTTCTGCCATCAAGCTAGGATTGCTTTCATGCCTCTAAAAGTCAATGATCTCTTTACTTGTAAAATATTTTTTAAAATAATCACAAAAAAAACAGAAACTTGGATGGTGTAAATTCTCTTTTAAATGAAAACAAAAAGCCACTCTAAAAACGAAAAACATACAAACAACACCTTAGCAGATAATCCCTGATCTGCTACTCACAAGCTGAGTAGCTTTTCTCCTGTATAAAGGAGGGATCGAGACAACAGATTCTAATTCTCCTTCAAATTCCAGCACTCTGGATTTCCACCATATTACCATGAAAGGAACTCAATCAGGAGGAAATATATTTGGTTCTCATTGTAGATTTAGGTGAGGACGCTGAAACCTTTCTGAATCAACTATGTCCCTGGTTCCTTAGAACACAATAAAAACCAAAGAAAGTTGATAAAACCCCAGCACAGTCCAGAAATTAAAAGTACTTAAGACTTAGCGCCTATCATTGACAACACTGATTCCACCCAGAAAAACAACATCAACATAGTACAACTCTTAGTCTACACTTGGTAGAAGTGTTCACACTGTTGTAATTTGGTTCTATAACAGGGTCTAATTCTTCCCATTTTCATTTTCCTGAAGATTACTAAGAATACTATCACTTTTCAATAAATGAGAATATTTCTTCATGTATTTGAGTCACTATGTTAGATAGTATGTAACCTCCCAAATTTTTGCCCCTACAAATACAAACTTTCTAAATTTCAGCCTCTTGACTGTTTTATCTTAATGTCTAGTTTTTCCCCCTTAAGTCGAAACACCTATCATTGCCCTGTGTTTTAGCCAATATAGCAGTTATTTAGACTACGATAGGGTCCAAGGATCTTATGGAGTTAATAGTAAACCCCTAATAAGTTGCAAACATCGGAGTCCAGAAATTCTTGATTTCTTTTTTCCTCTACACAATCTTGCAAAGTCTATTATTCAGCATAAATGTTTAAATATTTGCTATTTTACAAAGAACACTTCTCCCCAGAGTTTATCAAGGCCCTACAAAATTCGAAGGATTTGAGATGTTCATCCCTGCACTATACTAAACACTGACATGGTTACTAGTTGGCCCTGCTCCATGAGAAGCTCTTTACCTTCTCATAGAACTCTAGATCTCTGATCTATTCTCCCATAATACAATAGGATAAAATTTAACCTGGATTATTCAAACTACATCGTATCTTAAAACTTCACAGCCGCAAAACTTGCACAGCTGCAAAACTTGCAGATATATCTCCCTCTTGTAGTTAAAGGTAGTATCATCTGATGCAGAGAACAAAGGGAGAATGAGACTTGTCCCAGCTTGGTCCCTTACTAATTGAGTCAACTGGGGCCATATGTTTAATTTCTCTGAGCCCCCTTTTCCTCAACTGCTTGACAAGGGGTAAGTCATTAATTCATGTGACTTACTCTCCTCTTGCTCTCTTTCTCATATAAAAGAGAAAAGAACTAGGTATTGCGCTTTTAAAGTTTTTAACTCTACACCAAACAAAACCAGCTTACTATGGTTACTGAATTAAGATATCTTGGTTAGCTAAATTTCAATGTGTTTGCTATTTTACATCTTACTCCTAATACTCCTTTCCATCATCTAATTTTATCAGTAGACCTAGCTACATTAGAATTTTGCCACATAATAAAAGCATAGACTGCTCGATTCAAGTCATAATGTTAGCAACTTTAAGAATTACTTTATGCAAATACTTAACATCACTGCACTCCAATCTTTGGCATCAGTAAAATAAGGGAATTAGCTCCCTAAAACCTTCGGCTCTAAAAGAGATAAAATTTAAGATGAAATATGTTGATCATAATAAGGAAATTTTCAAAGCAAGGGAAGCCAAATTGCAGACAATAATACTTCACAAATATGGACAGGGCCCTAAGCATTTGGTTTGAAGTCATTGTACAGGTTTGGTCACCAAAAAGATATTCCAATCCCCGATAAGCAAGAGTTCATGTTAAACGGCCACGTCAGAATCTCAAATAGCTCATCAGGAAGGGCCACGGACATTCAACCAGAGGGAAAAAAAAAATCAGTATATCCAGTAATTAAAAAATACTCTCTACTACCACCAAAGATGTGCAATGATTTGAAGCAAATGTTGCTGCATAATTACATATGAACATAATTGAAGCTCTCCATCTCTGCAAGCCCTTTTATGTGAGTAAATGATTTGAAATGGAATGCAAAATTAAAAATATCTTTTTTAAGCAGACCATTAAAATTATACTTTAAACTCTAAAACTTAGCAGGGAACAAAAAAGAGCTTCAGAGGCATGGCGTAAAATGATGAAAAGGTAACACAAAGTTAAAAACCCAGAAGATTACATATTTAGCGCAGCCATTATTGGGGTAACATTAGCATGGTATTCTAAGGTTCTAATACATGAAAACAGAATGCACATCAGTGTGCTGAAACATATGCTTCTACCGTAATTATTATCACTTTAATCTAAAATCTTCAGAAGGGATGAATATAGGATATACAGTACTGTCACGAAAGCTCAGACCACAATGAATTATGTGCTCATTTACCAGTTTCCTTCATTACATGAAAGACATTGAAATAGAAAATAAAATTGATTCGTGAATTCCCTTACACACTTTTTTTTTAAATGAAGTCTGTAGATCAACTTGATATGTACATTTATCCAAATCCAGGATCATCTGACATCTCATCTCAATTTGCTATAACCATCACTCTCAAGTAAGTTTTATTGAAGCGCTGGTAAAAATTTCAATTAGTCATAATTATTTATGTGCACTCTCTCACTTATTGATACTCAAGAAACTCAATTACTCTCTACCAACCAGGTGTTTGTGTTTTGTCTTGTTTTTTCCTACAGAATGAACAAATTGTAAAGACATATCAAGGAAAAGTCACAGGAGGCCTGGGTGGCTCAGTGGTTGAACACCTGCCTTGGGCTCAGGGTCCTGGGATCGAGTCTCGCATCGGGCTCCTCAGAGGGAACCTGCTTCTCCCTCTGCCTGTGTCTCTGCCTCTCTCTCTGCGTCTCTCATGAATAAAGAAAGAAGATCTTTTAAGAAAAGAAAAAGTCACAAAAATATAAAACCTTAGACAGCATAAACAAAATTTCTCCTCATAGGAAATTTCCCATTTCTTTTTTTTTTCTTTTTAATTTCCCATTTCTTAAAGTTAAGTCTTCCGCAGAATATCCCATTTGATCATTTGAATATCTATGTGTTCATAATGTAACTGGAAGAGAAGTGATTGGAAAAGGAAGCTGCTACCTAAAAAATGTAGGAAAAGCAGAAAGGAAAGCACCAGTGACACAAGAAACTACTGGTGAAGAACTGAAAACACTGCTGATTTGAGAAAGCGAAGTCACTTTAAAAATAGCAGCACTGGGGCACCTGGGTGGCTCTGGGGTTGAATATCTGCCTTCAGCTCAGGGCGTGATCCTGGAGACCCGGGCCACCCCCCTACCCCCCCATAGGGCTCCCTGCATGGAGCCTGCTTCTCCCTCTGCCTGTGTTTCTGCCTCTCTCTCTCTCTCTCTCTCTCTCTCTCTCTCTGGGTCTCTCACAAATAAACAAATAAAATGTTTTAGAAATTTAAAAATAGCAGCATTGTTCACCCCATGTCTCATGGTTCAACCTTGACCTGCTCTCCACTCCTCTGGCTGACTGAATATAGAAGTCCCAAGGGCCCGTCCCATCCAGGGACAGCAGGAAAGTAAGAAATAAGGATACCGGGGATCCCTGGGTGGCCCAGCGGTTTAGCACCTGCCTTTGGCCCAGGGTGTGATCCTGGGTCCTGGGATCGAGTCCTGCGTCGGGCTCCCCACAGAAGCCTGCTTCTCCCTCTGCCTGTGTCTCTGCCTCTCTCTCTCTCTTTCTCTCTGTCTCTCATGAATAAAAAAATAAAATCTTAAAAAAAAAAGAAAGAAAGAAGGACACCTCACCTCACATTTCCAACTGTTGTGGATCCATTATAAATACCTTCTGTTTCCAGTACTATTACTACAGCTCAAAAATTTTTCGAATAAGCTTACTTCAGATGTCAACGTTAAATCAATTTAAGACTGTCCTCTCAGTTCCCTACTTCTTCTGTCAAAGGAGAGGCTAAATCATAAGAAAACATTTACAGTAGTATCTAAACTACTTATATTTTATTTTTTATTTTTATTTATTTTTATTTTTTATTTATTTATGATAGTCACAGAGAGAGAGAGAGAGGCAGAGACACAGGCAGAGGGAGAAGCAGGCTCCATGCACCGGGAGCCCGACATGGGATTCGATCCCGGGTCTCCAGGATCGCGCCCTGGGCCAAAGGCAGGCGCCAAACCGCTGCACCACCCAGGGATCCCTAAACTACTTATATTTTAATAGATTGTTTCCTGAAAGTAATCTCATGGATAGCTAGCTTCTCCCTTAATGAGAAAGCTTAAAATTCAAATGCAAATTTCAATGACCACAAATCACAGAATCTATGGCATTCATTTCTAACATCCTAGTGAATGGTGACTTCCCAGGTCATTTAATTTTACTGAACTTTTACAGACACAAAATCCCTATTAATGTATTTTATTCCATTCTGTATCTTGTCCTTCTACAAAATACTGGCATCATTCCTTTCCTGCTCATACTGATAATGTGATATAAATCAATTTTCATCCAAACATCTAACTAATATTTCCCTTCTCTTCATTCAACACATTAGCATTGAGTGCCTGCTATGTGCTACACACTTTGATATACGAGTCGTAGAACAATCCTGACCCAAATAATTGTAATTAATAGTGTTCATTTTTATTAATATAGTAAGGTCACACTCTGACCCAGGCTGGTCACCAAATCTTATCAGACAAAGAGGGCTCTGGATTCTGCTAATGGACTCTGCCTGTTGTATAAATTATAATGCAGTCTTTCTTCAAAGATCAAGTCTCTGCAATATAAATGATAAGATCCAGATACAATACTTGTCTAAGAGACTGAATAACAACTAGCACTTACATTAGGATTTAATATTTACACATTATTCTCTCTCTCTCTCTTTTTTTTTTTTTTTTTTTTTGTAAGGGAAGGTAGAGAGAAGAGAGAAATATTTGGAAGCAATAAGAGGAAGTACAAGAAAAAATTCAAGACTGGAACACAGGTCAAGATAAGAAATATCTACCCTCAGGGGCCTGGGTGGTTCAATCAGTTAAGCATCACTCTTGATTTCAACTCAGGTCGTGATCTCAGGGTCCTGGGACTGAGCCCCAAGTTGGGCTCCGTGCTCAGCAGGGAGTCTGCTTGTTTCCCTCTTCCCCTGCCTACAGCAAGCCCCCTGCCCCATCCCACCCGAACGGCCACTCATGCGCATTGCTCACTCTCTAAAATAAATAAATCTTAAAACTTAAAAAAAAAAAAAGAAAGAAAGAAAGAAAAAGAAATATTTACCCTCTCCCTAGACAGACAGAACTAGAGAACATAAATAAGAAAAAAGAAAAAAGAAAAAGACAGACCTATACATCCCCCTTCAGAAACAGGGCTACTTGGGGTTTCCCTGTAGAAATAAAAGAACCAACCAGAAACTACCAAAAGATCCAGATCTTAAAATAATTGTATGTCCTCCAACTGTAGATTTTTACCTATCCCTCTTGAAGCCAAGAAAAATATCTATGCAAATAATTGTCCACTCACACTTAGAAATACTAACAAGCTAAATAATTCCATTTTGTATTCCACAAAAAATTGGATTTAACAAATCAGGAAATGTGGAAAGCCTGTTACAGTACTCATGAACAGCAAGAACCAACACCTGGCAGCATAATTATGAAAGAAAAAATATTAAAGCTATTTTCTTAAAATATGAAAATACAACTGTAAGTCTGTGGCCATTTTGTACAGGAAAAAAGTTTCCTATACATATAACAAGTTCCTGAATGTGTCTACATGTTACGAAAAAAAACAAAACAAAAAACAAAAAAACATTTAATGATCCTTATGATGGTACTGAGTCATGTAAAAGAATATATCCAATAGACTTCTAAAGTATGACAGCAAGTATCAAATACATTTTAGAAAGATTTCTCAACAACTCTTAAGTGAACTGTTTCAGGATATAAAATGCTAATAAGAGAATTAATTTATGAAATATATCACTTCCCAGAAACGACGCTAGAAGAGGTATTACCACAGGTTAATCTTGGTTCCATAAAAGAACACTGGAGTGAAAGTTAAAAAATCCTCAGAATACACTAGCTTTCTTCTAACTTCCTTTCAAAGAAGGCCTTGTAGATGCCCTCACCATCCTCTTTCTTGCCTTTTTCTAGCATTTTCTCCCACCACCTGCTTTCAGACTGTGGAGCTGTCCCAAGCTCCATCAGAATTATGAGGATAATTTGTTCAGTCATGGCTAGGCCACCACACGGAAAACGGACAATACCACATCCTGAGACGTGCTCAGCTGTACTAACGACAAAAAAACTACACCCCAGTAGGATGATCATAAGCATTTTTATAAAACTTCAGAAAAATATCACCTGTATTTGGTAACATTGTCAAATTCTCCGTTTGCTGCTAGGAATTTGAAAGAGATGTTCACTGAAAATCAAGTTTACCACAAAATCACCCAGAAACATTTTACTCAGGATCATAGTAAAAGTGCACACCCAGGGACCAGCCTGTATACCCAGGGTATACTTGTGAGTTTTAGCTTGGTATTTCCTGAAGCTCTTAAGCTATTAGAAACCCTCCTCCCAAAAAAGGGAGAAAACGTAGGCTATATAAGTACACTTTCTAAAACAGAAGTTATTTTCAAAGCAGTTTCAGGTTCACAGCAAAGCTGAGCAGAAAGCACAAAATTCCCATAGACCCACTGGCCCCCAACACACAATGTCCTCCACCATCAACATCCCACACCAGAGAGGGACATTTGTTAAAATCAATGAACCCACATTGACATGTCATTATCGCCCGAAATCCATAGTTCACATTAGAGTTCACTCTTAGTGGTGACATTCTATGGGTTTGGACAAATGTAAAATGACACGTATCTACCATTATACTGTACAGAATAGTTTCACTGCCCGAGAACTTCCTTGTGCTGTGCTTACTCACCCTCCCCTCACCCCCAGCAACCACTCATCTTTTTACTGTCCCTATAGTTCGCCTTCTCCAGAATGTTGTATTACTAGAATCATATAGTATACAGCCTTTTCAGGTTGGCTTCTTTCACTGAGTAAGCTGCATTGAAGAGTTCCCTCATGTCTTTTCATGGATTGACAGTTTTTTTGTTTTTGTTTTTGTTTTTTTAAGCAATCTCTACCATCAACATGGGGCTTGAACTCACAACCCTGAGATCAAGAGTCACATGCTCAACCAACTAAGCCAGCCAGGCATCCCCACAGCGCATTTCCCTTTAGTGCTGAATAACATTCCACTGTATTAAAGTACTTTTGATGAAAATTTTATAGCAGTTTGTAAGAGTTACAAGGCAGAGGCAACATCTATCTTTCAAAAACCTCCCAAGTTCCTATCACTTAGCAGGTATCCAGTAAGTGACTTGTTGAAAGAATGTATTATTGAATAAATCAATATACAAATACAGTTACTTAATCTTTCTAAACTTAATTTCCCTCACTTATAAAATGAGGCTTACTCCTTCCTCATAATGCTGTATGAGAATTAGAAGAATATATTGAAGAGAGAGCTATTATCAATAATCACTATTACTATGAATTTATTTAATTAAAACAATATTTTCAGGTTGAGACCATGAATCCTGTAATTTCAGGAAAATAAAAATGGCAAAGGAAGGAAGAAAGTGGGGCCAGAACTAGGGTGAACGCACCTAAGGTACAAAATTTAAGGAGGCATTCACTCTCCTGTTTAGTGTGCCAATATTCCAAATGTTTTCAACAGATGAGAAAAATAATATTTAATATACTTGAATATAAAAACCTAGAATTCAGTTCTACAAATCAATTGCACCAGTAAAGGATGAGAGCGCTCTGGCTTAATAGCAGAATAAAGGAGTGTTTCAATTATTCACAAGGTTGTTAACAATCAATATTACAATTTGTTTGCAAAAATAATTAATACAAACATAAGTTAATAAACATCTATAGCTTTCTTAGCAGTATGAGTTCATCAGCAGTGTCTAGTTTAGAATACCCCACTTCCAAAGGAACCAGGATAAACTGGAGAATATCGAGAAGAATACAAGAAGAATGAAGTATCTAGGAACCATGTTATCTAAATGGTTAGAAAATGAGATGTCAGGTCTAACAAAAGAGCCATTAATGTTGAAGGTGATAAGAAAATTAACTTTTGATTAAAATATAAAAACTGTCTAATTATTCGAGTTGTTCAAGAATGGAAAAAATGGTCTCCTAAGTCAGTAGTCTTTGGTTTTGTTTTTTTTTAATTTTTAAAAGATTTTATTTTTTAATTAATCTCTACAACCCAACCAAGGGCTCAAACTCACAACCCCGAGATCAAGAGTCACACACTCCACCCACTGAGCCAGTCAGACGCCCCACTAAAACAGCAATCTTCCTTGAAAAGAAAGCATTCGAACAGTGGCTAGATGGTCATTTCTAAGCAATGTTGTAAATGCTGCAATTTTAGCATTTTCCTCACATCTAGGATAAAATATATAAAATCTAAGTGAAATACTACTTAAACACTGCAGAGTGCCCATTAGACTAATTCTTAGGAATTATTTAGAAAAAGTTAGATCTTAACTTTATGCCTACTGTGAATGTCTTTTCACAGCACAATTAAAAATAATAAAAATACATGATAGTGGTAAGAAAGCTTATCCACTACAACTATTTCAGATTTGAGATGCAGTCTATAGCTGCATATTTAGCTACCAATAATGCACTTTTTAAACGTTCATATTAATTAGGTTGCAGTTCACGAGGTTTAAAACAGAACTCTTTTTAGGAAAAGTCCCATTCCATCATAAAATTCTAATAGGCCGAACGTGAGGGAGTATACAAATGATGGCCCAACATGCTAGAACACTATTTAATATCACAGAGTATTTGTTAAACAACTATTACTGGGCATTGCTATATGGAATATTACAGAGATTGAGAGCCCTAAAAATGTTGACAATCAAACCAGAGGATGTCTTTCTCTTGATATATTTACCCAAGAAATAAACACAAAGACTTCACCTACAACCACGCTCATTGTTATCAATGACCTGGAGAACCTGGCAATCAACTTTTCTGTTCCGTCAGGGTCTGCAGCATGTGGCCAAGCACATGGGAAGAGTTAGGCAAACTTTTGTTGTGTTTGCTTGAGAAGATAGAAGCATTAAAGTTAAGCCATCCATCATTTTTTTAGACCTCCCATAAGTAAGAAACAATTTTAATCCTGCAAAGACTTACATGGAAAGTTTATATTGAGAGAAACAAAACCACAACACGAGCAAAGACAAAAGAAACTACTTTTTTTATAGTAGACATCATCTGGAAATATTTGCAATTATATTTTTCTCATTGATTAATTTAAAATCTAAAACACGGCCAGTCAGCAGTTCTATGGCAATTACAAGCATTAAGGAAAAAAAATGAAACCTAGGTCTCAGAGGTCCAGAAGTCAAGACTCCATGTCTAAGAAATGCTGAAGTATTTTCATGAAGAAAAGGTGGGACACAAGCATCGGATGATGAGACACAGGGAAAAATCAGTGATTTTACTCCCATCTTAAAATCACAGCTCCAGCTCTTTTCCTCCTGTAAGGTGTAAATGTAAGTAAAATATGCCGCCTGATGCAATACAGAAAACACTACCAAAGACAGGACAGAAACAAGACTCCTAAAATGTTCCATTATCAAAAGGTCAATGTACACATCCAAGAACGACTAGTATGTGGGCCTCCAAGCCTGAGCTTAGAAGGGAACAAAAGAAGAAACTAGCACTTGAATTACTCCCTAATACAGACTGCCCTACTCCCAAATGAACTGAATTGATTAGATGACCCCGGTAACTGTTATCTTTTAAAATTTTGGATCAGTTGCCTTTGGCCTCCCTGCATGTTCTCTCACTGGCAGAGGCTCAAACCTGGTGGCACACATCAGTGGTTCTTGGATGTGCAGGTTGACCTTTGCGATAATGGAAAATTTTAGACACTAATTTCTATCTTGTCTATTGCCGAGAACAAAAGGCAACTGATGCGGAGTTTAAAAAGATAACAGTTATCAGGGTCATCTAATCAACGTGGGTTCATATGGAAGTAGGAAGTCCATATTATGGAGTAACTGATGTGCCAATTTCTTCTTTTATGGCCTCGCTACGCTTCCACTCATTGAGGAATGAGACAAAGTTTAATGACTAAAGACACAAATGACCTGATGAACAACAGTAAAGAATCCGAGTCAAACAAGTCACCAGTAGTAAACACTGACTACACACATACAAAGTGATTCTTTTGTCCTTTGCCAAGGGCAATAGATTTTTACAGCACAAATGGCCTTCTGTCGTTCCATTGACAAAGACTCACATTCAGGAATTATTATGCGACACAGGCCAAATGGCATTACACGCAACTACTGAACTGTAGGCTCAATTCCTAGAA
The DNA here is from genome assembly GCF_011100685.1 of Canis lupus familiaris. NCBI lineage: Eukaryota > Metazoa > Chordata > Mammalia > Carnivora > Canidae > Canis > Canis lupus. The sequence goes on along the minus strand of NC_049236.1, from coordinate 24,991,111 downwards.
GAATATTATATGACAGTAAAATAAACACAAAATGTTTTTACAAAAAGGAGAACATTTTAGCTACCAGGTAAATGTACGAAATAGACTTTTATAGAAGGAAGAACAATTCTTGGTTCTTCTGACTTATTCCCATGTTCATATACACTCTAGTATCTCTGCTTCAACAGCTCAATCTAAACTATTTCTAGAGTGTGGACTGGAATAAGCAGAAGCAAAGTTTTATTAGCTCGGGTGCCTCGGTGGCTCAGTCAGCTAAGCTTCCACCTTCAGCTCAAGTCAGTTATCTCAGGGTCCTGGGATAGAGCCCCAGGGCACAACCCCTGCTCAGCGGGGAGTCTGCTTCTCCCTCTCCCTCTGCCACTCCCACCCCCACTTGTGCTTGCTTGCTGTGTCTCAAATAAAGAAATAAAATCTTTTTCTAAAAAAAAAAAAAAAAAAAAAAGGAAAGAAAGAAAGTAAATAAGTAAGTTTGGGACGCCTACGTGGCTCAATGGTTGGGCGCCTGCCTTCAGCTCAGGGTGTGATCCTGGTATTCCAGGATCAGGTCCCACATCGGGCTCCCCGAAGGGAGCCTGCTTCTCCCTCTGCCTGTGTCTCTGCCTCTCTCTGTGTGTCTTTCATGAATAAATAAATAAAATGTTTTTAAAAAGAAAAGTTTTATTTGCCTAAGAAAACCTCATCTGATCCTTCTCCTAAGAGAAGATTCCTTTTTTTTTTTTTTAAATTTTTATTTATTTATGATAGTCACACAGAGAGAGAGAGAGAGGCAGAGACACAGGCAGAGGGAGAAGCAGGCTCCATACACCGGGAGCCCGACGTGGGATTCGATCCCGGGTCTCCAGGATCGCGCCCTGGGCCAAAGGCAGGCGCTAAACCGCTGTGCCACCCAGAGATCCCCTAAGAGAAGATTCCAATCAGAATCTCTAACTTTTTCAATCTCTACTAAATATTTCTGGTAATTGGAAGTTTCCTAATTCACAAACCTGCCCTTTCTGAGAAACAACTATAGGTCAAAAAGTCCTGTGGTCTGTTGAAATAAATGTCAAAACCCAAGAGGAAACTGCTCCTGCCTTGGGTGCCACACCAGTAAATCAAAACTTCAGATAACCTGTGTGTTCCTATAAATGGCCCCACATGACCAGAAGCTCAGTAAATCCACTCCCCAAAGCCAAATCAAGTCTGGACCCTCTTATCCCAAACAAGGTTGACTCGGTGGCCAATCACATTTTTCCTATTTTTCTCTTCCTTGGTTCTTTATCTTATAAAAGCTACCTGCCTTCTGCTTTCTTTTGCAGTTCTCCTATCCAGTCCCTGAACTATTAAGGTTTGTTTGCACCACCTAAAATGTCTTCTTTCATCCTTTTTAACAAATCCTAACCTCAGCCTAAAGTTATTTGAAGTAAAAACCAGATTTCTGGTGGTCCTTTGAGGTACACACAGGAAGATAATGGGAGACTATTTTAGTGAACCTATATTCCATCTCATTACAGACTTGCATAGGTCTCAGAAGCCACCTCCTTCTAAAAACATCACCAAGGTACCGTCTCTTCATGAGGTTTTTTGGAGATTTCCTGGCCATCCTTAAAACCTCTACAACCCTCAAGGAAATAAATGAATATTAAAGTAGCGCGATTCTAGGATGATGGGAATAGAGAATGAGGCATTGCATACGTACATCAAATGAATGCCTTTCAATTTTAAATGAAGTCTTTACCAGTGAAGCTTAATTTTACTAAAAGGACTTCAACTACTGCTATGTTTGGTCATTTGGAAATGATTTAGGTTTTCCTAATGTCCTCAGGTTCATACATTTTATAGCAAGTAAAATGTTCTCTAAATGGAAATTTCTATATTCATTTCTAAAGTGAAGAATTAGAAAAAGAATAGCTACCACTGTAACACTTTCAACTTCACAAACATTTTTTAAATGGACAAATCCCCTTTTAGACAAATTCGGTCCATTCGTGTACTTTTTTACAATGATTCAAGATATATCAACTATATAAAGTATCATGCTCAGTTATGGGAAGGCAAAGATGAGCAAGTCTGATTATAGAGGGGAGAGGTGTGAAGCTAAGATAGGTCTATTAGAATCTTCAAGAAGCAGAGGAAGGAAAAGATTTTCTCAAATTAAATCACTTCCACTAACCTCAACCCATGCACCTATAAAGAATCATCTGTATAATGGAAGTTAATGAAGCACATTACTCTCTCCAGGGAACCAGCAGTATTATCTTTCAGACGGACTCAGCATGTCAATCTGAAGCACACTGGGCTCTTTAAATTTGCTGGGTCACACCTTGACTGTGCGGTTAATTCAATGTCTTAGCCTACAACCTTTCATTCCCGCTTCTTCCTGGGATAGAGTAAGCAAAAATATATTTATCTTCAGCAGAACAGTTGCCAACATCAATAAAACTTGAAGGAGAGATTTCCCAGAATGGATTAACTGTTTTGATCCCTTTAAAATGCAAGGATAATAGAGAATCCAATCCCTGACCCTAAATGTCTGGGGAGCTACACTTACCCTTCCCAATGTTAAATATAAGGTCAGACTATGCCCCAAGGGAATTCCTATGTGTTTCTTTAAAATCTGCAAAATTAAAGGGTAGTATTCAAAAGAGGATGATTTTAAATATTTTCAAATGTAATAATCTTACCGCTAATCAGAACAAATTCGATGGGTTGCCAGAGGCATGGAAAGTCATAGATTTCTTAAGATTCTAAAGACCACACAGGAAATCCCAAAGAAAGGATGATCAAATAATATAAAGCAAGCTGCATTTTGCAACACAGATAAACTGCAATGCTTTACAGAACCCTCAATGAAATCAAAAGACTCAGCCTACCTGATGGTGAGGCATGCACAGGATTGTGCACCACAAGATGCAAACTGGATAAGAAACATTTAAGAACATGCAATCAGAAGAGACAGTAGAATTTATAGACTACAAAAGGAAAGAGTTCAAAGAAATAACCATGAAGAATTTAAGCCAAGTGATGAAAGAAATGAAAATAAGGCAAGGATTTGGTTGTTAAATGCAAAGTAAAATCTGAAACTTTGGCAAAGATAGTGGAATTAGCATCTGGTCTTACTAATGAAGTGTTTGAGGTTGACCCACTCATGGAATGTAGCATTAAAAAATCAGGAAATGCATGAACAAAGAGCTTAAGTTGAAATTACATGCAAAGTCCTTAAGAAAACAGCCAAGCTGATACGTGTCACATACTCCTTTCACAAAATCCCTTTGGTCATCTCCAAGCTTAGAAGTAGCACCTGCAATGCCCTGTCCTGCCCTCAGGCACCATGTTTTTTACACCTACTCCTTTACATCTAAAGGTGGTTTTACAACTACCCCCCTTATCTTTTCTTCCACATCACTGATTCTCAAGTTGCCTACTAGATAGTTCCATCTGGATTTCACAGCAGTACATCAAACACAACATTTCTAAAGGTCAACTGCTCCTCACCTTCTAAAAAGAAAAAAATCCTCAACCAGATCTGACTGTTCCTGTCAAGAGCATCTACACGTTCAGTTACTACTTCTTGCTTTTTCCAATATTCATTTGGTTTCAAATTCAAACAATTCAAGCTACGTCCTGTCTTTCATACCTGTTCTTTATGTTCCCACCACTAGTAACTGGTAAATCTGGCTCCCCTTATCTCTAAATTTGATTACTGAAATAGCCCCTAAATTTGTTCTCCACCGGATTGTTATCTGTATGCTTCCTTGGTAATCCTCCCTACATGCTACAAGATTGTATTTTTAAGGGATGATATGACCATGGAATATCCTTGCTCAAAAAACATTCATGATTTCCTCTTACTTACCAACAAAACACCCTCATTTTGGCATGACACAGAGAGTATTTAACAATCTGTCTCTAGTCACTTTCCCTCATATTTTAGCATGCCCACGTGCAAGTCACAATGTAGCCAAAGTGCACAAGCAGGATTCCCCATTAACACTTTTACTCATCCACCCTCATACCCCTACCTAGTGATAGTTTCTCCGCTAGAAACATCCCCCTCAAAAGCCCATTTCCTCAAAGAAGCCTTTGCTATTCATGCTGAGAAGCAAAATCTTTCCCTTAAACTCCTACCTTGTTCCTGTCTTGAGAATGGTTAAGACAATAGACATTGCACGCCATGATCTGGATTCTAGGGGCTAGCTCTGCCAACTGCTAGCTGACCATCAACAAGTTACTTTATCTCTATGAGCTGTAATTTCTTCATCTGTAAAATGGGAATAATAATAGTACTTAAGGTATACCTTACGGATCACTGTGAGAGCTAAATGTACCAGCAACTGGTAAGCACGCAATAATTGCTGGCTGTAATCATCATCATCATCATCATCATCATCATCATCATCCTCTACTCCCTCTGATGGCATAGTCCTGGTAACATGACACCGGAAGAAATACAATTTGGCACTATATCTTGAACATTATGATCTATCATTCCATATTAAAATATCTGACACAGGGGCATCTGGGTGGCTCAATCTGTTGTCTGATTCCTGATTCTGGCTCAGATCATGTTCTCAAGTATCTTAACTTGAGCTCTATGGACATGGAGCCTGCTTAAGATTCTCTCTCCCTCTGACCCTCCCCCCAACCCCCACTCACACACTCTCTCTCTCTTAAAAAAAATAAATAAGAACATCTGGCACATAGGAGCCCAATAAGCATTTTTTTTAAAGATTTTATTTATTTATTCATGAGAGATACAGAGAGAGAGAGAAGCAGAGACACAGGCAGAGGGAGAAGCAGGCTCCATGCAGGGAGCCCAACGTGGGGCTCAATCCCGGGACTCCAGGATCACACCCTGTGCCAAAGGCAGGTGCTAAACCGCTGAGCCACCCAGGGATCCCCAGCCCAATAAGCATTTATTGAAATTATACATAAATGAACAGAACTATACAAATGAAATCAGTAAAGCAGACTTAAAACTTAAAGTCTAAAAATCATGTTTAAAAAAAGGATTGCATACAGAAAGGATAACAGAAAGGAAATATAGCTTAAAAGAGCAAGAAGGATAAGGGGAAAAAAAAAAACTGACCAAGCCCAATAGTGTAAACTGGCTGCAAGAAAAGCTTATGAAACTGCAGAAATACAATTGATAGGTCAAGAGAGTCAGTAGTTTCATGGTTGTGTTCAGTCTAGCGCCGTATATTAAATGTGGCACTGATTAAAGGGATTATGTCAAGAGAAAGGTGATCAGAATAGTTAGGAGTTTAGAAATAAAGTCAAATAAACTTCTGAACAAAGGAAACAGAATGTTTAACCTATAAGAAAAAAAGCTAACGTGAAGACAGAACCATTGGCTGAAAATATTTGAGAGGCTGTCACTGGGCAAGGAGATTAGCTGATTTCTGTGTAGCTTCACAAGGCTTAACATGGGAAAATATAAAGCAAAGAGTATTTTGGCTCAATATAACAGAACTATTAAAGATGCCCAGGAATATATCAGGCTGCTGTAACAGAATAGTGAGTCCGCCATAAACATAAATATTCAAGCAGAAACGAGATAGCATCTAGTTTCATCTGCCAGAGATGATGGGAAATTTTTAAATATACATATTGCCCAAGTACTAAGCAGCTGGGTTCCCACACATTAAAAGGAAAATATAGTGGTAATCATCATTACAGTGAGGCTAGGAAAGATATGGATGTACTGGTCTGATACATTTTAAAAACTGATTTTCCAGAAGACTGAAAATTAGGTCTACAGTACAATTGTAGTCAAGTAAATTTTATATACTATTTAAACCTAATAATCAGAAATGAAATCTGTTATTCCAGGTACAGAGGTTAGAAGTGATTTCCTTGTTTCTTAAAAAGGTCTTTAATCATAAAAAATCATGTTTTATATCAAATTTCTTGTATTAAAAAAGAAACCTAATTCTCAATATTTTCCTATAGGCTTACAAGGGATTTATAAAAGAAATAAACAAGAATAAAAGAAAGAAGTAAAGAAAGAAAGAGAAAGAGAGAGGGAGGGAGGGAGGCAAACCAGTTATGGATTTATAATTTAATGTGGCCATTGATTTCAATAAGCCTAGAGACAAACTTTTATCACATTTAAAAGGAGCCTCCAAAATTCTATCTTATCAGCTTTTGACATAGCTGTCCCATGATACAGAAAATATCCAATAGATTGTGTTATTAATAAAACTCCACTTGATTTTCGTTCTATCCACATTCCAAATCGATTTCATGTCACTATAAATACCCCTTTCATTCAAGAGTTAGTTAGGTCTGTTGATGTTTTTCATTAAATGGACAAGTTGTACTACATGCAGATTTCCAGTATGTCCATTATTTTAAAGTAATTCCTTCCCACCTATGGGATTTGATTTTAATCCCCAAGAAACTCAGGGATACATGAATCCATTTTCTCCATACAATCACTAGCACAGAGAGATGTGGTTAAAATAACAGTCAATGACAGCTAGTCTTTGACAAGTGAAAGAACCGATTTTGCTTTTAGTATCTTTTACTCAGTGACCTATAGAGACTACTAATGAAGAAAAAATAAGGCATTAGCGTTCTCCTAAAATTTCAGATATGTTAAAATATCTTAGCAGAACATGTTATAGAAAATGTCAAATAAGCTTCAAAAAAATGCACTGATTTACCTATAGTACAGATCTAAAATTAAATAATATTTTTCATACCATAAATGGTTCCATTTGGAAGAATGTATATAAGCTCTTACCACTGTAACTTAAAGAATTATATTTTGGATTTCTAAAGTAATTTGCAAATATATGAAATTTCAGATCTATCTTTTGTTTAAAAATAACAATTTAAACAATTTTTCCTCAAATATTTCTTTAATATACGCATTTACATGGATTTTTTTGTATTTTTTTTGTTGTACACTATAATTTATGCATAATACTTGGTGGAACTGGCTTACCATGCCACCAAATTCCATTCTTGTGAAATATAAGAAATACTATGCAAAATCTCATTAATTTATTAGAATATAATCTCTATAAGGGTAGATTTTTCTATATCACAATGTCTAGATTTCCCACATAAAATAAATTAAAAAACAGTTGATTTCTGTTTCACAAAAACATTATTGGAAAATGTACAACTTTCCATACCTGAAAGAGGGTCTTAGAGACCCCAATTTGGGAATCAGTATTCTGTGTAATATTTGTTTTTTTTTTCTACATAGTTCTTTTATATTAGGGTAAGTTGAAAGTAATTTCTTGTTCAAAATTAAAAGAGCTTGTATGTGAAACAGCTTGTAAACATGGCACCCTTGCCTTTTACATGAACGACAAATTAAAATCTCATCCACTGCACCTTGAAGAAAATCAAAATCTTCTAATATTTGACAGTAATCAGCATACGCTTCCTTTGGCTACAGTAAAGGGAAAAAACACCCACTTTTACTATGCTTTTAAAGAAAGTGATATGTAAGAATAATTGATTGTATTTAAGTCTCTTCTCTCATTAAGCTTGTATAGATTTTGATTGTGAGTGGCATTTGCTCTTCGTATCCAAAACAGAAGTAACTATCATTACCTAGGAACAAAGCATTCCCAGTTTCTTCAGAAAAAAAGTATCTGTATATAAATTCTCAGAATTTCAGCTCTTTCAAAATGGACAGAGATTCAGGTGAAATACATGGCATGGCAAGGGGAGTTAGTGAATATCCAAATTACACAAAGATCTACCCCAAATATTTCTTTCCAATACAAAAGATGGCTCAAGGAGACACTATACGTTCCCAGCATGGTACTCTTCTGTCTCTCCGCAGTCATCTATCTATGGAAAGTTTGAAAGAAAGGGTTCTTATGTTAGTCACCCCTGACATGATTCGCCAACTTAACCTTACACCCCACTTTCAAAACCACTGAGCTCCAGGCAACCGGCAGGACTGACTACACACACAGAACCTACTCCTTCAACCCTTATCTATATCTAGAGACTTTAAGTTCAAAAGTAGAAAAAAAATGTGAATAAATATTTCTGAAAATATCTAAGAGCAGTAAAACTCACCCTCTTTTCCTTGGCACGGCCTGTGGAGGTGGCGCCCATCTCCTACTCAGCATCATGGCCGGCCTCAGATCTCTGGTGAAGCCCAAGATGGTTAAAAGGAGGACCAAGAAGTTCATCTGGCACCAGTTAGATGGACATGTCAAAATTAAGCACGAATGGCAGAAACCCAGAGGCACCGACAGTAGGGTGCACAGAAGCTTCAAGGGCCAGATCTTGGTGCCCAACACTGGTTACGGGCACAACGAGAAAACAAAACACATGCTGCCCAGTGGGCTTCTGGAAGTTCTTAGTCCACAACTTCAGGGGCTTCAAGTGCTCCTGCAGAAATTGCTCCCAATGTCTTCTCCAAGAACCACAAAGCCACTGTGGAAAGAGCAGCCCAGCTGGTCACCAGAATCACAATCCCAGTGAAGAAAATGAATATGCGCACATCATATCTGTGCTAATAAAACCACAAAACTACAAAAACATAAAATAAAAGCAAAAAAACTTTTTTTAAAAGTAATGTTTCTAGCCACATCCATATCCTGTATCTTTATACTATTTCTGTGCTTTTCTTCATCCTGTGGAGCTGTCACAAAATGTCCATTTCCTCTACAGAAATCCCATCCCCTAAAATGAGCTGCAATGCAACCTTCTCGTTAAACCTACGAACACCACACCAGGAGGATTTAAGCACTCACTCCTTCTGGGCAGTCGAAGAATTCTGATGCACTGATTTTCTGCCTTTTTGTAATGTTTGCCACGTAACGTACTACGGATTTCTTCCCAACAAGGTTACAAGTGCATTAAAAGCAAGATTGAGGCTTTCTGTTTACCTTATTAAGTGCCTAGCATGACACTCAGTAGACTCTCAAGAAAAGTTTATCGAACTGGATTTGCAGTGTATGTGACCAGTGACTAGCTCTAATATACTCCATTTCCTACAACAGATGCTTTCACTATTTTTAAATACTAGTATATTTATAAATAATTGCTGAGTTTTATCATTTCCTCTCAGGGTAGAAAGTTGATTGAGAGAACTTTTTCCATTAAAGAAAAAAAATCAATGCAGAACAGATTAAAGAATGTAAGAAATCTTTAAAGTGGTGGCTAATACCAAAGAGACAGAGAGAGATATTATGGAAGAGTTTAAGTATAATGTGACATAATAATGGACAAAACTTTTGGCTTATGCAAACTTACATTTGAAAAAGAAGCTGATCATGGAAAACCAATCCACTAAAATGTCAACAGAAGAGAAAAATCTCTTAGAAAATAAATTGAAAACTAACTCCAAATTCTGCTTAGTAAAAGGCTTATTATAATATCTAAACAAAATAGACAAGAAGAGATTATTTAAAAGTTGTAACTTTGAACTGAATTTCAGATGTAGCAAATAGCAGTGAGGAAGAACAGGGGACCAGAAAAGACCTGGTGCAAGTTTTGCCTCCAGTACTCGGAGAGGGTCTCCTCTAGAGCAGCATACAGAGGGTGACCGGTAAGTGTCTGAATGATATATAAATGAACAAGTGGAAGAGAGACTGTATAATGCTTGATTATTAATTTATTTGATCTTTCAGTACAGTTTGCATATCTGCACGCCAAGAGAAATAATTTCTTCCTTACCTGGCACTGGTAAAGATCAAAAAAGATTACAAATATAAAAAAAGCTTTCAAAACTACAAAGCAACTTATAAATATGTCATTCTATTGCAATTAACATTATTTTACTACATATAAAAATAAAATTATACTGACATTTTTCAAGCAAGCACTATAATGAAAAATCAGAGAAATTCTTCTTTGAAAGGAAACATGTACACTGATTGTATCACCAGCCGTGTCAGTTTTCTGAAACATTTCAAGAGAAAGCTGATGTTGCTTTTAGGAAATTTAGTAATTTCTGAGGTCTCTGGAATTTTAAGGGAATTTCGGTTCAATTTGTATTAATAGTTTCTATTGCTTTTTAATCCCCAGGGAGAGGGCCACAAACCATTTTTTAAAGATTGAATCTAGAGATGCCAACTTATATATCCAATTAAAATTTATCCAGGTTTCAAATGAGACCTGAAATCTCTTAGAGCTCATTATAAGTTAGGGCTAATAACTTTCAGATAGCTACAAATATAAATTGAATAATTCTGCTTTTAATCAGCCATGTGTATTTTAAGAGTTTTTACTTTATTTTACTGTCTCATATATCCACTTAAATGCTGATAATTGCTTTCTAGCCCATATCTCAACCTAAATATATAGGTTAGGATGACTTCATCACCTATTGCACCAGTATTCTGTCTCTGATCTATTTATGCTATCCCAGGATAAATTAATGTGGATATTTTCTATTTCGTAGTTGTTTCAGTGGAGGTGGATTTTGCCTCTTATGGGGCTGACCCACGTACCTGCATCCAACCTGGCTGTACATTCACAGGCCACATGTAATTTCTCTGATAAGATCCTAACACAGATTTATGGAATATTATTTACATCAGCTACAGAACATGCCTTGCCTCACAGATTACCATTCTGCCACATTTGGTGCATTATGTCACAGATGAAACCCACACTTTGCTATCTATTTTATCGCACAGAGGTAGCATTCACATATGATATGAAAAGGAAGTATTTTCCCAGCAATCAACAGTGAAGGAAACCAGTTATCCTTCTTTTTGCTCCATTATGAATAGAGTCGAGGGGCTTGTTCCTAACACTCCGATTGAATCTTCTCTGCCCCTCCAGTCTTCTGTCAAAGAGTTAATGGTCTGGAAACTAACAATTAAATGCACTGGGTAAACTACCAATTAAAAGAACCCTTGGTGAATCCTTTTATAAAGAGAAAAATGATTTGGCAATGAATACAATCACTTCCTTTTATGTCTATTTCATAGGTTTACAAATCGTATATGGAGTGAGGTAGCACATTTGTATCCTAGAATATTTCTGAGTATTTCTGATTATTGAGAATTTGAGGATCTACATTCCCTGTCCTGTTTGCTTCAATCAATCTGTCATACCAACTAAATTCCTCTTTTGAACTGAACAGGGTTCTGTGCTAGGTGCCAAAGTTATGGGTAGATTTTCTAAGAGCGGATAAAACATGTACACAATCCATATGGTTGAGAATCGTGTATATACATCCATATTCTATATTTCTTCTTCCCCTGGGAAATGATATAAATAGAAATACTATCATTTGAATATTTATTTGGCCCTTGTGGGCAAGTTAAGGAGAAATTTAACTGTAGCTGCCATGGAAAATCATCATCATAACGCCTAAGTACTTGACTTTGATAATTTTAAGTGTTACTGTACTTGTGTGGCTGATTGAGTCATTTCTTCTTTCTCTTTTTTTTTTTTTTTAAAAGATCTTATTTATTCATGATAGACACAGAGAGAGAAAGAGAGGCAGAGACACAGGCAGAAGTAGAAGCAGGCTCCATGCCAGGAGCCCAATGCGTGACTTGATCCCGGTGCTCCAGGATCACACCCTGGGCCAAAGGCAGGCGCCAAACCACTGAGCCACCCAGGGATTCCCTCATTTCTTCTTTCGTTTTAAAAACAATACTGTTGACAGAAATAGTAAAGGACATGAATCTTCTGAATCCTTTATGAACCACTTCGGTTGCTGTGAACCAACAATTTTTAACTCAACTGTGCAAAATTAAAGACTTCCTCCCAATTCCCCTAGCTTTTCCCAGTCCCTCTACATGTCCCCACCCCTGCCCAAGACTCTGTTCACATACTATAATGGCTGAATTGTAATTTCTCTGTTTGCTCCTCTGTCTCCCCCACTAGACTACATATGCTTCAAGGATAAGAACTATATGTATCATTCACCTCTACAGTCCTCAAAGTAGCACAAAACAGACCCTCAGTACAGGAATGGTTAATTTTCTTGATTTCACATAGCATCACTGATGACAGCAATGAAAGAAAAGAGCTTAAAAAAAAAAAGTAGAAAAGCAAATATACAAAAGGGTGATCGGCTGTGTTTACACAGGGTCCCTGTCAAGTTATAGATCTGGTCAACCTGATAGGCAGAGGGCACTGAAGAATGCCAACTTCCGGTGTCCTCAGAAGCAGGATTTCTCATTAAAAAAAAAAAAAAAAAAGGAGTTCCACTTAAAGAAATTTCTGGAAAACAGAATAACTTACTCCTTCTGAAAATTAATACTTCAACTTAAACATGAACCTGATATTATTTGATGGGCGCCGAATGAGCCCTCACTTTGTAAACAGTCCTTTTATATCCATGAAGGGAGAATGCTGGGCAAAAGAGGAATTTAAACAAATACTTATTTAAGCACCTAGTATGTCCCAAGCAAAGCTTGCTCTTTATTATTAAACCGAAAATTTAATCATCACTGCTTCATAAGGTTCCCAGGGGCAAAGAAGTAACATCAAGATTTGTCTTTCAGAAACTTCAGTCCCAAGTAATAAAAATAACCCACCAAGATGTTTCAAATGAAGAAATTCTAGAAAACTTCAGGGGAAAAAGTCAATATAAGCAGCTCTCACTTTTTAGCATTTACAGACTCCTGAGCTCCATATATTTGGATGTGGAGCCCCCAGTTCTTGGGCAAAAGTGCTTTCTGAAAGGCGACCAACCTCCTTAATCTCACAGGAACATTTAATGCTGTCAACTACTGCATTCTCTCTTAAAACTCTCCCCCACACCATTCCGTGATGCTGCACTCCTCTTTCTGCTTTAAGCTTATTTTCTCTTCTGTTTCCATTTCCTCTCCTAGATCAGAAAGCTTTTAATTCTACTGTTTTCTTCAAAATAGTCATCTACCCCCTGGAACTCAACTGTCTCATCTTATCTTGTCAATGAGAATGGGTCCAATTATTTGTGAGAGCAACCAAGTCTCTTTATGGTTCCACTTGCCTTGTTAGTTATAGCCAACCGGATGTCATGATGTCATAGTAGCCACTCAAACTCAACATACCCAAACCTTAACATCTTCTTCCTATATTCCTTACATGTAGGAATGGTACCCAGTTTTCCCAGAAACTCTGGATCACAACACGGGGGCCATCTTTGATTCCTTCTCATATTCTAACCTGCATCAAGTCTCACAAACAGTACTTTATAGTATATCCCACATCTTGTCATTCTCTCCACAGTCCAGCCTCCATTAAGGACATTCTGGCCCTCGTATCTATAAGCCAGGAATACTACAAAAGCTCCTCCAAGGCCTCCCCCATCACCAGACCATCTTCTCTAAGTATCCTACGTTATCAGACTAGCCTTCCCACTGCAGAACCTGCCCAGAGTGGTTGCTCCTATTTCTTTATGTCAGGATCTACACCCCTGAGCCCGCCAATTCTAATCTTCTACAATCCACTCTCATTCAGCTTTTCCAACATGATCTCTAAAACTTTATTCGTCAAACCGGGCACTTCACTTTTGTATATATCATGTCTTTTACTAAGAATTTTCTTCCTCTTCATCCTATTTTTCTTTGCTAGAATCAGTTCATCCTTCAAGGCACAAAGCTTAAGAAGTTTCCTTGAATTCCCCAACTGGGAATCAGTTCTTTTCTTTCAAATGACGTTAGTCTACTGCCTTATGTCCCTTATTACATTGGAAGCTTTCCTTATCTCCACCCCATCCATACAGCCTCACACATAGGAGACTCTTAAATGATCAAATATTTTGGAAGTTGTCAAAACCGTTGCCTCCCCTTTAAAAAGTCTAAAAATAAATATGGTTGATAAAAAAAAATACATAAAAGTCACAAAAATATAGCCTGGTACCCTGAACTTCCATTAACATGCCTTCTAAGCATGCCAATGTGTGTTTCTGATTTAACCCCCTCTTTGTTGTTTAAAAATGATCTACAACCAACAGGGACAGCTCTAAGCCACACACAAACACATTCCATATTTCCAAGTAAACGCTAACGGGAAAAATGTGCTTGTGTAAGATTTGACTCTACCAGTTAAAAATCAACAAGGACAAACCCTGTTTTCTCCCTACCCCTACAAAAAGTGTGGACATGACATCTTTATTATTTCATCAGTGAGAATAAATCATACATTTCCAAGTTCACAGTGTGGGAACACTACAACTACTAGAATTTCGGTGGGGAGGGATTATTGACTAGCATTTATTACTGAGAAGCTGAAATAAACTCTGTCTATACTTTTTCCCTCCTTTTCCTCCAATAATCTGCTTTAATGACAAAAATATGAGCCCTGCTCTGAAAACACAATGAATGCAACTTGAAAGAGAAGAAAAAAAGCCTGATAGCCAGCTGGGTGCCAAGTGTGGAGATCAAGTACCCAGACACAAGAGTCGAAGGGAGCAGAAACCCTGGCAGAGTCAGGGGTTGCAAGAGACACAGGCGAGGGGCATGCAAGGCAGGGAGCCAGATGTTTCCCCAAGCTCTAGGAAATGCCTGCTTCCCGAGATCCTCGGGAGTGGCGGCCTTTTGGCCTTCTTGTTCTCCTTCATTGAGTGCACTGGGAGCACTGTTCTTAGAATTTCTGTGGTATTATCTCATTTAATCTGGAAGCAATCCTCCGTGAGGAAGATACTATTATTACCTTCAGTTTCTAGGTTAAGACACTGAGGCTAAAGAGATTAAGCCATTTGCCCAAGGTCACACACAGCTAGTAGAGCCAGGGTTTTTGTTTACTGGCTTTATGATTTATCACTGTTAATTTATTATTTATTTCTATCTATGTCTCACAAAAGGCTGGGGAACTTGACTTGGCCTGGGACTCTGTGTGCATGCAGGTGCTCGTGTAGGGGTTCAAAAGAGATTCTCTTTATGTTCTCATAAAAGCAAGAAAGCAGGACATATGAGCACAATTCACTCTCCTGAGACTATTAACCACAGCAATGGAGTTGATGGCAACAGGCAGATTCACCAGTGAGGTCAAATAGTTAGGTGCGTGCCTTCTGGCCTAGGGCTCCTAACAGCCCAGGCCTAACCGCTGGCACGTGTGCTGGTGAAAACTCACCGTTGTGCTTCCTCGTGTCCATCACAGACACCAGGCCCCAACAAGCAACTCTCAGAAGTTTATCAGCAGGAATTTGGTTAAGATAACCCTATGTTGTCCCATAAGAGGTACGGAAGCGTCCCAATCCCCAGTACTTCCAAACATGACCTTGTTGGAAGACAGGATCTTCACAGAGATAATCTTGACCTTGCTGGAAGATGGGATCTTTACAGAGATAATCGAGTTCTAATGAGGTCACAAGGGTAGGCCTTAATCCAATGTGACTAGTTTCCATAGCAAGAAGGGAAATTTAGACACTTTTACATACAGAAAAAGAGAATGCCATGGGAAATGAAGGCAGAGATGAAGGTGATGTTTCTAAAGCCAAGCAATGCTACAGACTGCTGGCAAAACGCCAGTGGCCAGGGGAGCGTGATGAACAGATCCTTCGCCCTCGGCCTTTGGAAGAAACCAGTCCTGCTGATAACCCTGATTTCAGACATCCACTCCAGAACAGGGAGACGAGACATCTCTGTGTTTTACCCCTTCCTAAGCTGGGGGTACTCCATCATGCCAGTCCTACCAAACTAACACATCTCCTTCCAAAGACTGAAAGGGCACGAAGCCAGAGCAGCAGGTATTTCTATTCTATATATTTCTATTCTACTTCTGTACATATTCCCTAGAAAATGCTACTCTCATATATAAAGCTCACTTCCAAAAAAAATTTTTTAAAAATTAAAAAAAAAAAAAAAAACATAATAAAGCTCACTTCCCACCTCTGGGAAAAGGCAGGGCACGGCCTTTTCCTCCCACAGTAGGAAGCCTGGAAGCAAAAGAGTTGAGCGATGCCCTAGCAAGAAAGGTCTTTCTACCAGTCTGTAATAATCTGACTTCTGGTTTGCAAGACTGAGTACATTTTTCATCACCGAGTATATTTTCCACCCGAGTTATCAAAAGTATAAGAACCCTAGGTAACTTAAAATTATAGAGAGCTACTACAGAGAATTCTCTGGTAGTAATTCTCCCGTGAGAATATTTGATAAACTAAAATATCAGCTAGAATGATATATAGGCTAGCAGAAGGGAATGACTTTATGTTGTAAAGGGGAGGAATGATATTTTTTTGTTGGAGTTACAAATATAACATAGGCTTTTCTGAATGCATCAAGCAAGATAACTGCCCTTGAAAGCAAATTTTTTTCTCTGCAAATATCATCATTGCTTGGATTTGTTTCAAATGCATATTTTCTTTACCTCTGGCTGTTCCTTAGTCACAATTTCTCTGAGTAGCAAGTCTTTACAACTTTGATAATAAAAATGGATCTTTTTATATTAAAAAGAACTATTTAAAAAAAACTACTCTGCCAACAAAAATGTAAAGACATCCATGGCACCTTGGTATTTAAAGCTTCACGGCATTTTATACAAATCACATGATCCCCAATTTCCACATGAGCCTAAAATGACTTAATATTTCCTGGTTCTATCTACCTAAACCCTCAAAAAGATACCATGAATATAATGAATAAGTCAGTAAGCTACTGTCAGATAATTCAAAGGCTGATGAACTACAGCCTATTATCTTAGGAACTGATTTACTATATAATTCATGGAATGTGGAAAAGAGAGCCACTGAGCTGTTTTTACCCAAGCTTTTGACATGACTTTTTTGGTTTTTCTTATCTGCCTAGACCTTATTTCATACAGCAACCAATATATATGACACTTGAAGAAAACAGTTCGTGCTTCCTAAAAAGACCACAAATCAGTATACCACAGGGTCATTTCTATGAGAAATTCAGCCAATCTCTTCACTTTCACAACAACAAGGCTTATTCTTCTGAAGTACCAAGAGTGACTTTCTGATTTATTATATTATAGTAGTATACGAATTGCCTTTGTAATAAAAAAAAAAGAATGAGATGATATTTTACCCTTTTATTGAAATTCTAATTAGCAATACATAATCTTACAGTAGCACCTAGGCTATATAAAATATAATATTTCATAAAATTATTTTCCAATGATATAGAAATACCAAAATCATTTGCAGAGCATCTATAGTGTTATAAAAATGGCAATCAGCGTTGCAGAAAACAAGGTAGGGAAAATATGAACTCTATAAAGTATGAACAACATAATATAAACAGTTTCAGGGTTTTTTTAAGATTTTATTTATTTATTCATGATAGACATAGAGAGACAGAGAAAGAGAGAGAGAGAGAGAGAGAGAAAGGGGCAGAGACACAGGCAGAGGGAGAAGCAGGCTCCATGCAGGGAGCCCAACGTGGGACTCGATCCCGGGTCTCCAGGATCATGCCCTGGGCTGAAGGCAGGCGCTGAACCACTGAGCCATCCAGGGACCCCCAACAGTTTCAGTTGGAAAGACAACTAAAAACCATTATTTCGGGTACTCTGTGACATAAATCATAGCAGCATGAACATTTAGCCTGGTACGACATAGACATTATCTTAAACTTATTTTTTATTATTATAGCTAATTTTTATTATGAGTTGCTTGTATCTACTCATATGATGACTTAAATAGAATTTCACGAAAGCATGAGGCAGACACTTTTATATCCCCCATTTTACAGGAGAGGAAACTAGGTCTTCATGGAGTTGAGCGACTTACTGAAGGTCATAGCTGGTGCACCCACACTTACATCCCAGACTCCCAAGGTGACCTGCTCTTGGTCGTAGACCACTCTGCTTCTTAACAGAAGTAGTCTGGGAGGAAAGGTGCTTGAGCACAAGTTTTAACTGAGGTTCAGCCAAGGAGGCTGCTGAGGAGGATACTCACAACCTCAGAAAAGGCCTCTGAAGGAAATGTGGACACTGATGCTGGGTAGCCCTTTTAGGTTTAGCAAGGCTTTGAGCAGTGGGGCACCCCTGGTGTAGCCCCAACATCAACTGGTGGAGGAAACATCCTGAGGTCAACCGAAGAGCTTCCACCACAGGACAGAAGGCCACAAGAGCAGGACTCGCTCCATGCCTTCGAAATGTTTTCTACTTCTGGGTAACAAAATATTTGACAATCAAACAGAACGCATATCTTCGGTTATCCTAAGTATTTGGTTACATTAACAGTGCATGTGGGAGGAGGGACTAACAGGAAAAGGAAAGAGACTAAATAAATTCAACATATATCTATACAGCCACATTTATTAAGCACCCACGAAATGCTAAATATTGTGCAAAGTGCTCTCAAATATATATACTATCTAATAGAGGAGAGGTAGAGGGAAGTTTTCTCCCCAATGTTTTTTTTGTTTTTTTGTTTTTTTTTTTTTTGGGGGGGGGGGTTGTGTGTCAGGTACCATGATGACCAGTTAACAAATAAGCACACCACGGTTCTCAGAGGTTAATCATATTTGTCAAGGTTGCATGGCTACTAAGAGGCACAGGCTCTAAACGAGGCCTGTTTGGTGTCATCGCCCCACCGTGCCAGGCTAAAGGAACACAACCACTGCTCAGGACACGAAAGGGTTCTGTATGGCTGTGAGATTTCAAACACCCCATCGTACTTCCCCACCCCCTTGGCTCTAACTCATGAAATGGCCATATTTTTCAAATAATGCTGCATTATTCAATAAACGGCAGTTAACATCATCCAATTAGAGAAAGGAACAAAGAATGAAAGCTAAATCATGTGGTTAATGCATCCTCAAAACTAAACAAAGAGAGGATGCATCACCTTTCCTCACAAAAGCCACTTTGCCTTCTCAACTCAATGTATACTACACTCTTTTAAAATTCTTTGCCATCTACTTTTTAAAAGCCTACTCTCCAGTGGTTGCACAGATTACAAATATAATGTCTTAAAAATTATTTTTGAAGATACACAGGATTATGCCTAACTTCAGAAAAACACATTAAATTTACCATCTCTCTCACTTAGTACTTTATTAAATACGCTATGCAGAAAATATATATATTTTGTTCCTCTAAACTCACCACTCTAACAAAGTTATTCTTAGACCAACTACTTAAATTAAAGTGCTGGAGTAGGCTAAAGTTATTTTTATCAATTCTTTTCACCAATAGATAAAGGAGGCTGTTGAGTAAATTGAAATATGTAAAGGACCAGAAATAATTAGTTCATTATATGTGTATTTATATGTGTTAGGGTAAAGCCCATTAGCTTTCCCAGAAATTTTTTCTCTAGTAAAACCAGAAGCCAAAGGGTTCAATTTACCACCAGACCCTTCAGCTGGTGTCATTCTATTGTAAAAGTTATTTTTTTTTTTACAGCAAATAAAATCATTCTTCAGCCTTGTTTCAAGACACCTTAGTAACCAGCCCCATTCCCCACCTCCCACCCGCACCCCCAGCACTCAATGCCTTCATGGAAATACAGGGTTGTGGAGAATCTTGCCAGTCACCTTGGCTACACACATAGTCTCCTACAAAACACCCCACACACACCACTAAAATCCAGCAACTCCAAAGGCCCACTGGAGGTTCTCAGCCTCATCACAGATACACATCCTGTGCGTCTTCTATGTGGTTGGCATATGTGGCTTAAGATTCTGGTGTTCAAAAAAAAAAAAAAAAGATTCTGGTGTTTAGGACATTATCTGGTATCCTAACACATCGTATGACCTCTGAAAGGCCCAAACTGCTGAAAATACATAAACCTAAACCTACAACGTAAGAGGGGAAAACAGGAAAAACTATCTAATCATGCTTCCAACTATAAACCTGTGAAAATCAACATTTATTTAAGGCAGCCAGTCTCTACCCTTCAGATACAAATACTAGGCTCAGGGCATCCCTGGGGGGCTCAGCAGTTCAGTGCCTGCCTTGGGCCCAGGGCGTGATCCTGGAGTCCTTGGATCAAGTCCCACGTCGGGCTCCCTGCATGGAGCCTGCTTCTCCCTCTGCCTGTGTCTCTCATGAATAAATAAATAAAATCTTTAAAAAAAAAATACTAGGCTCATATGGCATCAGCTGTCAAGACGTGGGTGAGAGTTTTCTACAGTGTACAGAGCTTATGGAAGGAACAGGCTGCCTTCCCATATACAATTTTCTCAACTTCTTTTGGGTCAAGAGGGGCCTTAACAAGCTCTTCCACATACCCACCTACAGGCTCCTCTTTTGCATCTTCTAAAAGGTTTCTCTCAGCATCACTGCTTCCTACCTACTTGTCTCAAATGCTTACTACGAAGCAGGGACTGTTACCAGGAGGCTTCTAGGACTGGTCCCAAGGATCCTGTGATGACCGGCTCTTCCTTGGGCAGATGGAGGAACTGAAACCAAGTAGTTAAGGAACAGGCCCAAGGTCACCCACCAAGGCAGGTCTCTCCGGCTTCCCACTCTAACCTCCGAACGAGGATACTTTCAGGAGGTGGTTAAGGTAACCTGATCGAATTGGAATATCCCGTATTGCGGTCACTGGATTGTCACTTTCCTGTCTTTACAACAGAAGCCTTTACCAAAGGAAAGAGTATAAACACCTCTTGGGACGTCAGACAAAACAAAACCGCAAGCTGCTTCTAAACGTAAAATGCAAAAAGCAAAATTCACAAGAGGTGAAGGGCCTGCCACCTGCCTCTGGTAGCAACACTCTCCACCTACGCAGGGCCTGGCCTGTGCTCGCACATCAGAGTCACTAACAATATACCCGATTTATTTCCTCCGGCAGAACCCCTTTTTGTGTGTAGGGGGTGGGGTTAGATGTCGGGGAAGGGGAGAAATGGGCATCATTTATACCTCTCAAGGACAAAAGAGGGACCACAGCTCAATGACAAGCAGGCAAAAGAGTGAGGACAAAGGCCCAGGGGAGGAGTCGGAAAGAAGGGGTGCGCCCCAGGAGTCGGCACTGGCTGAACAAATTGCGGCCTGTGCCCTGCCCCACACGCCGGGCAGAGGCCTCTGGCCGCCCCAGGCCCAAGGCGCAGGTGCCCTCTTCTCACGCGTCCCCAGACCCCGGGCCAAGAACTGAATAGCCGCAAGGGAGTGACTAGGGCACCCTGGAGCCCCCCAATTGTAAAGAAGGTTTTCTATCAGAGAGCTGAAAATCAAATATGTGAAGTTTACATTGTGGGGCTAAAGCAGCTGAGGCTGAACCCTTCCCTGGACGTCGGGGAGGCACACAAGTGAAGTCATTTTCCCAAGTCCCATATACAGTAGATAAGCCTATTAAGGACATTGTAAGCTATGCTAATTGGTTCAAGGGTTATATATCTCTTTTGTCTGTTCCCACTGAGCCTTCACACACTGCAGTGAATTGGGGAGAAAGACAGTGTAATAAATCTATCTGAAACAAAACCGCGTTAGAGTTTGAAAGATGCTAATGAGCACCAGCGTTCTGCCTTGCAAAACCCCCAGCCCCAGCCCCCACACCACATTACTAACTCCCAACCCCCATCCCCACCCCACATTACTAACTCCTATCCCCCATCCCCACCCCACACCACATTACTAACTCCTATCCCCATCCCCACACCATATTACTAACTCCCAACCCCCATCCTCACCCCCACACCACATTACTAACTCCTATCCCCCATCCCCACACCATATTACTAACTCCCAACCCCATCCCCACCCCCACACATTACTAACTCCTATCCCCCATCCCCACACCACATTACTAACTCCTATCCCCCATCCCCACACCATATTACTAACTCTCAACCCCCATCCCCACCCCCACACCAGATTACTAACTCCTATCCCCCATCCCCACACCATATTACTAACTCCCAAGTCCCTTCGAAACTGGCACAGAAAGCAGCAGAAACCCCTCAAGTCTTCAGGCTGTGAATTCCTTACTACGATTAATACTTCTGAACTGACATCAAGTGGCGTTCCAGGTGGTGACCCTAATTTAGTCATTCGGAATGAAAGCATGTTCTTCTGCATCTAAAATACTAAGGATGACTTGGACCTGTATTAGGTCATTAGAAAATGAAGTCCACATTAATTAGATCACGCTTTTTACAAGTTGTTAGTTTTAAAGTAAATCTGGGCCTAAATTTAGAATTGAGGATTTGTTTTAATGTTAAACAATAAATAAATAAATTAATAAATAAATAAATAAATAAATAAATAAATAAATAAATAAATAAATAAATAAAATGGAATGAGTTTTACTGTCGTATTATTATCTGGGGATAAAGATCAAATGCGACATATAGGGACACCGGGGCGGCTCAGTTCGTTTAGCGACTGACTCTTGATTTCGGCTTAGGTCATGATCTCAGGGTTGTGAGATCAAGCCCGACATCACATCAGGTTCTGGTGCTGGGCATGGAGCCTTCTTAAGATTCTCTCTCCTTCTCCCTCCACCCCCCACCCCACTCCCATATGCCTTCACTGTCTCTATGAAATGAAATGAAATAAAATGAAATGAAATAAAATAAAATGAAATAAAATAAAAGTGACATATAGATGAAAAATACACTAAATACAACACCTTTTACAAGGGCTAAATATTATTTTGAAGGCTTAAAAACCTAAGACCTAGAAGGTGAAAGAGAGGGCATCCTGATAAAGAAAGTAACGTTCCATTGCTGCATCACAATAGTTAGGTTTGTGTAAATAACTAGGTAGTAAGGAAACGGTGGAAACTACCCAGAATAATAACTATATCGCTATTGTATAATTAAACACTGAATTTTGCCTGTATCCGTTCTATCAAAAGGAATCCTGTTAAAGGTAATGGTACAAACACTTCAAGAAATCACAAAAGAATTATAATGACTGTACAACATAGACTAATTTTATTTGGCAAAAATTAACTTTGTTTTGTAGTCTGATTTAGGTACTCAGCACATTTCAACTTATCATAATTAAAGCACAAATTGTACATATACTACATGGGATAAGCACTCTGTGTATTTAGAAAATCAAAGGTGGGCATGGTTATAATCATCTCCTGACGTATCATGTGAAAAGACCATGTAAGAGTAACACTGAGGAAAGAACGGGGTGGGGGGAGAGAGAAAGATTGCTTAATGGGTACTGGGGGTGTTGAAATGTTTGGGTACTAGATAGAGGTGGTGATTGCTCAACATTGTGAATGTACTAAAAGCCACTAAATCGTATACTTGCAAATGGTTAATTGTATGTACTGTGAATTTCACCTCAAAAAAATTATATTGAACCCTCCCTGAGAGAACGCATGTTAGGGGCTTTAAACAGAATATGCTGTTCAGTCTCACAATGATGCTACAGTATCGTTACCACTATTTTTAGATCAGAAAAACCAGGCTCAAAGTGGACACACATCCAGTAAATGACAGTAGACAGATTTTTAAATCAAGCCCGTTCATATTCATTCCGCTACGCCTTGCATCTGCGCCTCTCGCATCTGTGGGAATTCACCATGCATGGGGTAGGGGAGGGAAAGAACATTCTCCATCCATCAGAAGAGCTCAGCAAAGTACAGGGCATGGGGGTATGTGTCAGGTGCTGAAAATGACAAGAAGTCTAGAACAGTGACAGTTGGGACATGTGGGTGATGAAGATAAATCCTGGGGCATGAGCTACCGAGGCATGAGCCGGTCAAAGGCCCTTCATGCCTGGGAAGGAGGGTAGACTCTGACCCACTGCCCACACAGTGGGCTCAGACCGTAGAGGGGATCAGAATCACTGCAAGGCTTCACAGAACAGAGACTTCTAATTCATTTGGTCTAAGGTGGGGTCTGAGAATCTGCATTTCTAACAAGTTCCTAGGGATGTCAGTGTTCCTGGTCCAGAGACTAATTTAAGAACCTCTGGCCTATCGAATAATCACAGGTTTTTAAACAGGACAGCGATCTGATCTTACAAATATATGCACAACATTTTATTTAAGATTATTGGCAGAGAACAGATGAGAGGTTACTGCAGGGTCCTGAAGTGAAAAACAATGAAAATCAGCTAGGATGACCACAGAAGGGTCTGGAGACAAAGATGCTCATGATGTACGGTAATGTTAGCAAAGAATAAAACACCCTAGCAACATGGCAAGTTAAAAAGCTCAAGAATTGGAATTTCATAATATAGGAACAGACTTTTTTTATTGAAATGATTAATTCATGTAGAAAGACTAGTCAGAGGCACACTTTCTAGCATTAAGTTACAAAGCAAATGATTAAGGCAGGCACCTTAGTTGGTATTGATATAAGAATCAGATAGAAGAATATCTGATATAAGAATCCGGCACACTGCTAACACAAGTGGGAGCTATGCTCCTTATCATAAGAAAAGTGGCAGAAAGCTTTTCTTTCTGAGAAATACCAACTTAGAAGGGAAGAATTTAGTAACTTCATGCAGGATAACTTCCAGGTTGTGGCTTCTCTCTACCGCAGAGGCATATGTCTCCTCTTAAAAGCGCTTTCTCATTAGAAAAATCTAATGGTGTGTTAGCTTCTCTCACTGAATGATGCTAAATCTGGGAAAGAAGAACACCATACTATTGAAATTTAAAACATAAATTCTTAAAAAAAAAACAAAAAAACATAAATTCTTGAGTAGGCTTCTCTCACCAGGACACAAGCAAAACATATTCATAAGATGACTTGTTTATTGAGCTAGACTGACAGTCTTCAGAGAAGAGCATCTGGCCCCGTAAGACAGAAACCCAGAGATGATACCCATGTCATTTGATTGGTACGGATGGGCTCATTTGACCCGCCCTCCTAACCAGGGGTTAAGTAGCCCCTTAGTACCCTAGCAACCACTACATTTTGCTTAAAATGTATTACGAAAGAAGGGCAAAAGGCAGAGAGGGAAGGAAAAGAGGGGATTTTTTTTTTTAACACACGGGAGTCCAGAGATCTACCTCTAACCAGCAAAGTCAGCATCCCCCCTTCCCAAGCAAATTCACAAGAGGAAAAAAAAAAGTGCTATCCAATGGAATGGCAATTCCAAACCAAACCAAACTACCGATACTAGAGAAATCTCACAACCTGAGTCTCTCAAATAGGAACAGTACACTATAGCCAGAGAAAAGCAACTCCCACTGGCCAAACCCATCCCTGTACAATTTTGACAAAGCCCTGGGCTCAGCATCAGAAAGCATGGGACTCCGGACTTGACAACATGGCCTTGGGGAGTTGACTCTTCTCTGAGCAGGTTCTTCCTCCATAAAATGTAGGATAATATTAATAAGACTTTCCTTGCCCGCTCCACAGGTTAAATGAGAAAAGCAAATGCAATAGAATGTAGAAGGTATCACACACTCTTATTCTTTGCATTCCTAGCATGATCTTAGAATAGACTCAAGGTTACATTCAAAGAAGGGAAGATGAATCAAATGCCCATCAGTCAAGATTCTTTTTGTAGTATTAACAGCACAAATCTCCTTAGATCTCCTGGCTTCATTTGTCACTGTTGTGTCTCCAGAGGTGATCAAGAACATGAGTCCTTTGCATATCCCAGTAGAGAGCCTGGCTCAGTAGATATTTCTACATGATTTTAAATGAGACATGGCATTGTACTTCACGTCAATATTGTTCACACTAAGCAGAAGGACAAACTTTGTTTAATCAATCTGTGTGTTACTCATGTTACTAATGCCATTAATTTATAATAGGCTTATTTATTTATAGTCTATGTATCTGTTTATTTGAAGTGTATCTTGACCATTATAGTGCACTTAAACCTGCTCCTCTCCCTCTCCCCCTTCTAGAATTCAGCATACCCACAAGTAGAGCTGACAGGTGGCAGTTCATCTTTTTTCCCTGACACAGTTTTGGACGATCCTGATTGCTCAGCAAAGCCCCACTTCTTACACCTGCTATTCATTAGATCAGAAAACCCATTTCACTTTGTTTATCCCATATTTCAGTGGCTGGTTTCAAAAAGACAAAAGGAATCAATCTGGAGATCTTAGGAAGCTGTCTGGCAAAAGGAACCTCTTCATCACCTGGAAGGAGAACCTCCTTAGTGAGTTACCTCCTTAGGTAATAGAGGGAAAGCCAGGCTTTCCCGTAAAAGTCCATTCAGAACTCCTGGTTCAGAAAATGAAAGAGAAAAGCTGCTGGGGTTCAGAACTTCAGAGGACTAGGAAAAGGAGACACAGAAGAGGCCAAGAACTCAAGCGCAGTTAAGTGCTTATGGGGCGTGCAACAAGACGTTAGGGACATAATTATAAAATAATTTCCCAGAGACATAAAGTGCCTACTGGAAAAGATGGGGGACATTAGTTCTTGAACATGGGAAGGGTCTGAGAGGACAAGCATTGAAAGCAAAGTAAGCTAGTGACTTTTTTTGCTCATCACACTGGGAAGACAGCAACTAAACAAATCATTGAAATGGTAAAGAGACACATGTAAAATACAAAGGAGCTTGTAGGACAGGGGACTGACAGTGGGGTGGGGAGGCAGGGCCACAAAGGGGAAAGGAGACACATTCACAAGCCCAGCACTAACAAGCCCCTACCCAAGCAACCCTGCTATACACATTTCTGCTGTTCCTAGCCTACCAAATATTGCTTAAAAAAAAAAAAAATCAGGTAACCATCATAATTGAGCCCTTGACAAATATGTGTCATCTAAGCTCAATTTTGCCTATAGATATAGGTAGTGCAATGATGGAAAAATTTTGAATATTTCCATTGAATCTATGGGAAAATGCTTATTTCCCTTATTCCAAGTATCTATATAAAGGGTCAGAAGAAGTACTGTCAATGTCATTTCTTTACTTGAATAATATTGCTATAATAAACTCTCCCCAAAATAAAAAGCACTTTACCCAAAATGCATGTTTCCAAAATGTTACATAAGAATAGAATTTTTTTTAAATCAAGTTATATTTAAAATATAGAAACAGATCTGACTTTTTTTTAAATTTACTTTATGGAAATCCATGAGACACTTTTTGTAAAGAAACCATTGAAATGCTATTGGGACACTGGAAAACCTATTCTTATCTCACACCAAAATGTCATTTTGGAAGGCACATATTACTTTCTTAAAATAGGACACACACTATCGGGATGGAGTGAGGAAAGAAAAGTTTAGTCCACTGTTGGTCCAAGGACATTTAATTTCCAATATCTGTTTTTAATCACCTAAGAGAACTATATAAATACAAATCTGTGTTGATATGATAAAATGAATTAGGTCAAAGATAATTGTAAGGGATAAAGACTGCAAGAAGCAAATCTAGCAAGCAACAGTCTGGGAAGATTTAGCAAATACTAACAAACACTACAGGGAAAAGTGTAAATTCATTTACATATAGATGGGTTCTGTATTATTTGAACCCTTTAAGAGTAAAAATCTAAAACATCATCATTATAAACAATTCCCTAATAGTATCTCCTTTCCAATTCAGGAACAGTTAAAATACAAACAAGCTACTACATTTAAGATGGCAGCTTAATACAGAAAATAAGTTCCAATGACATTTTGTAAATAATACCCCTTAGCCATGTCATTCTACTCACACCATGTAAAAAATACAGAAATACAGAAAATGATAAAAACTGCTTACCTAAGTGATAGTGAAAATATAAACATGAAAAAGATTTTTACCAGTTTTCATTGGGTATGATCATTAAATGTAAAAGCCCCACTGCCCAACCGAAACATAACATTTGTGGAAAGAAACAGCCTGATGAAGCTCAGTGAGCAAAGGAAAGAGTGCTGGTGCTCAACGCAAACCGCGTTGTCACATAGGCTTCTACAGTTGAGAAAGACAAATAAATCAAGCACTTCTCAGTTTCTCCGGCTTGTAACAAGAAAATAGGTAAGCGTGAAGAATTCATTTTTAAATGCTATATGCATAAATCAACTACACATAACTGAAGCGTAAAAATGTTTACAGAAAGAAAAAAAATCTCCAAGATCCCTTGGAGTTGGGGTTGTTCTCCCTCCAAGGTACTCGCCAAGACTGAAGAAAGCAACTGAGAATTCTTAAGGACTTCACACACATTACCCAAAGATGCCAGGCCCAAGTCACTGCTGGAGACAAAGGAGGGAAGTGCAGTTAAGTGATAGTCTACATCAAAAAATTCCCAATAAATGAGTGCTTGCAAAGCCAACATTTGAAGGCTAACTCACTGGGCGCCCGGGTGGCTCAGATGGTTGGGCATCTGCCTTTGGCTCACGTCATGGTCCTGGAGTCCCAGGATTGAGCCCTGTACCAGGCTCTCTGCTGAGGGGGCAGGGGGACCTGGGGCGGGGAGGGGGGGTCCTGCTTCTCCCTCTGCCTGTCTCCCCACTCATGTTCTCTTTCTCTCACTGGCTCATTCCCTTTCTCTCAAATAAACAGAAGGAATCTTTAAAAATAAATAAAAAATAATAATAAAGGCTAACTCATCAGCATTACTTCAAAATAATGTCAGATGCTCCAAATGCAACCAAAGATCTATTTCCCTATCAGAAATACCAGCAGGCAAAAATAATTCTCAAAGTACAAAATGGAAGAAATTAATTTGGTACCATAGATCGCTGCATCAACGTGAATGAAATCATTTCAATAAAAGGAATAAAATAATCCCCACTGAAAAGATATATGCACCCCGACGTATACTGCAGCATTATTTGTAAAAAGCCAAGATATGGAAGCAACCCAAATGTCCATCAACAAATAAATGGATAAGAAAAGATGGTGTTTGTGTACAAAATAAATATATAATGGAATATTACTCAGCCATGATAAGGAATGAAATCTTGCCATTTGTAACAACATGGATGGACCTAGAGAGTATTATGCCAACTGAGATAAGTAAGAGAAAGACAAATACTGTATTATTTCACTTAGATGTGGAAACTATAAAAAACAAAACAAAACAAAACAAAAAAACAGACGCTTAAATACAGAGAAGAAACTGGTGGTTGCCAGAGGCAAGGCAGTGGGGGAATGTGTGAAATAGATAAAGGGGATTAAGATGTACAAACTTCCAATTATAAAATAAATAAGCCACGGAGATGAAAGGTACAGCAGAGAGAAAACAGTCAATAATGGAGTCGTAACGTCATACAGTGACAGATGGTGACTGCACTCACCACAGTGAGCACAGAGTAATATAAACAAACAAAAAATCCCCCCTTCTTAACTGTAAGAGCCACTAAAATTTACTGGGCAATATGTAATGTAGCAAACCTTGTGACACCTTTGCATTATTGCCTTACACTATTATTTAAATTGGGGTAGAGAGGAGATAAATTTACTTTTCCCAGTGTGTATGTCATTTCTTGACTAGACTGTAATTCCTTTGAAGAAGGAAGACAGAAAGGTAGATGTTTCTTTGTATTTTCTCTAACACCTTAGACACATGTAGACAGATACATACTGGATGACCTGACCACCACTTTTTAATGGAAAGAAAACCTCACCAAACAAGAAGAGAAAAAAAAAGAAAATGTCGGCAAAACAACAAGCATATTATTGGACAGCTTAACTTTCTGGATTGTTCTACAGGCAAATTTTTTTTTTTAATTACTAAAAAATACTAATCTCTGCAGTGACCAAACCTTGGGAAGAAATCTAAAAATCAGAGATGGTATAACACAAAATAGACGTGCCTCACTCAGAATTTTAATATGTAAGTAAATTGACATAAGCTTCGATATACTGCCTTCCAATCATGGGATATTTAACTAGCATCTGCTGAAATGAACCAAATCCTCCAAGGGTCAGGGGTCAGCTCTGAGTCCTGATGTCTTGAATCATAAGGACCACAGCATCCTGTACCAAGGAAAGCCAAGCTTCAGGCCTGCCAAATCAGGTTCAATGGAGAAAATCTGACATTTTTTTCTTCAAAATCACTATTATCTTTAGGACATCTGTGATAGTAGAATGAATTGGGTAAGAAATCATCCCTTGAGTTGCTGTCCTGTCTTGTGAAATCTCCTTAAATTATGCAGTCCAGCAATAAATGTTTAGAGACAGAGATACAGGTATATTTGTATACATAAACATATACAACTACAAGTATATCTAATACAAAAACTTAAATTCTGGGGATCCCTGGGTGGCACAGCGGTTTAGCGCCTGCCTTTGGCCCAGTGTGCGATCCTGGAGACCCAGGATCGAATCCCACGTTGGGCTCCCGGTGCATGGAGCCTGCTTCTCCCTCTGCCTATGTCTCTGTCTCTGTCTCTGTCTCTCTCTCTCTCTCTCTCTCTCTCTCTCTCTGTGACTATCATAAATAAATAAAAAAAATTAAAAAAAAAAAAACTTAAATTCTGAATCTTGGAACTTCCCTCTAATGGAAAAGAACAAGGAAGGTGGGGAGAGAGCGAGAGATGGTGGGAGGCAGGGGGTGGAACAGTCTTGCTGGCAATTCTATCCCTCGAGAAAATAACCAATATTAAGTTTCCTGCAGCTTTAAATTTATTGAAAAAGTTAATAATTGGTTTTTACATCAATAGTGGCACTTGGCTGGCTCAGTTGGCAGAGCATGCAACTCTTGATGTCAGGGTTGAGTTCGAGCCCCATGTTGGGTGTAGATTACTTAATAAAATCTTAATAAACAAATATAAATAAAAATAAAATTCTATCAATAGACAAGCCATGTAGGAAATGATGCTGATAAAGACAAACTCAATAGATTTTCTTAATAATGGGATTAATAAAATACATGTAGTAACACTTCATAATATTGAAACGATTCCTTCAATTCACAATATTTTTTGGTAGTGAGGGGAAATTTAGTTCTGGGGAGGAGGGGGCTCCCAGCCAAATAGTCTTTCCTTGCAAAATATATTTTTCTGTTTGAAAACAAGAACTTAACTGCCAGTGACTTGGTAAATTAAGTAATATTCACAAAGAAAAGAAAAAGTTAAATTCTCACATCCCAGTGTAGGAAGAATATGCTCTGATTTGTTTTGTTTCCTTTTTGGGAGGTGGGGTGGGGGAGGTGGGAGGGTTGTTTTAGATTAACGTTAAAATAGCTGATACCAAAAGAAGGAATAAGAGGGATTAAGAACAGAATAAGGATTAAGAACAGAATAAGGAAATTCCTTTTCCAGTAGCATTTCTCGGTTTTGATAAAAATCAAAGCAAAATGGAGTTTTCCCTCTATGTCTTCCCCAGCTAACGTTTGACTGCTCCCAAAACTCCCCAGCAGCTTCAAGCCCTAAGGAGAGCCTGCAAAGTAAAACCGAGTCCTTTTACCAGTGACTTGGGTCTTAATGAATCCTACACCACTATCTTCAAAAGTAGCAAAACCACAAGGAAGGTATAGCACATCTCTTCCCTTCTATGACAGGAATAGCCTTCGATTATTCACTGTTATCATTCCCAAATGGAAATTGGAAAAAAAAAAAGACATAAAAATCATAATCAAGACTATACACACATACGTATGCATGCACACATGCACGCACACACGGAAGAGAAATCAGTGGTGCTCAGAAAGCTCCAGGGCAGATTTCTGTAACAAAGCCGATGTTCTCCACTAAGGAAATTAATGCTGTTAACTCCAGCTGAATATACGCCAGGAAAATTAAAAACCAAAAGCCGAAAAATGAAGCATGGCATTATCCTGACAAACTGCTAACCCCACTTTCCCTAACCACTTTAGGACTTCCAGAAGGAAGTTAACAGGAAGTCAGCCTCCATCTATAGCTGGAGGGAGGAATGAAGTGAGGTGGCTTTAAGATGGGTGAGAAAGACAAAAGTTACAGTTCTAATGTCCACAAATTCAACCTGGTCCTGCCAGTAAAACAGGAAAATGGTGGCCCGGGTTAAAATTGCTGCCCTCTATTAATTTCTGATAGAGGGCAGCCCAGGTGGCTCAATGGCACCTGCCTTCAGCCCAGGGCATAATCCTGGAGACCCGGGATCAAGTCCCACACGTCAGGCTCCCTGCATGGAGCCTGCTTCTCCCTCTGCTTGTGTCTCTGCCTCTCTCTCTCTCTGTTTCTCTCATGAATAAATAAATAAATAAAATCTTTAAAAAAAAATTCTGATAGAGTAGGAGGAAACACCAATTTTATCCCCATGCAAACACAGTAATTACAACAGATCTAACAAGCAAGTCCACCTAGGACATCTATCTATCAAACAATTACATACTGTGTCAACTTCATGTACCATTTCTACTTTCTAAATATGCGGGTCCTTGGACAACACAGCCCATCTTCTCCAGGATACAATCTCCCAGGAAGTGCCTTTAAAGAGGGTTTTCATATTCTAAGGGAGGAGAGTTGATACAAGATAATCAACCAGGGTATATCCTGGAAAAAAAAAAAAAACACACACACACACACACACACACTGGAATGAAAGAAATATACTGAAGCCTCTATTTTGGTTTCCATTTTTATAGGCTTATAATACAGTATATATGTGTTCTCAAATTTTGTTTTGGAATGATAGGGTAAACTGGCCAAAAAGAAAGAAAAGAAAAGAAAAGAAAAGAAAGAAAAGAAAAGAAAAAAGAAAAGAAAAGAGAAGAGAAGAGAAGAGAAGAGAAGAGAAGAGAAAAGAAAAGAAAAGAAAAGAAAAGAAAAGAAAAGAAAAGAAAAGAAAAGAGAAAGAAAGAAAAGGAGAATAACTTCCCTACTTATTTGTATACTGACAGGCCTACTCTACTACATATTTGATCTGCTAAGGGTAATTAATGGCAAATATTGGCTGTACTCAGAATTCTCATATCTTTGTGCATCCCACTCTACAATTTACAGAGTACTGCTACAAACATCTCATTTTGATCTACCACAATCCCATGACACAACAGGGTAGAAGATGGTACAGTCCCAATTTTTATCAGTTGAGGAAACCAAGAACTGGAAAGAACCATCTGGGGTTGATCCCTGCTTGAGTCTTCCTCTCCAGCCTGCTCCCCCACCCCCACTGCTTCAACTGCTGCAGAAGCTTATATGCTTGAGACAAAAATCAATCTGTTGAGGATCCTTCAGATGTTGGAGAAAATCAGTACACTATACTCCTCATGAAAACGATACCTTGGTAGTGAGCCTCCGTCCCTCAGATTTTCACCACCACATAACCATTCTTCTGGCCAGATTAAGTACCTTGATGAAATCATAAGCATCAGGTCCCCACTTACAAAAATGAAATTTAGAAAGAGAAGAAGAATCAAGGACCTACTAAGGAAAAATACACAATCAGAATCCTATCAGGTGAAACACATTTCTACTCACTGGGCTACAAATATCCTAGTGCCAAGGAAATCAATGCTAAGGAGAGGGAAGGTCTGCCTCTGCCCGTTCTCTCCTTGCTTGTATCCGAGGAGACAAAGCTGAGGGACAGGAGACAAAGGAGGATCTCTAAGCTGGCCTTAGGACCACTCAGAGTGTCTGTGAGTCTGTCTCTGTGACACACACTTGCTCAGAACTCCAACCTTTTGTGGAAAGAGCTACCAAAAAAATTACTTAAAAATTACCTGCCCCACAAGAAGAAAACAGGCTTATCTTCCATGTCATGAATTATTCTAAGTAAGTGCTTCTATTTAAATAACCTGCCTTACTTACTTTTTAGTACCTACTAGTTTTCTCCAAATCCAGTAAGTTACTCAAATCCATTTAGGATCCAAACTCATTTGCCTTTAATTGAAAAATTTCTAATCAAAAATTCTAATGTACCTTATTTTCATTGTAAAAGAAACTGCACAAACATGTTTATGAAGCCAAGTAGCCTGTCAACGTGAGATTTATGATGCTCGTGAAAGCCCAAATGAAAGCATTTCCCCCCAATAAACTCCACATACTCTTTCTGTGCAAAAAGGGACATTCAATAATTTTTGTTAATTTCATTGCAATAAATATGTCACATTATCAAAATTGGGATTAAAGAAGCTACTCAGAAGTAACGCAAAGCTATTGTAGGTCACACAAGCCTTGAATCCTAATGCTTTACGCAGCCATCACATTGTACTTAGTTTAAGAAGGGGAGAGAATATCAATGTCCATGGGACATGGATTTCTTTCTATTGTCCTCTTGTCGAGGACAGTGTGGTTCAGTGAGTAGGACAAACACTGATCCCAGAGGTTCTGTTTCAAAATGGGGCTTTGTAACCAGCTCTCCAAAGCAATCAGAATGAGGTCTTTGACTTAACACTGGCTTCAGTTAACACTTCCATACATGAGAATGTCAGAAAGCAGTACTGGTCAAAGAGTCTGCATCCTTTAGCCAAACACCAGGAAGGCCAGCAGAGCTCTCAGCTGAAATGCAGACACAATGTCTATCAGATAAAGCCTGTAATAAGTTCTGGAACCCATATTTACCAAGGTCAAACACACATCATGCATGAGGTTCGCTGAACTGTTTCTTTTTGTTCAAGCAGTTTCATCAAATAATCAGATTGTAAATAATTCCTAAACTTGGGGTCATTTAGCCCGCCTTCTGCTTTTCAGCCCTCCATCATACCTTTATCTGATGTTCACAGCGTCACAGCGGCAGGAGAGGCTGGGATGATCTTTTTTTTTTTTTCTTTCTTTCTTTTTTTTTTTTTTTTTTGGACCCTAGAGTTAGGGATTACAGCAGATTCTTAAGAAGCATTTGGCCATCATTAAGAAGCATGAAGGCCAAAGTTTCAGTTCTCCACAATTTGTTTATTTATGTTAATGATGTGGTTGCTACATATTTCTAAATAAACAGGAATGTAAAGAGGCTTTTCTGTGG
The DNA here is from genome assembly GCF_011100685.1 of Canis lupus familiaris. NCBI lineage: Eukaryota > Metazoa > Chordata > Mammalia > Carnivora > Canidae > Canis > Canis lupus. The sequence goes on along the minus strand of NC_049236.1, from coordinate 24,956,617 downwards.
GGCTGGGGAAGGGGGTCTTCAATCCTACCAGTTCAGTTTAAGACCACCAATGTGGTCTTTGCAGAGGGCCCTTGCTTTCTAAAGCACACAGTTGTAAACAGCAACTGGTTGAAGCCCTAATTAGCATTAAACAGGCCCAGGGAATGAACACCAAGATGACAAGGGTCACTAAACTAAAGAGGTCAAGCTATCCCAGTCCTACGGGACAATGCCCAAGGTACCCATGCAAATTAGGGAAGCGGCCCAGGCATGTAGGGGATGAGCAGCGCTCCAAGCCTCTACCCCTCCTTTCACTTTCCTCTCCTCAAAAGAAAGAAAATGGAGAACAAGAAAGAAAGAAAGAAAAGAAAACCAAATGACCCACTTCTGCAGTGAGCATGATATGTAATTAGTAATCACTTTGGTCCTAGAGAAACAACAAATAAAAGGCAGCTAAGAACATCGCAATGGCAACCAGGAAGAATGATAGAATACAATTAGCATCTGTGTTAAGATGGGCAGCGGTTTTCTCCCACAACATCCCAGTATTTCTACCACAAAGAGGAAATCTGTACAACCAACTGCCAACTTGTTGATTTTTTTTCCGTTGAAAAAAATAATAAAGAGCAAACTCTATACACATACGCTATTCAAATGTGACAAAGGACCCCTTTCTTAGCATGTACTATAGGACTGTTGGTTTTTCCATTCTCCTAGCTATGAAAACCCTTCCTTTTTTAAATTACTGCAAGATAACTGCAGAAATTTGATTTGGAAAAGTTTAAGAGAGATATTTTCAGCATTTTGAACCCTATTAACTTGATGTGATCATCAACCATAATCCCCCCTGCCCTATTTCGATCAGTTTTCATTTTTTGTTTGAAATCCCACTTTTGTTCATATCCAACTTGGGAAAAGTTTCAGCTATTCTGAATGAGAATAGACTTTAAATCAGTAATCAAGTTATTAAAGGTCAGAAAATACTTGTAACTGCAAAGGCAAAACTTTTCCCACATAACTCAAAAGGAAACAAAAGTTCAAAAACTCAATAAAATCTAATATTCATTATCGTAGCTCCACTTTCTAAAATGGAAAAAAATTGTCTTTGTAACAAAAACCGATCAGAAACATAACTCTATTAAGAAACTTTCTTCAACTAGACTGTGACTTAAAAATAACTGTTTGCAGCCAGAGATCCCATTAAGTCTAAAAAGGAGGGGAAAAGACACCTGATACCTTGAGAAATCAATAATAAAAAAGGAAGATAGAATGTTTTTATTTAGATACATAAGTATAATTTGTGTCCCAATTTTCAGTATTGACCTCTGAGAATACAAACACATTTTAACCACAAAACTGAAAGTGTTAATCCAACTTCTCATGGGGCCAACAATATTTTTTTTTTCTGTTTATGTTTCTAAGAGACTTTTTAAAAATGCATTTCCTTCTTGGCTATTCTATTTGATGGTTAAGAGGTGTGCATACTAGGGTTCATAACTTGTCTTAAGTGGTGCTACTCAGGCTTTTTCTATATTCATATCACAAGTTATCAATACAATATACAGGATTTATATCACGTGGTAAGTAATTATATAATATAAACATTCAAAAAAGAGGTGGTGATTGCTACCAAAAATCAGTACTGAGTCCGCTATTTTATGGAAATTATCTCAAATTCTCTACTCCTTATTTCTCACAAAACGGAAAAAAAAGGAATATTTTATTACTCTTTGAAGCTGGAGAAAACTTTTGTCTTAGAGTTAAAATGGTCAGTTAAACTCATCAGATTAGTGAAAATGACCAAAATATTCTCATTCACTCTCAGATTATGTAAAGCAGATAAAGGCAGAAGTTTTTTGCATTAAATACTTAAGGTAAAGGATTAAAAAGCAGATATTGGCAAAAAGCTCAATTCATTAACCATCTTACAGCGAGTATGGATTTGCTAAAAGGCAAACAAAAGATGGAGAACAGATAATTAGTAAAAATGATCTTTCCCGTAGCCAAATATTTACAAATAAGTGGTACACAAAGGAACTTACAAAACATCAATTTTTAAAGGAACAAGCCCTATTAAGAAGTAGAAACCTAACCCCTGAGGCTCCATCAATGCCAGAACTAGGACATATAACATCATGAGAGTGTGGCTATTTAACTGCTATGCTAAATGAAATTGCTAAAAGCTCCATCTATTATCACATCTTTACTACTCTTGATTCCAGTTCAATCTATACCTGCTAATATATATTTCCTATATCCTGAGATATTAATCATATGCTTATCCTGATAGGTTTTATAATGTACAATCGTGCCTTGAATATCAAGGCTCTAAATTATAAATGTGAGTTAAATCTGAAAGATTTTATCACATGAAACATTCCTATTTGCTCTCCTTTATGAGTGACCACAGTAGAATAATCTATCTAAGAGGTCCTAGTTGATACTTGACACCCCCAGCTTAACCTCTTCAGTATCTCCCCACTGGCATGGTTACTATAAAGCCCATCAGAACTTGGCCTTTACCAATCTTTCCCACCTGAGATCCCATCACTACCAACACCATCTCCAGCACTGTGACCAGTGCTTTCCACTCTACCGTGATGCTTGGATTCCTTGCCTTTGTTCAGTTAAGCTCTGTGTCTGGAATGTCCTCCTCTGCCACATTGTTTTGCCCAGCGAGCTAGCTACTCACCCTTGAAAGTGTCAGGCTGCTCAAGAATTCTTAACTGACCAACAACCACAATAAAAGGCACTCTCTGCTTTAGAACCTAGCAAGCCTTATTTCAAACTTCTTCAGAAGTGTGAAGCTAGAGGCTAGAGAAGATTCTGGATAGACCTGGAATGCTCATTATTTAATAACACATCCATCACAGTTCTGTAGGCATGGCTAGGCAATAATGAAATATTATATGATATTATCACTGCTCTTAAGCTGCAGAGAATGTTGTTGAGGTGGTAAGGCTATTGTATGTAAACTAATTAATAGACATTAACAAGATTTGACCAAAAATATAGAGACTGGAATAATAATGAAAATTTACATAGTATTGTACAACTTATAAAGTAATTTCCCTGTATTACAAAATTTAATCCTTACATCTGGGTGAAAAAGTGACTTATAACTAGCTTACTGAAAATAGAGTCAGATGGTTACACTACTCTTCCTAACGATGGATCTGGAACATGACCCCAAGGCACTATACTTACCAACGCTTCACTTTCTCCTATGTGGTGCAAACCCCATAGAGAAGCAGGCAGGAGAAAGGGGCCTTGATATAAGCTTTAAAGAATGGGAAGGATCTAGACAGGTAGAAGGGGAGAAAACAGCCAAGTCATGATGGAAAACCATGGGAAAAGCATGAACATCAACAATTTGAGAGCCTTTGAAGAGATAGATTTGCAAGAGGAAAAAAAAAAAATTCAGCTGGGGAGCGGGAAACAGAAGACCTGGTATGTAAAGAGATGCAAAGCCAAGCAAAGACATTTGGAATGAGATGGTACATAAAAGTTTGCGACTGGCAGTTTGTGAGCAAGGCAACATCAGATTTAAAGAATTTTAAAAAGACATTCTTAAATAATACTCTCCAGAACATTTTCTTGGGAAAAACCTCACTACAATTCAATGTAAGTTAACACTATGCAGCAGCTGGAGAAACTTCAACACACATAAGAGAACATTGTGAGTCCTCTGTAAGGATGATTACAAAATAAAAAAATAAATGCATCCTTTCTCGTAGAAAATCCACCGTATAAAAAGAGGAGATCGTTCTTAGGTTTCATTTTGATTGATTCCTTTGTTTCACTGTCTTGCTAAAGCAATAGAACTACTTTTAAGAGAAATGCTTCTTTACCTCAATTACCAACCAGGTCCTATACTGATTGCTATACATAGGAGAAACCATAAGTGTCCCCTTTTCCCAGAAGAATAGGAGTTCACGTGTGTAGCTCTAGTATAGTTATTTAATTATGACCTCTTTTATTCTCAAAAACGATCCAGTTTGGATAACAAGAAATGAGAAAGTCATTCTAAGCTATATAGCATACGACAAGTAGTGACATCAAGGCTGTCCCCAGAGACTCCATGTCATACGACCCCAAGGGGCACCATTTACACTGAAATCTATGAATATGGCATCCCCTGGAATCACATAACCCAGACAGGGAAGCATGGAGATCACCTGAACGGGCCTAGTTTCAGGGCAGACTGTCAAGTTTCTTTAACATGACATACATTTCTGGTAGAGTTTAGTGTCCAAACTAAATCCCCATCAGGAAATGAAAATAAATAAAATATGCAGGTGACCCCAAAGCCAACACATACCCAGAGTGGAAAGAGGGTGTGTTAGCATTCCCTGGGGGCCAGTTACAGTACCGCACCACCTGGTGATCCCTAGGAACCATCAGGAAGACCTACACTGGTCTTTCCTCTCTTTGCTCCATTATATGTTATGTTTAGCATATGCATGTTTTAAAAACCAAAAATCTAAATATAAAGGAGGCACTCTTGGAAATGCAAACATGAATAAGCCAAGACTTTTTTTTTAAAGCTAAGACATTTTTAACATACATTGGCTAATATTGATATTTATGTGTGTATCATTGGAAACTCAACAGGATATTCTCACATACATACTTGATTTTCTTGGTAAAACCAGAAGCTGGGTTTTATTCACACACTCAGACACCCAGACAACCCACAGTCAGTTTTTTTCTAAATTATATTTCCTCCTAAAAGGAAAGAACACAGTCCTCTCAAAGAATGAAAATTCGCCAGGCCCTCAACTAGACACTAAAGAAACTAAAAGATTATAAATGTGTCAGAGAAAAATCAAACCAAGCATAAAAGGAAAATGGGCTGAATTTTGTCTCTTTCCACTAGATATGACTTGGTACATTTACATTCCCTACCACAGCGATATTGAGAAAGGAAGAAATATGAGCATCATTATATATCATAGGCTTTTATTGCTACTAGAGACTAAGGCTGGCCTCAAGCAGAACATTTTTATTCTCCAGTAAAAATATTTTTCTTTTTGAGATTGCAAAAAATTTCAGTGACCATTATTAGTTATCTAGAACTCCATGAACTTCACGAGGCCGAAAATCAGCTATAATTACTTTAAACAACCTCTTTTAACATTCCTTTTACATGCACCTCCCACGTGGTATATTCTCATAGGCCTTCATGGCTCCTGAGGATGGCAATCCTGTTCCTATCATTTGACACAAGCCCTAGAAAATAAACAGCCCTTTCTTTAATTTCTTCCTTGCCATTAAGTTTTCTAATTAGTAGCAAAATAAACCCTAAAACAAAACCCTGCTTACTAATGGCACTTTGGCCTCTGTCTTACCAATGGCAAAATTCACAATTTATTTGAACCCTGAATGGATATCATGTAGTTGGTTTGTGGCAGAAGCAACATCTTGTTTCCTTATACTTCCTTATACTTCCCCCTTATTCCTCTAGAACAGAATATTCATTAAGTCTGGGCTGAGAATGGGAACACTCAGACTATTTCTCAGTCTCCCTGGCACCTAGCTGTGGTCATATGATCATTCCAGTAACTGGGACACGGTGGGAGTGGTAAGAACAACTTCCAGGTCTTGCTCTGGAAGGAAAGTGGGTGCCACTCACTTCCTGTTCCCCAGCACTGCCCAAATGAAGACCCAATACTGGGAGACAAGACACCCACCTAAGACCTGAGATGAAAGTCCAGTCTTAAGATGGATCGAAGGGGCTCGATCAATTCTACACAGGAATTTTTACGTTAGAGAAAAATGCACTTCCCTCACACTGAGGCCACTGTTATTTTGGCTCTTCTTCTTCTTGTTGTTGTTCCTTCATCGCTCTTCATTTCTTAGATAAAATAATAGAGGAGAAAGGTAAAGATATCCTGGATGAAAGAACAACTGGCAGGGCAATATCAACTCTAAAAAATGTCCAAACAACAAGGGATTATTCTTTTCATTCTGACACAAAAAAATCTTAACTAAAATTCTCATCTTTGAAACTGCCAATAAATAAATAAATAAATAAATAAATAAATAAATAAATAAATAAATAAATAAAATAACATCTGCTTTAGGAAAACGGAAAAAAGGGAAGGGGATCTCAAGAGGCCACTTTAGGGCTCAAGCATTAATATCCTGGCTAAAGAAATATCCCTCCTCATTTTGCTGTGGATAAATTACATGCTAGAGAAATTTTCTTTAGTCCTCTGTACGTAAACCACTACCTAGGAAACTCTAACAGTCCGAACAATATTAATTATTTATCACAAATCAACAGATATTTTATCACAAACTGCAATACAATCAAAAGAACGTTAGGTTGAGCAGTAACAAATCACTGCCAAGCTTTTGACTGTATATAATTCGAAACAAGACTCTAAAACTGCCAGAAAGACATAGAAGCTGGTAGTCCCTGGTGACAACCAAAATAACTAACTCAGGAGTAACTGCAAAGAGGAGCAAAGTGGGAAAATGTTTAGAAGCAGCAAAGGAACATATAACATTTCCACTTGGGCTCACTTTTCCCATCAAAAAACCAACATGACATATAAATCATATGAGGAAAAAGTATAAGCGACATACATCTCAAAGTATCAAACCACATTTGAAAACAAATCAAACAACAACAACAAAAACCAAACAAAACTTCTTTCAAACCTCTGTCAAGAAAGAAATATGGGGACTTTTTAAAAAAAGTAATCAGTAATTATCCTTTGTTTTAGACACACACAGGAGGTGTGTGCCTCAACACTGCTTCAACACTGCTCTCCAGTGTCACAAGCTGAACGATTCCACAGAGCATAACAGAAACAAGAACCCAAGATGGAATGTGAATAGTTGGAAAATCCCAGAATTTCTTGGGGAATTAGCATTATCTGGCTTAGCTTTTGATTCGAGGGGAAAACGGAATTAAATTTATGTGGGTGTGAGGGAGACAGGAAATGCTCTGTTAACTATTTACTGTTCCCCTTAACGAAATCAAATTTTTCTACTTCCTGCAATGATGCAAACTGCTTCCTGTCTCCACCATCAGCAGACAAGAGGCTGTCAGTAGAACCTTCTGCAATGATAAAAATGTTCTGCACTTGCTGAGCTCTAAAAATGTGTCTAGTGTTAATGAAGACAGAATTTTTTATTTTAATTAATTTTAATTGTCATGTGTGGCTAGCGGCTACCATACTGGATAATGGGGCTCTAGATAGTGTTCCATTTCTACCATCTTTTGAGTCTCCACTCAAATGCTACCTCCTCTATGAAACATTTCCACATCCTACAACCAAAAAGTTAGATCTCTTTCCTCTGGTATACCACAGCAATTTAAATACACACAAAGAAGGTTGCATTGGGATAAGGTCAATACATAAGACAAAAATATAGCTGCATCAAAATTACTCTTAAGAATCCCTTACAAAGACCATAATTCCTAAGTTAAAGCTAGCCACGTTTTTTTTTCCTCCAAGGCAGAAGCAAATTCCTGTTTGTTCAGTTAAACACCAAATGTTTACAGGAGATTTGCATTTAAGGACCATAATATGAGAAAAACTCACATCTAAATACCCAGTTGACAAGAGCAGAGGGAGAGACACAATGTAATTGAGACCAACCCTGGGAACAGAAGATTCTCTTGGCCTTGGCCGGATAACACTTATTCTGGTGCAAACAGGACCGTGGCACAGAGCCAATGCAACAGCACCTCTTTCTCTTTCTTCAATTACTGCTCCCCCTTTCTCACCAATCTATCTTCCTTAACTATCTATTTCAGGTCTCACCTCCCTATCTCTTCTGCAACCATCCTTGATACTCCAGTTCACATAAACTAAACATAGGTATGATGGAATTCCATTAAAATAGCACTTACCACTTTCTACTATTCATTAGTTATTTATACATAACCTCTCTGTCCTACTCAATTATTAATTTTTGTCTTGCTCAAATGTCAATATAATTTGTATTGTTGTCAAATGCAAAAGCAATGATTTAAGCTACACCATTATTTGTTCTTATTTATAATAAAATTAAGGATTGGTTTGAAAGCAAATGTACCAAACTCAAAAGCTTTCAGAGATCTCCCCACCCCCCCCCAAAAAAAAGAAAGAAAAGGTGCCCAGTCTAATGTGTGATAACCATTACCCAATTCCTGCTGGTGATATGAGGCCAGTGTAGCCCGCTCTCTGGAGTTTTCAAAAGAAGCCAGAAATTCGGGTGTTTATTTGCAATTCAATTTATAAATGTTTAACTTACTCAATTAAAAAAAATGATATTGACTATATCAAACAAATTGTTCTGACAGGCCATGAACTTCTGATCTCTGCCCTAAGGGGTAAAGTGCTCTAGGCAAATTCATTTTCTTGCAATAACTCTTTACTATGCACCCAGCCAGGAATACATTGGTGAACAAGACATTTATGTCGCTGGCTCTGGGACAATTATGTTTTGATAGGCAGGCAGATAATAAACAAGAAAACAAATTAATAAGGTAATTTTAGATAATCATAAAGGTTATATCTAAAGTGGAACACAGTGATTAAAGAGTGATAGACTCATTCAGATTAAGTGCTTAGGTCAAATCAACCTTCCCTTTGGCTTTTCTTATATAAATGAAAGATAAAATTACCTCAAGGGAAAGCTCAGCGAGGCTATTTTAGAGGTCAATGGTTGTGTTTATTTACCTTGCCCTGAGGATTAACACATCCTCCTTTGTAGGCTGGACTCTTTGGAAGAACATTATTGAACCCTCAAACAGATGGAAAAACCCGGCTGCCGTTCTTCTAACATTTTGTAACAGAGTAAAATGTATCTGAAAATCTAAAACCCTAAATCTTTCAGATACCCTTATAAACAAATGAGCCAAGAGCTACTAGAAGCAAATCAATTCATCAAATGCATATGTTTAAGGAATTTAATTGCCTAACCATTTACTACAGTCATATCATATTAAATGGGATAAATTTCACAGACTGGAAGGTTTATTATTTCCTAGGCAAACTCAAGTAAAAGTCACCATTTGACTCACAGTTATGCATTTTATTAAGAGTATAATAATAAATTACTCAAAAACACTTAAATTCTAATGGGATTCACATCCACACACAAAATTAAACTCTAGCAGTAGAATTTTATACTTAGGGTAACATAATTTTCAATAAAAAGTCGGAATATAGTCATCCTGGTTCTTCAGATTTTGATACAACTATATTAAAAGAAAACAAGACTCAGCCATGAAAATAAATGTTCCTACATCACTTCTCATGTCTATGCTCCAGAAAACATCTAGGGAAGATGATGGCTTGAGCATATGCAGATTCAGGGTCACCGTCCAAACTGTGGGATAGCTGCCCTTCACCTCCACCGCTCACGCTGCTGTTCGGGTGACACGGGCAGACTCCAGTGCCCCTCAACTGGTCCTGAGGGAGGACAGACCTGCTGAGTGGTGAGCTGGGGACTGAGCAGGACATACCGACCCAGTCCACCCTTGGCACTCTTTGGGATCTACCTGCCTGTGAGACTGTATAGTTTTATGTGCTCTCTAGGCCACACAGCAGCTAAGCAGCCTCTGTCCTTGGGGGGGAAAAAAAAAGGTCTCTGATGGCCCATGCTGCCTGTGGCTGGGGATGGAAGTCTTGTCTGGAAAAAAGTACTGGTGCTCCCAATTGTCACACTCTCTGCCTCATTCAAAACAGCTTAATTGCGAATCCAGCAGTGATCTCCATCTGATGCCTTACACTCTCTCAACTGGTTTGGATCCTAGACAAAAAACTATATACAGACTCTCAGAACCTCAACACTAATGACCAATAAGTATACAACTGTAGAAAATCCTGCATCAACACCATAAACTAAGGAAGCATCCCTCTCAAGATGCCAGAAATGTTGGGGAATGTATCCTGGATATGTTGCATATGGAAACTAATTAAAAAGACATTAAGAGCCAAAAAAAAAAAAAAAAAAAAACCACGCCTCCCAAAAACTGCCCAGTGTTGTGGGAAGTAAACCAAGCATGTTTAGCAGAATTCCACTAACACATCTTAATTTGCAGAGTTAGGAGCTGGAAGTGCGGACAGGCCATGGGATATTGGGCACACACTACACAGCTTAACTCAGAGCAGCTGCGTTAGAAGGCCTGGTAGACACAAAACCCTTACGACATGCACAAAAACAAGATGCTGGGGCCTCTCCTTTTATCCCAAGCTTAAGTTCCAGACAGGGGGTTGGACACAGCCATAGTATGAACCTGGCCCTGAGATCGAAGCAAAATCCCAGATCCTAAGTGCGAATTCTGTCCCCACAGATACACTAAATGGCAGAAGGGAAGTAAGTCAGCAGTCACAAAACTCCTCCGCGGGACTTTGTAGAGCTCCCTCTTGCGCACTGCCTACCTTCTAGAACCTTCCAGCTCCAGTGTTGATTTTTACCAACTAACTCTCCAGCACAAGTTCTGAGAGAAGGAGCCTCCAGGTCATCCTGTAAGGCTGTAACATAAACTCCAGTTCTGAACAGACCACTCCATTTGTGAAGATGACTTAGTGGAACAAATAAAGAAATAAAAGCACGTGCGCACGCGCGCACACATACACACACACACACACACTTTAAAACAGAAAATATGAAGAAGGCCTATTTCGTGATTTCAGGAAACAAATTCTTAACCTCACCCTTGTATTCTTAATCCAACTTGAGAAAACATAGACTCTCTGAAATAGCAGAACTGAGAAAACAGCATGAGATTTTGCAAAGAGCAGGGAAGAAGCTGAGGAAGGAGCAGGATTTAAAGGTGTCTGGGTGGCTTTCAGGAAAGTTTACCGATGCTGAAAATTCAACAGCAGAATTTAAATCCTCAGGAAGACCAAACAAAGAGCAGAATCAATCGGGATTGAAAACGAACTTCTTCCATTCCAGGAAAAGAAAAAAAAATAATAATAAGAAGAAGAAGAATCAGAGGAAGAAGGAAAAGCAAAGTATGGAGTAGAAAGAACAGAAACCAATCTACACGTAACCTCAAAAGGTACAGAAAAAAATAACAAGAAAAAAAATCAAACATTTGTGGGCAAGAAATTTCCACAGGCTGATGAAAAGCTGAAGGAACAAGGTAACACTTCAAGTACCAGGCGAAGTAATGAAAATTGACCCAAGTCTGGCTACATCCTAGATCATCTTTGAAGTCTAAGAATTTTTAAAAAATCCTAAAAGCATCAAGACAGGAAAATGTAAAGACTACAAAGGAGGAAAATATCAGGCTGGCTTCAAACTTTCCCAGAAGATAAGGATGCAATATTTCAACTCCAGAATAACAGACTCTCACAAGTTATTCACTTGTGATTGAAAACAGAGAACACTGACAGGCAAGGGTCCTTGAATATTTGTATGTAAAGGCAGCATTCAGGCACACACAGACCCAATATAAAGATTAAAAAACAAGTAGCTATTACTGGGAACGCCTGGGTGGCTCAGTAGTTGAGCATCTGCCTTCAGCTCAAGGCGTGATCCTGGGGTCCTGGGATCAAGTCCCACGTCGGGCTCCCGGTGCATGGAGCCTGCTTCTCCCTCTGCCTGTGTCTCTGCCTCTCTCTCTCTCTCTCTCTCTGTGTCTCTCATGAATAAATAAATAAAAATATTTAAAATAAATAAATAAAAATAAAAATAAATAGCTATTATAATCTGCCATAGAAAGGAAGCAAAGGGCACAAGTAATTTCTAAAAAATATAAATAAATGAAAACATAAAATATAATAATATGCCAAAAAGAAATGGAGGTGGGAGAAGAATGGTAAAGGAGATAAAACTGTACATATTGTCAGTTTTAAAAAAGAGTATCAGGGGCGCTTAGGTGGCTCAGTCGGTAAAGCGTCTGCCTTCAGCATAGGTCGTGATCCTAGGGTCCTGGGATCGAGTCCTGCATGTGGTAGTGGGGGGTGGGGCAGGTCCTTGCTCAACAGGGAGGCTGCTTCTCCCTCTCCCTCTGCGTGTGCTCTCTTGCTCTGTCAAATAAATAAAATCTTTTTTAAAAAATAAAAGAAGGTATCAATGTATCTTATATGAATAGTGAACAGGAAAATATGTTTATGACTCTATAAAAACTTAACGTTAATATTATTGGAACAAAAAGAGGCATTCCTCCCTCTGACATCACATAAAAACTAGTATTTAAAGACAGTGTCTTAGAATGAAAAGATAAGATACAAGCAAAGATACACAGACACACACATATTATATAGTGGGGGACATAGAATGTGAGGGAGAGAGGAAGGAGGAAGGGAGACACATACATACAATCTATTCTATGAGCAAAGTAAGGACTGTGAAAAGAATATCTATATAATACATTTGAGCATACTAAAATCTGTGGAGTGGGTGCTACCCTTAAACTATAAACGAAAAATCTGCAAATGAGGGATTTGTAGACAAAAAATAAAGTACTAAATATATACAATAAAAGAGAAATGCAGAAACAGGGTAGGAAATATAGCTGTCATTCTTTGTCCATTTAAACAGGCAAAAGAAATGGATATTCAGAGAATTTGACTATTATAATTGATACAATTGCTTTCGTGAATATATGTTAAGTTCTATACGCCACAGAAGGACACCTTCATTGTTAGGGAGTGCTCTGAAAACTAATCCTCATCATATTTTTAAAAGGAAGCCTTTCTTTTATCAAAACAAATGAAATGATAAATTTTAAATGTATAAATAAAAAAACTCGCAAGTTAAATATTACTTTATCAAATAATAAAAATAAGTTGAAAGTAGAAACAGAGAACATTAGAAAATCATGATAAAATTAACACCTAGGTTTGGTTGCAAGTAGTAATGAGAGGCAAATTTATAACAAAATGATTTCATTTCTAAGCACTAGAAGGTAGAAAAAAGTAAGCATTCAACGACATAAGTTAGAAATACAAGAAAAAAACAAAGATACAAAGATCAAGTCAGAAATTGATTATAAAACAAAAAAAATTAAAGAAATGATTAACACATCCAAGAGCATCTGTTATGAAATTAAAGTATATTAAAAACAGAACCATCTAGATCACTAGTTCTCAAAATTTACCGCACCTACAGATTACTTAGGGAAATTATTAAAAACATACTGACTCGGGTGATGGGGACGATGTCCAGGACTGCCACTTTAAACGAGCGCCCTAATGGTTCAGATACCTATGGTCTGAGGACAACACTGAGAATTTGAAAAAAATACTTATACTCAGCTCAAGTCTATTAAAGATAGATAGATAGATAGATAGATAGATAGATGATAGATAGATGGAAAGATGGATGGATGGATGGATAGGAAGATTGATAGATGACAGATGGAAAGATAGATGGATAGAGGGATCGATCGAAGGATGGATGGAAAGAAAGAAAGAACGAACGAACGAACGAACTCAATAAGGAGACACAAAAACACGCCAGGATTTTAAGTTATAAAAAAACACTATGTACCATTTTATCCATATAAATTTTAAACACTCAAGAGATATAAATTACTTTCTAGGAAAAAAATATTGATTAAAGAAGAAAAATAAAATTGAACAGATCAATAGCCACAAAGCAATAAAAAGCTGTCCATGAAATACCTTGCAAGGAGAGCCAGGCCAACATCGCTACACAGATAAAGTCATACGACCCCAAGGGACAGATACTTGTGTCATATAAAATGTTTCAGAGAACATAAAAGCTCCCCAAATGATTCTATGACACTAGCTAATCCTGACAAACACAGCTTAAAAAGAGTCCAATAATGAAACAAGTACAAAAATACACTACTTGCAAATAGACTCTAATACTAGTGTATTAATATATCACCTTGTACCTATGTTATTTTTATTCTCAGGTGCAATATTCATTTAGTTACAGGGAAATTATTAGTGTAACTCTTTATATCAATATGTGATGGCAGAAAAACAAATGAGTAACTATTTTTTAATGGAGGCTGTTTGTTAAAGACAGCAAAGTGGAAACACACATTTACCTCTGCTCTCTCACAGAATCTCAGCGAAAAAAGTGAAAAGATTTTTTTCTTCCAAGGGGTGTAAACACTCAAGGACACTTTGTTGAAAGGCTCCACTTTGCACAAATACTCACGACACCTTTCGGTATCACGGTATTTAATCATGCATTCAACAAATATGCATTAAAATTTAATCCAAGTCAGTATGTTAGATCGTTTTAACTTCTCTCCTTCCCCCAGCAAGATCATCAGCTCCCTAAAATAGGTGCCCTGTCACCTTACTTATTACCATCTTGTCATCCTTGGTCAGATCACTGGGGCACAAAAAGTATTTGTCCAAAAAAATGAAAAAGAAAAGGAAGAAAGAATCTATTGATTAAGAGAGGGTATAAGAAATAGTGAAAGGGATTATAAGGGAAAGGAGGGGAACTGAGTGGGAAAGATTAGAGAGGGAGACAGACCATGGGAGACTCCTGAGTCTGGGAAACGAACAAAGGGTTGTGGAAGGGCAGGTGGGTGGGGGGAAGGTGTTCTACTATATGTGAAATAAAAAAATAATACAATTAAGGGATGCCCCGGTGGCTCAGCAGTTGAGCATCTGCCTTCAGCTTAGGGTGTGATCCCGGGTTTCCAGGATCGAGTCCCACATCGGGCTCTCGACGGGGAGCCTGCTTTTCCCTCTGCATATGTCTCTGCCTCTCTCTGTATCTCTCATGAATAAATGAAATCTTTTAAAAATTAAATCAAAAAATAAACACTGAAAAAAAAAAAAGGACTAGATCATTGACAAGATTCTTAATGTAGAACACAAATACCCAAGGGCTACGTGTGCATCCACAGCGCCTCACTGCCAGGACACAGGGCTTCCTTGGGGGGAGACCTCCTAGGGCCGTCCTGGCAGGTGTGGGGAGACCTCCTAAGGCCGTCCTGGCAGGTGTGGGGAGACCTCCTAGGGCCGTCCTGGCAGGTGCGAGGAGACCTCCTAGGGCCAGCCTGGCAGGTGTAGGGAGACCATCTAGAGCCGGCCTGGCAGGTGCGGGGAGACCTCCTAGGGCCAGCCAGGCAGGTGCGGGGAGACCATCTAGGGCCGGCCTGGCAGGTGCGGGGAGACCCCCTAGGGCCAGCCTGGCAGGTGTGGGCCAAGGCTTGCCAGCCCCAGGTCTGGGCTCAGGCCCTGCTGGCCCAGATCTCCAGCAGGTTTAGGACTCAAAGCCTCCTGGCACTTGCGATCATACCACCTGGAAGTTCCTCTGCGGCTGGACCTGCCGAGCTGCCGCTGAAGATGCCCGGCCCTCCGCCCACCTCCGACATCGACATCGCAGGGCCCAGGAGGCTTCAAGCGTCAGCGGCCCGTCCCCGCCCCTCCGGGCCGCAGGCCAGAAGGCCGCGCACCCCTCTCTGCTCTACACCCTGCCCCTCCCGGGAGGAATCCCAGCGAGCTGTCACTGTGCCTCTCCTGATTTCCTGTTTTCCATCAACTCAGTGTCCCTAAGAAAAGATGGTGTGGATTCAGTGCCTCCCCGCTGCGATGATCCTTGGAAGCCCCGACAAACATCTGCCCAGGGACGGATCACCAGCCGCATCCTTTCCACTTCGCTCCTGCACTGGGTTTCCTCCTCCTCAGAGGAGCCACCATGAGCAGGGCCGGGCCCTTGGCCCTTCAGCACTTGCACCTGTGAGCTCGCGTCTTACAACCGCAATTATCCTAAAACGAGCCCGATGACCCCCTCAAACGAGGCAAGGGTTCCTGCGTATTTGGATTACAGCCCCTCAGTCACCAGATCCCCTTCCTTCGCTGATTACCCCACGGGTGACACAGGCAATACTCTTCTCATAGTTTCCTGGTCCAGAAATCCTGGGCCCACTGCAGACTCCCCCTTCTCGATCCTCCCATTGGATCTCTGAGTCTTATCAAGGGAGATGGTGCCTCGGGTGACGGGGAAGGGGGGGAAGAGGTCAAGTGACCACAGCACTCCTCCCAGGAAGAGACCCTGGGGGTGAGGCTAGTGCTATGTAGGAGCTCAAGGCCAGGGTGCCCCAGGGGATCCCTGGGTGGCTCAGCCGTTTAGCACCCGCCTTGGGCCCAGGGTGTGATCCTGGGGTCCCGGGATCGAGTCCCAGTCAGGCTCCCTGCATGGAGCCTGCTTCTCCCTCTGCCTGTGTCTCTGCCTCTCTCTCTCTCTCTCCCCCTCCAGCCCCCCCCCCCCGTGTCTCTTATGAATAAATAAATAAAATCTAAAAAAAAAAAAAAAAAAAGGTCAGGATGCCCCAGGACAAAATGCTTCAACGGCTCTGCAGAAATTGCGCAGCATTTGCGAGGATGAGGCCAAGTGGGGTAAGCAGGAGAGAAAAGATGCCCAGCGATGCTGCTGAAGGCCGGAACCCGAGTGGAGAGAAAGAAGCCACCGGTGAGGGAGGGACGCCTGGGTGGCTCAGTGGTTAAGCGTCCTCCTTCAGCTCAAGTGGTGATCCCAGGGTCCAGGGATCGAGTCCTGTATTGGGCTCCCTGCAGGGAGCCTGCTTCTCCCTCTGCTTCTGCATCTCTCATGAATGAATAAATAAATAAAATCTTAAACACAACCAAAAAAAAAAAAAAAGCCATCAATGAACGTTCCCCAGAGCAATAATGACGGAGGGGATTTTTAAGGCTGAGATTTCGAAGGGTCCACGTTAAGTCGCTGCTGTACTGCAAAGCCCTGGCTTACAGCAAAGCCTCCTTAACGTCTGGGCAGCCAGCACCATCATCAGGGGGGCCCTGGAAAATCACGAGGTCACTTCAGCCAAGCAGGGTCCCAGGGAATGGAAAAGAAATCTCACAAGCAGACACACTGTGGGAGAGATTGATCCAGAACTCGGCAAAAGCAGGAATTCCCAGGGAAATGTGAGCCTCCTAGGAACCTCTAAAGACAGAACGATCACAGGGAACTCCACCATATATAGGACAGGAATTCAAGCTAATACCTACTGAAATGTCTGGGGACACAGCTCGGCATTGTATGTATCTCTCTGTTGAGCTGTGGGCATTTCAAGCAACACAATACACTCATCCCGACCCATGCCGCTCTGCAACTATCCCCACCCACCTGACCCAGCTCAGGCCTCATCTGAACAACAAACCACTAACCATTATTGAGCAACAGGCCATGCCGGGCAGAAAGGCAAGCAGGTTGCATCAGTTATCTCCTCTCATGTTTAGTACAATGAATGACACACTCCTTTCTGGAAGAGGTAAGAAAATGGTGACCCAGAGAAGCTAACAGACCTGGTTAAGACCAGAGTGCTGCTGAGTGGGAAGGATTAAAAACTGAACTCATCCGCTGGAGACAAAACTCATGGTCCTTACTGCTCACCCTACTGCACCCTCACACCAAGAGGTGTTGAGGCGAATGCTTAGCTTCTAACTCCCAACTTGCCCCTGAAGGCTCTCCAAGAAGCCTTAGCCACCGGATGAGCTAATACTCAATAAGGAACAGCTTTCATAGATGATTTAATATTCTCCTAGAGCTAAGAAAATAGAGTCACTCAATGAAAATCTGAGAATATGGACGCATTTGGTTTTGCTTGGTTTGGTTTTGGGGGGGGGGGTGTTGTTATTATTTCACACTGGTTGTAAATAGAAAGGTAAGGCCAAATGACTATGAGAAATCTTCATAGGAAGATGCCACAAATATCTTGGGAGAGATCTGATTAAATGAGAGCTCCTCAGGAATGGTGACTACACATTTTAAGATAGGAATTTAGAAAACAACTCAGTTATTTTCTTCATATAAACTAGCCATTTCCCAAATTTACCTGGTTAGTCTGTCTTTCCTAATCCCGAGACCTGACTTTGAACAAAGTTAAGAGCATGACTTAAATAACGAAGAAAGTAAAATGGAGGAAAGGAAAAAAAAAATACAGGAAATAATCCAGTGGCATCACTATTCATCAGATAGTTACTTAAGATCCACTTCTCTAAAACTAGGTTACTGAGGTAAGCTCAAAATCTATTCAGATAATTCCGTTTGCATTCACCTTTGAAGAATTCCAAAGGTTTAAATATGCCACTTTTACCCAAATCGCTTTGTATATCAGCTCCCAGGTTTCTAACCTACAGACATTAATTCATCCAAGCACTAACTTGAGTTGATATTTATAAATTATTAACAATTTAAAAACTAGCTTCTTGAGCTGTCACCTGTAAAAGGGGATGGCTTCTCTATGTTACCAGAGCTTGGAAAAACTGTCTATTACTTTTGTTTTTAACTTTTTACATTTCCGGCCTTTGGCAAAGCAAGGTTTTCAAAATATTATCAACAAAGTTTATAATATATCAACCAAGTACTGGAATTTTGTCAGTACTCCAGCTCGAACCGGTGCTTACAGAGTAATCACATCAGACAGCTACCCACACATGGGATCAAGACTTCAATGTTACATTTTATCCTCTTCACAATAAAAGTGCCTTTGAATCATTCTAGGGAATTTTTTTCGTGAAGAGCAAAGGAAGGATTCAAAATTTACAATTAGAATCTTATCTCTTTCAAGATAAATTTTAGTCAAGCCATTGGAAGGAGGAAACGTTACTTTAAATTCTTGGAACAGCTCTTGGTCATTTTATGTAACAAAATAAAAACAAGTTTAGGTATTCAGCAGGGTTCAAGGCATTCTTTTTGAAAGGCTGTTTTAATATACACCAGGGCACTGAGACACATTCTCTCCATAAAAATGTTTAAAAGATACGATCTGGATTTGCCTCCTAAAGCAGGGTTCTTCCAAACAACAGTGATGATAATAATACTAAGAAACACTCAGCTTATACAGCATTTTATAATTAGAAAGAATGTTCCCGTTTTCCATTTCACAGATTTGACATAGCACCATGGAAGCATCTAACATCACCAACCTGTTTTTACCACTGATGAAACTGATGCTCAGAGGTTAAGACCAGAAAAGACTCCAGAGGTGGAGCACTACTGTATAGACCTCAACTCTTGACACTCAATCCAGGATTCTCTCCCTACGGCCACACTGCCTTCCAGGGTGAGGCCCTATATAGTGATTTTCAAGTTCATGTTAAATGCTTAAGAAATAGGAACCTCTACTGGACATATACTCATACCAAATAATACTAATCAGGGCTACTTTATCGTATCTTCAGGATTTTTATTATCGTTCCAACCTACTCTCACTATAAAAGGTTAACGTGCTTTGAGTTTAAATTGCTGTTTGAATGGAAAATAATCATTCCAGAGCTTTACTTTCACATATTCGACCTTCTTTGCCACACTTATAAAATGAACTCTGTCATAGATCATTTAATAAAATTAATAATTCAAATCTATCATTCCAGATTTAGGATCTATGCCTAGGAAGGAAACTGTATAAACAGCTACATAAATTAATGCCAAACTCTTTTTCAAAGTTTTATACCAAGTTATACGCACACTCCCAATATATAAGAATATATAAGAATTCCCGTGAATCCATATCAAATCATGGTAGTGGCAGTAATGGTGTAAAATGGTACACAGCAGTATAAATAATAAGATTTATGTATCGCAACAAGAACGAATTTTTAAACACTGAGTTTTTTAAAAGCCAAGTGACAAAAGCCTTTACAGAGGTCAACAAGGTTCAAAACCAGACAAACGTAAATGGATAAATACACGGTAAAACTTCCTTTTAAAAGACGGTGGAATAATAAACACAAAATTCTAGATGTTTTTTTCTTGGTGAAAGCGCAAATATGGGACTTGGGAGAAGTACTTCCAAAATTCTATTTTACATATGTTCTTTTGTAAGTATAAAATAATGTAAAATTTATATTATTAAAGTGAGAACAGCATCACACAAGCTCTCCCATTACAGTGAAATCTTCAAAAAAACACTTTCTGCCAAAACAGTCAATAATTTTGATCTTCCTAAGAATCTCACCTAGTCCTTTGAAATTTCAATCACGCTCTTTAGAAGGGCCTCTCCTGTCATTATCATGGTGATAATTGCCTGATCCAATCCTGTCATACCTCAATTATCTACAGATTTATATGCTGACTCAGATCATACTGAGCCAGGCTCACTTCATGGAATCCTGCGTCCTTTGCAAGAATGTGCATTTTGCATTGCATTTGCATGTGATTTTGAGATGTTCCCAGAAGACACTGAAAGATTTTATTTACCTGATGCCAAAGAATGGAAATGATGGTAGGATTAAGCAGAGGAGGGACACATGGATAAGGAGTGATTTGACAAATCTTTCATAAATATTCTCTTGTTTTTGAGAGCAACCTCCTAACTGCAGGATTCTGAGAACAAGCACCGTACTAGCTGGATTCTTAAACATGAAGTACACTTCCGGACCTGTAGAGTCACAGATCACTTTTCAAAGAACCGACGGATGATAACACTAATGAGCTGCTGGTCCCTCGAGGTTGCTATAAAGAACATAAGGCCGGGATCCCTGGGTGGCGCAGCGGTTTGGCGCCTGCCTTTGGCCCAGGGCGCGATCCTGGAGACCTGGGATCAAATCCCACATCGGGCTTCCGGTGCATGGAGCCTGCTTCTCCCTCTGCCTATGTCTCTGCCTCTCTCTCTTTCTCTCTCTGTGACTATCATAAATAAATAAAAATTAAAAAAAAAAAAATTTAAAAAAAAAAAAAGAACATAAGGCCATTTATATGGAAAACTCTGTAAACATTCAACTTCATTTAATCCTACCTTAATATTTTAAAGAGACTTGATTCCTGAGCAGATTGCAAGAGAAAGCAATTGCAAAAACGAAACAGTATTTATTTCCACTTAGCACCAAAGGAACGAAGCACATCAAGACAAATAATAAAGGAATACTTCACTAAGCATGTCCCAAAGATCGCTGAAGGAGGCTGTCACTGGTTTCCTAAGAGTCCCAGTGGATTCTTTAAACTGCAAGCTCTTCAACTAGGTTGCAGATAGGATTCGCTCGTTTTCAACTTTACAGGAACCTATCTGCATTACATAAAATTAAAGCTATCTACGTATGTCAGCCAGGCCCAAATGGAGTATATTGGGGTTTGTCATGGATTTTCTTTGTATCCCTGGAAATCAGGGTTTTGTTTTAGGAGAAGAAACTGGATGAAAAATGAGAGGTTTAAAGTACCTTCAACATAGCAGTACTTTTATAATTACCACTAGTGCACTGATTCGAATTTTCTTCACAGAAAGAAAAAGGCCCTCGAGGCAAGGGGCTTGGTTAGAGCCATTGGGTGGATGATCCTGTAGCAGTGTGGTTCCTGGACTGGTAGTTGCCCATCTGTGTACAGAACCAGCAGGACCATGACTTCCACTATGTGGTAGATTTCCTTTCCAGAAAAAAAAAAAAAAAAGGTAAATGCTGCAGAGCCAAAGGAAAATGCTGTCAATATCCACAAATGCCCACACATTCAACAGAGCTGGTGATTATTGCTGAATAACTCCCCAAAGCCAAATCTCTCCAGGGTCTCTATCCGCTTACTTTGTTTATATCCTATCACTGTCCAGGATACTCCACTGATGCTCCTGATTCAAAGGCAGGAAGGAGGTCTGGATAGTCCTCTGTCCCATGCTGGGACCAAATCTGGAAGCAGAAAGACCTGCCAAAGTCGTGAAGCCACACAGGTGAGGGGAGATCCTCATACAGCTCTACTGGCAGGACAATTACTCCCAAGCACACCCAACCTCCTCTTTTGTAAAGAAAATGCATGCTTTCTCCTCAATTCTCTGACACTGACTCTACTAACCCAGCTATTCTGCTCACCAAGAACTTATCTGTCCTTGAAAGGACTTCAGGTTCCTCAAAGTCCTGACGTTCCTACTCAGGAGAAGTAGAAACCATTCTATATGGGAGCAGTATTGGGGTGGTGGGGGTGTGTGTGTGCTAGGGTTATTGATTTTTTTGTATAACCCTACATGCTTTTATTAACAAATAAAGAGAATATACTAAGCATCTAACCTAAGTGAGAAAAACAAAACAAACCCAAAGGAAATATAAGGCAATAATGGCGCATGACTAGCTAGTTTTATAGATAATGTCACCACACAAAGAACACATAACTTGAATCTTATGCAAATTCTTTCACAGAATAGAAAAGGAGGAAATGCTCTCTCAACTCAGTTTTTTTTTTTTTTTAATTTAGTTCTACTGGGGTATAATTGACACAAGAAGTTGGAAGATGTATAAAGTGTACAGTGCATGCCCTTTCCTACTCATTTTACGGGCTACGGTAGCCCTGACTCCCAAGCTACACAAGAACGACCTAACATCACTTGTGAGCACAGATGTAAAAGTTGTGTCTCTCTGCTCTATTTCACCACTTTTACATTTAGTATTTACTTTTTTATTGGGTAAAAAAAAAAAAAAATACTCTGTTTAAGAAAAATTAAACTGACAAAAAAAAAAAAGCAATGGTACATACACAAAAGTTAACTTTGAGGATGAAGATGGACCCAATATTAGAGCTTTAAAAGTATGTCAATTAGGTCTGTTTACAAGTGACAGAAACCAACTCAAACTGGTTTACACAAAAAAAAAAGGAGAATATACTGCCTCACATAAATGATGATACATTCCAACTAGGCTGTCAGGATTCTGTATTTCCAGCTCAAGCCTAGCCTTCGTCTCAGGAATGATGAGAGCCCCCACCAACCACAGGCCATCTTGCTTACCAGTAGCTAAGAAAGGCCAGGGTCAGGGGGGAGAGCAGGGAAACAGGAGTCTCCTCTCCAATAATGCCAACAACAACAACAAAATCCAATAATTGGTCTCATTTGACCAATATTAGTTACTTAAACATCTACTGAGTGGGCAGGAGATGGGTCCCTTGGCCATTACAGCAGCCCCTCCTAAACGAGGCAGATGGAGACTCTGAGAAAAGGTTTCCCAAATGCAATTCCAGACACTCCAAGGAGGCAAGAAGGAGAACTGATGCTGGAAGAGCACAATCAACAAAATAACCACAATCAGCTGCTGCTCAATACCTGAAAAGAACAAAGGAAAGGACAGACACACTGAGCAGTTCAGCTCACCTGCCCAGCGCCTCCAACCAGGGATTCAAAGATAGTCACAACACCAATGAATCTGAAGAATTCTCACCCAAAGTGACTGCAGGTTGGAATGTTGACAGGCATTCAAAATACAAGAGGAGACCGATGGAACTTCGACTGTGAGCTCCATTTCCAGGAAGCTTTCATCTGTGAAGCTGTTCCTCGATGCTACTTGGAAAATAATTATGCCTCACAAGGCACCTTTGCTGGAGATGCATCCTGCAGCTCATTTAACATAAGCTCAAGCACACCTGTTCACAAGGATATGCATGAGTTCTTCTGGACTTTGATAACAGGTATCAGAAAACCCCAATTCCAGGCCATGTAAATTCAGGAATGCTTTTCCACACTCCAAAATGATACACCATCACACAAACTGACTCAGCTGCTGTACTTTTTTAAAAGTATAATCCAGGGGCACCTGGCTGGCTCAGTTAAGTGTCTGACTTGCTTTCGGCTCAGGTCGTGGTCTCAGGCTTGTGAGACCCAGCCCTACACCAGGCTCTGCACTGGGCACGGAGTCTGCTTAAGATTCTCTTTCTGCCCCTTCCACCCAATAAAATACATACATACATAAAATAAAAGAGTTATAATCTAAACATTTAATTTACAAAGTTTTGTTCTAACAATAAATTACCAGAGCCTATTATTTTAAGTAAGAATGATCTACTTCTTATAATACAATGTTGTTAAGCGGAACACCCCCGAGTTCTTTTGTTGTTGTCTTAGTTCAGTGAATTAAACTACTAGTGAGAAAAATCAATAGTGGAATATTTGTTTCCAGAAGCCACTAAGAACAGAGTGCACTTAAAACAATGCAATTACTCTTATTATTCTCTAAGAAATGCCTTAATTTCTCCATCTTCTCTCAATTCATTTCTGCCAAACAAAAGGCAGAATGATGGAAGTATCAGCAAATGTCATTCCTTTGGGGTACCTTCTAGAAAAACAGGTGGACTCCCAGCATAAATCTCAATCTCCTGATTCTGATGACTTCACAGATGTAAGTAGGATCTCAGAACGTCCCAATACATGGCAAAATATGACCTACTCAGACTCTGGAGAATCTGCTCAATGACGGCTCTAACTCCATCAAGCTTTTCTAATTAACACAGCACAATTTATTTTTACCTGTATTTCCCTAGGAGGGCCAACCACTTTCATCACCATAAGACATGGGCTGACATTTGAAATCAATTAACTTTTGCATCAAAAAACCAGAAATGCATTTTGGAAGATCTTTGAAAATTTAAACAGCTTTACACATTAATCAGTTGGGTCTCCCAGAGAATTTAGTATGCCTTTGGCTATCTCACAAGAGAGACCTAAATTTCAGAAGTTACGTGTAAAGTTTTCATACCTTCTTTGAAAGAAACGCGTTTTTGAAGTTTTCTTTCTTACAGATCCTTCTCGATTCAGCAATCAGAAACGAATAACTCTTTTCCTTGTCAGGTTTCCCCAGTCAAAATTATTAAGCCACACAGTGTATAAAACACTGGCCCATGTGAAAAAGTGGTTATAAACCCTTGTTATAATAACACTGTATTTACTTTTAAACTTCAGCCCTCCACACTGTAAAGCCACATGTGAGAAATCATTGAAAGGATGTTTACATGTGGTCAATCTTTTTGTTTTTATAAAACTTCCTCCTTCATTAAAAAAAAAAAAAAGAAGAAGAAGAAGAAGAAGCAGCTATTTTGTTTTCAGCAAGCAAACTGGCATGAAATATCAAGACTGCTGCCACAGGCAACCTGGGTGGCGCAGTCAGTTAGCCGATGGCCTCAGTTTCCGCCCAGGTCACGATCTCAGGGTCCTGAGATCGAGCCCCTCATAGGGCCCTGAGCTCAGCATGGAGTCCTCTTGGAGCCCCCTCTCCCTCTGCCCCAACCCTGCTTGTTCTCTCTCTCAAATAAATAAACAAGTCGTAAAAAAAAAAAAAAAACTGCAACAACAAATCATTTCCTCCCTGTACATTTTTTTTTTTAAATAAACTTTGCACCATGAATCTATGGAGAGTTACTTGGCTCCTGTGTGTAGGAGGGCAAGGGCAGAGCGTAGACAAGATAAGCCAACTCTCTATCTGACATCACCTGAATGCTTCTTTACTGGATAAGAAAAGCCAGGAGGTCAACAAGGTGTATGCCTCTATCTTGTTGGCTTAAGAGGACAGTGCTCATCTAAAAAGATGATGAAAAGACCCAAAGAGAGAAAGTCTCAGTGTAGCAGCCCTCAAGGACAGCAGGTACAATGATGCAGGTGACTGGAGCCTGGTGCCTAACGACAGCAGGACACTAACACCTGACGTGGGAAGATTCCAGAGCCAGTTATGCCACCTGACAGCACAGCCATGAGTAGGAATAACGAGCAAAGGCGACGTGTCTCAATCTATTGCTATTACCACCTCCCAAAAGTCTTTGATGGTGATTTATAAAGTTCACTGCTCCTATTTAAAGCCAATCCCTATTAGAGTATTTATTTCCTTTAAAGTGCTCCATCCTAGAGGTTGCTAATTTCTACTAAGGTATAGGCTGGTATTATGGAGTCATACATTCCTAATTTGAAATGAATTTGTGGGATGTAGTGGTTGGTTTTTATGAATTCCTTAAACCAGAAGAGCGGCTAGCTGCAATTCTATGCTCCCCGGAATATAAACAGTTTGCATATTAGTAACTCGGGATAATCCCAGCCATGAGGTTCTTATAACCAACGAGAGAGAACACCAAACAAAACCTGCCAATAAATGGAGAAACTGACCGTCTATGGGGGAGTGTATACAGTTAACAATCCGTCTGTAAAAATGTTCAACGTTACTAAAAAAACAGACTGCAGGTTAAAACGGAATGTCCTTTTTCTCCTATAAAAATCACAGTGATTTTGAAAACTAATAGCCAAATATCGGTTGGAATAAAGTACATATTCAAAACATTCTGGAGACACTGGAAATTGGTACAATCCTTTTTGAAATAGCTTGGAATTTGGTTCACCCCTTTTAACACAAACCTTTCCTCTGAAACATCCCAATTATGTGAGTATCAAAACAGTGCCGACTCTACACGACATACTGTTCATAATTCCAGATACTCTTTGTAAAAAAAAGAAAAAAGAAAAAGAAAAGCATTACAAAATAGTAATGGTAGGAGCTAGTATCAATAAATTATGGAAATCTATATTTTAACCATGTATTGTATTTTTTTTTTTTTATGATAGTCGCACAGAGAGAGAGAGAGAGAGAGAGAGGCAGAGACACAGGCAGAGGGAGAAGCAGGCTCCATACACCGGGAGCCCGATGTGGGATTCGATCCCGGGTCTCCAGGATCGCGCCCTGGGCCAAAGGCAGGCGCTAAACCGCTGCGCCACCCAGGGATCCCCATGTATTGTATTTTAGAAAATAGTAAACACTGGCAAATTTGCTAAAATCATACTTTCAATTTTTTTCTTCTTTAAAAGAACTAAAAATGTTATTGAATGTGCCATAGAATTTAATACAGTCATATATATTCATGCATATGGATATATTCATATCAGTTCATATATATTCATGTACATTTATATTTTCCCATAAACAAGCAATACTCACATAATACAGGATTTCTTCAAGATCAACCACTCTGACCTATAGCTCTTCCACTAAGAAATGATTTATAACAGTTTCAAAATAAATTTTTGAACAGTTTCCAAGATAACCTTATACTTAATTATTTCAGAAACCTAAAAAATTATACATCATTCAGCCTCTAAATTTAACATTACTGCAGAAATTAGTTAACAAAAAACATAACTCTCATAGCTCACAGGTAAAAATTACAGGCTCCAGCTAACAGACCCATGAAAGGATGCAACATCATTCATTATCAGGGAAATACAAATCAAAACTACAATGAGCATTCATTCACCTCAACCAGTCATAATGGCTAAAATTAACAGTACAGGAAACAACAGATGTTGGCAAGGACGCAGAGAAAGGGGAACCTCTGACACTGATGTTGGGAGTGCAAAGTGGTGCAGCCACTCTGAAAAACAGTAAGAAGGTTCCTCAAAAAGTTAAAAATAGCACTACCCAAAGACCCAGCAATTGCCCTACCAGGTATTTACCCAAAAGATACAAAAATACTGATCTGAAGGGATACACTCACCCCAATGTTTATAGCAACATTATCAACAATAACCTAATTTTAGAAAGAGCCCAAATGTCCACTGACCGATGAATGGATAAAGATATGGTCACACACACACACACACACACACACACACACACACACTGGAATATTACTCAGCCATCTAAAAGAATGAAATCTTGCCATTTGCAATGACGTGGATAGAGCTAGAAAGTATTATGCTAAGCGAAATTAGTCAGAGGAAGACAAATACCATATGATTTCACTCATGTTGAATTTTAGAAACAAAATAAATGAACATAGGGAGGAAAAAAGAGAGGCAAACCATGAAACAGATTCTTTTTTTTTTAAGGATCAGAGTAACAGAAGGAAAAGTTTTATTTTTTATTTTTTTAAGATTTTTTTACTTATTTATTTATTCCTAGAGACACACACACACACACAGAGTGAGAGAGAGCGAGAGAGAGAGAGAGAGAGAGAGAGGCAGAGACACAGGCAGAGGGAGAAGCAGGCTCCATGCAGGAGCCCGACACGGGACCCGATCCCGGTCTCCAGGATCACATCCCGGGCTGCAGGCGGTGCTGCGGTGCTAAACCGCTGCGCCCCCGGGGCTGCCCATGAAACAGATTCTTAACTACAGACAATACACTGAGGGTTGCCAGAGAGGAGGTAGATGGGGGAACGGGTTAAATGGGTGATGGGCATTAAGGTAGGTACCTGTGATGAGCACTGGGTGTTGTTACATAAGTGACAGATCACTAAATTCTACACCTGAAACTAATATACTGTATGTTAACTATCTGGAATTAAAAAAAAAAAAAAAAAAAAAAAACTAAAATTAAAAAAAAAAAATTATAGGCTCTTAAGTCACACTTGCCTTGGTGCAAATTCCAGCTTAACCATATGACCTTGAGCAAGTTATTTCACTTCTTTTTAACAGTCCCCCATCGAAGAACTTGGAATTTGTTTATTCATCATCTATTATTTACTAAGCACCTACGAGGTGCTGTACTGTTTGCTATCCTAGGATTTAACCCAGAAGAAAAAAAGCAAAATCACTGCCCCCCTAGAGATTACATGCTGGTATGGCAATACCTCAGAAGGCTGTGCTGAGAAACTAGAGAAAAAAAATACTTATGAAGCCCTTTGTGAGGTGCTGGAAACAAAGATGCACTCGAAGACATAGGATTGATAATAGTTATTATCTCACAGGACTGTTACGTGAAATAAATGAGCTAATTCACACCAAGCACTTCGCCTTAGGTTAAAAAAAAATCTCTATATCAGCTATTATTACAAGATAATTAACACTATGACCATCTCTAATCAATCTCTATTCACTGGCAGCGGTAGGTGGGGAGAATGAAGAATGCCAAAAATTTTTAACTCCTTTAAGAAATGGTAAACCTTGGGGCGCCTGGGTGGCTCAGTCAGTTAAGCCTTGACTCTTCAATTCTGGTCAGGTCATGATCTCAGGACTCTGCAGGGACTCTTCTTGCTCAGTGGGGGACTCTTCTTGAGATTCTTGCTACTGTCCCTCCCCCACTCATGAGCAGGTGGGTGCACATGTGCACTCCCTCTCTCTCAGCTAAATAAATATATCTAAAAATAAAAAAGAAAGAAGGAAATTGGCAAACCCAATGCTGCTTCAGGTCACCACTCAAAAACATGAGGAAAAGACGTCATATCAAGGTCCATCACATCAATCACACATGCTGGTTTCCAGTATTAGCCCACCCGATTGGTCAGCAATAGGAAGTACCTAGCCTCAGTCATTGTTTAAAATATAACTTGAACTTTTAGAGCTCCATGATAGAAAACTTAGGAGGCACTTAATAATTTGAATTAAAGTACAATTAAAATTAAAGGGAAGGATAAAAACTAAGTGTGCATTGTGCCATCACACAAACATCTGAATTGGCCTATCCTATGGTTTCTCTGCAAGAACTAGTCCCTTGTCCATCCTTAAAACTGCTTTAAAATAAACAGTTTTGATCTGTTATCACAATCTTAGTCCTTTTTCCTGAGGCACTAGACTCACTTCTGCTATGTCTGCTCCAAGAGGCACAACAAGGCGGGCTGCATGAGCTCCAGAGAAGTGGAGCCCATCTGGGACCACAAGGAATGGAGACATTGGGTTCTTTGTGCTGAGGCTGGGCCTCAAATTCAGGAATCCAGCTACTGCACTAAGAAAGCATCAAGCCTACAAGGTGGAGCTGTACCCATATTTTTAGACTCACATGTGAGAAGCCAAGCAGGTAGACTGACAGAAATAAAAAAAAAAAAAAAGTTTGTCTCTCTTGCTGGAACGTGAGGTTGATGACTTTGTTTTCTCACTATGTGAATACAAATGAATGAATAATAGTGTCTAAAGTTGAACCAAGCCCAACATGAAAGAGTTTGGCCGACCTTAAGGGTTCCCAGACTAGAAAAAATGATAATTATGTGATACAATGGTGGTGTCAGCTAATGCTACAATGGCAAACATACTGCAGTGTAAATACATCAAATCAGTATGTTGTATACCTTAAACTTACACAGTGTTGTGTATCATACACATCTCGATTTAAAAAAAAAAAAAAGTTTGGCACACTCAAGATAAATGAGAGTGATTCCATGGTAACATGGGACCTCTGGGCAGGAAAGGAAGAAACGAAAATAGAGAAGCTCACACTTCACCTCCTCCGCAGTCGACACACTCCAGGCCAACACCACAGAAGCTCTACACAGATGACTATGAAATAAGCAAAGAGTGGAATCCACTGGGGCATCCTATTTCTTGGGTTCAAATAAAACAAGAAGCTACCTTTTTCATCGTTATCACTTACCTACCGCTAAAGATAACATTTTAAAAAACAAAGTATGCTTTGGCACAAATGATGTGCCAGGTTTCTATGCGTAAAAAAAAGGGGGGGTCAAATAGCTGCTATCACTAAGGATGCTCAAAGAAAAGTGCTTAGATGTGTCTGAAGTTAAAAAAAAAAAAAAAGGCTAATATAATAATACTCCAAATAACAGCAGAATCATTGAGAGAACTCAGCCGACATGGAAGGGAATACTATTCCACTGAAAGGATCGTTTTCCACTGGCTAACACACCAGTCACAGGGACACACTCACCACCCTGTATTCCATGCTTTAGAATCTTCAGGTAAAAAAACAATAATGCTCTCTTAAAATTACCTTTCTTTCCTACTCCTTTCCTTCCTGACGTTTGGCATTATCACAGAGAAACTGCCATTATTTAGCTCTACACTCTGGTTCCAATTTCAAGCTAAAATTCCTCATGCACCACCGAGAGATCCATGGAAACAACATTGCAACTTGAATCAGAATACAAGCTCCTATCCCAGCTCCGCCACTACCTCAAGCCAAAACCTTGGACAGAAACCTTAACTTTTCTGGACTTCTATTTTCTCATGTGTACAATTAGGATATTAATGGTCAATCTAAAATTCTGTTAACGTCATCCAACTCTTTCGGGAGGAAAGGAAAGTAGGTCCTTAACCTGGAACTGATGAAGAAGTGTCTCTAACATCTCTTGGCACAGAGAAATGGCCACCCTGTCTATCTGTGTGTATTAGTTTTCCATGGTTACAAAATAAATTACCACAAATGTAGAGTCCTACAAGACAACTTGATTAGCTCACAGCTCTGTAGGTCAGAAGTTCAGCATGACTCAGCCAGGTTCTCTGCTTAGAGTCTCATACAAAATCAAAATCCAGGTGACGGCTGTACTGTCTTCTAATCTGGAGGTTCGAGGCAGGAATTTACTTCCGCGCTCACTAGTCCAACCTTGCTGGACTAATCCTGCTTCCTTGCTATTCTGAGACTGACATCACCATGGTCCTGCTGGCTCTCAGCGAGGAGCTGCTCACAGCTTCTAGAAGCCTCCTAAATTTCCTTCCCACATGGCCCTTTTCCATCTTCAGATAAGCAATGGCCTTGTGAGGAGAGTCCCTGTCAGGGTGCAAAGCTCTCTGACTTCCTCTTCTGCCAGTGTCAAAGAAAACTCTCTGCTTTTAAAGGGCTCAACTTTTGGGGTCAGGCCCAGTTACATCATCTCCATACCCTAAGGTCAACTGACTTGGGACCTTAATTACATCTGCAAAATCCCTTCACCGTAGAACCCACATTCATATTGGTTTGAGTGGCCAGGAGATGGGAGCCATCTGCCAAAGTCTGCCTATGACATGAGGTGTTGTCTCTCTCGTTCACAAAGCTGGAAGCCACAGCCCATTTTTACGTGCCCATTACACACACAAAGCGCTGCAACTCGACATGTCCCATAATTATCTGTTCAACAAAACACTACCCATTAGACAAAAACACACCTGGTGCCAGATGCTATCCGTCGAGCCCTAGAACTCAAGATGAGCTAGAAATGCAACATACCTGCCCCAAAGCATATATTTCAAATACTTTATTGGACCAATGGATGCAATGCTGATGATGTTAATTGTCTCAACACAAAAAAAAAAAAAAAAAAAAAGGCCGGGGACAAATCAAGGGCTCAGGAACTAAGCAGGCGAGGACAAAGGATTTTAAAATTGCACACACGGGGAAAAAAATAAATAAAACATAAATAAATAAATAAAAATAAAATTGCACACATGGTTCTTAGTTACTCCAAAACTCTAGTGGCCCATACCTTTTTCTAACAGCTGTGAAAGCTCTTTCTATCACTAGAAGAAACTTCTAATACAAATGAAAAAAACCTCCCCTTAAGAATCCTTAAATATATTCCATAATGCTTTCAGGAGGGCAAACAATGCTCTCTCCACCGCCACGGCCAACAAGTATTACAATTTAGGATCTGCGCCCTCAATGAGTGCCGACAAGCAAACAGACTGCCCATGTAAAGAGCAGGACAAAAGAAACCAATCATTCTGCCACAGTTCCTAATTCAGAAGGCTCCAGCATTTCTGCAGTACTTCTTGAATTTAAAAGGGAGAAGGGAGGTTAAAAATGTGTACTGTATTCCTAGATGCTCTGAATAGGCCACTGAGTTAGTTTATAGCGATTCCATTAATGTATTCTTTAGCAGCTATCCGCCTGCCCTGAATCTTCATAAAAACAAAATGTTTTTCCCCCCCAAAGCATAAAGGATCCCATTCTTTTGCAGGCTTGATGTGACATCTGCATAAAGATAATTAATTCCTGTCTTGCGCTGTTATCGATTTGTCCCTCACCAAAGGGTAAGTGGTGTTTTCTCTAGGCTCCTGTGGGCTCATGTACCATGTTTAGTGGTAATAAGCATTTTAAAGCCACTGAAGAGCAGCTTCAAAAAGAACGTGAAATTAATAAACACGCATCACAACACTGTTTACAATCGACTTCATTTAGGACCCTATTTCTGTTCAGTCAACACATTTCAAATACTACTAAAAGGATCACTACCTGCAAAGGACCTCAGCCGATCTGATCTAAAAAATACCTTGTAACACGGGGGAGCTATAGCATTCGCAGGGACAGGTGACTCCTGAGACACTGTGAAAGGTTTCCACGACAAGTGTTCGCTGTCCACCTCCAGAAGAGCCACCTGACACTGAACCACCACGGCCGCCCGGCCCCAACTGCTTTAACTTGGGAGTTGCCTGAACTCGGCCTGAACGATGCAAAAACTCAAGGACACACACATGAACCAAAGGCAAAAAGAAATCCCCGATGTGGTCTCCAAAATGCTCACTGGGGCCTTACTCTTTTTTTTTTTTTTTTTTAAATCTTCCAGCCATAAAACAAGATTCATATTCGTAATACTTCTTCAATCCAAACCTGAGATTGCAATACCTTTTGCAGCCTCTCACAACAAAAGGAAAGCCAATGGGCATCAGGAGCCCCTGGAATAAGTATAAACTTCCCCCTTCAGGAAGCTAAATTATTAGTTTCATTGGCCTGAAATATGATTTTTTTCCAGATATATAGTTGTGGGCACTTTCAGAGTTGGGTTTCAGGTGGGGAAAAGAGTTATTTGAGCTGTTACTTAATATTTGTGTGGATACGGTTTCTGCCCCAACCTTCATCTGCCCTCTGCTCCCAGCCACCTTCTAGAGAGGGGTCACCATGTGGTGCTTTTCTACGCAAGGAGATGTCAGTAGGTTTGCCAGTGGGTCACCATGTGGCACTTTTCTACGCAAGGAGATGTCAGTAGGTTTGCCAGTGGGAGTCCCGTGAAAGTGTATGTTGCCTCTATAAATAAAAACAATTTCAAAGACTTGGTAGATGTGGCCCTTTCTAGGCTTTGCCTGCCCCGCTCTCTTTGCTCTGAAGGTGGACCCTGACACACTCACAAGGGGCACAACCACTATGCAAGAATGGTGTGACCCCCCCGAAGATCCACGCCACAATCTGGAGCAATAACAATCATCTTGGGCTATACTAGATCATGACAGCCTCCGCAAGGTAAGCAGTGAACCCAGCACTCTAGGTAACCAAGGAGGGGAAATAGAAATGCTAAGGAAAACATGCACACTATACTGGGATCCAAATAAAGAGATTTGTCCAGATTCTCTAGAAAGACAGAAACTACTCGCATCTCAGGGATCACCTGTCCTGATCACATCAATAGCAGCCACAAAAACAGATGAGAATTCCAAGGGCTGCGTGCCAACCTAAAGACCCCATCTCCCCTTCTACCCAACGTCCCATCTTTCCCCCATAGACTCATGTGACCTCTTAAAGAAGAGCACACAGGAAGAAAAACCCTAGAGCCTCCTCCATTTTACCTAAAGATACAATTTAGTTGTGTCGCACTGTTTCTTCTACTTGACTTTGTAGTGGTCCCTTCCCTACCATGCAGGAAGCGGAGAAGGCCAGATCAGTTAACAGAGTAATAAAGAGTTCCCATTTTCTCTGCACATCGGGGCCAAGATTAAGTAATTCAACCAAGCACTGAAATTCAAAAGCAGCAATGCTACCCCTAGGAAAGCCCTCTTGAGAGAGAATACAAATAAACAACTTTTATATTTGAAAAGTATGTGTAACTGGATATTAAAATAAGAGTTTTAGTTCAGGCCTCAGATGATAAATAGCAGCTACGCGGGGGAGGTGTAAACCAAAATGCAAATTTGAAAATAGGCATCACAGAGGTATTTGACCTCTTGCTGATTTAGTGGGTAGAAAAGTGTCAGGTAACAGACAGCCCAGCCTAGGAGAAATGTGGTGAGTGCTACCTCTTTCACTTCAACCGGAAGGAACCTCAAGGTCACTTTGAAAGCTTATGTTGTCTGGGGTTGGAAGCCACAATTGACCAGTGTCCCCAACCTAAGAAATATCAGGTGACCTGCTGCCACACAGTAACATGCTATATATCTGGGAAGCACTGGACAGTTTTCCTCTCTAAAAGGACATCAAAGATGGGCAAAGATGTGGATTAGCAGTGGTTCTGGCAGAAAAGCCAGCTTGCAACCATTCGAAGCCTGTATGAGAAGGCCACCAGGCAGGGTCACCAATAGAGAAAGACGATGATACAGTAACCCAAAAAACACGGCTGATGGGACAGTGTCAGCCAGAGGGAAGAAAACAGTCCAGGGGAGCTGCAGAGGATTCCAGCAGGGAAGGCTCTGATGGATTTAGGGACACACCCGTAAGAAAAGGAGTCAGCCTTGCATATCTGCTGCATCCAAAGTGTGCAAAGCCAGTGTGAATCCACAACCCAAAAAAAAGAACCTTCCTGTGGATACTTTATACTGTTCTTCTATGTCAGAAGCATGTAGGACAGCAGCTAGTAAACAGAGGAAAAAACTAGTAAGGAAGGAAGAAACAGCCAGTAGAAGTACGCTCCAAGAAGCAGGAGTTTGTGTCCTGTTATTTGCTATATTCCCCAGCCTAGAACTATGCCTGCTACACAGCAGGTGTTCAGTAAATACTCATTCAATGAATGGAAAGCCTATCACATCTAACATCTACCCTTCCAGAATGTAGACCGCCTTCTAGAATGTCTACCAGAGACAAAGATTTACTTCCCAACTTCTTTTTTTTTGTCTGACACCCTTTGGCGAGGCTGCAGGGGTGGCCACTGCTCTCCAAGCTTCACCATGCCACACGAGGGTGACAAAAGTCGGCCAAAAATGACAAAGACCCAGTGAACAAACCTGGGGGCAAGGCCAAAAAGAAGAAGTGGTCCAAAGGCAAAGTTTGGGACAAGTCCAATAGCCTGGTCTTGCCTGACAAAGCGACACACGATAAACTCTGTAAGGAAGTTCCCAACCATGAGCTTACAACTCCAGCTATTTTCTTAGAGACTAAAGATTGGAGGCACCCCGGTCAGGGCAGCCCTTCAGGAGCTCCTGAGTGAAGCACTCATTAAACTTGTTTCCAAGCACAGAGCTCAAGTCATTTATACTCGAAGCGCCAAGGGTGGAAATGCCCCCCAGCTGCTGGTGAAGATGCATGAACGCATCCCACCAATACCACCAACTGTGCATCATGAAAAATAAAACCTTATTAAATAAGTAAATAAATGCTGATTTCCCAAATGAGACCCTAATTGCAATTTAAAGGAATTATGAGGCTTTCCAGTACCAGAGAACTTAGAAAAATTCCAGCAAGTTCTCTGACTTAGGAAAATATTTTTTTATTTTGAATTTTGCTAGAATTTTCATTAGGAACAGGGAATACATTTTTCCCCTCTAAATACATTTTAAACGGAGAGCAGGAAACATGGTTTAAATTTGCACTGTGATAGGGATGCCTGGGTGGCTCAGGGGTTGAGCATCTGCCCTTGACTCAGGCCGTGACTCTGGGTCCGGGGATCGAGTCCCGCATTGGGCTCCCTATGAAGAGCTTGCTTCTCCCACTATATCTCTGACTCTCTCTGTGTCTCATGAATGGATAAATAAAATCTTTTTAAAAAAATTTGCACTGTGGTATCATCCAATGAGTGATACCTATTCAATGTGCTAATTACCCAGAACATGGTTTACAAGGCAAGTCACCATGCGTGTTCCATTTTATCTTTGTAACAGTCAAAAGCACCTTTCCTACTTTGAGGAGCTAGGGCTCACTGAGTAGTAAGCAGCAATACCAGTTGCATGATTCAGGCTTTTAAGGCCAACTGCAGTACTCTTTCCAATGCTGTTTTCCTTGAAGGTTTTCAAAGTCAGGCTTCCTGGATTCCTATCTGGTGTCTCGTATCCACCTAAAGATAGATAACCCTGGACTCTTGCCTTAATTATACTCCAGCTATTCCTACCAGATGGTCCTTTCATCCATTATTCAATTCACTTAGCCTGCCTTGCTTCCTGACCAACGACGACAATAGGGGTCTCATTAGATTTTAGCACAGGATTAAGTCCAGCAAAAATAAATAGAAATTCCAAAATAACAGGCTCATACACAAGATGAAATTTCATTCCATCTGCATAAATATATTGTCCAGTGCCGGAAATGACAGGTCTCTGACAGTACGGGACCGAGACAGTCTCCTATCTTCTTGCTCTGCTATATTCGACTCATGGCATCTGCTTTTGGGCCCTCCTGGACCCACCATCACATCTACTTTCCAGCCAGCAGGAAAGAGGAAAGAAAATAATGCCTATCAAGTCACACACATCTCTTTTACTCATATCCCACTGGCTAAAACTCAATCATAAGGCCACATCTACCCACAAAGGGGCCAGGGAATCGGAGCTCTTATATGGCAGAAATATGTCTTATTCAACTTTTAGTGTTCAACACAGATCTGGGACTGTTTAAGGCCACTATGATTCTTACAATCACTGCCATAATCATCTGCAGGACAAGCACTTGCCAAATACTGTTCCATGTACCATTCTTAATTGACTAAAGAGAAGACATACTAAGGATCATTTTACTCTATTTTTTCATCACTGATCAAAACAGCTACCGCTGACATTAAAATAACTAACAATGATAAATGGTTCTTCTTTCCCACAACAGCCTCAAATGCTTAAATATTTGGTGGTAAATGATCTGGAATTCTCACTTCATATGAATGAGCGCATTTTCAACTATTATGTTTTCCTAGTAGGTCAACAGACAATTTATCCTAAGTGACTCAGAGGAAAATGTTCCCTGTTCCTAAATAAAACTCCTCCTAGAGCATTTAAAACTTGAAAAACACTATAAAAGTACAATGAACACAAAAGCCAACCTGTAGTTTCTGTCCACTAAAGAAGAAAAACAAGTAACTATTAACGACTCTGTGCATTCATTTGGAATGCAACATCTGTCACTTAGTAAGTGATCATGAAATTTAAAAGGCAACAGATCACCCTTGTTATTAAAAAAAAAAATCACAAGAAATATTTTCCTAAACTAACAGAAAGGCAGGAAAAGAATTCTGATAAAGTAGCTAAAACAGTAAGATAAAAATAAATTCCCCCATGGCATGCACTCTAACAACTCCCCATTGGTAAAGGTTTAGTTTTATGAATAAGGAAGCCGTTTTCATTTGTTTACTAAATATAATATTAGGTTTATCCCCTGGGATGCTATTTTTAAGGGGACATAGCAATTTCTGCCATTTGTCCTTTTCAAACTTGGAAAATGAAGAGAAAGGGAAAAAATACCTAATCCTATGAGATCAGATGATTTATACTAGTTTGTTTCACCTGGAACCATTAGAAATTTCTAAGAAAGACAAAAATAAAAATACCACAGTAACCCAAATGACGCTAGCAAATTACTACTGGCAAAGTTGAGAAAGAGTTTAAAGCTTGCTTTGCACACCAATGGGCTTTCTTCCTTTCTCCCCAAATATATTTATTATTCTATCTCACTGCCTAAGATGCTTTCTCTGTAGAATGTGATCCTTTCAAAAGCATCAGGGAAATGCCTCCCATTGGGCACTGGTATTTAGGCATTAGAAAGGTAAAAAAAAAAAAAAAAGAAAAAAAAGAAAGAAAAAAAAATTCCTCTAAAAAGCATACAAAAACCCTCACTAGGTTGTTCTTCGCTTACTATGAGTAAGCTTGAGCATCACCGATTTAAATCAACCCCGGATTTCTTTTACAAACAAATTCAAAGTTAGAAAACTCTGAGCTTTTTTCATCTTTCACTTCTATTTATCCATTTATATTTCCTGAAATATTTGCCATATGCATACCAACAAAATGAAGAAACATGCATATTATGTTACTTACAGTGGCATCTACTTCCTGCTCCTTCCCTGGGATAAACAGAGCTCCCTGGCATTTTAAATAAATAGATTAATAATGTGGCCATTTCTTAGAGTTCCCTACGGAGTGGTTGCTTTACAGCGGTACACAGAACCGTGTAGCTTCACGACGTGGATGCTTTGGGTATAGCTTCAAATTCATTTCTCAACAGTGCTGCAGAGAACAAGTTTAATTATAACATTACTCTCCTACCAGTGTCATTTCATACCTGACATTAAAAAAAAAACAAAAACAAAAATAAAAACAAAAAAAACCATGTGTTAGGACTGTTCAGTTGAGGGGCGCATGGGTGGCTCAGTCAGTTAAGCACCCAAATCTTGGTTTCGGCTCAGGTCACAGTCTCAAGGTCTTAAGATTGAGCTCTGCATCGGGCTCCACACCAAGCATGGAGCCTGCTTAATTAAGGCTCTCTCTCTCCCCCTCCCTCCTCCCCATCCCCAACTAAACAAAAGAGGATTCATTTGAAAACATAAGAAACTTGGCTACATTAGTATTATATTGACTGTTATTTAAATTTATCATTGCATCAATGTGATTTAAGTTTCTCAAAGGGATGGAGACTAAACGATAGCATGATTTTCCACTCCTAGTCAAAGTTTTATTAAGGAAAACACTCATGGCATTGTTACTTAACGCTTATAACCACTCAGAAAAATTTTAAATGGAAGCATCAGATTTCCCTCAGATTAATTAATACTACCTCCCCTGACCAACATTTGATTTTATGGTCCTAAATTCCAACTGATTTTTTAGTTGCTTATATTTTATATGATTTAGGAATATCTGAAATCCTGGGCATATCTGTGTATTAAGCATGGGACATCTGTTCACCTGTAAGGTAAAGGGGAGATGAATAAATTTTTCTACTATATCGTAAAAGCTGTATAGCTCCAACCTTCACTAAAGTCAAAGGCTTCATTTTAGCTTCTATTAGCTAGAAGCAATGTTTTCCTTTCCCAACTATCTATTCTTAGGTAAAGTCTATTGGTTGGAAAACATTTGAAATAACAAGTGGCATCTTGGTTTCTCAGAAATGTTAAAATGCTAGCAATAATATAGCAATCATAGGACTAAATATTCATCATGGGAATAATGCCCAGACCATAGAAAATGTTAGCCTTTTCTGACAAGGCTCTGGAAGGGAAACACAATGGAGTACAGATTTGCAATAAAAAAGTCATTCTGATATTATGTGGCAGCTGCCCTAACCATTTGCATTACTGGAAAGCAACCATAATAGAACGCAATCGCTAAAAAGAATGATTATAAAGCCACTGAAATCAGAGAGGAATTAAACAAAAAAGTCAAAACTGACAGAACTGTTATTATATGAACACTCTAGTGGAACTTTACTGAAACTCGAAGATGTTTAAAAAGCAACTCCAAAATAAAAAAGAATTCTGTACACAGGACATTAAAAAAAAAACATAAATTAATCATCTTGACAACTGTTGATCATTATTTTAATAAATGAGGAAACAGAAGAACTACTGAGAAGAATGCCAGGATGCTAACCGAAAAACAATATTCAAATGTAGCCAAAATTATCTTCAAAGTGAAGTTTCACTCTGATTAAATTTTGTGTACGTTTATTTAATTTCTATGCTCCACTGCTGACTTCCCAGATCCCAGAAGAGAAAAGGAAAGCCGTATGCCAGGTGAACAGGGCTAGGGTATGGGGAGAAGGGTTTCATCATGAGCACGAGCTTTAAAACTCTGATATTCAGATAATTAAATCAACACAGTACTTTTAAAAATCAAAGCCAATGCAAAATAATGTTTAAATAAAGACAGGACCGGTATTACTGACTCTTCTTTTGCCTCAGAAATAGCTCTCAGCACAATATGGCTTGGCCCAAGGAGTGCAATCTTTCTGGTGATGCCTGGTTCATCATGGATTTTTTGCATTAATTTTATTTTTAAAATATTACCTCGTGTATAATTTTTCTTACTACTCAGTTTTGAGCACTACCCTTCCCCAACCCCTAAAACTCCCTCACTTGCCCTCATCTCAGCCTTCTATTTAGGAATCTATAAATATCTGCTGAGTGAGGGACAGGAGGTGTACATTAACCTCTGTCAATACTCCCTTACCACCTGCAACACATCTCAGACTCTTTCCAATATACTTCTCTTGACAGCACCAGGGATGAGCACCTCTCCTTGCCACGTACTTTATATGACCTCTAATTCTCACAAGAACCCTTCAAAGTAACCCATTTTATAACTGAGAAATCAGTCTCTGACGGTGCCGTGACTTGCTCCTAACACAGGTCCTCCATAAATACTGGTTGGATGATAATGACAAAGCCAGCAAGGGAAGACTTGGACTTGAACCCAAGCGTGTGTCCCCCCTGGCTCAGGGATCACCAACTCCAAGAAGCCATTTTTAAACCTTCTGTTTCCAGTAACAACTATGGTGGGCAGGATTCTAAGATGACCCTGGTAATCCCCGCCCCCTGGTGCCATTCCTGTGATTATGGCAAACGAGTGATTATATGGTGGACCTGATCTAATCACACGAGCCCTTCAAAAGCAAGCAGTTCTCTCTGGCTGATGACAGAAAGGGATGTCAGAAAGATTCAAAGGACTTGACACACCCCTGCTGGCTTTGAAGATGGAAGGCACCTCATGAGAGAATGTGGGTGACCTCTGGGAACAGAGAGTGACCACCAGCTGACAGCAAGAAAACAGGAGCCTCAGACCTGGACCTACAGCCCCAAGAAACTGGATTCAGCCAACAACCCGAATGAGCTTGGAAACATAGCTTTCCAAAGGCTCCAGATAAAAACCCAGTTGATGCCTAGACTTCATCCTTGCTGGATTATCAGCAGAGAACACAACCAAGCCTGCTCAGACTTAGGATAACTGTTTACATGGCAACAGAAAACTTATGTATCAACCCCTGCATCACTCATCATCGTTATCACAAAGCACAATTCTCTGTTGATCTGAGCTCCTTATTATCAGACTAAGGATTGACCCACATCTTGGTGTGATCTGCCCAAGGCCAGACACATTATAGGCACATGTTGATGCTGAAGAACTGAATGAATTCACACACTAGCTCTTTAATAAAAGTTTAAGGTACTGACGGCAATGACCAGGAGGAAGCAACCTGTGTCTGACGTGGGCCTGAGTGAATATTTGTGGGCTAAAATTTGGCATTATAGGGGCAGCCCGGGTGGCTCAGTGGTTCAGCGCCACCTTCAACCCAGGGCATGATCCTGGAGACCCAGGATAGAGTCCTGCGTCGGGCTCCCTGCATGGAGCCTGCTTCTCCCTCTGCCTGTCTCTCTCTCTCTCTCTCTCTCTCTCTCTGTGTGTGTGTGTGTGTGTCTCTCATAAATAAATAAATAAAATCTTTAAAAATAAATAAAATAATTAAAAAATAAAATAAAATAAAATAAATAAAATAAAATAAAATAAAATAAAATAAAATAAAATAAAATAAAATAAAATAAAATAAAATAAAATTTGGCATTTTATATCCTGGTAGGCAATTGACAGAACACACATTTTTAAAGACCAGTTCCACAACTATGTAAACCTGAGATATCTACCTGGATATATGATCAGTCCCATTGTATAATCTATAAAGAACAAGACAAGCTTACATATAGAATGGCTTTGGCATTGTATATCCCCGCAGAGAAGACAGACAAAATATGCCTCATGTCACCACGCTCCTTACTTCTCTGGACTCCAACTGCCCTGTCTTCCAGTGTCTTCTTTGGTATCGGCATGACTTAAATCAAAATCATCATCTCTGAGGAAACTTCCCTCAAAACTACTTCTACCTTCTAAGAGTGGTATTCAAAGGCATGTCATTGACCAGAAGAAAGAATGTGAGGTAAAACCAATCACATGGGTTGAGTGCCTCTAAGAAGCTCCTAGAAAGCTATACTAA
Source organism: Canis lupus familiaris (assembly GCF_011100685.1). NCBI lineage: Eukaryota > Metazoa > Chordata > Mammalia > Carnivora > Canidae > Canis > Canis lupus. The sequence goes on along the minus strand of NC_049236.1, from coordinate 24,914,477 downwards.
CCCCTTCCCCCTACACACACAAGAAGGAAACTGAAATCACTGAATTAGCTGCTGAATGTTGACTTCCATCCATAACTCTAACTCTGCACAAGGAGAGCGCTGGCACGCACACTGTGTATTTATTCATCTGTGAGCCCAAAACATTCAACAGGATTTTGATACCTGGTAACACAGTAGGTACTCAATACATGTTTACTGACTTGAAGTAGCACCAAAATCTGTGATGACCTGTGGTATCCTTAAACACACATGCTACCCTCACCTCGCAGCAAGGAATTCTTTACTTATAATTCAGCAGACTTAAAAAATAAATGATCTTCTCCACTATTCATTCTTTCTTAATTGCATCATTTCTGTTCTTCAGCTTGCTTTAACTATATTTATATATGCATAAAGATAAGGAAAGTGCTTCACAAACGGAAAGCATTTTGAAGAAAATGAGATTCTAAGAACAATGAAAATTTTAAAATTCTTCAAGTTTTCTTAAATATCAGTCAATGACTTTAATCGCTATAATTATGTGACTACAGCCCATTAACATCTTGCAGTGATGCTGATATTAGTATCCATGGTTTGGAACTCCTTCCAGAGAGGTCCTCTTAGGGCAATTAACCCTATTCGGATGGCACCCAAGAGGAATCTATGTTTTATCAGCTTCTAAGCTCCAGCTAACAGTGTTTTAGGTGGGTGCTGGAATATTCCAAATTAGAACTATAAAATTACTTAATTGTGTGACCCCTACAGAAATCCAGCTAAACCATGCTTCCACACAGCTGGAAATCTAAATTAGTCCTCATCTGTCTGTGTATAACTACCATGTTCAATTGTTCACTGAGCCTTAAGATCATGAGAACCAAAATGCAGGGAAGTTACAGCTGCTCTTCCAGAAAACAGTAGCAGGGAGGCAGGGGGGGAAGAAGAAGCAGCAGCAGCTCCATTGAGATGTTTACTCTGACAAGAATCAGTATAAAAATTCATAGTAAAGCACAATGTAGAATTTTAAATTTCCTGAACCAGTATTATACAGCCAGAGTCAACCTGAAATTGCTTTTGGTGAAAAAGGCTGAATGACTTTTTTAAAGACATACATAACTAGCTTTGAAATTTCACACCAGCAAAACATTTGAACAATTCCTAGGTTCCAAAAATATTAGCCAAAATCATGACCAAATGACCACCCCCCCCCCTGTCATTCTCCCACCCAAACCTTCTCGAAGCAGTTATGCAAAGGAGGGTGGGAAGGGGAGCAGGGCAACAAATGAGGAGAAAGAAGCCCTCATGACTTACAAATTAGGTAAACATCCTATTAATCAAGAATTGGCTCTATGTTGTTTCTGCATATATTAGCACAATCCAAGAACTAAAGCTGGGCCATTTAGTCATTTATTACATAAACCATCCCTTACAAAACAGAACCTTGCCAGCTACACACTTACTTGGTTTACTAGTTCCCGATTACACAGCCATCTAATTGCAGCACACACACATCACTACACTGTTTATGTAAGACATGCCTTGCACTAAATCCTACATTTGCCATTTTTCTTGACTTTGCCCCCCCCCAAAAAAAAGCCTATTATTTATCCCAAAGCCTAAAACTTCTACAAATTGATAAGTAAACAAATTAACATACACATCAAGTATTTAAATGCAGGCCTCTGATGCCTGGAGTTTAGTTAAGAGCAAAGAGCTATAAATTTCTAACCAAAAATTCCCACTGTTCTAAAATTTGTATATGGCCTACTAAATACTTCTCATAAATTATGTCCTGACAGCATGTTATTTCTACTTACTGAAAATATTACTGTACTCGCTAACATATAATTTTCTTTCTTTAAAAGATGAGAAAAAACCCTGAACTCAGACATGCCAAGTCTTACCACCGCACGGCCAGACACTCTGGAGCCCCATGCTGGCAACCTACGAAGTAACATTTGCTCAGTTCAGCGATAAGCCCATTAGGTTACCCAACACACTCTTTTGTGCTACATATTACACAGCAAATTTAAGTGGTGACAACTATCAAGTGGTGTGCTTTGCAAACTCTGAGACAATGCACATTTGTAAAAGTAGCAGCCAATATTAAATAGATTTTTTCATTTGTTGAATATATAAACACCGATAAATCTGGCACTTGATTCTAAATTCGCCAACTGTAATTACAAACACATGTGCACATTACATAGCTACAGATGCACTTAAAATAATTACCTTATTGAAGATGTCTGCTGCTCCACAAGCTACTAGAAAAAGCTGCTAGCTATGCTGAATGCAATAGTTTTCCACGTGCAAACACATTAATCAGAAAAACTTACCTACTTGAAAAGACAAAATAGTTATCTCTGTGCCTCACTTCTTCATTGTTACCTCCCTAGAAAAATGTTAGCCCACGTTTCCAAGTAGATGTCATTTTCCAAGTGCGCCCGTTAGAACTTTAAAGGAGAAGCTGCCCACAGTAACGTGCAGGACACTGACACATAGGCACAGCTTTCCTTTCAGGCTGGCTCCTGCAAATTTATCTTCTTATTCCTCTGCCTCTGCTTCTGAGATTGCTTAACCACCTCACTCTTAAACTAGTGCCTTCGCTAGAGAATATTTATGGCTACAAACTGTACAATGTGCCAAGGCTGTTCACCTCTGCAGTGGACGTGGGTTAGAGAGAATGGTCAATAGTCACAGGCATTTACTGGAGACCTGAAAATCTGTCTCCGCTGAAGTCCCTGTTGCTCAAAGTGGACAGAAGAGCACTGTCGGCTCATCACCACTTCTTTTTTCAAAGGGCACGTAAGTGGTAAGTGGCCTTAGGGCCTCCCTCTTATTATTCCAGTACACAGATACTCATAGCAGATGTAGAGCTCGAAGAGATGAGAGCGGCTGTTCTTGGGGAAACACAGCTCTAAAACAGGGGAGTTAGGAACGCCTGGGTGGCTCAGTGGTTGAGATTCTGCCTTTGGCTCATGGCATGATCCTGGGGTCCTGGGATTCAAGTCCCACATCAGGCTCCTTGTGGGGAGACAGCCTCTCCCTCTGCCTGTGTCTCTCATGAATATATAAATACAATCTTTAAAAAATAAAAACAGAAAAAAATTCAAAAAATAATAAAATAGGGAGTCAGTGCAGTGGGGTCTGTTTTTCATTAAAGGCCTTGTGATACCTTTGATTTTTCAAATTAGAAGGATTACTTTAATAAAAACAAACTTTTTCTAAAAATTCAGAAAGTTAAATAAACCAATTTTAGGTAATAAAGCTCCTACTGTAACAAGCTCTGGGAGTACACAAAATAAAAAATAGAACAGGACTTCATGTCTACGGGCAACGTTCGCACAATCAGAAGGCCAGCAGAGAACCAGGCATTCCAGGGAGGTGATAGCGGGGAGCCCCGGGGGGCCAGGAGCGCCTGGCCTTCTCAGCTACTCTGACGTGTTGTTGCAAATGCTAGAGACTGCCTGGTACCAGTGGAAGAACAGTTAACGAGGAGACAAAGACCAGATCAGATCCTTAATCAGGGCTCTCAAAGCTCCATCTCAAAAGTGTTAAAAAGAGACACCACCAAAAAAAAAAAAAAAAGAGACCCTACAGCACAGACATGAAAGTGCTTAATAGCCAGAACTTGCTCAGCTACTTAGTATTCTTCTGTCTCATTTTATTCCTTTTTTTTTTTTCTTTTTTTAATTTGTTGGACTCTCCTGCCACTGGTGCATTTTCATACCGAGCTGCATCAGGGAGTGATGATCTCTTGCCCTGCTCCTCAGGGTTCTGGATGAAGGCCTGAATTAAAAATACGTGTTTTTTAAGGTGTAGATCCCCCATCTTGGGAATGAGATGCCAGGCATCTCTGGAGAATGTTTCGTCACCCCAATGTAAGAGAATAAAATAGAAAATCCAAAGGCCCGACAAGCAGAATGCGAAAGGCTATGAATAAGTAGTGTAGTTTAGTCTCAGCAGAAATAAATCAAAACGTACATTGAAAACGATTAGAAGAAAACATAACAGGGTTAAGACTGATTCTATACTTAAGATGCTAGCGCTATAATTTAATTCCTCTATTTTTTTCTACTTTTGACAATGAAAAATAAAATAAATGTTACAAGTGTTGTTTAGAAAGCCAACGTAAAGGATCAGAATTAGAAGGGAGACAAGGAACACAGACTTTCCTTATTTAACAAGTCACTCAATTGCATATCGGGAAAGAAAAGGGGAGCTTTCCTAAGGATACACAGCAATTCAAAGGCAGTATGGTATAACTGATTCAAAGCATGCACTCTGAACTCAAATCCGGCCTTTGCACTTCTTAGTTATGTGACCTGGGCAAACTGCATAATATCTGGGGGCTTTCCTTTCCTTACCTGTAAAATACAGGTAACAACAGAACTTTCCTGTCAGGGTGACTGGGAAATCTACAGGGGAACAGTCCATACGTGGAACCTATGAAAAACTCAAGGAATGTTGGTTTTTTTGTTTTTTGTTTTGTTTTGCTGGGAAAAAGAATCACAAGTGTCACTGCCGTCCCACTATCATCACGTGGTGGGCATGCTTCCTACATGCGATTCAGTCATCTATGGTTTTCCCTGTGCTTTTCATCCCAAGCTGTGCACACTTTTCACAACTGGAAACCACTTCTAGTTAACAGCAGCAGAGAGACCCAGAACACTTTTTCTTGACATATTATTCAAATAAGAATAAAAATCTTGTGGACTACTCATCCTGAAACAGTGATCCATAAATCATAATTTCAATTTTCTAAAACGACTGTTCAAAAGAAAATTAATATTCAGTACAAATAAATCCGCCCTTAATGAAAACACCTCCAGGCATTAGGAAGGTGACAGAAAATAAAAAAAGTGGAAAAGTGGTGAAAAGAAAACTTATTTTGATTAGACAGATTAGCAAGATCTTTTGAAAAAAATATCCTCCCCTATCCCCACCTCCAAATCTGGATGCCTTCCAAAAATATTCTCTACTGATGGCTTAAGAAATCTAAAAAAACATAAAAACTCACAACTTCTAATTAACATTTTTTGAACAAGGAAAGGCCTCTTGCTCTACATCTAGTCTGTAACTCCCCCTTCCTGCTCTCCTACAACTAGAAAGGAACACTCGAGAAATTTTGGATAATTAATAGTAATAGGTCTCAAAAACGTGAGGTGATCATCTCACAGTTACCTGTACGTTCCCTGAACTCCTAATGCTCTATGGTTTGCACGCATCGTCTCCTGCGCACCAGGAACAGAGAGGCGTTTATTGTCTAAGCATGAATATTGTTAAAGGTCATGAAGTCACTGAGTATTTTTCCCAGGGATGCACAAATGGATACTGCTATCTACAAGAAATATGATATGAGATAATAACATCACTCAGTAATGGCCATATGTTCTTAGAGAGTCACACCAATATATAGCTCAAAGATTTACGATGGAATATAAGCTTGACAAGTGATTATCAGTCTCCTTCCAAGTTTCCATACAACATTTTTATTTCCTTAAAGTTTAACAAGTAGCATATTGTTATGTTCCTCCTATTTAAGCCCGACAGATGAGAGGCTCTGACGAAACAGCCAATTTCCCTTCAGTCCTCCTAAGGTAATGCTAGATTCTTAAAGCACACCAAGGCACTTTCTAAGACTCCAAAATTATTAATGATTATTTCGGAATTTCCACTTTAGCTTGCACAGTCTCCGTGCCCTACACTCAAACTTGAGCGATATCAGAAGCTACAACATTTTTTGTATCATTCATTCCTACGATAAATTATAAGAATACTAAACTCTTATAAAAAATTCAGAAGGTCATCTGTATCCTCACTTGACTGATGAGGAGACTGGAACTCAGAGAAATTAAGTGACTTATCCAAGGCCTCTCAGCCTGAAGTGACAAAGTAAGGCTGGCACTCAAGTGGCCTCCTAGACAGGAAGCCTACACTCTGCCTTTCAGTGCACAGAGCATGTTCAGAAGTGCTAGGATGCTCTGTAAAACACTAGCCTCTATGTTGGTTTGATAATGCAGAAAAGGTGGTATTAGATCCCATCTCCCAGGGTGCCTTTCACAACCACAGCTAATTGGGAGCAGAAAACTGCAGTGGGAATTTCTAAACTGAAACAAATGGAAACCTCCACTCATCCAGCCTTGCCCTCAGAACCTCTGCCTCTGAACACCTTAACCACACCAGTCACTCAGCCTCAACCTTCTCCTGACCAAATCACAAGACTTGAGGTCTAATCATTGTTACAAACTTCTCTTTCAATCTGTGCTATATGGTCCTCCTTCCCATCAGATGATGAACAACCGAATCCTAATTCATTCATTCAGCATATATTTGATGACTGCCTAGCACGTGCCAGTCTCTACAACAGGGTCTATGAGGAAATAATAAATAAGCACCTGCCATGAGAAACCTATAGCCTTACAGATCAATCAGATGGAGCATGGTGACTTGAGACAATTATACCATGAAGCAGAAAGTGAGGCCTGCTCATCAAAATCCACTATATTTCTTAGGATGGATTTTATTGACACTCAATGAAATTGGGGGGGAAAAAAGAACAAGAATCTCTTTAATGCCCCTGAAGCTAATTTTTTTTCTTTAAAACTACATTCTACAGCTTAGTAAATTACATATTCTTGAGGTGGCAACATTATATGAGATTTCACATTAGTATTTAAATCATTCTTTCACAAACAATTTTAGGGGAAAAGAAAAGCATGTAAGAAGTAGTATGTTTCCATGTGAGAATACTACTTAAATCCAAGTCCTTTGATTTTTCTTTTTTAAGTCAAATGCTGATGCATAATTCATTAGGAGAGTCTTTATAATGGCAGGAGTGGGAGAGCTGGTGAACATTTTGCAAAATACACAAAGAAAAAACCTTAGAGTTCTTCCAGAAGCAATCCAGCAAAAGTGAAGCAGCCACTGAGCGTAGGAGAAAAAGTACTGATAATGTCAGTAGACCCAGATTCAAATCCGCAGTCTATCAATAACCAGAAGACAGACTTGGGTGGGTCACTGTCATCTTAAGATCGCACTTTATTCATCTCTAAAGTGAGGATACCACTGTTGCCCTATTTATACCACATAGCTCTTGTGAGGAGCCAACACGATACTGGATGGGAAAGCACTCGGAAAAAATATTGCCTCCTATATAAATGGCCACGCATATCATTACGGAAATCTTAGAAATTTGGTCCGGGCAAGGCACTGACTTTTTCCATGAATGTTTAAATAGCCTGAATATTTTAATCTCTATTTCTGTCTTCTCTCACCAAAATTAAACTGAAATTTTTCTCAAAGCATTTGCTAAATCAGTCAGTTATCCTCTTACTACACTATTTTTAGAAATTATCTCACAGTCAACTGTTGGATGCAAAGGGTCTTTCTTACAGACAATAGGTTCATCGCATACTTGTAGACATAGTCCCTATTCAGTTAGGAAATACACCAAAGAAGACTTCTTTCTTGCTCTTTTTATTTTGATATTGAAAGTGACCAAAACAGAAGTTGTTTATTTTGGGAAAGAGAAAACAAAATTGAAGCTATCAGAAGCAAAAGCAAACAGAAACTTTTTTTTTTTAACTTTCCCTGCTCCTTTGTTGAAATGCGCATGTTTTCCAGTCCACATGAAAACTGAAAAGTGAAAAAAGAAAGGAAGGAAGGAAGGAAGGAAGGAAGGAAGGAAGCAAGCAAGCAAGAAAGCAAGAAAGAAAACTGAAAAGTGTGCGTTTCTCCCCTAAGCAGGTGGCTGACCACACTAGCAAGTCTACCCAGCAGCCACCACTCACAGACAGCATGGGGGGCAAGCAAGCAAAATGCTCTTCTGAAGAGTGACTTCTATGTACCAGAAACTGGAGGAAGGAGGAGGGATGATAGCTATTTACTGAAAAGGTACACAGATTAAACCCCATGACTTAGGTGTCCCTTCAAATTAACTCCATTTAGAAAACCTCTCATTAAATGTAATCTAATTTAAATGCATATCAGAACCACTTATATTTGTTATTCCCCTCTTGATGAGCAATTAGTTCCAGCCTTGTTTTCCTTTCCTGGTCTGATAGCTAAAAGACAGAAGTGAGAAACAGTTATTAAATCTTTGAGCGTTCCAGATGCACGTTAGTCATTCACCTTCCCCCTCTCCACCCTAGCCACTGGGAGTCGGACAAGACGGGACAAAAGTAAGAGCTTTCTGGCTTATTCAAGAGTTAAAATAACAAGGAGACATATGAAAAGATGTTCGACAGCACTAGCCATCAAGAAAATGTAAACCAAAACCACAATGAGATATCATTTCACATCCACTAGGATGACAAAAGCTAAAAATATAGTAGCAAGGGTGGGGGACATAGAGAAAATGGGGTACTCGGGCATCGCTAGTGGGAAGGCCAATGGGTAGAGCCGCTCTGGAAAACAGTCTTGCAGTTGTCCAGCTGGTAAAACAGAGTGTTCTCATGTAACCAGCAAGTTCACCTCTAGGCATATCCCCCAAGAAACTGAAAGCAGGTACTCAACCAGAAACCTGTATAGGACTGTGCACAGCAGCACTAAGCATCATCATCAGGACACAGGTAGAAACCACTCAAACATCCATCGGCCGCTGAATGCCTAAATAAAACGTGGTATGTTCATACAAGGGAATATTGGGCAGTGAAGAGGAATCAAGGACCAATGCCTGCTACAACATGACAGACGCTGAAAACATTCTGCTAAGTGAAAAAAGCCAGTCACGGAAGATTACATAGAATTCCATTTACATACATGCAATTATGTCCAGAATTGGCAAATCTATATAAAAAGAAAGATCGCTGGCTGCACAGGGCAGAGGGGAATGAGGATACAGGGAGGGAGAGAATGAATGAAGAATGGGGAGCTTCTTTTTGAAGTGATCAAAGTGTTCTCTAATCAGTGTGGTGACAGTTGCCCAGATCTGTAGACACATTAAAACCCCAGTGCTGGGTATGTATGCCCAACGCAAGTGAAATCAGGCTCTCAAAGAGATCTCTGCACTCCCGTGTTTGCTGCAGCATTATTCACGATCACCAAGTACCTTCGACAAGTGGATAAAGAAGATACACACAATGGAATATTACGCTGCCGTGAGATAGCAGGAAATCCTGCCTTTTGCAACAACATAGATGGATCTTGAGGATATTATTCTAAATGGTTTTTGTTTGTTTGTTTGTTTACAGGTGATGAAGCACAACATCTTTAGCAAGCTACACATGTCACGGCCTCTGTTACCTGTACACAGTGGGTCACACTGGGCCAGAGCATCCTCGGGGCCTGAACCCGGCTTAGACCCATGGGTTAAGGCTCGCTCCCAGCCCACATACACCAGCCTGGGATGCCTCCTCTGGCCAGTCCCACGTCATTCCCAAGTTCAGCCGTGGTCTGCAGAAGACAAGCTAGCAGTCAGCACAGGCAAGGAAGCAGCTGAGACATGCTCTCCAGTGCAGGAGATGGCGAGAGGGTTATTCCGTAGCAGAGCATTCCCCAGCCGCCCAGCCGAAGCTGAACTTGGCTTTTAAGAGAAGGCACAGAGAAAGACAAATACTGTATGATCTCACTTAAATACAGAAGAAAATGGGGTGACCAAGAAAGAATGGTGGCCACCACGGATAGGGGAGTGAGGCACATGCAGAGGTGCTAAAAGGTACAAAGCCCCAGTTATGCAGGACAAAGAAGTCGAGATTCAATATACGATGTGATGACTAGACTCAATAAAACTGTGCTGAACACTGGAGAAATGCTAAAAGTATATTTCAAGTGCACTCTCACACAAAAAAATGTGAACTCTCTCTGTGAGGAGAGGATACACCGATGAGCTTGACTGTACTAATCATCTCACTTTACTGTTGACCCTTGAACAACACGGGTTTGAACTGTACAGGCCCACTCATAGGAACATTTTTTTAAATACAGTATTGTAAATGGATTTTCTCATGATTTTCCTAATAAAATTTTGTCTTCAGCTACTGTATTGCAAGAATCCAGTATACAATGCATACAAGGTACATGTCAACAATCTGTTTATCAATCAGCTTGCCAGTAGTAGTCTATCAGTAGTTAAGTTCTTTTGGGGTTTTGCTTTGTTTTGGTTTGGTTTGGTTTGGTTTTTTTTTTTTAGTAGTTAAGTTCTGGGGGTGTCAGAAGTTATACTTGGGATTTTTGACTGTGCAGGGAACTAACCATCCACACCCCCGCTGATGCCTCTGTTGTTCAAGGGTCAACTGTGTAACGAATCGGGTTGTACTTCTTAAATATATACAAACTTTGTTAAAAATATATAAATAAATGGAGAAAACGCAATAAATTGTACAACTTAAATGGGTGAATCATAAGATATCTCAGTAAAACTATGACCAAAAAAAAAAGGCAAGAAGGGCAGAAAGGATGAAACTTTAGAGATCAGATAAAACTAATCACTGTATTTCAAAACTGGAATCCTTGTACAGTATCATATATAAAAAAATCATTTCAACAAACAACAAAAATAGTCATAAAAACTACCATTATCTAGCCTGCACCATTTACCATGAACTTTACAACCCAATTTCAAACTCCCCTAGCATGCAGACCTTGTCACGTCCATAACTACGAGGTGAAGAGAATTCAGAACTTGCCAGTCGTCACACAGAAAACCAACGGCCCCCGCCCGAACGTGTACCTAAGGTTACCCGAAGCCTAGGCTATCTGCTCTTCCCCCTACGTTAGGACATCATGATAAAGAGGAAGAATCACGTGGTCTCTATGGGGCACGTGCTCACAGGAGAAAGCATTCACCCGGTGTTGTGGCACGCGCACTGCGTGATATTTTCACTCATTCCTTAAATAAATATTTCCCAAGAGTCTACTATCTGCAAAACAGAGAGATGGTTGTTGCAACTTTCTCAGGGAACATTTTGTTCTTTTTCGATCTCTGCTTAGTCACTTGTTATTATATTTTGTGATTCAGGCCTACCTAAAACATAATCAACAAAAAGCCATAGAAATGTAGTAAATTCTGTAGACTGGCACTCCATATTCTGAATATAAATGCTAAAATGGGACCATGCTGCTTCCTGTTTGTAATTAACAGGATTAAACTCTCAACCATGGGCAACAAGCACAGTGTCTTTAAGTCTAAATCCTAGATCCCTAGGCTTCATCTCCTCATCCAGACCCACAATTTCTGCATGTTAATAAACTTTATATACTGCCCAGCTCCCTATTTTCATTTTCCGATGAAAGGTTCAATCTCTATAAACATGCAGCATGACACAGCAAGTGTAATGCTGGTCAGGTGGGCCTCTTTACAGGTACTCACTGAAGTCACTCCACGAAAACGCCGGTCTCTATGTTTTTTCAGATAAAAACAGTGCTGCCTTAATGTTCACCCTACACCGAAGAATTACACAGTTTCTGAGTTTGGGTTCAATATTGAGATCATTAGCCAACCCCTGATCTTCACAGCATCCCCAAAGCTCCAGCACCCGAGGCCAGGGGATCAGGGTTCCAATACAGACACTGTTGCTTAGTAGATTTGTGACCATGTGTAAGTTGTGCTCTGAGCTTCCAGAGCTCCCCTTTCTGAAGGAAATTAAACTCCTTCCTAGATTTACAAGTTTGTTTTGGGAGTGTGCTGCTGTAATTCAGGTTTCATAGATTTAAAGCATTTCCAAATGTAGGAAATATTCGTTTATATCTTGCCTTGCAACCTATGCGAGCGATACTCCGCACTATGGAAGAGTAGAAGGAACTTTTTTTTGTTTTTTTTTAATTGGATTAGATGAAGTTTGCAATCTAATTCCACAATAGCCTTGTGTCCTTGGGGATGCTACGTAACTGTGTTCCTTAAGTCGTCTCATCTATAAAACTGGTAATAAGGGGGCAGCCGGTCTTTTGCTCCTGCTAATTGGTTCCATGCAGGAATATGAGCCTGCTGCTGTCAAACTCCTTTTAATTTGTTTTAAATTGAGAAAGCTGTAAATATGTATCTGGGAATAAGGTGTCCTAATTCCTAATTTTTAGGCTGTTGGCTACTAACAGTTTTTTTTTTTTCTTTGTTCTGTTTTTCCTTGGCTTTTTATTTTTTTGTAACACAATTCAGGATAAAAAAAAACAAAAACAAAAACAAAACAGGCTGCCAATTTACAGCTTCAAACCCAGCAAAATGCCTGACACATTGACAGTACTGAACAATTTACTGAGTGAATGCCCTCTCGATAATTAATAGAGGTCCCTTGAAGATTTCATAGTATTTTGTGTAGTTCATTTCTTGCTTTATATTTTCCAATTGCTTCCAATGTTTTAAAGAGCTGGTTTTTATTTGTTCCATTCAGGTGCCTAAGTAAGCCTCTTAAAGTACACAATATAAAAAAATGATTCTATCTGTTACTCTTGCAAGAAAATCAGCAAGCAGATCATAAATTTGTCTTGAGGGCAGGTTCACAACACGGTGAAAAATTTTATCACCAAACTTCTTGAAGGACCCCAACTTCCAAGCACACCAGGGTGGAAGTGATTAACTCCTTCCCAGCAGTCTCAAACATGAGCACAAACATCCCAGCAGTCTCAATCCCCCTTTCGACTTCCCCCCCTAGATTTGTGAGGATTTAAGTGTGAAGATGTTTATTTCTGTTTGGCAGAAGCAGGTAAATATGATCTCCTCTGTACATACATTTCCTTCCCTTGGCCACCCTGTCTCAACGAACTGCATAAAAAGCAAGGCTTGCATGTGACAAGCGGAAAAGGCACACACACATTTCAATAACCGAGTCTTAGTTTTACGTGTCGACCTTATCATTTTATATTTAATGAAAGATGCAACATGTGGTACTTTGTGCACAGCCTTAGGACATCCTACTTAGATTTGGTGATAAATCCAGGTACCTGACACATGTCTGCCCCCACATTTAACTGGCACTTAGGGAAACAACTTACCAAATATCCCAAAGCATCCAAATACGACTGCACCACTAACACTTGACAAGTGTCCACTAATTCTGGTAATAGCATCATTATCATTTTTAATCCTACCACCGGCAATCTGTGCCATTCTCTGATGGCACAAATAAGAACAGATGATCAGAAATAAAAGTTTGCTCCTTAGAACACAGTATTAAAACTCACACATCAAGTTGACATTTTGCCCAAACATGTACTCGATTTGCCGAAGATTTACCAGAAAGTTCTCTGCTGCATTCAAAATTGGATTTACAATTTTTTTTTTTTTTGCTATTTTACAATAGCAAAAGAAAAAGAAAAAATGATTTAGACACCAGGGGTTTGTAAAACAAATCAAAAGAATCAAAACACCCATTACCTTTCTTCTTTTAAATTTTACATAACATTGGATAATTTAAGATATTACTTCATAATGAAAAAAATCAAAGTAAATGATAATAATGTGACAGGATGGGGGGTTGCAGAGAGGAGGAAGTCATCGATTTTGTCATTACCTGCTTCTAAAGGCAGCACAGCAAATACAGATACAAGGAATCCTTTTCATGGACTATAAGAAAATGGGAACTTTCTACAGAAGGCTGTGCCCTGCCTATGTTCAGGTCTCATGAACCAGAAAACAAAACCAAGGCAATACACAGAGAAGCAATCCTATAAAGAACCTCCCTTGTCTCCATGAGGGAAGACTCAGAGCCCCACTGAGTCATTTATAATACCTAATTTTAGAATGCCAGTTACATGAGAATGTTTTAATTATTCTCTCTTTTTTTTTTAATTGTTTAATTCCTTGTCCCTAACACAATTCCTGAATCTAGAAGGAAGGGAGGGAGCAAAGGAGAGCAGAAAGTAAGCAGAAGACAGCTTAGACATCCTGCACACCCTATCCCAAAGGAGATTAGAAACAGCAAGTTATAAGAGGTAACAGGAAAACGCTTCACAGACAGTAATCAAGTTAACAACCAAAAGACTGGCATAAAAGACCAAACACCTTTCTTTATTAAGTTACAGAAACAATTTTCAGGATGCCATGAAGCACTCTAACGTGCCTTGATATCTTTAAAAGCATTTTTCTATTACAGCCCAGAGAGAAAAACAGCTAAAATAAAATATAATGATCCCCAACTCCACTTTTTTTTTTTTTTTTACAACTTTGTTGAGTTTTATATGGTAAAATTCATCCATTTCAAGCATAGAATTCAATGATCTTTAGTAAATTTACTGAGTGGGGCAACTGTCACCACAATTAGCGTTAGAATATTTTTATGACCCTAATGTTTATTTACATCAATCCTAGTTCCACTGCCAGGAAACCACCAATCTACTTTCTCTTTTCTACAGAGATTTGCCTTTTCTGGGCAGTTCATATAGATGGCATCACAGGATACTGCACCACTTTCTAAATATGTAACTTCAGTGAAGTCACTATGACTCATTTTTCTCACAATAATCATACCTACACCTCACGGAGCTATTATAAGGAATAAATGAGATCATCCATGCGAAGTGCTTAGAACCCTGGCCGGCACACACCGAGTGCACCATACACTAACTGTAAAGTAGTGAGGACCCTACTCCTGTTTGCTTGTAACTCTACTATGGCTTCTGTGCCAATGGAGCCTCAAATTCACCATGTCCAAAACTAAGCTCTCTATTCCTCCCTTCGATACTGCTTTTCTCCTATGTCCCTTCACACAGGAAATACTATGAGCATCCAGTCATCAGAAACGTAAATTCTGGAGCACCTGGAAGGCCAGTGGTTGAGCATCTGCCTTTGGCTCAGGTTGTGATCCCTGGGTCCTGGGATCAAGTCCCCCATCGGGCTCCCCACAGGGGGTCTACTTCTCCCTCTGCTTATGTCTCTGCCTCTCGCTCTCTCTCTCATGAATAAATAAATAAAAATCTTTAAAATATAAAAAAAATTTTTTAAAGAAAGAAACTTAAATTCTTAAACTCTTTCTCACTCATTGTCACATCCAATCAATAGGTTCCAGAGTCCTCTTTACTCCTCTTTGCTTCCTTCTCTTCTTTCCCTCAGCTTTGGTTACAACTCTCAATTTTTCCACTTACTTAGTGCAAAAGCTTCCTACTTGTCTACCTTCAACTGGCTCTTCGTCTGGTCCATCCATCCTCTTTCTGTCAGAGGATTCTCTCTTAAAATCTAAGCCTGATCATCTCTCTCCTTCAAGGGTTCCCCCTTTGCTTTCAGTTCAGCCCCCTAGCTTGTCACCCAGGGCCCAAAGCAAACCATTCTTCTGTATTTCCATCTCTGGCCAGTCTCTGGAATACATCCTTGGACTGGTCACTCTGAACAACCTATGGATTTCTGAATGTGTGAGCCAGTCTTTGGGCTTCACGCAAGCTAGTCAATCCATATCATCTCCAAGACTGCCATTTGCTTTCCTCCAATCGTAGCTCAAGTATCACTCTGCTTATCAGAGTCCCTGGACCACCTAGCAGAATTTGGAAGAGGAGGTGCCTCCTCTGTGCAGAGCTAAAAGGGATAATATACAAAAAGAAGCTCTCAAAGTGCCATTAGCTCTGTGAGACTCTATGAAATGCCCCCTCCCGAGCCCATGTTTAGCATCATTTGAACCTGATGAAGGATGGGATAGAGAAAGGACGGAGAAGGGAGGGAGGGAGGTGAGTGGGAGAGGGAGGAGAAGGGGAAAGAAGAGATGGGCAAAAGATGGACAGGATATGAAAGGATAGGAAGGGAGGAAGGAAGAAGATGAAGGTAAAGATAAAAGGCGCTCTGAAGACAAAGCATGAAAAATAAAGAGGAAGAAAGAACAGGACCCACTTCTTGGAGGGAAGGCTTTTCTTTGGGGCATGAGGCTTTAATAAAAAATGTGAACCCTTTATTTTACTCCTACCTGTGATGATAATCATACAATATTTCTCTCTATTCTTCTGTTTTTGAAACACTACCACTCACAGTGATTCTAGCCCGAATGCGGAGGAAAAATTTACACGCTTCCATCTGCTGGAGACAACCTTTCATTTCCTTTCGAAAGCATTCTCCACATTTACTGTCAATCAACCAAGAGTTACTTTTCAGGTTTTCCATCTGTTTTCATTTTTTTCTTTTCTTTCATCAGAATCCATGGAAAACTAGACTTATTTCAATATGCCATAAATATCAAGGATATTTGGGTGAAGGAATCAGAGTTAAAAGAGGTATTAGAGATTATCCAAATCAGCGGTTTCCAACATTTTCTCCACAGGCCTCTTTAAGTATATCTACTGCAACTCAACCCAAGGCTTAGCTTTCCAATAGTTTTTATGCCTCCCTTTGTCTTTTCGCAATGTATTGTCCCATTTAATACATCAAAAGTAAGCTAATAATCAGATTTTATGACTATAAGCTACCCAGTGCTACCACTGAATTTATAAAACTATTGATCAAAATCCAAGGCAAAACAAACAACATCTCAACATTTTGTTAGCTAATATGATCCTGTATTGGATAACTGTAAGCTCCAGGGTTTTAACACAAGTCAGTGATAGACTCTCATTATGAACTTCCACGTCCCTTCCTAGGCTTCAAGCTACTTACCCCAACCAACCTCCACCAGGTTAGAGAGGTGAAAGTCCAACAAATATTATACCTCTACACCCCTGATTATCCTTATTTT
Source organism: Canis lupus familiaris (assembly GCF_011100685.1). Taxonomy (NCBI): domain Eukaryota; kingdom Metazoa; phylum Chordata; class Mammalia; order Carnivora; family Canidae; genus Canis; species Canis lupus. The sequence goes on along the minus strand of NC_049236.1, from coordinate 24,897,915 downwards.
CTGTCTTGTTTCTTCATAGCATCATAATGAATGCCTTCTTGTCCTACGAGGGGTTCTCACCCTGGGATGCACAGAGAGAGTTTTAAGAAGCCCATGAACTTGGATGGGGACAAAAAGTTTATCTTTGCTTTCTCTAGTCCTAAAGGAATTTAGCATTGCCTTTAATTATGAATAGCAGCAAACCATGGCAGTGACTTTACCATCACCAGGAATTACAGATATTTCTCTATCATAATATACTTGCTGTGAATTTCTCAAAAAACAAAACAAAACAAAATCATTTACATTCATCACTACTTTGCTATTATGGCAGCTAATGGATCTGCCACTTGATTTTGTTATTAAATGGATTAACACAGAATAATATATACTACTATAATGAACTGGAATATTAGTATCCGTAATGATCTCTCAATTTTTGGCTTCTGTGTGTTTTGTTTTATGCATTTGAGACAATTCTGGGGGAAGAAATCCATAGGTTTCACCAGATAGCCAAAGGGATCCAGAGGCCAAAGAAAGCTGTGTTAAAAGCAAAATTCAAAAAAAAAAAAAAAAAATCAAAATTCACTCAGCTTCCTCTCAATGCTGCAACAAGAGGGGTAAATACAAAGCAAGCCCTTGTTGAAGTAAATGTGCAAGCTCACACAGTTCATGGGGGAAAAAAACAGGATTCAAACTCAGATCTCCTGAGTGCTCATCTATTTCAATGCTTTTAATAGACTGGAGTCAGGAACCTCAACTTCAGAAACAGGCATGTGTGGCTTTAAATCTGATTCATCATTTAATGGCTCAATGACTCTAAGGCAAGTTACTTAACCTCATGGAGCTCATTTTATTATTCATAAGAAGGGCTTTACTGGGTTGAGAGGATTAACAAAAAAAAAAAAGAACTTACTGTACTTTACACATAATCATGAAAAGATACAACAATCTATTTCATTTCTAATTATTTTTGTGCAGTTTTTCATGATACTATTTGAATTTTCATATGGCGGGATCCCTGGGTGGCGCAGCGGTTTAGCGCCTGCCTTTGGCCCAGGGCGTGATCCTGGAGACCCGGGATCGAATCCCACATCAGGCTCCCGGTGCATGGAGCCTGCTTCTCCCTCTGCCTGTGTCTCTGCCTCTCTCTCTCTGTGTGTGTGACTATCATAAATAAATAAAAATTTTAAAAAAAAATTTGAATTTTCATATGGCTGCACTCTTTCTAAAACTTCTTTGCTGTCAGTAAGATACCACTTGTCCACCCAACTCTCAAAATCAGAGCTTGCTTTATTCTCAAATGAACCCATGGCCTAGGAAGGCCTGAGGCTACAAGCCAGAGCACCCTCTCCCTGTTCCTATTTCCATCTTCAAACTAACACATTAGAAACTTCTCTAATAAGTCCATCTTTGAACCTCAGAATATGAAGTCCCACTACCTCCTCCTGCCCTCATTATCTGCTAAACCAAGGATCACCATCTTGAGCAGCTTGCTTTTTTTTTTTTTTTCATATACCATTATCCACACTCAGGACACATGTAAAACTCTGCAGTCACAGTTTTTGAGGTTCCACCCTTCTAATGACCTGATATTTCCTCCATGAATCTTTTCCAGTCTCTCCAAGGTAATCGAATTCCTCTTACAGGCCCCCACTGTACATTCTCATACCTCAGCAAAGTGTTCATCGGTGTCGGAAACCAAGATATGTGATGACTGACCAGCAGGTTGTTGAGATCCTTGAGACCAGAGAACATATGATTCACCATTTGCATGCCATTCCACTCACATAGCGCCTGACAGATTAGATGCAAACAATGCATATAAAGCTGAATTGGATTTCAGGCTCATGACAATCCTCTGAGATCAGGAACTACTATCCTCTTCAGAGATAAGTAAACCTAGGTTCAGACGAGTCACTGACTGGCCCGTTCATTTTAATACTTACTGCCCGTGTGAAAAACTAAAGAATATACCCACCAGCACCCATTAGTGAATGTTCCATCCTATTTGGTTCCCTTGTCCTCAACAGGAAACATATAGCCTAGCTCCTCAATTTCTTATTCCCCTGGAGAATTAAAATATACATCTTCTAAGTTTCTCTTTTTAAATTCATTATTCAATTTATCATGTTCATGTTGATCATAATTTATTCAGATCTAGATGTAGGTACACAGCAGGTGAACTGAAAGCGACCTGAAATGGAAATGCTCAGTTGCCTACAAGTGAAGGAAGCAACCTCGCAGAAGCAAGAACCCAAGCCTAAGCTTGTTTACAGCAATCGCCCTGGACGAAGCGAAAGAGATAAACTATGACAGCCGGATCTAAGAGGGGCAACGAAAAGGGAGATCCTAATACACTTTGAAACTTTGTGGGAGAAAACAGGGCATCCACGTTGGAAGCCACGTTTCCCTAGATGATAGCTCAAAATGATCAATGTGATTAGAGCAGAGCCAATAAGATGTCTAGATTCAGACTTGATCGCCTGCCAGAGAGGAACTGTGTCTCAATTGATCACATAGCACCAAGCAAAACCTTTAAATCTGAAATGTGAGTTGGAAGGGAAACTTCAATATAAACACTGATTTTATGGATATGATTTCAACAGTACACATTTTCCTATTACACCCATAAAGTATTTCACTGATATCAAAATACCTCCAAGCCTTACATAATGTAAGTGCTGCCTGGACACGTTCACATATCACCATATCTTTGGCTCACAGCAACATCAACAATTCACCACTTGCATATTGAAAGAACTACAGAATTACAACAGGCCCAGAAGTGCCGCCAACAAATTTACTGCCTCTGTGTTATTTGTAAATTGATTGTTTCTTCTTTGGCTTATGGCAAGTAGAGAACTGCATATAAATGCATATAGATTACATACCTACTCATAAAATTCAACATTAGGATTGAACCTTCCCCAAACTCAGAACGTTATGATACCCTTTAAACAAGTTAATATATATTTGATAATATATATTTGACTTAATGTGTCTCTTCTAGATGATTTTTTTAATTGATTACATTACCTCCAGGTCAAAACCTTTCTACCTAAACATCTACTTTTCTAGAAAATGTTGACTACCTGGCTGATGCATTAAGAATTTTTAATAGGCTCTTACTGAAAAATCAAATAAGATGGTTTGTTGGCATTGTTTTTAAGCAGAACAGGTAGAGGTTAGCTAAAATGTATTTCAGTTATTTATCGGGTCTGAGGAGTTTCACGCCATATGCATATGTAATTAGTTATTTTTCAAATTCACTATTGCAAATAATACCAAAGGCAGCTTTTTCCACTCTATAGGGCTGAATCTATATATTATTTCAAATCCGCAAGCCAACCTCTGAGCTACAAATTTCGAAAAGCCAGGGACTACTATTTTGTAGAGCTCACATTTAACCCCGTAAGTTAACAACATTCCTAAAAAGCCTAAGAACCAGCTACAATCCTGCAGTAGGCCAGCCTGGTCCTGACACCAATTTTTCAACCTAGGAGACCATCCAACCTGCAACCATCCAACAAATGGGGACTCTCCTAGAGCTCAGAAGATGGGAATCCAGTTCAAAGCAAAACAAAAACAAAAACAAAAACATACGGCCTTTTTCTTTGCCAATACGGGGGGGGGGGGGGGGGGGGGGGGGGGAACTCCTATCCTGGCAGTGCATTACCGAACGCATTTTATCAAGGGTGCCCTCCTGGGGAGCCCCAAGAACAAAAAAGCATCAGGACGAGGCTGTCGACAACCAAGCGATGATGCAGAGTCACTTTGCAGGTGTCAAAACCTCAATCACAGAAAATCAGGGCCAGTGGGCAGGGCCCGGGAGAGAATGGAAACCAGAAGAATACCAAACAGCTGCTCGCGCTGAGCTGAAGCAAGGCCCATACCCATGGGGAGGTCAAGCAAAACACTTGGAGCGCAGATTGAAGCCGAGACTGAAACAATGTAACAAAGCAGCAGACAGCTGGCCAACAACTGCTGGGAAACACAGGCTGGGGGGTGGGGGGTGAGGGAGGGGGCGCCAGGTTTCCAAACAGCTACAGCAGCATCCCAGAGGCCTCCACTCGGAGAGGAAGCAGCAGGCGCAGAAGTGGCAGGGGCACACGGCACCAGCACACAAAGACCCACCGTTGCAAGAAACCCACTGCACCCCAACACGTCCAGGACCAGGGCACCAGTTAAGGCAAAGCCTGTTAACAGGCCACGGAGATGTGGGGTCCATGCCCTGATCCGACAAAAATCACCTGAGCGCGCTTACTCTGGCGTCATCTGAGGGCAACATTACATCCCTAAGTCTGACCTCGAGTAGGAGCTCCTAACCATTGTATGTCAGGCCTTGGCTCCCCAACTAACGTCAGGGAACCCCTGAGAGGCCCCAGGGGTGCCCTCGGGGGTCAGGAAGATTGCTGGAAGAATTTTAAACGTATGCATTTGTATTTGGATTGAGGGTAGTAAACTTTTTCAGCAGGAGCGCCAGATAGGAAATATCTCAGGCTTTGCAAGCCCCAAGGTCCCTGCGACAACTGCCACCTGTAAAGAGAAAACCATAGGTGACACCTACACAGGTGGCTGTTTAAAAAACAGGCTGCAGGTGGATTTAGCCCAAAGGCCTTAGTGCCCACTCCTGATTTAGCTGATAACCCAAACTCCACACACGCACAGAGCTACAGGGACGCTCTGCCTTCTGGGAGTGACCACCTCCTAACGGCGCAAGGCCACACGACTTCTGAGATTTTATTTATCATCCAGTTGGTGCCAAAGAGCGCTGCTCAAATATTCAAGGATAGAATGGAAGTGGACATCTCGGGTCCCCTGGTCTCCCCCTGTTCCCAGAATACTTTGCCCTTCCTTCTAACAGGGCCCCCCTTTCCCTATGGTGAACCTATCACATGTAGTGTCAGACAGGCAAGCCTGCCTTCGCTCTACTCATATTCCAGGCCATGGGTTCAGGCACACACCTAGGCCTGGCAAAAGCACCCCAATGGCTAGCAAACGTGTTTTATGGATGAGCTTGTAACCTAAGTCAGGATGATTAAGGTCCTCCCTGGAACATTCCTGGGAGAGCCAAGGAGGAAAGTTTGGGTTGCCACTGGCCACGGTAACCATGATGGCCAGACCAAGAGAGGAAAAAAATGAAACTCCACAGGCCTCTTGAGTTTGGACAAGCAAAAGGATCTACCCTCCTTGAACTGGACAGCTGACACTGACAACCAAGAGTCCTTATTATCAAAATACATAACATGCCAGCAAAAATAAAGGCCCAGCGACAACGGGTTAGCAGCAACTCAGAGCCTCAATACAGGCATGCCAAACTCCGAAGCCTGTGAGCAGAAATGTTCCGGTGTCTCACGTCTCCTCTTACTCACGGAAGAAAGTAGGCACATCCTGCCACCTCCCTTCACCCCCAGTGGATCTGCTGGGTTTCCTTTTCCTCCCACTTGCACGAGACAGAAATCCTCTCACCCTCCCTCCACACTGAGCTCCTCACACCAAGTGAGACCAACCTTTCTTCGCCTTTCCATTCCTGATACACTCGAATTTCTTTTTTTCACCTCTGTCCTTAACTCATTTTAACACTCATCATCACTGGGAATGCAAATCCTCCAATCTAACCTTGTATCCCCTATATAAACCTAGAGAGCCTATGTGATCCTAGAAGTAGACACTCTTCTGGGTCTCTCTGCTTTGGATTTCACGTACTTCAGACAATTCTTGAAATGTTATCCTGGATCACAAGGACCATGGTAGCCAGCTCCTGCCTACTTTACCAATTCATCGTCCCTTTCTCCCTCTCCCGACCCTCTCCTCTGGTTTTATGCCCTGCTCTTCGGACACTATCCCTTTTTCTCTTCCTTACAATTTTTTTTTTTTCCAAATTGTCCTCCCCCTCTCTCATCTTTATGCAGCTAATTTGACTTTTTCTTCAGCAGTAAGTTCTCACAAGTGCCTCCCTCCTAGCCCGGGTCAAGTACCCCTCTTGTGTACTCCCTTAGAAGTGTAAGTATGTCTCTGTTTTAGGAACACGGTCTATTTACTTGGTCTCTCCACCAGACTCTAAGAAACGTGAGATGATGGACAACATCTTCTCCTGGGTCAGTGCCCCCATGATTTAACAGGTTCCTGACACAGCTAAGCATTTACAAACACTCGCTAAAGGAATACAGTGGTGACACGAGTGGAAAGCATCCCACACCGATGCTTTCCTGGGAGACAGTACATTTCTACATAAGAATGACTTAACACTTTTAAATCAAAGGCCAATGTCTATTTGAGCTGATTTCCTGAATTTAAAATAAACTGCATTCAAATCTCTCTTCCTAACTTTGAATAGAATTATCATAATTTTACACTAGAATTTGCAGAAATCAGACTACTTAAATGGTAAATATACCCTTACTGTTCCTCTCTTTCCATCACTTCTCATAACAAGAACCAGAGTTCTGGCCTCTGAGATTAGTCCTCAGAAAATACAACAAAACAATTTACAATGGAATTATTAAATATCGTTGTCTTTTGGTTCACCTGGTATAAAGACGATTACCTCCTTATCATTGTGTTGCTTTCTTAATTTCCACTCACCTCCGTCTTTTTTCTGATATCAGAAGTTAGTTTATAAAGAGTGCCAACGACTTAGAAACTGATGTGATTTTCTGGGGTGGAAAAATCCTTAGGATATAAGGAATTTTCAAAAACAAATACAATTAATTTTAAGTGAACCAAAACCAATAATATTTTACAAAAGCAATCATTCATTAGCTCCCATTTACTCAAGATTTTCAGAGAGAATACTACCCCGGTTTTCAATAAAATTAGAGCTGCAGTGTTACTTTGGCCTATTTCTACCAATTTCAGCCTGTTCGTGTAAACTCTTTCTGAACACACAAATAGCTTGCAGACATACACAAAAGATTTCCTTCAAATGCAGTAGGTAAGCTGCATGCAAAGCATTTACTCTATTTTTATATAGACTTCCAAAGATGCTTGAAGAAAAAACATTTGGGCTAAACTCTGGTTTGTGTTTAAGTTCATACTCAAGTTTAGAGTAAATAATGTCTCTTGTCAAATGTTATGATTTACAAGACATCTTTGAACTTCATTTCCAACCAGTTTTCATAAACGATGACACAAAAAGAAATAGAAATGAAAATTTAAACTCAAGATCATGCTTAGTATTAAAAACAATTTTAACTGTTAAGTATCATCCATGGCCTGCCTTAAATGTACAAGGTTTGTGGTATAGGAATAAACTGTCCAATTTAAACATTAAATTTACCAATTCTTTCAGGCTTTGGTTTGAAGCATAAAGCCCAACTCTCTCACTCAAATAATAAATTCTAAGAATTCAATTTCCAAGTACACAAAGATGGGCTATTTACTATAATGATAGCTTTTTAAAAACATAAACAGCTGCTATTTTATAATACATACTAAAAATTCAGCATGTGATCAAAATCACCACAGAATTAAAAAAAAAAAAAAAAAAAAAGCACCATACAGTTGTTTCCACAAATAGTTAAATTTGGAGGATTTCCATTCCTAACAACTTGTCTTGATTCCACCTCGAAAAGCAGAAAATCATGTGCTGCTCTGGTTCCAATGCACAAAGATACCAATCGAAGCTACCCGTCTTCCATTGCAGAGCCGCTGTTTTCCCCCAAAAAGTTCATCCCAACTTCCCCATAATGATCCCTTCCCTACCCCATAAAGGAAAGCACTCTATCATATGCAAGAAAGTGGCAAATCCCTCTTCTTCAAGTCAACTTCCATCAATCCCACTAGTTCATTTACAGGACCATCAGGCTTCATGCTGTGATCCTACACTACCCTCCTTCATAATAGATACCCACACCTTCCCATCCAACCCTCACCCTGGAGAAATCCAAAGGCTAGTCCTTTGTTTAGTCCTAAAAATCAGCAGCTGAGGCATGTTTAATAAGGTCTTGAATTATTGGTTTCTTGTACTAATTTTAAATTACTTCCAGAGAGTTGAGGGCTATCCTGCAAAAACCATTTGTTATTTTCCTGTAATAAATTAAAATGGTATGACTGATTCTTTTTAACCCATCAGTAACAGAATCTGGTTTATTAAAATACTGAGTGAATTTTCACCTGAATATTCTAAAAACGTTCTAAGGAACAGATGTGCACTAGAGAAAACTAGGCTGCTATCCAACAAGAACCAAAAGTGTTCTCCTTTTTAGGAGCTTGCCACTTGCTGTTAGAATTTAGTCATCAATAGGAACAGGGTAAACATTCCAACTGAGAATAAGGTAACACATAAGAAACAAAACGATGATTATGGCTGAGGTAAAACCACCTCTGGTTGATACAGTCTGTTGTATTGTCTTATTTTCCACTGTATATGTAACAATAGGGCCAACGTTTTACTTAGCATATTATTAATTACCCCCAAAATGGCCAATTTCAACTATATCTCTTAGGCTAATGAACACAAATCCATAACCTTAGAATTGTGATGTGTTTTAAGCTGGAAGGGACCCCCAGGGAATCATTAGAGCCATATCCTGGCATTAAAAGAGAAAGCTGGTGTTATCAGTACGCTAAACCTTCCATACACCTAGCTTACCTGTGGTTTGGGGGGGCAGGGGAGGCCTTTTTCTGAGGGAAAAAAAAAGGAAAGCAAGATATATTAATGTTATAAGGTTATATGTTCTCTTTCTATAGGGAATCCCTAGAAAAATATTAAGCAAACATATGAAAGATCTGTTTTAATCAGGAGAGAGATCAACACTTTTTTTTTTTTTTTTAGATTTTTTTTATTCATTTATTCATGAGAGACACACAGAGAGAGGCAGAAACACAGGCAGAGGGAGAAGCAGGCTCCCTGGAATCACACCCTGAATCCCTGAGTCGAAGGCAGATGCTCAACCACTGAGCCACCCAGGCATCCCCCGAAATCAGTAAATGCAGAGCTACTTATTGGTAAATTAATGCAAGTAGTAGGTCTCAGTGTTCCTGGGAGAAAGAATACCAAGCTTCCCAGAAAAGGTCTCAAAAAATAATGAGGTTTTTATTTCCAATTTTGCTCTCTATGAAACAAACGATATATAAGTATTTCTGGGATTTGGCCTAACTCTCAATTCAACATAATCATTCACAAGATAACTGAAAACAACTTATTTTCATTGTTTAAGGTTTTTCACTGTCTAAGATACACATCACAGAGTGGGTCAGTTCTTAAAAGACGCTAAGAAATCATAATGTTGCATATGCCCCCATGCACAGCATCATCAGACCTACAGAGGAATATCAATTATGACCAAAAAGATGGAAGACATCATAGTTCTGTTTTTCCTACGCACTTTTAATTGCATCTATCCTACAGACATTTTACTGGCAAAATTTCCCTGTGGGCATGCATGTGCATACGTATAATGGTTTAAGTTTCAACGCCATTTTTCCAAACTTAGCACTGGAGATGAAAATTAAATTCTAAAATTCATGGTTAAACTTAATATAGTTCACTGAACCCTTTTAGTTACTCTACATCTATCTGAAATGCTAAGTGAAAGGTTGCTAAAATAAGTTTAAATGTTCAATATTTGCTCTTAAGAGAAGTTCTCTAATGCTCTACAATATTTGCTGTTTTTATTATACAGTAATTTTCAACTCTAGGCAATAGAGTTAATAAATAAGTTCTTGATTACAAGAAATATTTATGAAAAAAAAAGAAATATTTATGAAGTACCCTAGCCACACCAGACACTGTGCCAGGCACTTCATAAAACTTCATGAAATTCTTGCAACAACTCTATCAAGTAGGTATTATTCCCCTCATTCTGTAAAACAGGGGACGGGGGTTAACAGAGGTTAGGTAACAATCTAAATTGTACAATTAACAATTAGTTCTGGAATCAAATAATCTGATGCCAAAATTCTTGCAATATTTTCACCTTTGCCACCCTGTTATTTGGAAAGATCCAAAAGAATGAAATCGTTTCTAATTAGTTACAGAAACATATCACCAGGTTTAGACATTAGATGCTGTTACCCAGCACACTTACTGCAAAGTCTCAATATATCGCTGATTAACACAAACACTTCAACACAGGAAAACTCTGGCTTATCTGACATACAGCTTTCTTAATCACCGGGCCACCAGGACTGCTCTGGATCTCAACATATTCCCAAAAGAAAACGGGCTGTCATTGAGGACGGAGACCATGAGTACCCGATAATAATGCATCCTGCCAAGCAGAACCAAAGCACCAAGGATTATTTACACCCGATGCACTGTAATTGGTCCTTTTACTCTGCAGAAGGAAAGAAGTGCTCAGATTGGCCAGGATGTCTATTCAAAATAAGCCTTCATGCACGGAGCCCAGCAACATGGGAAAAGCAACCGAAAAGAAATACAGGAGAGCAAAGAGTACTTCTGCGGTGAGACCAGCCACTGCTAACCGAAAGGGTGGACAGAGATGAGAAGCAGAGATGGGGCGCAGAGGTGGCAGCAGAAGCTGGGCCAGCAGGAGCTCAACCCCGGACCCCAGTGCACACGTTAGCGACACCATGGATGGGACCCAGCTCGGTTCTCAGATGCTGATGGGCAGCGATCACAGAGTCTTCACCTTCTGGCCCAACACACTCTGTCAAGGGTACAACTATGCAACTACCTTGGTTGTACTATTTCATTTCATCCTCACTCTGCGGTCACCAGTTCTTATTTCCACTTCCTGATCCATTAGAAAACAGCTTTAGAGAGTGGAGGAGCTCAGTACAGTGTGATCACCAGACTGAAATTCCAGTCTCCTATCCTGGCCCGATGTCCATTCACAACACTGTCTCTAGTGCACAGTACAATATTCTTTCAAAAAGAAAGGAAAAGGAATAATCCTTTGCCTATTTTAGAATGAGTTCTTTATTAAAGATGCCTATTAGTAGGAAGTTACAACTTCAGACATATAGGGCAGTCAAGTATCCAGAAAGTCCCCAAAGTGCCCAAAGGCTGAGGCATAAGGTATCAGGTAAAAAAATAAAAAATGACATGGACCCAAGCATTTCCAATCCTATGTAGATGCTTTCACGTGACAGCCTCACCCAGTGCCTGAATATCATCAATAAATCATCACCTGTCCTACTCTCAGCTGCCTCAACACCTACTTCTTGCTGCCTGCCTGAAGTCTGTGAAGTCTTCATGCAATATAAGCCAAGTTTCCTTACTAGGGGTTGTTCGACAGAAGTACAAACCAGTAAAGGCACTGACTACAGAAACTCAGTGTAGGCATCAGTACTTTTCAAGTCCAAAGCCTAAGGCAACTGCACTGATCAGTTTATTTATCAAAATCAGAACCCAACATCTGCCTCCACCGTAATGCTGCAAAGAGGATATTGTAATACAAGATGGTGACAGATATTTCAATAGAGACCATCTCCTAGAATTTCAACAGGCTCTCTACCTTTTCAAAATCTACACAATACCTCAAATCCATCCGATCAATTTAAAGATGTCGTGACTGAACAAATGTGAAAACAAAACATAAAGATTAAATAAAATGGCTAAGCTCACACACACAGAACAGCCACCTTATCCCCAATCTCATTCAATCCAGGAATTTAAGCAATCTTTCCAAATGTCTGTGAAACAGACCGAGCTGATGTAATACATTTAAATGAAATCGAGCCTTATTACTCAAGGTGTGGTCCGTGAACCAGCATCATCTGTTGTACCTGCGAAAGATAGAAATGCTCTCTGAGGCCCACTCCAGGCAGAACCTGCATTTGTTTTATTTATATATCTTTCCTTTCTTTTCTTAAAGGTTTTATTTTAATTCCAGATAGTTACAATACAGTGTTCTATTAGTTTCAGGTGTATAATTTAGTGATTCCACACGTCCAGACATCACCTGGTGCTCATCATGACAAGTGCACTCCTCAATCCCCATCCCCTATTTCGCCCATCCCCACCCACTCACCTCCCCTCTGGTAACCATCAACTTGTTCTCTAGAGTTAAGAGTGTGTTTCTTGATTTGTCTCAGAACCTACATTTTCACACTCTAGGTGACTTGCTGGTAGCGGGAAGTTTGGGAACCACAGACCTGGGAATGAAAATATATATATACATACATATATATATATATGTGTATGTATGTATATATATCTGGATGGAAAGAAATCCAACGAGAGGCCCAGCTCAAAAAGGTTGCTTTAGGAGAATCATAGATTGATCCATCCGACTCAAAGAAACTAGAGATTGAAACTGCATTTTACAAGAGTTTCTAAAAGGCAATCATCCAAGGGTGAGGTCCCACCTGGGTGGCTCAGGGGCTGAGGCGTCTGCCTTCAGCTCAAGGTGAGGTCCCTGGGTCCAGGGATCCACCCTCGGGGAGCCTGCTTCTCCCTCTGCCTATATCTCTGCCTCTCTGTGTGTCTCTCATGAATAAATAAAATCTTTAAAAATCAATCAATCAATCTCAAATAAATAAACCAACAAATAAATAAGGCAATCATCCATATCAAAGGATGAAGGCAGGGAGCAAGTTATGAGTACGAGGTCTAACACCCCCTTGCCTGTCACAGGCATCCTCAATCTTGTCAGGCACAAATGGAAAAGTAGTTACTCAATACTCCCTCATAGAAATGGTTTACACTTTTTATGTTGATGACACGCAAGAGGTTTAAAACCGTGAAATTTCATTTTCCGTTCAAAGGAAAAAATGCCAGCAACACCCCTGTCTTTGAAAGAAAAAATACAAAGACTCTTAAATATAGAGAAGGAAGAAGTAAACCTAGAGATCACTTCTAATGGGATATTTTAAACCAAAGACTAGATATTTGTGGCAAAATATAGTTGGTAATTTCAGGCTACATACTGGTGTCTTCACAGATTATCCTTCAAATCTCAAGTTCACATTGGCTTTGCTCAAATCAGTACAGAACACTGCTGGAGTGGGTTAAAGTAGAAAACCTTATTTCTTTATTATAAATTCAGTGACACAATTCAGTACGATTTTTTTTTTTTTATCGATAGACTAACCTTCCCATTTTAAATGAGGTTTACCAAATGAATTCCAGGTATACCAGTTTTTCACATCAGCTATAAATAATTGCTTCTCTCTAAAGGGCCTATTTCTGCAAATAAAAATGTCTTTTTGCCTGATTAAACTTCTTCATCATCTGAGAACTTTTCTCCTGCAAATTTGTAGTTGGAAAATTTGTCATTAGAAGCCTGCTTTGTCAAAATGAGATCTTTTCAACTGCTTTGAGAGAGCAGTCCTACAGTTAATTATTTGGAGGAGGAGGGGAGCATTCAGTTCTATAAGAAGTACACTTGACAAAATATTTGGACCCAAGTATTCTTACCTTAAGACATCTTTCACAATCCAAGACAGCAGACTCAGCATTTACAATACCTTTAAAAACCTGAAGATAGGAAGGCAGAGGTAGCCAAAAACAGTTCATAAAACAATGAAAAGGGTCCCCAGATGAACGTTTCAGCTGCCAGCCCTACCTCAAGAACCACTTCTCCCAAATGGCTTTGTCATGACAGGTGTTTCCCCCAAACTGAGAAAAAGTGGTCAAGCCTATCAAGGTGATCTCTACAGCCACCACCTAAGTCCCCTCCCGTTGAAGACACAATTTGCAAAGATATCATTTCAACAGGCACTGACACTATAAAGAATCAAACTACCGACTTTCAGTATTAATCCAAGAGATGCCACTAACAGGGTAGGCCGGCCTTCCTGGTGGAACAAATCAGAAATTAACACAAAGAAGATGTTTACTTTTTCCATAGTGTTTCCACTGATCTGCTTCTCTCAAAGACTAGTTTTTTAAGCTAGGATTTATAATAGAAATTCAATAATACTATGCTTTATAAGTGTCCTAAACACAGACATCCAACCCAACTAAGAGATGAAAGCAAAAACGAACAACAAGGCTATGGTCTGCATCCTTTCAGTCTCCTAATAGAATACTTATAAGCAATTCAAAAAAGAAAAACAAAATTTCATAAGACACAGCTGTAAAAAATTTTACTAAACTTACTCATTTAAAAAAAAACCCTTATTTTATAAAAAGCAAACTTGTGAACTGCATTTAAAATTAATACCCAAAGAATTCCAAGAATGCAGGGTTATACGGATTGCCATTCTTCCCACTGGATTTTTAAACAATGCTGAAACACGGCTGTTTGAAATACTTTAGTACCATCATTTAACACTGTTCAAAATGTCAAGAGCCATATTGCGCCCCAGTGGCCACTCTTCAGCAAATAACACATCCTTTGAAGTTAAAATACTCCTAAATGATGCCAAGCGAGAATTTCTAGGAGAGTACAGTCAAAACTTTCTAAAGAAATCAATAATCTGGAACCACAATTAGGGAAAAAACACTTTCCTTATCAAAACTTGTGAATTTTTCAGTTTCAAATGTCAGTAAATTCCTTTACCCCATGGCACTAATTTTTTAGACACTGTTTCCTAATGAAATCATAATCATTAGCCTGCAGGGAACTTACTGGGTTTTCTTACCATGATGTTTCTGTGGAATCATGACACATTTGATTGTAATAAATGCCACAGAAATGAAAGGTAATCATCAAAGACAAAGCAATCTGACAGAAACATCTCATTTGGCCACAACACCTAACACAGAGCCTCTACTGCAAGGGCACAGATAAAGGTTTCATTTGACAAATCATATAATTTGGTCAATCTCCTTGACTATAACTACATACTGTGCCATGCTTCATACCCAGCCTCATTCAGATATCACAAAATGCCCCAGCAAACAAAATGAGAAACCAAAGCTTACATCAAATTATCAGAAGCTAAAAAAAAAATAAAAAAATATCAGAAGCTAAATAGCATCCCTTTGCCAAATACTAAGGTACTCTTAAAACAGGTACTGTAGCACTGTCCTCAAGCAATGTGGCCCGTGCATACCTTTGGGATAAGTAAATGTACGTATGATTTCATTTAATTCCACAATAAAATGGAATCTGAACATGAAGTTAGAATTTTCAATTCCCATCTCTTTTCCATATTAATTTTTTAGACCTGAGCAAATAAAGATCTCTCTGCCCATCCCATCTTTAAAACAAATCCCTTCTAGTTGTTCAAGTTAACTGGATCTCATGAAACGCCCCTAAAGTAAATACCCTAAAAACACAAGAGCAACTTTTCATGTATCTTGAAAACAGATCATCTCAGCGTTCCTGCCTTCTTCAAAATTTTCCTGAGTAGATAAGTTTACTCAATTCTTTCCTATTTACCTGTAAGAGAAAAAGGTCATAGTTGAACCCGAAACTGTAGTCCCAAAAAGTTTCTAAAATAAATGAACATTTATGCCTTTGATTCCAGGAAACCTTGAGTATCCAGAGGAACTGACAAATATGAATGAAAAGTTAAACTGTCAGAAGAGGAAAAGAGATCAATAGAAATTTGATAGTGCTGCATCTTGATGGAATTATCTGCCTAGAAAACATGGCCAAAAATCTCTCTGAGGCAAAAGTCTTCAATCCCTATGACCAGTCGAGGCAAATCTAGTTAACTCAGAGTTCAACCACTGTTTTCCTCCAAGGAAAACAACCAATCCAGACAAACAGGAAGGACACAATCTGGAAGAAGTATCCCAAAGCTTCTATGTGTTAAGAATACAGGGCCAGCGAACACCAGACCAATAACAAGGCCAGTTCAAACCATCCACGCGGATCCTCAGCACTGCTGTTCTGGGAAAGAAGCCAACAGAGTCCCAATAAAAGTTTTAAAATATAAGCATCAATCAAAATAAACATGACTAAATGCAAGTGAAATTCTGCTAAAGGACAATCTATCAGCATTTTTATAAGTCTATCATCAGACTCCCAGATTCAAATACTTTACTGTACCCGCTACAGTACAGGTAGGAGAAGGACAGACAGGTAGGGATGCTTTGTTGACAAGAGCCAACAGCTGCTGTCCGCATTATGCACCATGTGTATGAGCAGCTTAGTAGTATTCGTACTTAGTGAATTAATGAATGTAGTCATTTATTCCTCAAAAGTACATACAAATCCAATCTTCAAAGAAACCATCTAGCATGGTGCTGCTGTAATTATTCAAAATAGGGCAGCCCCAGTGGCCCAGCGGTTTAGCGCCACCTTCAGCCTGGGGTGTGATACTGGAGACGTGGGATCAAGTCCCATGTCGGGCTCCCTGCATGGAGCCTGCTTCTCCCTCTGCCTGTGTCTCTGCCTCTCTCCCTCTCTCTGTCATGAATAAATAAAATCTTTACAAAAAAAATATTATGCCTTTTTCATCCTATGAAAAACAGAAAGCACACAGTTCCTGGTGATATGCCTCTCCCCTTGTTTTCCAAGCAGGCTCTAAATAAGGACAGCTCTTCATAGAGGAAGGGTCTTTATATTCAGCAACCCATTTGTCCTTTCCATCAAGGCTGCCACACATGTCATTTTTGTGAAGTCATTAAAGTACGTACCCAAAGCTGATGTAATATTTACCTTACAAGAGGAAATAAAAAAATTTAAAAGGTAAATGTTACTGTGCTAAAAGCATGTTAAGCGAGAATAACAGTGTTACAAGGTTTGTCAGTCACATATTTTTCAGAGCGACGAGGGTAAACTTTGTCCTTTCCTAATATTATGAAGGCGTCTGTTCCAGAGGAAATGTACCCTTTGCCTATGATAAACAGCTGTAACATCATGGGCATTTTAAATAGGTGCCTTCAGCATGCAGAACAGCAACGGAGAGATTCAGAAGACAGACTGTGCTCCCAGCTCATGTTGGAACCCAAAGGGTTCTAGCTATTTCAGAATTATAGCATCAGGGAATTCAGAGATCCCATGGGGCCCATTAGCACTAAAAAACCAAATGCAGATGACAAGACAATGTAAACTAGTAATACAACCCCCCAAACCATACATATATGATATATATTATAATGTATTGTATATTATAATGTATATTATGTATACATTATAAATAATATATATTAAAACAATATATACATTACATAATGTGTGTATACTATGTATGTGTATATGCGTGTATACATACATGTGTATATTTGTGATAGATTATGTGTGTCACATGCATATATGTGTGTGCATATATGTATATATGTATGTATGTGTTTATATAGATATAAATAGATCTGTATCTATACACACACACACACGAAGACAACTAAGAGACAGATGGCTGGCAAGCTGTAATTTTCCCAATGGCATTTATACATGTCCACTCAGTGCTCATATTTGGGTCATTTGCTAGGATAAACCCCATGTGACAGGCTCACTGAAAGTAAGCCAAAGTAGTCCATACTGGCTTCACCTAATTTTAATTTTCTATTAAGAGACGTACTTGTTCAAACAGCAAAAGGAACCTGTTCTGCACAGATTTGACAGATTTGACTATATTTAGTTAGAAAGTAAAATATCATCTTAAAATACTTCATAAACTATAGATCGTATCCACTTGCAATTTTTTCATTGTATCATAATGAAATCAGAGTAAAACAGCACCCTGTACACACTCACTTCTTCCAATAAAGAGGTGAGGAGACAACATTTGATACAAAGCAAACTTCTTCCTTATATGCTTTGATTTTACAGTAATTCGTTCGAAACATGATTTTACTAAATACCAAGCAGGACTTCAATGGTTGAACATACTAAAATTTTAAGATAACAATCCCATATGTTATGGGTCTATTGGAGAGATAGTCTATTGGAGAGAATTTTTTAGAGGGAAGTTAACAGAGTGACTGATCATTTTATAACGGATTCTTATCATACTAGTTCATAATGCAAGCAGACAATAACTTTAAAAGGCTATGTAGAAGGAATAGTTGACTGTCTTTAGGGGAAAAAATGGTTTAAAAAAAAGTTATCATGCCTTAAATCCTCCATTCCTTCATTTTAAATGCTGTCAATCAAAATCTTTATGACTTTAGATTAACTCGTTTCTATAAAAACAGATTTATATTTACATTCAAAGGAATAAATTAGGAATGTGCTATTAAGAGTTTGGAGTAGTTTTGATTCAAAAATAGAATTTCATCTGTGGAGTTGTTCCCCCACAAAGTTTACACAATTGTTGTACAATGGTCATGTTAATGATCAAAGTTGGGTTCGACGAATGCAAAATGGGCAATAAGGAAAACAATTTTCAAAGCAGCCACAAACCCATTTGCCACTTCCAAAAAACTCTTTTTTTAAGTAATGCATGATTTTATTCAGACAAGAATAAAAATATGTATTAGGTGCATTATCTTATTGTTATACATCATAAAGGGCTTGCCATCAATTAGGTGACGTGTGCAAAATGAAATCAGTCTACAAAACAACAGAGATGGCATCTTTCTACTGCTTTGAAGCAAACTCACTCCTCTTTGAGTGTTATCTCTATGGAAAACTTAGAGTAGTATTTTTAGAGAGGATACAGCGACAATGATGCAATGTTACCCTCAACAAATATGTAAGAGAGCAGAGAACATGGGATCAGCAATTTTTTTTTCCAGTGACCTAAACACCAGATTTCTCCAGAAAATGAGAGGGTCCTTCAAGAAGTCACATTCATCATGACTTAAAATTTGGCAAAGACCATATATTTATCATTCCAATTGTACTCTAACCACAATTTAAGATTCAATAGGATCATGACTAGACTAAAGGCAAGGGGGTGGGGGGTGGGGGTGAAGTTGAAACTGTATATGCTTTTCCATCAGATAGATGAATTCTCCTCTTCTGTTTGTTTCATCACATCCTAGCCATATTCTTAAGTTGAGCATAAAAACACTTGTAAAATATTAAGTTTTACCATAGGGAAATCGATTTTGCTATGAAAAAGTTTCAGATTACCACTTAATCTCAACCAAGCTACATCAAACAGTGAAAAAAAATTATACATATAGTTTACAAAGTAAACTCGATCACTATATTTAAAAGAAATGATAACTTTGAGAAGTACCACAGCAATAATGTTTAAGCTGAAGCAATATAAAGCCCTCCTACAGCAAATGCCAGATTCTTCAGCTAAAATGCAGAGTCTTGATTTAGTTAAGCAAGTCAAGCGTAAGAGCCATCTCCCTCCTTGGGAGCTGCTCCCAGCACTGGCCTCTCTCCTTCTAGAACTCTGCTGCACAAAGTTCTGGGGGTGGGGTGGGGTGGGGTGGGCTGGGCTGGGGGCAGTGGAATCCACAGATGCAATTTACACAAGGTTTTAGACCTGAGTCTTTGTAGTCTGAAATGGAGCGGTGGAAGTAAACACATTATTATCATCATCCTCCAGTTTCCACTCGACTTCCCAGCTCTCTCCCTGCTCCACGAAGCAGTGAGTTGGAGGAGGTAGATAAAAAACTATATCCGAAAAGCCACAATTTACAGAGCACCCTGGCACTGAATCACCTGTGCGTGCTATGCAGACATCCAGTAACTTCCACGGTCCTATTACTACGTATTTCAGGACTTCTAGGATACACGAAAACCAAGTCTGATTCTTAAACACTTCATACTCTTAAGCACGCAGGGTTGCATATGCAGTGCCGCTACTAAGAAAATACACTGCTACACAAAATACACTTCCAAAGTGTAGCAGAGTGGACTTCATACGTATAGGCTCTCAACATCCTAATGATAACGTCATGTCTATAGATCACGTATCGAGCAAGCTGTCAGTTAGATGACATGGACAACTCATCACATTACGTTCATCTACGTAGCTAAATAGAAGTCAGGGATCCTGACACTGCACCCAACCTATAACGCATAAAGCACTTACAACTGCCCACCATCAAAGTGCAACTAATTCATCATCTCATTCACCCCAAGTTCTCCCCAAGTTACAGTCCTAACACTACTTACTGATGATTAAAGAAGACCTAAGCATTACATCTACAGAAAAATGTACATGAAAATTTAGTCTAGTTCAAGCCTGCATCTTTACAGGATACTTTCTACTGATAAGTACTTTTTAAAGAACTGGACGGCAGATAAAGGGCAGCATACACTGGGAATGCTTAATTGATCACAGAGTCCTACCGTACTTACTGTACTACAGTAACTTACTTTTCTCCCCATGCTCTTTATTCTTAGTTGAAATGATTACCTTCCAAACTGTCCCCAACAGCTCAAGGACCGCCCAGATTCATCCGTGAGCTCATTTTCATGAAAAGTCACCCATCTTTGGAAAGAAGAGCTTTTTCTTCCCATCCCCTAGAGACAGCAGGTGCACAGTAACACAAAACTGGAAAGAACAGACGCAGCTCACCCCACTCTTAGGCCAAGACTGTTTCTTTCTCAGAGTGTGCAGCGTGACTGCTAAAACCTGCACACTGGAAAAGTTGAGGAAAAGTTCAGGTCTTAACAGTGGCTTCCTTATCAGCCGGTCTGACGGACACGGCCTAAGATGCACTAAGAAGAATTTGCTTTTTTTCCACTACACCTATTATTGGGGGATTTCCTAAGAGACATGTGGGTGTAAACCCAGAGTCAGGGATTTGAAGCATACATCCAGGGGAGTGGGCACACCAGAGAACACAGAAGATGGCTAATCACCACCCAGAGAAGATCTTGCCTTCACCTCCCCTCACCATCACCCAATTTAGTCCACTCCACTCTCTGCCTTGCCCTGACCCCGGGGATCCATTCCCCTTTCCATAGCCCAGAGAGGCTGCTGAAAAGCTGTCAAAGTAAATCTGTGCTCACTTTTTGGATGGTTTCATTTCAATGGAGCATGAAACACCCCAGGACGGTTAATAAGTTTAGCCAGGCGTGCTGTTCTCCCTAATATATTTTAATTATGCATCTGTTTTAATTGTAATCAGATTAAGTCACCGGAAAGGCACAAATTGGAATTTTCCCTAATGGCTTATTGGAGCTTTTCATCAGTTTCTAAACACTAACAACATTTAAAAAAAAAAAAAAAAAAAAAGGTAGAGACACGAGCACAACTGTGACATTTTCCAGAAATCGATGCAGTTTCTCTGACAACACAGTTCAGGTCTCATTAGCCACCCAAACTAGCCCAAATGCAGAAGACAACTTCGGTCTCTAGGGGCGTCTTCTTCCCCAATTAGCACAAAAGCATCGCTAACGTCTAACGGGAACCTCCCCAAACAGAAATGGTAAGCCCAGACTTTTATAAAAAGTGCTGCTCCGAAGATGGGGAGGGAAGTGGAGGTGGGGGGGGGGGGGAGCCCAGGAGCAGCAGCTTGCATTACCTTGGCCAAAAGGAAAGCATCCTCAGGTCCAGCAGGAAAGTCGAAGCAGGGTCCTCTCCTCCCCTCCCCCTTCCCCCTCCTCCTCCCCTGCTAACTGTCAAAGGTGTGTTTTTCCCTCGGGAAGTCCAAGGTCCCGGTCAATAAAAAGGAAACGCTCCGGGGGAAGATCTGCTCAGAGGCAGGGAGCGGCTTCCTTCCAGCCCAGACGTAAAACCGCTCAGGGCGCACCAAGAAATACCTAAGGCTTTTTTTTTCTTCTTCTTTTCTTTTCTTTTCTTTTTTCTTCCCCCATCTAATACGTTCTTGAAACAGCTGCCCGAATTGCCGCGATTTTCCCCTAAGAAACTTAAAAGCGTTCGTCCGCCACCAGCCGAGAAGCGAGAGAAAGGACCTGCTGCAAACTGGGCGCCCCAACTCCGCCCGCCCGCCCGCCCGCCCGCCCAGCGCGCCCGCGCCCCGGCTTCGCTCCGGGGGGGACCTCGGGGGGACCTCGGGGAGCCCCCGGGCCACCGCGCAGTCCCCGCGCCCCCGCCGCCCCCTTACCTGTCATCGTAGCAGAAGTCGGCGCTCAAGGTGTTGAGGTACAAGGCGAGCCCCAGAGCGCTGCTCACCAACTCTGCGAGCATCTCTCCACCGCCTGCCCCCCGGCGCGGCTCCCAGCGCGAGGGCAGCAGCGGCCGCAAAGCCCGGGAGCATCAATCCCCACCCTCCAGCCGCCCGCTCCTCCCGGCTTCACTTTTCCCGAGCTCGCGTCCCCCCGCGGTCCCCGCGCCGCCGCCCCTCCTCCGCAGCCCCCGCGTCCTCCGGGTGCGGGCTCACACCGCGCTCCCCATGCCCGGCGCCCGCGAGCGGCCGGCGGCTTCGGGCTCCGCGCCCCCCGGCGGATGCGCAGGGCTGCTCCTCCGCGCGGCTCGCCGCCCCCGCCCTACCCCATGGCACTTCGGGGCGCCCTAGGTGAGGACCGGGGCGAGGAGGCGGGGCGCGGACGCGGGCTGCGGGCGGAGGCGCCGGACCCCGCGGGGCTCCGGGACCGGCGGGAGGAAGGCAGAGGAAGGGGGGCGGGGGCCGGGGGCCAGGCGGACCGCCTCCCCTCGCCGCCTCCCGGGCGCACGGCTCCGGGGCCGCTCGGCCTCACTCCGGCCGCCACCGCGGCGGCCGCTCATCCACTCTCTACCAGCGCCCTCCCCGCGCCGGCCCCTTCTCGGGCCGAGTGAGGAGCGGCGGCTGGAGACTCCCGAAGCTCCCGCGTGGGGTTCTCGGCGCGGCCCCCCGCGCCTGCGTGGCCGGCCCTCCATCCCGGCCCCGCCCCGCCCTCGCCACGCCCATCGCCACGCCCCCATCCCGGCCTGGCCACGCCCCTCGCCCGGCCCCGCCCGCCCTCCATCCCGGCGTCGCCCCGCCCCTCGCCCTCCATCCCGGCCTGGCCACGCCCCTGGCCACGCCCCTCGCCCAGATAAGCCCCGCCCCTCGCCTCCCAGCCGGGCCTCGCCCCGCCCCTCTGGCTCCTCCCCCCGCCCCCCGGCTGCAGCGCAGCCTCCTCCCGGCTCCCGAGGCCCGAGGCCCCCGCTGCCCACCGCGCGCCCCCTTCGGGCTTCTTTCACCTTCTGGATTTCACTCTGGAACGCCCCGGGGTGACCCCAGGGCTGCTGCCGGCGGCCGGCCCAACGGGGTGCTGGCGTGCGCCCTGGGAGGCGCGGCCGGAGGACCACCGAGCCCGGGGGGACGCGGCCGCGCGGCGTGTGTCCGCTGGGCTGGGGGGGCCCTGGGGCCCGGGGAGGACGAGCGGCTCCGCGAGGGCTGCAGCCTCGCTGGCCAGAGCTTCGCGCGGCCTCGTGTGCACGCTCACGGCGCGGGAGCCGAAGCGCGGGGGTCGGGGTCGGGGTCGGGGGGGGCAGGGAGGACAGGGGGGCGGGGGGGGGGGCGAGCCGGGGGCTCCTCAGGAGCGGCAGGTTTCGGCTCCGAGCGCCGTCGCCCCAGGTGTCAACGGGAAGCCGTCTGGGGAGAAGATGTTCCCGCAGTCGGGTTAAGAAGAAAGGACCCCGAAGGAGGAGAAGCAGCACCGACACGCCGCCGCTGCGGGGGGGGGGCCTCCGGCGGTGCTGGAGGCTCAGTTAGGGACGCGCCTGCGGCCGGGGCGGCGCTGCCCCCGGGGCGAGGGAGGCGGGAGGCTCGTGCCCCTGCCTTTCCGCCCGGATGCAGGGCTGGCTGGTGGAGGGCGTCCAACCTGATACATCACGGTGGAGGAGAATGGCCCGTGTAGACAGTCCCGGGGACCCAAGTTGCGAGACCGCGGAGGCCCGGGGCCGCCTGCCACGCCCCCTCCCGGCGCGGACCCGGGTGGGCTCTGCTGCAGCGCCCCCTGCTGCCCGGCGCGCGCGGCGCGGGGAGCGCGGACCGCGGGGCTCCCCAGCCCGCTCCCCCAACCCGGCCTCCAAGCGAGACCCCCCGCCCCGAAATCGAATCCCCGGGATGTCTGGCAGCGGCCTGGAAAGTAAATACTGTGGTTTGGGTGTCCGCGAGACACAGCTCCGTCTTTTCCTGATTTCACAAAATAAAAATAAAAATCTGTGTAGACACAGATGACATGATGAATATTTATTATATCTATTATGCCTCGCTCATAATAGAAATGACGGACCCATTTTTGTTCCCTGAGATACACATACGGAAGCATGCATGAGAGTAGCATCTTTACAGGCAGAAACTGATCCTTTACCTTTTTTTTTTTTTTTTTTAGCTCCATAAGCTCTGCTCACCATTGAAAAGTTTGAAAAAGCCACTTAGTTGGCCCATCAAGTGCGTCTGCTGTATATCCCTCCACTGCAAATAGGATCCTAATACACTGGAGGAAGAGCACCCAGGAGCTGGGAGTTTCTACTGTGCTTTTATTATCTGAGAAACCTCTGGCTAGTCACTTAACCAATGTGTGCCCCCTTTTTGCTCACCTTTATAAAGCATGAGGAAGAGAACACCTCTCTATAGGTACCATTATTATGAAGATGAAAGTCATGAACCTGTGAAACACCTAGAAGAGTCCTCAGTGCAATAGAAATGTTAATTATTATAGTTATTCTTATTCCCTCCAACTTTCTCCTTTCCTTTTAGTTATTAACTAAAACCTAGATGCATCCCTACAAAATTACAAAATGTAGACCATGACATCCACGCTAGTCCAACGCTAGTCCAACTATTGTCACTTCCTGCATGGACTAATGCAGTAACTTTCAAAGTGGTCTTATTTCTCCCCCTGCAATTCCCCACTCCCCACAGTCGTAACTTCAGGTAATACAAGATTCTTTTGAAAATCTACAATCTCTCTATTTTAAAATGTTCAATGACTTCCTGAAACCCATCAATTAAAGTGCTGATCCTTACCATGGCCAGCCAGGCCCTCTTTTGGCCTTGATCCCTTCTCTCCCCTGACTTTGTGCCAGCAACACAGACCTCCTCCTCCTCTGGTACTTTCCACTTTCTCCTCTTTCCCCATGGGATGCCTTCGCAGACGTTCTCCAGCTCCTTCTCAGCATCCCGATCTTAGTTCAAATGTTCTCACCTGAGAGGCTTTCCCAGCCCACACTGGGAAGTTGCCTCACTCTCAGCAATCTTTGTCCCCTGCCTTTCTTCAGAGCGTGCATTGTGTCTGGAACCCCCACTAGAATGGTGACCCCAAGAGGGCAGGAAGGAACCTTATCGACCTGGTTTTCCACAGAATAGCCAGAGCCTATAACATCTGGATGGGTAGAAAAAACTGAAAACAAGGCAAAATGTTGGCAATAGAAGAACAAATAACCATACTTAACAGAAACCATCTAGCAACTGAAAATCCACACATTTGCATCATATCCTTGTTAAACAGTGAAGAATTAACAAAGAAAGGGGGAGGAAGTAGGTTAAAAATTCTGAAGAATACATCAGCTCTGCAGGAAAACCTATGGTAAGTCACACACAGACAGCTCTCTTCAATAATTAAGAGGACTCAGAGGCATGAAAGTAGTAAAAGCTCACGGTGCTAAAAGCTCGTAAGCCTTTCCAGAGCTGTCTCCCATAGTTTTAAATAAATATTTTCTACACCCCTCCTCCAACCTCCTCCTTTTCTCCCTACCTCCAGCTCCTGGGGATTGGGAGCCTGGGAGATGGGGAGAAATGCACAGTTTGTTCTCCCTGATCAAACGGGAGGCTGAAAACCCAGCTTTTAACAGATTTTCTCATTTTAATTCAATGTGGGTCTCAATAGTCTTCCAATGCATTAAACCTTGGTTGCTTTCAGGCACTCTCCAAGGACTGAGAAGCAACCAATGTCTGCGTTCTCTACCTTCCTTGGACACCGGCCTAGGAGGAGAGGGGAATCGGTTAAGAAGTGTCATCACTATCCTTGGAGATCATTTCAAATCTGGGGACATCGCCCTTTGGTTTATTAAGCTGTACCCATTGTGACATTGCTACCTCCGTTCTGAATATATATATATATATATATATATATATATATATATATATATATATATATTCTAGTTAAAGCTACTGTTACTCTCCACAGATGAAGGAAATTAGGCTGGCTGGCTTGACTTGTCTACCTTAGACACAAGACTGGCCAAGAAAGTGCTAAGCCCTTATTTTCCCAAAGTAGGTTCCACACATCTGCTACCTCACCACTTCCTCAATGAATTCTTTTTTATAGTCGCCCCGACCTACCCTGCATTTGTTCTGCATTCCCAGGCCTTTGTTGTATAATTCATACCTTTGCAGTGCCAGGTCCTCGGGGTAAAGATTTCCTTATTTGCCTAAGACATTTTTAGTTTATTGTGCAATACCATCTTCCCTTTGGGTGTTGCATAAATATTAACTAAAAATCCACATCTGGTCTTAGTCTTCATTTCTATTTGTCCTAATATAACTTCTCTTTGAACAATTCATTTGGAAAGTGTGCCAAGGGTGAAATGTGGCACATAAATTCTCCGGCTGCACAGAATGCCTTTTAAAGTGCCCACAGATTTGGTTATTTATGAACAGAAGATTTGCACCTCTTCCCCTGCTCTCTCAATTCTAAAATTGTACCAGGCCAAAGTAATTACAATCTCCCATATGTTTTGCGGAAAAGGTATCCAAGAATCTCCTGCTAAAATCTTAACAGATTGACTAGGAAGCAGAAAAACACTAGCCCAGCAGGTGAAACTGCCTGTTTAGGGAGGTCAGAACAGAGCTCTCGGCTGGGGGACTCATAAGCCCTGAGCTTTACTCAGGAAATAACCCTGCAGGAGAAAAACAGCAGAGCGTGGATGAAATGTGGGTCAGGGAGCTTAAAGAGGCACACGCGCTGCTTGGTTAACTAATGACAGTAAATGCATTGGCTACACATGTTACATTTAGATGCTCCCAGCATACCAGAAAATGCTGCCCTGCAGACACTGCAATATGTGACATCGCTTTGTCCCCAAACTTGTGATCCATTAGGAATATAATTAGGACAATACAGCCACAGAAACAGATCCTGTCACCTCTGTCACAAACCCGGGGCGGTTAAGAACCAGCTGCTACTAAAATAATGATCACTTTAAAAATCTCACAGTCTCCCAGCTTGCAATTCAGAGGATGTGGGGGTAGGGGAGGAAGGGAGGAGGACCAGGAGGAGGACCAGGAGGAGGAGGAGGAGGAGTGTAGAATAACATGTTAATGACCAGATATGGATAATTGCAGAGATGTTCAGGCTAATGATAGAATCTAGAAACTCAATCAAGAAAAGCAAGGACAGCCTCCTTCATAGAATCCCTCTGAATGCATTCACATCCACTGGTATAAACAGTGATCAAAAATATTCTAACAGCTTGAAAAATTGCGCACACTCTTGGGTAGCAGAGTTTTGATAAACCTCAGATTCTGTAAAATCAAAGATAAGTTGGGGCGCCTGGGTGGCTCAGAAGTTGAGCAGCTGCCTTTGGCTCAGGGCGTGATCCCGGAGTCATAGGATCGAGTCCCACATTGGGCTCCCTGCATGGAGCCTGCTTCTCCCTCTGCCTGTGGCTCTGCCTGTCTCTCTGTGTCTCTCATGAATAAATAAATAAATAAAATCTTAAAAAAAAAAAAAAAGCAGTCCAAGAGTCTCAAGAGAGATGAGTTTTGATGTGGACATTCGGCAAGCCGGTTACTCATAAATATTGCCCTGGTCCTCAGCCCAACACGGATCCTTTAAGCCACTATTGTCCACTAGAGCTTTCTGCAAAGGTGGCTTTAAGTCTGTACTGTCCAATGTAGTAGCCATCAGCCACATGTGGCTAGTAAGCACTTTGCACGTGGTTAGTGTGACTGAGGAACTGCATTTTAAATTGTTTTTTTTTAATTAATTTGAATTTACAAAAAAAAAAAATTTTGAATTTACATGGGAGCATTGGCTAGTGGCTAGTTAGAAGAGAGTACTCACCCAAGCCATTGCCTGTTCTTCCCCCACCGAAACAGCTTTAGTCCTGAACCTCTAGTGCTGCACTGCTCCACACCCACATGCAGCTTGCCTTTATTTATAAAATAGCCACCAGCCATCGAACACTTTTTAGGCATTTCACAGAGCACGTTATGTTTAAGATCTCATTTAAGGCTCACAACCACCCTGGTCGGTAGGTACCATTACTATTCCTGTCTTACAGGTGAGAGGTGAGAGGCGTGGGGAAGTTTCATGAATTGTTCATAGCCTCTAGTGGTGGAGCTGACATTTGAACTTAGGACTTTTAACTCCAAAAGCCAATGCTTGACCCACCATGCAGGCCAGTGCTGGTCCTTCTCGCATTCAAACCACCACATCCCCATTAGGGTCTACTTCAGGAGAAGGAACTCTTGGCTGTTGCCAAGATGCTTGGACTAAATTCATATTTTCCTTCTCTACCCTCCCCTCAGATGACTAGGGATAAGATACTTAAGAACTTTCCTTGTCAAGCACTTTTACTTGATTTTTTTCCTCCAAATCTGGTATCAAAACATGCAAAGACTACACAGACTATAATAGAAAAGTTCCCCTATAAAATACACACACACACACACTCCACATATATTTTTTAAAATAGATGTATTTAGGGGTGCCTGGGGGGCTCAGTGGGTTGAGCGTCCCGACCCTCTTAGTTTTGGCTCAGGTCGTGGTCTCGAGTTCCTGGGGTCCAGCCCCACGTTGGGGGCTCTGTGCTCTTGGGGGAGCCTGCTTCTTTCCTTCTTTCTCTGCCCCTCTCTATGCCTGCACGCTCTCACTCTCTCTCTCTAAAATAAATAAATCTTAAAAGTAAGATGTATTCAAATCATGTGTAGACATTTTTCCTAACATAATCCACATCATGTATTATACAAATAGCTGAGACAAGTAATGTAACCCAAACTCCAGCAAAATAATGAAAGTATTAGTGCAAATTATAATTTGGAAAACCAAATAAAGCATTTATAATTGTCTTAATATTATGTTAAAAACCCCTCCACAAATTTGCACCTCACAAAGCATTTTTAATCCATTTATTATTGCTATCAAGTGACTAGAAAGTCTATTTGGAGTTTGGTCTATTAATCTAATGATACATGACAAGAAGTCAATATATTTTAAACTTTTGCAATAGATTTAATTAAGTTCCCCATTAAATTAGTAAATATCTTATAATTTGTAATACTATTATTTAATAATTATAAATGAATGGTATATTTATAGCCTTGCATATAAACTTGCACCACTCTATACTTTTTCCAAACACTAGCTTGCTAGCTTTTTCTTTTTCTTTCTTTCTTTCTTTCTTTCTTTCTTTCTTTCTTTCTTTCTTTCTTTCTTTCTTTCTCTCTTTCTTTCTTTTCTCTTTTTTCTTTTCTTTCTTTTCTTTTGAATCTATTCTTTTATTTTTGCATATTTTGCTCCTATGAAAGCATTTAAATTTTTTTTATTAGAGTGTAATTGACACATAACGTTACATTCATTTCAGGAAAGTATTTATTTATTTATTTATTTATTTATTTATTTATTTATTTTAGCTTTTAAATCTTAATGCCAAAAACAACCAAGTCACCCTCACACATGTGAAGATCTGCCCTGAGAGAGACAAACTATTAAGAAAACAGGTTGTCTGCAATGGTAGATTTGAAGTTAAGACATTTATTTTCTTGGTAGTCGGTTTGAAAGTCAGTCCCCAATCAAAGTGGACAAATGATGAAGACATTAGATTCATCAATTCCAAACTGATTTTTGGCCAAATGTCGCTTGTAATTTATATCACAAACATGTGATACATGCAAGCACTGATCTGCTTTCTGTCACTACAGATGAATTTGCATTTTCTAGAATTTCATATAAATGGAAATAATGCTGGGTACTTTTTTTGATGAGAGGGGCTTCTTTCACTCTGCATAATTATTTGGAGATTCTTCAATGTTTTTGTGTGTATTAATAGTTCATTTATTCTTATCTCTGAGTAATAGCCTATCTGTATGGCAATAGGATTTGTTTATCCATGTATCCGCTGATGAGGATTTGAATTCTTTCCAGTTTTTGGCTACTGCAAACAAAGCTGCTATGAGCATTCATGAGAAGTCTTTGCATGGACATAGGCTTTCATCTCTCTTGGGTAAACACCGAGGAGTGGGATGGCTGAATCATGCAGTCCCATTGTGTTTGCCGGACTTTACGTTCCCACTATCAGCTGGTGACAGTTCCAATTACTCCGCGTTCTTGTCAACACTTGATAGAGTCAATATTTCTAATTTTAGACATCCCACCGGTGATATCACATTTTAGTGTTGTCATTCCCTTAATAATAACCATGTTGAGTATCTCTCCATACGCTTATTTTCAACCCACACATCTTTGGTGACAAGTCTGGTCAAATCATTTGCCCCATCTTTTCTGTTGTCGTTCTTGCTGGCTGCTTATAGCAAATGTAGTAGCTCTCAGTTCTGCAGTCAGAAGCCCAGCACGGCTCAGCGGGGTTCTCAGCTCAAGGTCTCACTTGATGGAAGTGAAGGGGTAAGAACAGCTGGGCTCTCATCTTGAGGGTCTGGAGAAGAATCCACTCCCCAGCTCATTCAGGTGTTGGGAGTAAGTTGTAGGACTCAGGTCCACATTTCCCTGCCTCTCAGCATTAAGAGGCTGCCCACCTTCCTTCTCACAAATTCCCCTTCATTTGCAAATTAGCAACAGTGTTTAGAGTCCTTCCATGCTTCAAATCTTTTTTTTTTTTTTTTTTTTTGGCCCATTTAAAAAAATGCATTCTTCTTATTATTAAATTTTGAGAGTTCTTTATTTAAAACGCAAGTCTTTTATTAGCTACATAATTTGCGAACATTTTCTTTTAGCCTTTGGTTTGTGTTTTCACTCTTCATGATTTCTTTCAAAGAGCAAACATTTCTTAACTTTGAGTAAGTCCAGCTGATCTTTTATTTTATCCTGTTTTTGATGTTGTCTCTAAGAAATGTTTGCCTAATCCAAGGTTACAAAGACTTTCTCCTGCTTTTCTCTAGAAGCATTATAGTTTTGGGTTTTAGAGTTAGATCTATAAACCATTATGACTTAGTTTTTATTTATGGGATGAAGTATTGCTTAAAGTTCTCTCTCTCTCTCTCTGTCCTTGGATATTTAATTGTTCCATCATGACTTGCTAAAAATGTCTGTTTTCTCCATTGAATTGCCTTTTCGTCTTTATCGATTGACTTTTATATGTAAGTGATTTCTGGATATATATATGTTCTGCCGATGGATTCCATTGTCTATTTTTATGTTATAATCAACTGCCTTGATTACTGAGTCTTTATAAATCTTGAAGTTGAGTATTGTAATTTTTATGAATTTGTCTTTATTTTTCAAAGCTGTTCTCTTCCTCTATTTAATTGCAATATCTTTTATTGTATTTCCTCTTCCTCTCCTAAGCCCCTATCATTTGACTCTTATTTTCTTTCACTTATTCTTGATTTACCTATTTCTTAGGTATATTTATTTTTTTCCTTAGGTATATTTATATGTAAGTATGTGATTATGCATATGTGGGTATTTAGGTCTAAAAAAATGTGATTGTGTCTGTTATTTGAGTGAGTTCTTCGTATTAGACGTAGAGTGAACATTTATGGCCTAAGGTATCAGTTAGTAAAATGGGCAGGGTAGGATGAAGATATGCAGGTGTCACCCCTTCTAAGCAATATCCTTAAAATATCTGTTCAACTTGTATTTCTCTTTATGTTCAAAATGAGAAAATTATACACATTGAAAATAACACAATACTTTAGCTGGAATTATTTCTGAGATCTGTACTGTCATTTGGACAGCACTAATCACTAACATTCACAAAAGGTAAGCGATCTTAATGTATATATTTACAAGTTTTTTCTAGCATTTTCAGTTTCTCTTCTCCTCAGCCACCCCCCCAACCTCCCACTCCGTTTCATGAGTTCACACCAGCAAAACATTCCCCATGCTTCTGTGGTTCCTGTTCTATCATTAAGTTTTATTTTTGTGATGTTGCAGGACAAGACAGCATCTTTGAAAATATCTTACGATGTTTTCTTTTTAAGATTTTATTTATTTATTCATGAGAGACAGAGAAGGGGAGGCAGATGGAGAAGCAAGCTCCT
The DNA here is from genome assembly GCF_011100685.1 of Canis lupus familiaris. Classification (NCBI taxonomy): domain Eukaryota; kingdom Metazoa; phylum Chordata; class Mammalia; order Carnivora; family Canidae; genus Canis; species Canis lupus. The sequence continues at coordinate 24,866,177 of NC_049236.1, read as the reverse complement.
TGTGAAGCAGGGAGCCTGATGTGTGACTCGATCCCAGGACCATGGGATCATTACCTGAGCCAAAGGCAGATGCTTAACCGACTGAACCACTCATGTACCTCTTATAATGTTTAAACTTTAGTCGTAGATCACTGGTTGTCAGCAAATAGCATATATCACGTGCTGTAATCAATTTTAACATTTCAGCTGACAGCAACTACAGTCCTCAGTCTTAGGGTTAGTGGCCTGGCCAATTATTGCCCCACGCCACCTACGTACAGAAATATGCTACATAAACACTCGGTGGAGACAGGTTGATTCTGACCCAAAGTAAGTTTTGAGTTGTAATTCAAGGGATCAGTCATCTTTACATATATGAAAAGAGCCAAATATGAATTGTATTTCCAATTTATTTGAGTTATGATTTTATATTCCCAATGGATCAGAGTACTGGGCACTCACCTGGTTGACCCTTCCTTTAACTTGGCTGTAGGTACAGGTGTCAATCCCTTGCCCAAATAATACAGCTTAAAGCCATCAGGCATGATGGCTGCTCACAGGTATGCCTGTATATTTGAATACAATGTTTTTCTTAATCTCCTCCCTATCGCCCTTATTGTCTCTCTTACCCACAGCCAAAATAAGTAGGGTTTCTGATGTAGAGACAGAGGAAAAAAGGTGTTTATATTTGTTGAGCACCAACCACGTACCTACTGGTACTATACCAAGTATTCCAAATATACTATATTTAATTCCCACAATAGTCTGGCCAAATGAATAATATTACTGTCTTTTTACAAATGACAAAACTAAGGGTAACAGTGTTAAGTAACTTGTGATAGATGGCAGTGACTGCCATCAGTGACTGATGACCAGGATACTGTACCATTTCTGTCTCGTTCCAAAAGCCTTGTATGTTAGATCTTATATAGTGTTCATCTTGTTAACAATACTGAGAACATCTTCAAAATCAAGTGACTTTTAGATTCTCTCTTTCTTTAAGTCTTTCATAAAATGATGAAGGAACAGCTTTTGGGAGGACTTCAAAGTGTCTTCCTTTTTGCTCTGGTGAGATATTTGTGAGACAATGGAAGCAAAGGAGATAGACTCATGGGTCATCCAAGCAAAATCATGTTTAGGTTTTGCATAAATAAAAACGGAGGCAAAGTCCAGGGGGCTACTGAATTTTGGCAGGATATGAAGAATTTGGAATATAAAAGATAGAGATACTAAAGATAGTAAGTTCCTGCCAAGAACACCAAGAATCTAAGATTCAGGCAGGGAACGAACTATCTCCCACTGTTGGAAATTTTTATCTCCCAATCTAGTTTTGAGAGCCAAGCAAGGGGATGCCACTCTGCACAGATAGACATCAAGACACATCAAGGAATACCTTTTAAAAATCACTTTGTAGATAGGGAAAAATTAGCCTTTTAACCTGAGGCCAGATGTAGAGATAAAAGAACACAATATATACACAAAGATATACATATTCTATTTCCTATCTCTTCATCTTATTCAAAATACCTCTTAAAAATCATGTTGTATAACAGAAACACCAGATAACAAAGAAGTAAAAATTGGCTATCCATCTCTGGAAAGCATTCAGAGATTCTGGAAACAATTATTCAATAAAAACAACTCAAAAATTTCTTAATAATATGTATAGATACTCTTAAAGAATTCTAGAACTGTATAACATTAAATAAAGGATTATTCATTAAAAGTGATGCTGGGAGTGATTGCCAGGGACAGGGGGCAGAGGGGAGGGCTAGGGAGCTCCTGTTCAATGGGTATAGAGTCAGTCCTACAAGGTGAAAAAGTTCTAGAGATTGGCTGTACAAGAATGTGCATAGAGGGGCACCTGGGTGGCTCAGCCAGTTAAGCATCTGCCTTCATCTCAGGTCGTGATCTCAGGGTCCTGGGATTGAGCCCCAGGTCAGGCTCACTGCTCAGGGGGACTCTGCTTCTCCCTCTCGCTCTGTCCTTCCCCCACTCATGCTCTCTCTCTCTCTCAAATAAATATATAAAATTTTTAAAAAAATGTGCCTAGAGTTAGCAACACTGTACTGTACACTTAACAGATTGTTAAGAGGGTAGATTTCATATTATGTGGTTATTTTTTACTTATAATTTTTTTAAATTGATTCTAGGAAATCAACTTTAAGTGGTAATTATTGAATACTTGCGGAATACCCTCTCTTATGCCGTCTCAGATTGTCAGATACCATTCAGATTAAGAACTATTATTCATTTATGTGTATTTTAAAATTACCCTATTAAATATATTTCTGAAATACACATTATGGTACATTTCTGTAACACGGACACTTATTTCAATAAGCTGAGTGTTGGTAAAATAATTTCAGCAAAGTAGGAGCCTATATTTAGAGGTAGATTGTCCTGCTGGCTATTTTTCTAATGGATATAAGCAGGAAATAATATGAAAATATAGTTAAAATCAAAGCATTTGCCTGAATATCAACAAAATAGATTTTCCACCAAAGCATTTTCTTAGGGGAAGTGATTTCCCAGCTCAGATCACTCAGTGGAGCTAAAATATTAAAGATAGTACCTTTTTAGGAAAAGAGTCAATAAAAATGATTTCCACTTCCTATTTCACTGATTGCCATGTATTATTAACTTGTAATGCACAGAAATCTAAGTGGCTACTTGGCTCCTTATGCTTCTCCCGTGTCATATAAAGACAAAGTCTTTGGAATGACAAGCCAGTAAGAACAGGTAAATGGTGTATCACCTTGCCACTGCCTTGAAATTTCTAGTTCCAAATCCAAAACTTTTTTCTTTGAAATCTCATATAATGTCAGTATTACTGACAGCATTGAAAACCATCTTTAGAATCTAAGAGTAATCAGGAATTGACTTTCAGGACTGGAAAGAATATATCTTATCTTCCTGCTGAGATCTTGGGTTCAGAAATTTGCATTTTCAGGGACAGAGCTGATCCATGGATCAGCTTTGCCTCCTAATAGAGATTTGTTTTTACACTTGATACTAAAATGCAGTACACATTTTCAGGCATTCAGCATTGTCACAAAAATGATCTATATTAAGGTCATTGCAGAATCACAGGGCCCCAGATTCACTCACAGGGAATAGCATCAAGAGTCTCAAGGTGTATAATAAAGACTTTCCAAAATTCATTTGATATATACATCCACCTAAAATAAATCAATAAAACCTTGCATAATATTTTAATACAAAATTTAGGGATCCCTGAGTGGTGCAGCTGTTTGGCGCCTGCCTTTGGCCCAGGGCGCGATCCTGGAGACCCGGGATCGAATCCCACGTCGGGCTCCCGGTGCATCGAGCCTGCTTCTCCCTCTGCCTGTGTCTCTGCCTCTCTCTCTCTTCTGTGTGACTATCATAAATAAATAAAAATTTAAAAAAAATACAAAATTTACCCATGACTATCAGGTCAAACGTCATCATAGTTAAATTAGATGTCACCAATATATTGGACCTATAAATTAAAATTCTAATAAATAATTTCCATACCAACAATCCCATAAAATGCACTTAAAAATCATGCCATGCCATGGCACTATTTTTAAATTGTTCAGCCTATGTCTTCGTAAGCTCCACTCAGCTATAATCACAAACGCCTTTTCATTCAGATTCAACTTCAACCCAAAACAGAAACTATTCTCACCATGGCAGAAAATAGATCTGCACCATCAGCAAGTGGAAGGGACCTGGGGTCCACATGCTTCCTGTTTGTCTCCCACCATTTGCCTACTGAATCAATGCTTTCCCCCACACTGCTCTTGTGTTGGCTGAATCTATGTATATATCTCCAGACATCTGCTTCGGTTTTCTCTCATCATTTCAAAACCCATCTGGATAGAGAGCTTTTTTGCTGCACCCAAGCCCACTTGGCTGGGGCCCTGACATCCTGCCTAGTTTTGACAGGCTTGTCAATGGAGCCTGAACTCTGTTACCTGGACCCTCCTGTTACTCAAGGAGGCTCTGCTATACGTCACTTGAAACCACAGTTCCATCCATCTCTTGACTTCTAGTATAGTCGGATGCCTATGGACGCCTTTGGCTGTGTTCCCACCAAGCAGGTTAAATCTCCTCAGATAGCCATACCTACTGGAATCAAGCCCAAGTTTATCCAGCATCTCTGGACTCTGTATGTTGGACCACAACAGAGTCCCCTCATCAAGTAGCCCAACAGCTGGGGTAGTTTTTTGTTCCACAGTAACCACTTTTTCACCACCTTCAATCTTGTGCTACTTGGGTCCTGGTATACCTCGCTTGTTTACATGTTCCCCTTCAGGATTCTGTCCAGGCTCACAAATTTGGTGTGGTATTCTCAACTGATGCACGTGGCAGCTATAGAATGTCGTGGAATATTAAACGATTTATTTCTTTTAAATTTGCACCTGTAGATCTGGTAATAAAATGTGATACTGGCTCTTTACATTGGCATCTACGTGGACCCTGAATGGTAGGGTTATTGATTGACCATTATAAATAATCGATTATTATAAATAAACATTTTAACATACAAATTTACAAACATTTATATACATTATTTATAATAATCAATTAATAACCCTATTTACTAAGATTAATTTATTTTATTATTTTTTAAGGTTTTATTTATTTATTCATGAGAGACACAGAGAGAGAGAGGCAGAGACATAGGCAGAGGGAGAAGCAGGCTCCACACAGGGAGCCCGACGTGGGACTCGATCCTGGGACTCCAGGATCACGCCCTAGGCCAAAGGCAGACCCTCAACCACTGAGCCACCCAGGCATCCCTAATAAGATTAATTTAAATAATTTTGGTTTAAAGTATTTTTATTTACTAATTATAATTTATATTTTTCCTTAGAATGAATATTTTAGAACAATTATCATTTAGTTTGAAACTGAAAGTGTTTGTTTTTTACATAAATTCTTATTTTTGATGAAAATACATTTAAATGTTGCGCTTTGAATATAATTGCATATTATTATTTAAATCATTGCTGTTATCAGAAAACTATATAAAAATCTCGATTTCAAAAACATAATGAATGTACTGAGAGGAACATAAGAAAATAGATTTTATGAAAACCTAGAATAATGTATGCATTATGGTTGAACATATCAAGACTTCTCAAGAGATCACTAGCCCATCAACTGAACACCCAACATGAGCAATAGTAATTAAATTTGTTCAGCTTTGGTCTTTTGCCAAATTAAGTTATATGAAAAAACCTAGCTGTATACTTATTTTCTGATTTTTTTGTTATGAAAGTATATTTGTCACAATAGAAGGAAAGAACCATTTGCTCGATTTAAAAGGTAGATGGTATGTAGGCTTCCATTTATGCTCTTGCCTTGGGCTCTGAAAAAAATCAAGGGTAGGCCTACGAGCTAAACATTAATGTGTACTTAAAAATAGAGTAATAGAACATTGACCTAATTTATCTTCAGTTAAGTTGTTTTTATTTGCCTGTTTGTGTTGGTGGAGGTGAAAGTGGGAGTCTACTTTCTAGTCTAGTGTTTACACGAGGCTCTGATTACTGATGTGAGAGGAATTTTGAGCCATTTTCTAAACAATGTCATAGAAATACTCATTTGTTTTGCTTGATTTTTCTGTAGAATACAGTATCTCATATGAGAAGATGATTTCTCTTTCTGAGTAGGTTTCCTACCCTTGAAGCAAAGAAATGCTGTGATTTGTCAGGATGTGATGCAGGTGGAGGGGTTATGTGTGTGTCATAATCTGTGTATCCTCATTTCTTGGCAGCTTTGTTGTCCAGTAGAGAAAAAACTTAAAGAACAGCTGAAATCTGTTTCTTATCATCATATTTTCCAGAGAATGGAGCAAGTCCTCTTGTCATCTGTTGGCTCAGTATCCATTTATGCCGTTTGTTCTGTAAGATTTCCCTTGAGATAAAAACGTTGAAAGACAGCTTCATTCCTTGCGAGCTCCAGTCCTTTGCATAACACCTGCCCCATATATGCACATCACTCCAGTAGGATTGTTAAGTCGTCCAGTTCTCAAACGATCTGGTTTAAAATTTTAATTTGTAAAATAAAAATACCGTCTTTAAATCCTTTCGCCATATACCCATACTATCACCTGACTATCATACCCATCTGGTTACTCTGCTTTTCCTGCATATTCTGTATAAATCTGGTGCTTATAAACTATGGGAATGGTGTATGCAAAACATATATTTTCAGAAGATGGTGTTCATGTCTCGCGCAGGGCACTTTTGAATGAACAATCCTACACCAAGGCAAGTCATTATGAGGGGAGACAGAAGATTGGGAGAGAAGGACTTTCCATTGAGTGGATGGTAGGACTGTGAGCCGTGCCATGTTCCTTGCTCCAGGATGAAGTAGTAGCTCCAGGATTCTGGCTGCATTCCCAATTGGTCAGTGGTATGCCTCCCTAAATTCTGCAGTTTTGATTACATTCACTGTTCTCACGGACTTCCTGTCAGGAAGGGTTGTGGGGATGTGCCAGTTAAAACAGCTGTTGCATCTGATGTGTGAGAAGCTGTGATCAGGAGAGCAAAGAGGCTTTCCTAGACATTGCCAATATAGAAGTTAGAGAGTTGCCAAACAAACAAACAAATCACATTCTTTTGAAGTATTCCCAACTCCTGCTCATTTGTTTTAATATATTCCTACACCCTACCACAATTTGTTTATTAATTTTCAAAAGACAGGGGTGCCTAGCAGGTTCAGGCAGTGGAGCATGTGACTTTTGATCTCAGGGTTGTAAGTTCCAGCCTTACGTTGGGTGTAGAGATGACTTAAACTCTTAAAAAAAAAAAAAAAAAAAAGACAACCTGTTTATACTTATTTTGAGCTTTTCAGGTTTCCCAGACATTCCAATTAGAACACGCAGATGGGCTCCTCTTGGTGACTACACTAAAGACTGATTGCTTTGGCAAGTTGTATTGTGTAGATAAAAACAACCTCAACAGCCATCCAGTGGACGCTCTTTGTTAGCATGATGCTTCCACCTAATATGTAGCTCCTGCTTTTAGGAACATACAAAAACTTGCTCCCTGATAGGCATTTTGATCACAAAGCAATCTTTACCTTTTTCTTTAAACAGTAAGATGATCTGTTTATTCATTCCTTTTCTAGGCAGTGAAGAAATGAGAATTTTCTTCTCCCCCACTGTTAAGCTAGACATATTGTTTGACCCTCTCTTTTACTTCCACATTGAGCATAAATATTTTTAAAAATTTGAACAGCTTGAAAATATCCAAATAGCTTGAAAAAAAACCCAGATTTTTACTCCTCTTGTTATGGTTACAGGCAAATTCTCGAAATAGTGCTGGCACCCAGTGGTTGCATAGTAAGTACTTGCTGGACTGAATTATTGCACCCTTTCCCTGCATTTATCTCCGCAAGAGAATGTCTAAAATAAAGTATCACTTTGAACATTGATTTTTTTAATTTAAGAAACTTGTTTTATAAATTCCAACTTAATAGCATATTATGTTAAATTGTTAACTATTAGAAAATTATGAGTACATACAACAGAGAGAAATATGCTATAGTTATTTATACACACAGCATTCCTATTTTTACACTTTTTTTCAGTTACTAAAATGGAACTATAAACCAGAGGGCAACACATTTTTTTTTTCTCTACCACCAGATGCATGTAATGAAAATGTTGCTCACAAAGAGGACATTTGTTATTTCATATGTGACTATCAAGAAACAGATGGAGAGTGATTATGTGGTCCTTGTCCTGCTGACTTAAAGCAAATAAATATTAATCTTTATTCTCTGAGTTTTGATTAATAGACAGTGATGACTTAGAATGAGTAAGGTGCGGCTGCAGAAAGGTATGATTATCATCAATATAAAATGATGTTGAGTGATTAAGCCCCTTTAGTTCTGTTACAGAAATCATGGTGGAAGTAATTGGACCACAGCTTAGTGTACAGTGAAGAATCTGTATGAGATATCCAAAAGTTTTTGTATGAAGTAGAAAAATTCATTACATTATTCAATCTATAATGTACTTAGGGAAGTTTTATTCAGTTCTCTATAGTTACAGGATGCTGGGCATATATAAATCAGTAAGATGCAGCAGAGTTCCTAATATTAAATAACATGAAAAAGAAGTGGCTCTCATTACCCTTCTGGTATTTTGCCTTGGATGGCATAGCTTAAGCCAAGTTTCTAAGAACAAAGGTACTTGGTCAATAGTTGTTCAACAGGTGACTAGTACACAGAAGTTAGGGTGACCCTCTTCAGGAGGGTTAATAAGATTAATAGAAATTCATGACTTTTGCCCTTTGGCATCTAATCTCTTGGTCCTCTTACTCTTCTGTTACAATTTGTCATTCTCTCCTTCTCTCATAGGCAGATTTCTTTCCCCTTCTAATGGTTTACTACGTTGGGCATAAATCACTCTTCCCTCTCCTCTCTCTCTCTCCTATGCAATTTTAGTAGATTTGAATCTTAGTCCCACAAATAAGGTGAATAAGGAACATCACATTGTTTAATTAACTTAAATAAGAAATCTAACCAGAGTCCTATCTCACCAGGTTGTTTGTAGAGGAAAACTCAATCATTTGGTGGGGAACTACTCTATTTCCTACGGCTTTCTTGAGCATCCTGTGGTTCGTGTGGCTGAATAAAATGGAAGAAGAGTCCTTCATGCTCAGCCTATCCTGGTTGCTGCAGATAATTCTCATTGTCTAAGCCCAAATGAGCCCTTGAGAGGTAGCAGCCTTTCTGCCATACTTGGGGCTTCAAGAGTGTCACTGATGTCAAAATCTCAGGGCCAAGTGTTCAGCCTTCCAGGGTCTGCTAAGCATTTTTTTTTAAAAGATCTTGCCACTTCTTTCAGGTACCAGGAGGGAATGGGTTGAAAGTGACTGAGAATCCCTGCTAATCCGATGAACCTTTAATCTTAGATACCAAACATATTTTCATCTATGAGTTTAGACAGAAAGATGTAGTCTTCAGATAGTTTAACTGTGTACCACAAAGTCCTCTTAAGGCAAGGGAGCCCAAAAGCCCTGGATAACTTCTTAGATCTAGGAGGGGCCTAGAAAATTATAAAGAACAAAATGTAAGACAATATTTCATAATTATTTTGTTTCTCTCTGAGGACCTAACCCTCTGCTTCTTCTGGTTTCTTTTTCTTTCTTTCTTTTAACATAATAATGGAATGCTTGTGAGGGGCCAGCCTCACAGAAGTCCTGAGAGGTCAATAGTATTAATCCCATGTGAGAGTTGAAGAAACTGGAGGGTAGAAAAGATAAATTAAGTAGCAGAGCTGAAAACTATGTGTGCTTATCAGTTCCAAAGGAAGTATAGTTTAAATGGAGAGAAATGTCCAACGTGGAACTAGAACTCCTGTACTGTTGCCCAAGTGTCTACAAAGTCAGTCGGTGATCTTGACAAAGGTGCTTAACCTCTTAGATCCCTAGTTTCTTATCAATAAATTGAACTACTTGCTACTTGGATATTAAATGAGAGGATGGATGATAACCTGGTTGGCAGTCCTGCACAGATACAAAACCCTTAGAGCATTCTATGACATTATGGCTCCACATGTCACACGTCCAAGGTGATCAGTATTTGTGGTGACTAGTCAGCCCATGAGATGATTGAGATATTCCCAGGAATTCAGGAAAAGAGAATCTCTATGTTGAATAATAGGGATCTGATTCCAAGTGGGGAGGGAGATTAGGCTTACCCAGAAAGTAAGAGGCTCCCCTGAAAGATCAAAATTTATGATAATTCTTAGCAAAGTACGCAGAGCATTAAAAATCATATTCAGTGATCCCAAGCTCTTAAAGTTGTATGAGATAGTTCTAAGCATGACTGAATCAGGAAATTAAGAAATTAACAGAGACCAAGTGAAGAGTCATCTATGGAGGATCTATGTACATTAATTTCAAATTTAGAAATCTAAGCATCTTGACAGAGCGAGTTATAGACTACAAATGAGAATAGAAAGGAAGGATGTGTTTGACTAAAGACAAAAGAAAACACAAAAAAATTAAGGCCCCGAATTGAAGAAAGAACTTGAAAACCTGTAATATTTTCTATTTTCACTATTTCTAGCATGTTCCAGTCACAGCACTGGTATACTTGAAGGTAAATGTCAGATGCTCATTAATGTGCCTCTTATTCCCTTTGCATTCAGTCCAATTGAGAAATTATAGACACTAGTCAAAAATACATTAAACAAGAATTTTTTTACTAGTAATAATAATTGATCATTTTTATTGAGTATTTGCTAAGTGCTTTACAGGAATTAATTAATCTCCTAATAATGATTTGAGGTATGCTCTATTAATATCTGTATTTCACAGATAAGGAAACAGAGAGACACAGACAGAGAAAAGTAATGAAACAGAATGAAACAGAGACCTGTGGTAAGTGGCAGACCAGTATTTGAAACTAAGAAGTCCATTAAGGAGGGCATGTGATGAGATGAGCACTGAGTGTTTATTATATGTTGGTAAATTGAATCTAAATAAAATTAAAAAAACGACAACAACAACTAAGAAGTCCAGCTTCAGAACATGGCAATTAACTAGTCTGCTCTGAAGGTAGATTGGAGAATTTAACTTAGCCTCGAAGTCAGAGACAACTCCTAATATAACAGCCCACACAGAGATCCTTGGATCCACACTTGGTAAATGTGAGCTTATGGAACATCATACGGAGAATGATTACCTGTCACAAACCCCATCAAGCACCAAGAGGCCAAGAGGCCAAAAACTTGAGAAAGGACTGGAGTTTCCCTCAACTCTCTGTTGTGTGCCATTTTGAACCAAGGCTTTTAAAAATAGGTTTTGTCCATATATATTATCTTTCCTTTTTTTCTAGTGGGATGCAGATACTCCCAGCGAGGGGACAGCAGAGCCCTAGATGAAATGATCTCAGTCTCTGAATGATGCGTGGAGGAAAGGTATTCACCAACCACGAAATACCTGCCTTGGACTGCTACTGGGAGGCAAGTCTTTACACATATTAGGGGCCCCTTTGGTTGTGTTTAGCCTCACCCTAACTGAAATGGAGGAGTAGAGAGAGAGGGTCATAGGTGTACCCCAAGTTTTAACACGCTATCTTGGCTTAGTAGGTGAACATGGAGCAATAGATGTCAGATTCTCTTCTTTTCTCCAATTATATAAATTGCTTCTCATCCTATGGGGACAGCCAGTGAGGAGAGTGAAAAAAAAAAAAAAAAAGAGCAGAAAGCCTTAATTCAATCTAAAAGGCAGAAGTTTCTATTTTGAGACAGAAAAGTGAGGAGGGTGAGAAAATTGTTTTCCCCGTTCTGTAGGTATTATTGTCCTTGTTTGAGAGATGAGAAAATTGGGGTGCAAGGAGGTTAAGTAATTTGTCTACATTTGCTTCTATTTATACTTTTATTTGTAAGACATAATTTGATTACATGACAGCAAAACAAAAGGTCCAAAAAGCAAAATGTGTCAAATGTGAACATAATTATGGAGATGTGAACATACATTCATTTACTGAAGACCAAAATTAGTGAAGAACCTTTTGAAGCAAAATGCCTCTGACAATAAAAGTATAAAAACCCCATACCTATAGATTTGTCTGTTATACTTTCCTACTGTAAACATGAATCCTGTGAAGTGTTTAACTGTGAACTGCTTTTATCTTAAAAAAAAAAAAACATCTAGAGAACACAATAAGAAATTAAGTCTTGACCTCTTGGTTTTGAAAAAGAAAGGCACGTAGCAGTGCAGTCCAGGTGTTTTACAAGTTTGGAATCTCTCCCGTAGGTGGGGGCTTTGCTGCCAAGCAGTTATTAACTCAGACCACGTTGATAGCCTTAGAATTTTGCATGATGCTTAATCTCAACCATTTCCCTCTTCCTCAAGATCTGAGTGTCTCCAGAATCTCTACATAGCAAGACTCTACCTTTGGCTCCATGGAGACTGAATGTCGCGATATAAAAATAAGTAGTATGGGGGCTGGAAGTGGGGTCTGTAAGAGAGACTCTGGCTGAATGTGGCCTTCTGAAAGGGACAAAGGCTCTGACACTCTGTCCTGTGGGGTTCTGAGTGACTGATGCATCATATCTGAAATGACAGCAGAATGGCAATTTATTCATTTATAATACAAAATTCACATGACCTGTACATCCTCTCATCAAGTACACCCATCCACAAGGACCTATGGCATTATCAGAAACACCTTTGAATTTATTTTGTGAAAGTCCTGGTGCAGAGATGGTGATACCTGACATCCCCAGGACGAGAATTTGTCTTCTTGTGGTCAGGTCACCTCAAATCTGATGGTTTCGTGGAAGCCAGGAACCAGGGATGAGGGTTTGGAATAAATGCTGAACCTTCTCCAGCTTTCCTGCCTGGCTCTCTACCTCTCACTCTATCTCCTTTCCCCAGGCTGTCTCGCCCACACACACTTACATCCCTGAAACGAGGCAGATGACTCACAAATTTGTAGCTCCCAGCCTCAACCTCTTCCTTGAGTTCCAATCCATAGATCTAACTCCCTACTTGACATTTCCACTTGAACATCTCAAAGGCATCTCAAAATAAACATAGCTCCCAAACCAACTCACGAGTTGCCCCCCCCCGCCCCCAAACCATCTCTCCCACTGTTCCTTCTCAGCGAAAGCACTGCATTCATCGGGCTGCAAAAGACAGAATCTAAGAGTCAATCTTGAGAGTGTCCTCTGCCTACCACCCTCATAATAAGCTCCTTTCCAAATCCTTTTGATTTTAGCTCCTAAAAAACAAAACAACTCACCACCTTTACACTTCAATCCATTGCCAGCAACAAAACTGTGTTCAAATGACCCTGATCTTTCACCTGGCCAACTACAATCACTTCCAACTGATCTCCATGCTTCCATTCTCCAATCTGTGCAACGTATTGTAACCATGGTTTATTTAAGACATTAATCCATACCCCCAACATTTATCCCTACCCCCAGCCCCAGTGACTTCCCACTCCTATTAGGATAAATAAGTATAAATCTCCTAAATGCCACTTGAGGTTCTGCATGGTCTCTGCGGCCCTCTCCCTAACTTCATCTTCCTCCACGGCTTCCATCCCCACAGTTCCGACCACCCTGGTATTTCTCTTGGGGTTGCCACACCTCCCCAGCCACAGCAGTTGAGCTCAGAGTGTTCCTCCTGTCTGGCACTCTTTCACATCCATCTCCCTCTTCGTGGAGTTAGCTGCTGCTCATCTTTTAGGTCTTGGCTCTAATGGCATGTCCTCAAGGAAATCCTCATTGGTCCCACCGACTTGGACAAATAGCCCTGGCCTAGGTTTTCATGGCCTCATTTCCCTCCTTCCTAGTGTTTATCACAGCTGTCATTTTATATTTATACGCTCATAATGGAAAGAATTGTGTCTGCTTTTACTCATGATCGTGCATGTCCACGCTTTGCACAGTTGCCTGAAATAGGTACTCAACAGTAGTTGTCAAATAATAAATAAATAACAAATGATGAGTGGAATATATACTGGAGGCATCAGTATAACAATGGGCGTGCATTAAAAACTGAACCCTTGAAGTCTGATAGCCTTGTTCCTTGTCCCAGGATGCCCTCCAATATCGGCACGGACCTGGAGCCACACTGTGTGGATTAGAACTCATACTCTACCAAGGAGTTGTACGCCAGGGCAAGTTATTTAACTGCATTAAGCCTCAGTCTTCTCATCTGTAATGTAGGAATAACTGGTACTTAAATAGGTATCTATGAGAATTCAACAGTACTGTGGCTGTACACGCTAAGTTCTCAGTATGTGGTAGCTATTAGCTCTTCGACTGTACTTGTAAGTCTGACCAAAGGCTTCATCATCTGACTGACTTAGTCTTTTTGGAGTAACATTAGTGTTTAAAAACCACTCTCCCTAGGTCGTTCCAAAGAGGGCTTGTGGGACCAAAATCAAGATCGCTTCATGCTGTCACCAAATACCACTGTTCTTTGTAGGCTGGAATATTGCTATGTTTCCCTGAGGAGATAGAAGATTTAGCCACTCATATCCAGGACTGGTGATGTGGGAAAGTAAATAGATGTCGCCAAAGTTGAAAAAATAATAGTAATAAGGTCACCATCCCATCTTCTGAGAGATGGAGGCTGGTATCTGGCATAATGTAAAAGGATAAAGAGGACTCCCCACCCCTTTTGTAAGGGCAAAACCATGCTTCTTACATACAGGAGGATAGCCCTGTGATCTGTGACTTAGGACCTGATGGTCCTTACCACTCCTCCTGCAGGGGGCCAAGGGGACTTTCCAAATCTCTTTTCCAGCTCAGCAACCTCAGTTTTTATCCATGTAACACTATTTCTAAAATCTTCATGACCCCATTCACATCCTAGTTCAATTACATCCAGTCTCATGAATGATACATTTGGAATTGAGTACAATGCATGAAGAGTGATCTAGTGAAGTACCTGGCTCACCATTCGCCAATAATAAATAACTTGTGAGTAGGTTTATAGATATAGCTCCACAAATGCAGCTCGCTCACTTGCTTGCTTTCCTTTTTAACTTGACAGAAAGAAAGAGCAGAAGCAGGGGGAATGGCAGGCAGAGGGAGAGGGAGAAACAGACTCCCTGCTGAACACGGAGCCCGATGTGAGGCTTGATCCCAGGACTCTGGGTTCACGACCCGAATCAAAGGCAGATGCTTCATCAACTGAGCCATCCAGTCACCCCTGCAGCCTACTTTAAACTGAGAATTAGGAAAGGGGTGTTGGGTTGCATAGTGTCCCCACCAAAATTCATGTTCTTCCCAGAACCTCAGAATGTGACCTTATTTGGAAATAAGGGTCATAGAAGATGTAATTAAGATGAAGTCATGCTGGTATAAGGTAGACCTTTAATTCACTGTAACAGGTGACTTATGAGAAGAGACATAGACATCGAGAGGAGAATGCCATGTGAAGACACAGAGTCACAAAAGAAAGATGGCCATGGGACAATGAGAGGAGACATTAGAATTATGCAGCTATAAGCCAAGGGATGCCAAGGATTGCGAGCAACCACCAGAAGCTAGGACAGAGTCATGGTACAGAGCGTTCCTCTGAGCCCCCAAGAAGGAACCAATCCTGCCAACACCTTGAGTTTGAACTGGTCTCTGGAACTATGAGAAAATATGTGTTTTAACCCTAAAAAAAGTATCTCCTGTAAGTGTCCCCCATTTTGTTTCTCACCAACCCATGTCTCTTGAAGCACCAGACTGCTTTTGGGTGACTTTGCACAACTATGCTTAGATCAACCATGTCTTGGTCTCAAAATTTCCCAGTATTCAAATTCTTGGGACCACTTTGCCTTAGCCCTCAGAGCTAGCCCTCGGACAGATGTTGCTGGATTGTTGATTCTTGCACAGGTATTTGCATTAACACCGCACTTGTCTTGATGACAAATCTAAAGGCTTTTAAAAAATGAAACAACTTCGTTTATGCTCCTCTGACATTACTCCAAAAGCACATATTTAAGGAAGACTGCAAATATGGACAGCTTTGACAAGTTTTTGCCTTTTCCTCCTTTCGGGTTGTCATATTTAGGTGGTAAATTTAAGATCCGGCACATTCTTTGCATGTGGTCAAGTGTGCAAAATTCAGCTAACCGTGTTTTCTCTCACTGTGTGAATCACTATCTCCGTTGCTGTTAGCATGAGCTCTCGGCTTGCCCGCTCTGATCGCCTCTCCCCTACCCTCTGCACAGGTTGGGGCTTGTGGATATTGCAGTCCACATTTTCATTTCAAATACAAGGCACTCTCCCCAAGGAAATGCTTCTACAGCGCACACCAGGCTCACAACCTGATGCTTCTCAGAGTGCTGCCCTTTACACAGCATGAGAACAAAGCTGAGGCTGGGACGCTGAGTTAGATGTGTCACTATCACTAAATCCCATCTGGCTTGGTTAGTGGCAGCAATTACTTATTGAGGGCCTGCTGTGTGCCAGGTGTGGGGCATGGCAATAGAATTCTCCTTTACTCGGGGCTTGGGACCAGTGGCCAGAGCAAGACAAATCCCAGATAAAGCAATCCTGATTACATGCATATCTCGAAAAATCTTCTACATCTACAGTAATACTGCAGCTAGAAAGCTAACATACATTCACCAAATAAATACATACATTATACACTGTAATATAATTTTATAATATAGAAAATGGGATGCCAAAATCTAAAACCCACAGTAAAAACCAGTGGCTTTGCAGTCTCAGTAAGGGACTGTCAGAAGAAAGAATTATTGCTATTAAAAATTATGGGAAAAGCAGAGACATTAATTTTGCATGTCTTGTGTTACTGTGTTTATAATCTGTTATGTTTTAGATAAAGGTCTAGAAAAGATTCCTCATACTTTGTGCACAGCTTAGTTTCGGTATACTCCTCCAGGGGAAAATAATAAGGAAAAATCAAATAAATATGTTTGTGCATAAGGAAAAAATAATTTGGTTGCCAACAGGAAAATTTATCAGGTTGAAAGTTACTCTCTAGAGATAGGTTGTTTTGTGTATATGTGTGCTTGTGTGTGTGAAATCAAGGTTTGCTTTGTTTTCTCCTTCAAAACGTCTTTGATCTTCCATTTTGTCATTTGTAGAGAAGCTCAATGTCGTGAAAAGTATCAAAATATATAATCGTTAAAAGCCATGAGTCCTGAAACAAAACATATGTAAAATATCAGGAATTCAAGTCCTTAAAAAATACCTAATGTACCCCCAAATCAAAGCAGTCTGTTATATCATTAAAATTAAGATAAAAATAGCAAAGCACTCTCTCTGTGTTCCTTGAGAGCAGGGGGATTTAATCTGCCATCTGTAGGGAGTCTATGGTTGGATGACGGACTTCAGGGGGTCCTTGGAACTCATGAATTTAATTACAACAGTTTAAATGTCAGCTGATTCACGTTCTACTCAGACAAGGCTCTACTATTTCATCAGATTCTCAAAGGTCTCAAAATTAAGATCCACTGCAAAGGAAGCTCCATCCAAAGTTTTTAGAATAAACATTTGATTTTTGTTACTAAAATGATAATCAAATACTAGGAAAATTTAAATATTTATTTATTTTTGGAATATGAGAACAAATTGGGGAGTTTTGGGCTTGTTTTCTTTCAACAAGATAAGGGACAGAAGGAGATAAAGAGAGTATTTCTTTTTAGAAAAGGGTAGTGTGGCTACAATTTGGGTAAAGGGATGAAATGCAGAGAGTCAAAGAATCCCAATAACCTTCAGTAAATTTTCCTAAAGGATATACCATATTTCATCCAGTACCTTCTGGATGAACCACAATGCCCATTACTGCTAAATTCCAAGCTTCTTGAAAATTATCTTCTATTCTCATTCTATTCTTTCCTTTTTACTCAGGATGTCCACCACTGTTTTCTGATAAGACTCGTATTTTTTTTCTGCTCAGATCTTTCTTCAAAGAGACAAGAACTTTGTATATCTCTACTTCACCATTCACCTAGTCGGGGGTCTAGTCTGATAGTCATATTCTTTTGCAGGTGGATGCCCGGTTTTCCCAATACCTTTTGTTCAAGAGACTATCCTTTGCCCCATATGCATTCTTTGGCTCCCTTGTGGAAAATCAGTTGACTCTATATACATGGGCTTATTTCTGGGCTCTCTATCCTGTTCTATTGGTCCATATATCTGTTTTTATGCCAGGACCATACTATTTTTGATTATGGTAGTTTTGTAACATTTGAAATCAAGAAGATTGATGTTTCTAATTTTGTTGTGTGTTTTTCTTCCCCTCAGCAGGACCTCTCTGGCTATTCATGGTGTTTTGTGGCTCCATGTGAATTATAATCCTTTTTTTGTACATGATAGTGCGCATAGTTAACAACATTGTATGGCACACTTAAAATTTTGTTGAAGGTTGATGCCATATTAGGCATTCTGATCACAATTAAAATAAAATAAAATAATAAAATAAAATAAAATAAAATTAAATAAATTAAATTAAATTAAATTAAAAAAGGGCACCTGAATGGCTCAGTGGTTGAGCATCTGTTTTTGTCTCAGATCCTGGGGTCCTGGGATTGAGTCCTGCATCAAGTTCCCCACAGAGAGCCTGCTTCTCCCTCTGCCTATGTCTCTGCCTCTCTCTGTGTGTCTCTCATGAATAAATAAGTAAAATCTTTAAAAATAAAAT
Source organism: Canis lupus familiaris (assembly GCF_011100685.1). Lineage (NCBI taxonomy): Eukaryota > Metazoa > Chordata > Mammalia > Carnivora > Canidae > Canis > Canis lupus. The sequence continues at coordinate 24,848,058 of NC_049236.1, read as the reverse complement.
AGTCATATCAAAGCAGCATGTCCTAAACATACACTGTTCTTCCCTCTAAACCTGGATTTCTTCAAATGGTTCCAGTCTCATTAAAGGCCTTATCCAGTTGCACAAACTGAAATTTGAGGACCCACTTGACACTTTCCCATATCATTTTCTATTTTTCACAAATTCTTGCCAATTTTAAACATCTTTCAAATGTGTACCATTTTTTTATTTCGAGTCTGTCCGCCCTGGTTCAGGCTACACTCATCACCCGCCTGGGTCAGAAATATCCCATCTTCCTAGCTCCATATTTTATTGCTTCCTTACAAACAACCCTTTTTGTGGTAACAAAAAGAGTTAACCTTCAGAAACACAAGTCTTGCCACCACTCATCCACTGAAAACCATGAAACAGCCTCCAATAGCTCTTAAGATGATTAGCAAAATGTTTAACATGGATGCAATACCCTGACTAAGGTGACCCCTGACTTGTTCTCCATATAATGTTTTACCATCCTCCTTGCCTTCTGTAATCCAATTTCACTGGTTTCTGGATTTGTCAAAACTATTCTGTAGTTGCTCAAGGTCTTTGCGCATCTGTGCTTTGAGACTTCTGTACAATCACACTACATGTTTTCCTTAACCCCACTTCCATTCTGACTTACCACTTCCCTCCTTCAAACCTCAACAAATATTCATTTTATGAGGAACCTTCCAGTGATTGTCACTCACCTCCACCAAAGGTCAATTAGCTCACCTACTTCTACCTTCAATGGTCTCTTCTATTTTTTTTTTTCTTTTATTACAGGCAAGACAGCTTGTAATTTTATATTTGTGTGACTACTTGAGAACTGTCGCCCTCCACCTTCCCTACTTAGCTATAAGCTCCAATATTGTCTGTTTTGCACATAGATGCAATAAAACCACTATTTTACTCCAGATAAATATTGAATAGTGAATGAATGATTGAATGAATGAATGATAGTTTTGATCTTTTTTTTTTTTTTAAGATTTTATTTATTTATTCATGAGAGGCACAGAGAGAGAGAGAGAGAGAGAGAGAGGCAGAGACACAGGCAGAGAGAGAAGCAGGCTCCATGCAGGGAGCCCGACGTGGGACTCGATCCCGGGCCTCCAGGATCACGCCCGGGGCCAAAGGCAGGCACTAAACCACTGAGCCACCCAGGGATTCCCCGATAGTTTTGATCTTATACAGAAACTACACATTATGAGGTTAAGAGCTGAAACACATAAAGAGAAAGAGAAAAGGAAGACCACTGGCTACCTCCTTTCCTTTCTTCTTGGTCATTTTTAGATATCATCAAAGCAGAACGTCTAGCTCCACTGAGCTGAAGATCTATTTGTTTTACCATTGACATCAGATACATTTTTTTTTTTTTCTGAAGAATTTGCTTGGGGATATTGTGTCAGAGTTCCAGCAGAAAACAGGATTCATTTCAAATGAAGAGACTTCTTGAAAAACTTCTTATAGAAGTTTGGGCAAAGGGAAGGGACACACATGCGATGATGAGGATCCAGAAACCATTATCAATGGGAAACTATCACTCTTCCTACTACTAAAAGGGAGAAGGGAGGTAATAGTGATGCCAGGGTTCAGTGAGAGCTGGGGCTCTTAGACCAGGGGCCTCCCAGTGGAGGAGTAATGTGGAATTGGGCCTAATATAAATACAATTGACCTGTGAACAATGTGGGGTTAGGGATGCCAACCCCCACGTAGTAAAAACAAACAAGAACATGTATAACTTTTGACTTCCTAAAACTTAACTTAAATACCCTGCCATTGACAAGAAGCATTTCTGATAACATAAACAGCCAAGTGATGCATATTTTGTATGTTATATTATGTACTGTATTTTTATTATAAAGTAAGCTAAAGAAAAAATATGGAGAAAAACATAAGAGAATTTATTTACATTACTATACTGTATTTTTAATTTTTAATTTATTTTATTTTTAAAAAGATTTTATTCATTTATTAATGAGAGATATACAGAGAGAGAGAGAGGCAGAGACACAGGCGGAGGGAGAAGCAGGCTCCTTGCAGGGAGCCCTACAGGGGACTCCATCCTGAGTCTCCAGGATCAGGCCCTGGGCTGAAGGTGGCGCTAAACTGCTGAGCCACCCAGGCTGCCCATATACTGTATTTTTTTTTAATCTGCATACAAGTGGATCCATGCAATTGAAACTCATGCTGTTTAAGGGTCAACTGCATAGTGCCAAAGCATGGAAGGTGCAGAGAAGAAACACTCTATGCTCCCTCCCTTCCTGCCCATGTCTCCCATTAGTTGAGCCCATTTAGAAGCCAGATGTAAGCCAGGGATTTGTAATCTTACAGGTGTCAGCATCTTATCCCAATAATGTATGACAGACAAGAGCAGGGAGTGTATCTGTGGTGGAGTGTGGACACAGGCATATATTTTCTATTTATGTCATGGGGGAAAAAGGGTCTCCATTAGGAATGGAGACTTTTATTTCACTATGAGAAAGAGATGTTTAAAATGTCAAACTCTAAAAGCCTAGAGAAATATTGTTGACAGTGTCTGTGCACTAATCAAATCTGGGTCAAAAAAGATGGGTTGGCTACATAGAAAGGCTGCAACAAAAATTCAGATTCTTTTAAAAAAATGAAGTCTTCACCAAAAATAAGATTTATCTTAGCTAAAAGAAAGGAGAGAACAAATTTAATCAGCAATGAAGAGCTCAAAGATAGACTGCAAAGGTACAAATAAAGTCATGGAATGAATCTAAACACTGGTAATGCCAACTTGATATCTGACCTGTAGGCCTCAGTTTCTGTGGTAGACAGAATCATGGCTCCCCGAGCATGTCCAAGGCCCAATCCTTAGAACCGGTGGATATGTTAGGTTGCATGGCACAGGGGAATTGATTTCTCAGATGGAATTAAATTTGCTTATCAGCATGCCTTAATATAGGGGCTACTATCCTGCGTTATAGTGGGCCCAATGTAATCACAAGATTCCTTAAAAATGGGAGAAAGAAGCAGAAGAGGTCAGGGTGATGGCTGTGTGAGAAGGACTTCCAAGCTTCTCATATTGGCTTTGAAAGAGGAGAGAGTGATGAGACAAGGAATGTGAGCAGCTTCTAGAAGCTGGAGAAGGAAAGGAAACAAACCGATTCTCTCCCTGCCCCAGTGCCTTGTCACTGTCTGCATCCAGCCAGTGGAAGAGGAAAGAGCCAGCAGCAGCACAAGGGGGTGGGGATATGTAGGTAGGGTCTGGAAGATGACATATCCCTTACCTGAGGTAAAACTCACTTAACTACACTTTACAGAAGGATACTTAGAAATTTAGTCCAGCTGCATGTGAGTCCACAAAGATAGGTCAGATCTGGTGTATAGCCAGAGGTCTTCACCCGCTGCGTAATATGACAAAAGCTAAAAACCTGGCACTGTCTCTACATAAAAATCATGTCTCATTGGTTCAACTTGGAGACTTCAACGATGATTACTTCAGATTTTATTTGTTTATTTTTAAAGATTTAATTTACTTATTCATGAGAGACACAGAGAGAGGCAGAGACACAGGCAGAGGGAGAAGCAGGGTCCGTGCAGGGAGCCCGATGTGGGACTCGATCCTAGGACTCTGGGATACGACCTGGGCCAGGTGAAGGCAGGTGTTCAACCACTGAGCCACCCAGGTGTTCCTACTTCAGGTTTTAGTAGTAAAAGCTATTGTCTGACTATCAGTTACCAGTGGAAACTGGTTACTTTCCAGTTCTCTAAGGCTTATCTCATAGTTGTTTGAGGTTTAGAAGTGGTTACCTACGGTGTCACTTATCATAAAGCTTGGCGCATAGTAAGCATTCTGCTGAAGTTAGATATAATATACTACTAAAATGATTGCAATAGTTAAAATTATTATTATAATTTGTGACAGAAAACAAAATAGTTGGTAAATTGGAATCAAAAGGAATATTTTAAAAAAACAATAATTAATAAGGATAAAAAGAAATTGCCCCAATAACACTTGATTAGTAACAAGGCTAGAAATGATAACCTAATGTAGCCTGAACCAGAAAGTTGATCCTCCCAGGATTTTCTAAGTGGATCTTAGTGGAAAAGTTTCCTTTCCTCTCTGGGGGCTCCTGGGTGGCTCAGTCGGTTGAATGTCTGACTCTTGGTTTTGGCTCAGGTCATGATCTCAGGGTCATGGGATCAAGCCCCACGCCAGGCTCCCCACTCAGCAGGGAGTCTGCTTGAGATTCTCTCTCTCTCCCTCTCTCCCTCTCTCTCTCTCCCCCTCTCTCCTCTACTGTCCTGCCCCTGCCTCTGCTCATGTGCTTTCTCACCCCCTCTCTCAAATAAATAAATACATTTTTTTTGAAGTTTCTTTTCCTCTCTGGGCATGGAATCTTTAGGATGTGACCCCAAAGTTGGTGCAACCATACCTTTTCTTCAGGTAGAAAGCCTGAAAGAACAAGGTCAAATCTCAGAAAAAAAGTGAAAAGAATGGGATATTACGAGAGGGACTTCATGGCTATCCTCCAGCGACCCTGGAGCTACCTTGTTTGTTTTAATTACTTTTACTTTGGGAAATACTTTGGTATCTTTAGTAGTAAAGAAATCAATAAATGAACCTGTCTACCTTGATTAGCTTGAGCTGAGTTTTGTTTCTTACAACTGAAATGTCTAAACAAATACAAGATAGATCCAAGTTTTTGGAGGTCTCAGCAAAGAGTTTAAGAGAAATGTTAAAAATCTTTGCTATACAAGAATGAAGATCTGCTCTGCCAAAAGAAGGGGGAAATGGGAGATAAATAACTACATAAACATCTCAACAGAGAATTACTTAGGAAGAAGGGAACCAGAAAATTGGAAATTGCCTCAGGATAATTCTAAACTTCTCCGCTGCTTATCAGTGTTCAGATAGCTCTTGATTCCTCATGCTAATGATGCAGAGGCATTGCACAGAAAAATCTTATTTTAGCCATTGGTTTTAGTCATTCCTTTATAAGCAACAGAATTGATTTCATTTCCCCTCCCCTTCCCAGTAGGTTTTGGGAAGCATTAATGCATTACTGAAGTGACAAAGGACACAATGCAAAAGAATAATGTAAAAAGAGCGGATAATTCTCAATTTGGGACATCCATTTCAGGTAACGAGAGATGACTCTGATACTGGACGGAGAGAATTATTTAGGTCTCATGAGGTAGTAGTCTGGAGAGAGAAAAAGAAAAGCAGAAGTTGAGGCTAACATTTTGAGCATCATCAGACGTAGGGAGAAAAAAAAATTTCCTTGACTTTCTTAGGGTCCCTGGCTGGGTCTGAAGATTAAACTGATGAAGACAGATTATCAGGAGAAGAGCATACAAATTTATATAAGTTTTACGTGACACAGGAGCCCTCACAGGAAATGAAGACGTGAAGAAGCGGTGAGGCCTGAGTGTTGTTATGTGAGGTTTGATGAAGAGTGGACAGTCATGGAGAAATACAGGCTAAAAAGTATGAGGTAGGTAGAGTAGGTTGGGAAAACTTGGCCAGGCCTGTTTGGATTTCTTCCCCAAGTCCTCAGAAATAAGGGTGCCCCTTTCCTCAGGAGGTAGGGAAAACCCCTCTCACCTGAGGATTGGACAACCTGTTTCACTCTGACCTTCCTGCTTCTGCTCTTCCCTCCAACTACTTCAGCTGAAAATCTTTACTGTGCCAAGGGGCCATGCTTTGGGGTAGCGGGTCCTGAATCCCGTCTCAGGGATAGCAATATGAAACCAACACAACAATGAAGAACTTTCCAGAACATGCCAGATTCCATCAACCGCCTCTAGAAGTGAAAAGGGCACCCCATTTTTTAATGTTACTCGGTTCTAGAGATCACCAACATACTTTGTTACCAACATAAGGCTTTTTAAAGCTACCTTCAGAAAAAAGCTGCTCCTTCCATCGCTGTTTACAAATACATCATGGTTGAGCCCATTGCTGTCAAGTGGGGGTCTTCTGTTTGAAATGTGGATCTACCTGCTGGAAGACGGGACTGTACAGGTGAGTGCGGCCCCAGTACAAGTGCCTGGCGTCGGATTAAGTGCCAGGTCAGACAACTCACATCAAATTAGGTGCATCTGTTCATCTACCCTTTCCCCCGTGAAGATACTCAGCCATGGAACCTGCAATGACTTTTCCACTACGCTGTTAAACCTCATCAGAAATACATTCTAATGTTTATCTTAGGTTTGGGTTGTTTCAAGGGAAGGGAACAATTGGCACTTATAGTAAGTTATTAAATTCGGAAATAAACAGATTGTGTTATTAAATTCCAAGTTAAAATGACCCTGGCTGAAACAGGACTTTTAACTTTTTTTTTTTTTAACTGTTAGTGAAATTAGGGAAGAAAAAGGAGACAGTGTTACATATTTTTGTCTTCTCAATTTTGGACACTTGTATTTACCTTTGAGGCAGACCACCCATTTATTTTTTGGAGGAAAAACAAAACAAAACCACACACCACAATGGGCTTTTTCGAGATGAAATAGTAAAACTAGATCCCTCACGTTACCCTGAAGAAAGACAGGGAAATTGCCTGAATGCAGATGTTTCAGGTCTAAGAAGTCATTTGTTCTGTTTGGAAATGTAAATTGAGTACCTTTTAGCAGAATGTGGCCTCTGTGGATTTGGTTGTCTCTGGGAGAAATGTTAATTTTTAAAACCTTCCCAGTGTTGTAGATTATTGCTCCGTCCCAGTGAGTTGTGGGTGTTCTCCTTCAGGCAAACTGTTTACAGGAAGTCTGTGCGTGAGATCACAGGGAGTGGTAGGAACACCAGTGGGCATAGAGCTCACTCTGGAGGACACCCTGATGGAGAAATTTGATGCTTCATTTGCGGTTTTCTCTAAGGCTCAATCACTTGACTGCAGGGACATTGGACAAGTTTGTTCTGCTGAGTCATAGGACCCCACCCTTGTGAGTGGAGTTTCCTTAATAATACCTTAATTAATGTTCCCACTGTCCTCCACACAAAGGTTAGACTGGGGACAGGAAATGAGGCAAGGCTTAGTGTGAAATTGTGTCTGAGAAAAGCATTTCTCTCTGGGGCCTATTGGCAACTTGGTCCAGATTCCTCAAGTGTGGAAGGAAGTCTTTGGCTTCAAAGTTCAGAACAAAACCTTGAAGTCCCAAGAATCTCGACCTGCTACTTGGAACAAGTTGCTGAATAGTGTTGTTCAAAGTTCAGTCTGCAGCAGAGTCGGTCCAAGTGTGTGTTATCAGTTAGCAAGGAGAAAGCGCAGAAGTATAGAATTAGGAGCTTTCAGAGCAGATTGCTAGGGCAATTTTATGCCTATTCAATCTCATAATAAACTGGCATTTGTATTTGTATAGCTTTTTTCATTTCATGCTTTTCGTTATTTATTTTTAGGATATTTTATAAAAGTTTTGGTCAGTAAAGGCTTGGAAATAAAAATAAGACCGCCCCTTATCACAGACAGGTCGAGAGAACTTGCACTAAACCCATTATTGAATTTTCTTACCTGGAAAATATCGCAGAGTTATTGTAAACCATAAATAAGATGACGTTTGAAATGTGCTTAGCCTGATACCTGGTGCGTAGTCAATAGATAGGTCAATAGGAGCTAATTTTAGCATATATAGAATTTGTTGCTTTGGAAGCTGGGACTTAAGGAATGAGGAGGAACTCATCAGGTGAAGGAGTTTAAAGGTGAAGGTTAGTGACCAGGACCAGGAAATAGAAAGTGGGAATTTTTGAAGGGATAGGTCAACCTGCCCGACGCTTCAATGTACAGGTCAAAACCCTAAATACCAAAATATATATATGTGTGGTCATCACATGGCCTAGGGTTTGAGGAATAGTCTAGATCAATAGGCAGGCCTATTCTCCTTAAAAATTATTTTCAAGGTCCTCAAAATTCCAATATAGATGGCTTTTCTATTTGTCCTACTTTTCATTCTGGAAATACGGCTGCTCAAGATACTGGTGTTATTTGCCAGACTGATACTGGTGAGATTCAAAATTATGGAATATAGGCATTGGAGCTTATTCTTGTAGGAGGCTAAACTACCCAAATGCAAAACTAAATTTGTTAAAAGATGATAAAGGAAATTCTGTGTGCATTTAAGAAGATTAAATTTTTATAAGCACTCTATGGTACTTTTCACATAATCAATACTCTTAATTACAAACACTCCTAAATTACAGGCCCTCGTATAACCTTCACTTGGCGGAACTTTGTTATTCATCACATTAAGTGAGACTGTGCCCTTGAAAGTAATAAATCTATGTCTTTACAGATATCCCTTAATTACTTTTCATTAATTGAACCATTCAGAGTTATCCAGGTGTAGATGCAGATGCTCTCATGTTTTAGGAAGTGGTTCAATAACATTTTACTTCGCATTATTTATATGACACAACACACCTAGGTTGTAGGGGGTGTGTTACAATCTGCAGCATTCGTAATGCCATCCAGTGAGAAGCACAAACACCAATGTAGTAACGGCAGAAACTTCACGAAACCTGTGATTCTTCCCTCCTTGTTGGTTTCCTTTCTTCTGCTGAGAGTGCGCCCAAACTTTTTGAAGTCGGGTTTTTGTTGTTATTTGCATTTTCCCCTTCCAATTTAGACTCTCAGTCCTTTAGAGGCACATTCCCATCTTATTTTTAACTAAAAACAAATGAGCCTCTTATTCTTGTTAATGTGGTATGGTTTCCGGCTTTAATGTTAGAAAGTGATCTTTCTCTAGAAGAATCCTAACAACAGCACGAAGTGCAGTTGTTGGGGGTATGGTCTCCCTTCCGTGACTGGCAGGGTTATGTTGTTTGATGTCGCCGAGTTGGCCTTGTTTTCCTGACAAAATGCGTGCTGCAGCTGGTGGGCAGCCAGGTCTTGTGGAAATGGGCAACTGTAAGATGGATGGAGTCCTGAAAAGCCCTCAGCCAGTGAACAGGTTATATTATTTTACTGGGGTGGGGGAGATTGTTAATTGGGGCCTCAATGACTAGAATGATAAATCAGAAGCTTCCTCTCATCCATACACTACATTTGACGGGGAGATTTTTCAGGACACAAAATTGCAAATCATCGGCTGAAGTAAAGGGTATGAAAATTAAAGTGGTCAATTAAATGCAAATCATCACGGATCTCGGGATACGTACTGACTGACCTGGTAGGTAAGTCATTTTCCTCTTGATGCAAAATGGAATTCAAATGGACACCCTCAGCAGCCATTTGTGTGGTGAAGCAGCCAGCTCCTGGTTGGCCCTTCCATTCACCGTTCCCCAGCTTGGAGCAAGTCCTCCTGTAGTTTGGCCTGGTCCGTTCCTTTTCAACATTCCAGTTTCAGCCCAAATGTCTCCTCCTGGAGGAGGACTTTCCTCTCAGCTTTATCCAAAGCATCATCC